>NW_026695926.1:2400000-3000000 GCF_030347475.1 Cadophora gregata
GAGGCGGTTCAAAGCTGGCAGTGCTGAAAACAATCGACGAGAACCGAGGCAGTGGCATAGACTCCTGTTCTACTCCCGACTGTACTGCCACAAAATCTTTGATCCGGTGCGAGCGTACCAATAGTTGCGCGTGATATATTACTCGAGATGACTTCACAAGACAGCGAGCCGAGGATCAGAAGTTTCTCGATCTCTGCTGTCTAGTATGGCATTTCGCAGCTAGCTTTTGGATGATACTACGCTGTGGTGTCGAATTGACTACACAGAAGCCAGCCATTGGTGACCATAGATAAAGACAGGAAGAGTGAGGCTCTTGAGAACTTGAGATGCGTGCTTTGGTCTTAGGGAGCAGTCGTGGCCAGAACTTAACGACGTCTAGTGTCTACTGATGTATATAGCTACATACAAAGTAAAATCTAGGTGCCTACACTGTGTCAAATTTCGGTGGGCTTATAACAGGGCTTGGAAAGACAAGTCGAGAGCCCAGCCAGAACTTAGATAATTGAGCCATGTTGGATGAAGGCCAGAGGACAATGATGATCTATTAATCTTGTCTAGATTCTGGGACTTTCCAACCATCTATCCACATCAACTATGCCCATTGGTCAGATGCTTCCCACCAGCGCCATTCGTTGCCGTTGTCGTTGCCTTTGCCTCTTCAGCAGCTTCGGTGCGGCACCTCTCGCACATACACCAACCGCCCAGACTACCTTGCGCCCACTCTCTTCTATCCTGGACTTTCAAGTCAATATCGCAGTAGTGATTCAAGACTTCTTCTCCTGCTTTGATCCCACCTGGCAATCCGCCAATCTTCTTCTCTCTGCACCAAAGTTTCATGCGACCTGCCCACTCCCATTGAACGTTTGGGTTGCAATCGTGATTTGCCAAGCACCAGAGGGGATGAACAGCAGCAACTTCAGGATGGCCGTTTCTCTTGTTGACTCGAGCTGAGGCTGTGCCGCGGAACTTGCTGTAGAGTGTGTTGAGGATCCAAAGATCGTAAGTAGCAAGCGTGGAGAAAATATCCATGTCCATTTTCTCTAGGACGTGCAGTGGGCCAGCGATGTTGTATTGGAAGGAAAATGGAAGAGTCCAGACGGGAGGAGGTGGGGCATTGGGGGAAAGAGAAACAGCGTTGGCCATACTTGGGAGAAAATCGCCCCAGATGTATTTAACTTCTTTCAAATCCAGTGGATGGATTTCTTGGGTTTCGGCCATAGCCAGAGCGCGCGATAGGAGTAGGAGATACAGAGCGAAAGGCTTCTCCCTTGGGTCTGGGTCTTTAGCAATGGTGTCGATGTCCTTGTCGCACACTGCGGGATGGTATTCTTCTTGTGCTCGACTTAAGCAGTATTCGTCGCAGAACATGATATCATCACATTCCGGACAGCCCACCACTTTGCTCTCTGATGTGAGAGGAGGTAGTTCCAAGCTGCAAGCATCACAGAGCGATTCCTTCAGCCTGTTATTGGCTACTAGGAGAGAGGTTTCGTTGAGAATAGGATCGCCCGGCTGAATATCGACCTTAGCGAATAGACCCAGCTGTTTGTTTGTTGGCAGAGTTCCAGAGCCATCAACACTTGTCCCAGCAGACTCCAAAAGGGTTGGCAGTTCTGTGACCCTGACTTCGACATTTGGTGCTGCGTCCGCCAACTGAGCGTTCAGAAAGTCCAAAGTCTCCTGCGCGTATCGGTTCGGTTCATGGTCGTTCCATGGATAAATTTCGCGCCGTACCAGCCCTTGGTCAGGCAGCTCAGTGATATCCACTTTGTCGACCTTCAGTCTCCTCTTCGCCATATTCTCGATGTACTCCTTGGCCTGCAGAAGTTCCACGTCCTCGGGCGCCACTGCCAGTCCCCTCGTGCAAAAGTCGTAGGCGCTTTTCAAACACCCACATAATAGCAGGCTGATGGCGAGGCTGCGGTAACAGCGTATCGAGGCTATGCGCACGAGCTCCAAGGTCTTCCTTTCCGCGTCTGCCTCTGTCTCTGCGTCTGTGTTAAGACTCATGCTCTCTACCCCGCGGGGGAGATCGACGCTGCTGGTCCCTGGTTCCCGCAGCACTATCGGGGTCCCATCGTTGGAGCGGGACCGAAGGGCATCAAGAGCCTCATCGTGGTATTCAAATCCCTCGTTGGCACACTCGTCGCAGAGGAGAAGTGCCTTGTAACTATCGCCAGCAGCCAGGTCGGGGTAGCCCAGCTCTGTGTGCACTTCGGCACGCTCGATGTAGGCGATAAGATCGTAGGGCAGGTGGAGGAGGGCTTTCGTTATGTCTCGGCGCTTCTGCAGCAGGTAGGCGGTTTCTTCCTCCTGGTCGCTGTCCATGGTACCCGTCGGCTATGTCTATGAAATGTTGACATGACATGACTGGAAGGGAAGGGAAGGGAAGGGAAGGAAGAGGAGGGGAAGCTAAAGGGTAGGAGAAAAGTGCAGGTGGTCTGGGAAGAAATATTTAAATTTAAATTTGGGGACGTGGAGCGCACTGCTGCACTGCACCCTCCTTCTCCCTGCCTGCCTGGCCTGGCTGGTCTCTTGGCTGCCCCTCGCGGGCTGGCCCCGGGGCCCGGGCCCCCTGGCGTGCAGTACTAGTAGCACTGTAGCAGTGCCTCGGAGTGCCTAGCAGTTGGTCTCGCTTCGTTGCTTCACCCCACCACCAGCCCAGGCTCCGGAGGATCTGCTCCTATCGAATCAGACGTCCCCGCGCGCTGCAAGTACCCCTCGTTGTTGTTTATCTTTATCTTTATTTTATCTTTTATCTTCGCATTACTCAGTAGAGTTGATGATCCATTTTAAGGGTTTTCAGGGTCTCGTTCTCGTTCTCGTTCTCGTTCTCGTGTGACAGCTAGCGAGTGCGCTGAGATAAGCGGTAAGAGAAAGCTTGCATTGCGCAGTACCGTACCGTAAGTTATCGTACGCACAGTACAATACAGCAGCCGGGGATCTGGAATGGAGGGAAGCGGAGCAGAGCAGAGCATGGCAGAACAGAGCAGACATGCTCGAGTATCAAGTAGGTATCTAACAATAACTAGGAATAGCTCCCATGGAAGCAGAAAAGGAAAGATCCAGGTCCATACAGTACAGTAGCTAAGGTAAGGTAGCTAGGTAGCTGGTGTCGAACCAATGAGCAGTCCCCACGATAGAATATTTCCATTGTGACACCGCACCACATCCACCGAAGCAAGCACCTCCTGTCCTGCTGAAATATGAAACGTCTCGAGTTGTTACAATAAGGAATTACTGCTACTTCTACTTAAGGTAGTGGGGCTCTGCTCTGTTCGTAAGCGATCCAGATCGAAATAGACATCGACTTGAAATTTCCCGACTTGGGGACTTGGCGTACCTACCTTACCTTACCTTACCTTACCTTACCTTACCTTACCTTACCTTACCTTACCTTACCTTACCTTACCTTACCTTACCTTACCTTACCTTACACCCTAGGCACCTCACCCTCTCCTCATCAAAAGTAAATTATCTACTTGGGCAGGTAGGTAATTTACCTACAAGTCTTTCCTATTAGGACGTCCAAACTGCGGATGCGATGCGATGCGATGCGATGCGGTGTGGTACGGTTATTTGATTTGGAATCTAGACCACGATCTGGAGTATGAGTACCACGTCCACGCATCGATGCACGTCCGGCTCTATCAAGTCTGGTCTTACATTCAAATGGGACTGGCGTGAGATTTGAGCTACTGTATCAACACTCTAGCACGCAATCCTTCAGTACCTTACCTTACTTATAATGTTAGTCAAGTTTGGAGCTTGAGAGACTGGAGAGCTTGACCAGAGGCAAGCTCGACCAAATGGCCAGCATTCGCGATCATGGATGGAAGGAAAGTAGGCTAAACTTAACCTAAAGGTCTGAAGGGCTGGCACGCATGATGCTAACTTACTCCGAGGTACTGTACCTGGACATCGTACGACCTACGCTTTTGGACGGTAAATTTAGGATGCAAGATGCTATGCTATGCTATGCTATGCTATCATGAACACTCAAATCGAAGAATCTTGCTTTCAGAATGCACTTCATAGTTCCAGGAGTACAGTAGGTTCAGTTCAGATAACGTTGGTCGATCTTGTTTGGCGTGCACGAAATGTCCAAACTCCAAATCCGACCAGTCAGCATCCAGGAGCTTTGAGTTCGACCACCGCAATCACATGGGAACACAGGACATTATATACAATCATACCCCAAGATATGAACCCAATAGTTCATTTCCTTTCAAATCATCGTGGGACGCTCATCAACCAACTCGGCAAGCTTTCCCGTCGTGGGACTGATCTTGAACCTTTCGACAGCCAAGAACTCAATCTGCAGCGGCGCAATGAGACCTCTTTGGACATGATCCAAGAACATCGGTCGGGCATCATTCAAAGCTGCTGATATGGCTATTTTAGTTGCCTCCTCATCCACTGGCCGAAAACCAACATTCAAGGTCAGCACGTCTCTCATGTTGGCTCTCGAGATTACGGCCTGAAAAGCACTTAAATCTCCAGATGTGTCCAAGGACGAAGCTACAATCTGACGGAGATGCTTGGTGTCGAACGAGACTGGACCAATACGAACGCCGATTATATCCCGACCAAGCACTCTGAAGATTCCTTTCTCATAGTCGACCCATTCGGCGAGATCCCCAGAGGGATATCGGATGACCGGCTGGAGTCGACGACCCATGTTTGTGACCAGAACAGATCCTGGAATGCCGTTGGCTTTAGTCGACGTCAAACCATCCGGTGCAATTTCCAGCATCACATACGGCGACGACACAGCATGCAGTCGACTGTCATTCTCTGATGTTGAGTATCCGAGTGCACCGGCGTCAATACTTCCATAGATCAGCGACCTGATCATGGCCCCTGGGAAAGCATGTGAAACTCTGCTACGTTGGTCTTCGTAGAAGGCCTCCCCAGAGAACATGAGCACACGGATTCCCGGCATTACTTCTTGCCGTTCCAAGAGATACTCGGCGAGCTTGACAAGTGTGGTGACAGTCGAGAAGACGACAGTTGCTGACGACTCCCGCATGTACTGGATGGTAGTTTCTGAGGCACATGATCCACCGATTGGAAGGTGTACCAGCGGAATTGTCAGGTCCATGATGGACAAGACATGCAAGAGAAAGCTCCCGTACATCTCTCCGGCATAAAAGAGATTGGCAACCCGATCATGAGAACGAACGCCTGCCGCAAGTATGCCCAGGCCAAGTTGTTGACTTGCCATGCGAAGTTCGTCTTTCGTGTAAAAAGTCACTTTCGGATGACTTGTCGTCCCTTTTGCAGATCAGTTTGTGATTTTGCATTTCAGATCAAGAGACTTCTCACCACCAGTCTTGAGGACTATTCCGCTTACATGGGGGCCTGTAAGTACTTGGCTATTCATACAAGTGTTGGCAGTCCAGTATGAGGCATGATCAACTACTGGATACTGATCAAGTGAAGCGGATCCGTCAGATGGGACATTTCTCCAGAGTCTTTGATAATATGGAGAATTTGTCCGTACAAAAGACAGGAGATCGTTTAATTCTTGCGGCATCTCGGAATCGAGAAATGTTTCCCCGCCAATGTCGCCCATATTTGCCAATGCTTTGCTGAGATCAGTCTCGCTGGCTACTCTTATATTATCTAGTACAAAGCCACCCTTTAGAATTAGTCAACTCTTGAAACCCATTTTACAAATCATATTCCAATCCATTACATGCTCCTTCTTGACTCATGAAGATACTCTCCAGTGATAAGCATAATTACTTGACAGACCACCTCCTTCTCTTTTTGGTCTTAGATGCATAATAAGCATTAAGCATCTCGTCTCATACAAAAGTATGTTTTCACCGCTTAGAATATAGAAATCTAAGATGAAAAACTATATCGAAAGTATATCTGATGTGTGCTCGAGTCAGCGAACCTTCGTCAAAGTTGACGGCAGACTTTCGTCGTCTTTCCCAATGAATCAGCTTTGCCTTTAAAATTGACACAAGCTTAATGGAATAAGCGCTCGTACCGGTCTTGTCAAGGGGCAAATCGTCAATGTGTGGAAGTCTGATTCTTTGCTAACTACTAGTACCGCCCTCTAAAAGGGTCGGTGCTGACTAAGGCTAAGCTAACGTTCTAATTGGTTGGTTCCCCGTCGGGGTTCCCCTAATATCTCCCCCCCTGGGATGAAAAATGCTCTACTCCTGTAGAGTTAGAATCAGAAAAAGTAATACTGTCTTATGTAGAATCATAATGATGCCCTTTTAAAAACCTTCATCATGTGACTGTTCATCCTCCATCCATTGGTTCCACAGAAGTTGTGCTCCTAATACCAAGTCGCAAGTCCGTTGAATTTTGTGTTTCTCCAGTCAATCTGAGTCTGTAGATGAACCTAAGGTGGGTAGTACCGGCCATTAAATCGCTCCTAGCTGAGGTGTCATTGGAGATGGAACCATTAGTGCCTTTGCTAGTGTGTTCTTGGTAGGAACCGATGGAAGTACAACCTGTACTATGCTCGTTAGTGCCAACAGGGGTTGTGATGTTAATAGGACTGGTGCCGTTGAGGAACTTGGTACGACTGGAGTCGGTGGTAGAAGCGCAGCTGGTGGTACTGTGTTAGGGATAAAGCCCGGAGGAGGAGGGTTGACCTGTTGCTGGCTGTGTGGTACCATTGGTTTTGCCCGAGGGTACTGACAGGGGTCCGATGAAGGAACCATTGTTCCAAATAATCGTCCATTCAGCGTGTTTCCCCAACCTTCCTGATTGACCTTATCCTCGATTGCGTATGTCATCTGTGCGATGGTTCCCGCTCGCTTTACCCCAAAAACTTTACACAAATCCCGTAGAAATGGTGTTCTGTTATCGACTAGGTCGGTGACGCGCCAATTATGGTTCGGTGCCCTGTTCTGTGCTCGCAAGGCTTGTACCGGATTAAACACGAAGTTAGTATAACGTGGTCTCTTAGGTGCCGTGGTGTTCGCTGATAGTGCTCCAGGACTAGTAGTGTCCGTTGCTGGTGCGTCCGGAGTTTTGTCACGACTCCGCTTTGTATATCTCTTTCCTTGCGGAGTAATTGTGGAAGCTGAGGACGAGGGTATAACCTGTGTGTGTGTTGCCTTGGTCTGTAAATCTGGAGGCGATAGGGCTGAACCAGGTGTATAGACGGGAACCTGGGAAAGTAGCGTCTGAGAAGCGTTACCGTCTTTCTTCAAGTCACTCTGAAAAATTGGTCCGCGCTGGGAGAGACGGCCGTGGAACCATGATGTTGTTTCCTCGTCGAAGTTCTCGTTCTCAGCTGGTAATCGGGAAGGAACAGCTTGTTGGAGGACCGGCGGGGAGGATAACGTGTTGAACAAAACAGCAGAGGTTGGGATAGTGAGATCCGAAGCGCTATAAGGAGCCGGATATGGGTCCTTTTGTGGTACTGGAACGTTATAGTCTTGCGCGGAGATATCGAGCTCTGGTGTCAGTGCGCGACGAGATGGAACCGCCGGTGGTACTGTTCCGACAGTCTCGGGTCCAATAGTACACATAACGTCGCTTACGAGTGAGATGACAGATCGGTGAGTAGCATTGATAATTGTGTCTGGTAGGGAATCCAATATAGTGACTGGGTTAGTAACCCCTTCAAGGGAACGTGTGCATTCCGCTGTGACTGCTCGGCTGACTGAAAGTGTTTCGTTGAGCTGGTCTCTAATGTCGAAGATTTTAGTGGAGAAGCCGTCGCTCTGGTTGGTTGCTATAGCATTCAATGCTGTATCAAATCCCTTTAGGACGTCCGTTAACACTGCATGATTCCGTTCGGCGTCGGATACCATAGATACATATGCGCCGTGGAACATCGATGCAGACGTCATTGCCTGTGGGAAAATTTCCCAACTAGGCTTTGTTGAATCATAACCTCTCGCAGGCACTTGGCTCATAATCCGATCGCGCGTGGAACCAAGAGAAACTACAAAACCTTCGTTCTCCTTCCGATCCATGATATCTTCGAGAGCTAAAGCAGCCTGATTGAACGTGTTCTGTACACCTGGCGGCTGGAACGGCTGGAGTTGGCCTACAAATGGTACCTCTTTGTCTTTGTGTTGGTGCTTTAGTGGGTCGCGTGCCGCAAGCCGTTGTTGGCGTCTGACTTCTTGCGGTTCCTGCAGCACTGGTAACAAGGCTGTTCTGCGACAACCGATGCTAGGGATCAACACGAAATAATGGTGGAAATTCATCCACATTTCATGTGTAATATCCGCTTGGGTGAGAGTGCTGCCGCCGTAAATAATGATGTCTTTGTTTGGACAGACAGAGTAGCCAATTCTCCTATCTGGTACCCAGACCCCGTTCTGCGGGTAATCAACTGAAGCCAATCTTGGTCGGAAGGGAACACCGTATGGTACCCGGTCAGAGTACGGGTGACCGTCGTCAGGATTGATGTCTGCGGAGAACCACGCAGCCAGGTCAGGTTGATCAAGGTCAACAAAGGCCGCTCCGAGGTAAGAGTCACTAGGTCGAACACCGGTTGGTAGGAATACTGGACCAGTAGGGCCATCGAACCATATGGAACCGGTGGCAGATGATTTCAATTCCGAGGTACAGGTTTTACTCTCTCCGTCGGATTTATTGATAGGGATCTCGTAGTAAGGCATTGTAACTTGGTGCAGCCCGTAGGGAATGTTGCCGTTAACGTCATTGTTAATGAGAGTGTCCTCGTTTTCGCGGTTCCAGAGACGGAACTGAGCCAGATTTGGCTTATCACGGATGAACCCAACGATATCGTTCGACTTGTAGCGTGTGGCATGGTCGTTACGAGAAACGTCTAGGTGGAGGAACTGGTGCTTCATGTTGTCGTACAATATGGAGATTGATGTTCGTAAAATCAGAGTGGGAAAGGTGAGAGGTGAGGCCGGTGTGTCGGTATTCTGTGGTGGCGCTCCAGCAGAGCTGCTAATCGTTGGAGGTGGTTGCTGACGGTCAGGCTTCCCTCGTTCACCCTTCTTCCTCTTCTTCTTGTCATCTTTCTTCTTTGGTGCCATTATAGCAGTCGTCGATCGTCGATAGTGATAGTAGAGGTGCGAAGTTGATGTTTGAAGATAGTGAGATTGTAAAATTGTTTAGAGAGGAAGATGCGTCGTAATTCAATATCGCTGCAAAGCTCTAAGCGAAAGTAAATAATATGCGATTCACCAAAATAGTTGTCACGTGGACAATTTGCTAACAATACGACAAGGAACGTTCAAACTTATCTACCAAGTTTGGAACGTCTTCTTGTAATATCGCAGCTGGTTCCCATGACGTGGTACAGTATCCGAGGTGTTTAACTTCGTAGTACCATTTTCTGGTGCGGTCACCTGGTTCCTTGCGGAGTTCCTTACAGAGGATTTTCTCAATAGTGTACCGCTCGTTACCTTGATCATCGTGAATAGGTCCAGGCTCTGGCTGTTCCCTCTGGAATGGGTCGTCGACTACCGGTTCTAGGTGTTCAATCGAAATTACCGGGTGTATATCCATCCAGTCGGGCAGGTCGAGTCTGTAAGATAGCGGTCCCAGCTTCTCAATGATCTTATAGGGTCCAGCTTTAATGAATGATAACTTTGTCTGATTTTGCAGAAGTTTGTACCCATGTTCCGTACCTCGGGCCAATTTGATATACACCTCCTGCTCCGGTTCCAGCGACAGTGGCCGTCGGCCCTCGTCGTAGAGAAGCTTCATCCTCCCTTGGGCCAGCTTAATGCTTTCGATCGCTTCCTAGAACAATATTTGGTGATGTTTAATAAATCTCTCTCCCTCTGCTTTAGAGAACGTATCTGGAGCCTCAGGTGCTCCAAGTTCCAGCGATGATTTGACTTTATGTCCGAATCTTAGCTCGTATGGTATAAATCCGGTGGAACTGTTTTCGGATGTATTAAGGACAAATGCAATAGCCGGAACCAAGTCTTCCCAATTGAATTAGTCGAATTTACCGGCGATCGCACACCGCAGTACGTGAATAAACGTTTGATTTGACCGTTCCGATTAACCGTCCGCTTTAGGGTTGTTTGCTATCGTAAAAGCCAGGCTGATATTAGCAAAACCGCAGACGTCTCCCCAAAACCCGCTTATGAAACGACTGTCTCTGTCAGTGATTGTCTTCTCTAGCACTCCCATGTCCGCAAACGCCTCTCTGTAATATGCACTCGCCCACTCTTCTCCGCCCCAATCCTTAGAACCAACGATTACTTTAACCCATTTCGTAAGCTGGTCAGTGATAACTATGACTGCGTCGTATCCCTGCTTAGAAGTCGGGAACCCGGTGACTAGATCCATACAAAAGGTGCTCTGCTATCGTGGCGGAGGGGCCACTGGCATAAGTTCCCCGTTCGGAAGGGTTCTCCCAGGCTTTACTAATTTACAAATCGGACAAGCAGTAACATAGCTCTTGATAGTGCGCCACATCTTCTTCATAAACACCTTGTCTCGTAAATAATCGTACGTTCGATAAGAACCAACGTGAGCCCGGTCGTCATGCGCAATTCCGAGTACCCTTGGAACCAGCTTATCAGGTATACATATGCGTTCCGTCTCGTCCGGATCCCGAAAGAACAGTAGCTTGGTTCTAGGGTCGAAGCGGAAAGACTTAAACGTCGAGATTCTAGCGCTCCGAGGTGACTTTTGATATGTTGATCTCATTTTCCTGTACACTGTTCCAAATGTCCTATCAGTCGGCAGTTGGCGTACTAAGGCGGCGATGAATTGTTTGTCCATATGTGCGGAGATAGAATAGATAGAACCTTCGTCGGTTCCAGTAACTGAAAGGCAACAAACTGTAAGAACTGAAACATCTCCCTTCTCTAACTCCCGTAGTATACTGGAATACCTCGGAACCGGTTCTGGTTCCTTACAGTGTAGACGACTCAGCGCGTCCGCATTGAGATGTATTTTCCCGGCTCGGTGAATAATGTTCATCTTATAGGCGTACTTAGCTAAAAACAGGAACCAGTTATTAAGTCGATTACTTTTTCATCAGGGGCGGTCGTTAAAGTAAGATAAAATAGCCTGGTAGTCTGTGTAGACTGTGAACTCAGTGCCGTCCAAGTATTACGGTAACTTTTCCAACGCCCATACTAATACACCTGTCTCCAGTTCCGTGGGCCAGTAATTCTTTTCCGCTGAAGATAGTGATTTCGATAGGAACAAGACGGGTCGTTCCACACCGTCTGCATCCAGCTGGTGCAGTGCAGCCCCGTACCCATGCTCCTTGGAACCGTCGACATATAAGATGAAAGGTCGGTCAAAGTTTAGGAACATCAATGTTAGTGCCGATGTGAGGTTATCTTTCAATATTCGGAACACCACTTTGTATCGACTTATAAGTTCCTCCATGTTACGCGAGGCCAGCGCAGTCCTAGTAGCGATGTTCTTAGCTCTCCGGTGACGTGGAATCTTAGCGTAATACGGAGCGTCCTCAACTGTTAGAAGTGGTATTAGCGTAGCGTCGGCGAAGTTAGCTCTCTTCTTACCCTCCCTCGGGGCGTTCTTAAATCCTAATATCTTGAGTTCCACGAGTGGCGTCGAAATCGCTACGTAATACGGAACAAATTTACAATAGTAACCGAAGAAGCCGAGTATCTTTTCCAGTTAGGCGAGTGTCTTGGGAAAGTCCAAATCCTGAACCGCTTCAATCTTCTCGTCTAGAGTGCTCAACCCGAGTCTCGAAACTTTATGCCCTAAAGCCTGAACCGATAGTTATGCGAAATAGCATTTAGCTAGTGCCAAGGTTACGCCCGCATTTTCCAGAAGACTTAGCGCCGTGTTAAGGTCGTCGATATGTTGTTCCGGCGTAGTAGAGAAGATAATCACGTCGTCGATATAGACTACTACGAATTTCCAAAGGTACTGCCGGAATAGCTTTTCCATACATGCTTGGAAGAAGGCTGGTGTCGTCGCTAAACCTATTGTGGCTACTATAAGCATCTCATGGCCGCGGTGCGCTGTAACCAGCGCTGTCTTCCAATAATCTTCCGGTGCCAGTGGCTGCTAGAAGAAGGATTTAGTCATATCAACGCTTGAAAATACTGTTGCACCACCTATAGCTGATAATATATCGTCAGCCTTTAGTAACGGATACGCGTTAAGCTGAAGCTTAGTATTAACCTTACGGAGGTCAACTACTACTCGTGGCTTTCCGTTCCGGTATACAACAAAGGCTGGCGCTGCCGCTGGCGATGGTTGATCTAGTGGAACTGGAATCAACGATCCGTCGGCTCTCATGGGATCCAGGATCTTGTCCATTTCTTATCGGTCCCGCTTTGATTAAGGGAATAGCGCTTGTCGTAAGTCATTGATTTCTACTCCTTCTTTGAATAGAACTGGCATGTTAATCCCGTCGTTGAATCGTCCTAGCTCAGCGCGGAAAAGATTAGCGTGTTTATCAAGCACGGCCCGAATTCGAGCCTTGATATCCGGTCCGAAGGCGTCGGAGATGTTTGGTTCCATCCCTGGTTCGTCTAGTAACGGGCGAATAAGGAACGGCGCTCCGGCATAGTGGTGGTCTTCCGGTTCCTCTTCAACCCACGGCTGACCCTCATAGATTCCTGCTAAATTTAGTAAGACGGGAAACTCCTCTGTCTTCGGCGGACTTTCTTCCAGCACGCCTAGTACCATGCCCCTACGTAGCCGTATTGGGGCGTCTCCGAAATTCGCGAAAGGAAGAGGCATTGGTTTCCCAGAGGTGACTGAATTTACAACAGAACCAAATTTCCCTAAGGCTAAGTCTGCCTGTGCATGTGGTAACATCACGTATCCGTCCTGTCGTGGAGGTAAAAGACGATACGTGACTGGTAAGTTCACCCCTGTTCCTGGCATTACTACAGTTGTATTCAACAGATAGATATTAGTACGTTTAGGAACAGGTCGTGTGTTCTGCTGATTTCGAGTAATACGCAGGAAAATGCAGTCATCTGTGCCTGCCCGTTGTAGGCGATGAGGGCGGCCGTTGGTTCCCCAGCGGAAATCGAGGTTATTCTCAGCGAAGAAGTCTAGTCCGAGAAGGATTCCGCCTGGAATTTTAGGAACCACGTAAAAACGATATGCTGGGAACTGTAACTTCTTTTTGCCTGAAATTGTTTGACAGGAGACTGGGATTTCTACGAAGTCCGAAATAGTAGGGCCGGAACCAATACCTGTGAGGCCGACTTATAAGCCGTCGTAGCGATGGTGTAACTGAGCTGATGGGAAATGTTCCAGTAGGCTAGGCTTATCTATAAGCCCGATTGGCGAAGCCGTGTCCGCTGCTGATTCGACTAGGGAACTATTTTCGGTAAAAATCAAAATACGGGCGTAGGTATGCGCCGTAAAAGAGGATCCGTTTATTAGCACTGCAATTGAATCATCTCCTTGAGGAGCTAGAGTTACTTGCGATAGATGCAGTTCCGGGGGTGCCGGAAGAACTGATTCTGGTGCTCGAGTTGTAGCTGTCTCGTCAGGAACACAAGTTAATGTCATAGCGTCACTTAATTCGTCACCGCTTAGAACGAGTATAAAGTCGTCTTCTGGAACGTCTTCACATGTTAGAGATTAGTAATCATATGTTTTTAGTACACCCTTAGGCGCTAGTAATTTATCTGTAGAAGGTAAAACTGATATAACTTTCTCGAATAACGACGCAAGTGTAGTCTTTTGTAGACTTGGTACTGCTGGTAATGTTGTAAGAGATGGAACTGATGTTTCGAGTGGTGGAACAGATAAAGATGGTGTATCCGATACCAAAACGGGGGAGTAAGAATAAGGGTGTGGCAAGGGATTCCCCCCTAATCCTCGCTCTCCCCCTTTCCCGACTCAGGTGCCGGTGAAGGGCTGAGAGTCAAAGGAGACTCGCGACCATCTGATTCGTATCTGTACGCGTCTGGTGTTGTAATAAAACATCCTATTGTGCTCGGAAAGGGTCCTACGTCCTGATAGAAGCCGTTGTAATAATTAAGCATCACTGGAACAGGCGCGGGAGCGTAGTATTACTGACGGCCTTGTTGCTAGTTCCCGTCTGTCCTACGTCCCGCCGGTGCAGAGGCTGGAACCAAGGTAGTCGAGTCCTTTCCTTTATTAGCGTCTTTGTCTTAGCGCTGCTTACGTCTGTACTCAGCATATTCCGCTAGTGGCATCCAGGGTCGCGAGTATTAAGGCTGTACCATTGGTGGCGTAGTGGTAGGGTACGAGTTGACAGCTGTAGGAACCCAAACCGCAGTACTCTGATTCTGACGACCACGGTTATCATTACGAGAGTCTCGTTCCCTCCTAGCTGCTGACGATGAGGTAAGGAGCTTTCGCATTTCCTCAATTTAGTTACTTTGTTCGTCGAGACGATGCTGAGTCTAGAAGTAAGCTTCTCGAGCTTAGTTCTCGATATTAGCTACCTTAGCGCGGAACTCGTTGACTGTGTTGAACCCGTCCTTAAGTGGTACCCCTGCTGCAAGGCTAGGATCCAGAGCCTGGTGCATGCGGCGAACGATCAAATCTTGATTAGTCTCGCCAGCTTCAATATACAGCGAGTATTTTTGATCGAGGAACTTACGTAGAGGGAGTTCCTTCTCAGCCTTAAAAGAGTGTTTCAGGGCGTCGGCTTTCCGAACAGCCTCGCTTGCGTTTATGTGGAACTGGCGTAAGAGTTGAACCTTCCATTCGTCGATGCTATTGGTCATCAAGCTTATAACCTCTGGTGCCAATGTTCCGAGCCAAATACCAGCTTCTTCCTTCATACATAAGGGAAGAACTTCTGTAACCGCCTCTTCGCCGTACTGAGCGACCAACATATTCAAGATAGCAATGTAGCTGGTGACAGGCATATTGGAACCGTCGAAAAGACCCACATCTGTAGCTCGGAGACGGCGGTAGTAGTCGTTAACCCTATGTGATCTTGTGCTTCCACCTCGGTTCCGAGCTGACGAGTGTGAAGGCGGATCCGAATCATTATCGTCATCACCGTCTTCAGGGTGCCCATCTGCAGCTCTTCGGAACTGGCGAGTATTCCGCTGATTGCTATTACAAGGGCCTTCTCAGTAGACGAATTAAGGATCGTGGTGTTGAAGATTCGGGTCTAGCGGTGCGGTTCCTCGCGGAACGTCTCGGAACAGTGTACTTAATGAGCAAGTAGAACGAATTAACATCTCCTCGTCAGGGGGGCCAGCTTTAAATCTAGCCATAAATTGAACAAAGGTATCTGCTGATGATATAGCTAGCGTAGCTAGAAAGCCTAAGGCTCGAATAGCTAAGTCCTTCATGTCTGACAGAGTCGCTGGTTCCAGGTTCCGGCATAGAGACTTCGCTTGTCTCAGGTCCGCAGGTGTAAGTAATTCGGCGAGGTGTGGGAACCCTCCATCCTCGATGTCCTCGTGTAGTGCTACAATGAAAACCGCGTCCTTCTTCCACTGTTCCTTGGAATAGCCTGGGCTGCCGGCCATACTGATTGCTAGTTCTCGGAAAGTTACTGGTGGTCGAAAGGTAGGTTCCGACTGATGTGGCAGTTCTTGGCGTGAGGGAACCGCTGAGTCAATAGGTTCGGTTCCAAGTGCCGGTGTAATTGAGAGGTGCGATGTTGTATCCGACCGAGAGGGTGAAAGGTGCTAGCGGCCGGAGGACGAGCTGCTGGTACCAGTCACTTCCTCGCTTGGGAATGCTTAGTCTCTGAGCTGTTCTAGTTCTGAAGGCAATGAAGCAGTTCAGCGTCTTCGATGGCCAATGACTGTAATAGGCGACGTTTGCTCGTTATTCCGTACCCGGTTTAGTGTTAAAAAGGGGCTCGGCTTTGGTGAGCCGAGGCTGTCTGATTGTTCCGGAATTGGTGATACAACCGGTTCTGAGATCCTGGCTCGTCTTGTTCCAGTTTCTTTCTGTTTACTCGGAAGTAGTTCCTCTAATTAAGGCGTTACCGAAGCAAATCTCCCTCTCGTGTCTCTTAGCAGGTAGTGTCGATTGCTCCTACCCCTTGTGAAGCCGTTGGAACTGCCTCTGTCGCAGCGGTGCATAGGAACTCTGGAACCACCCCAATGCTTAAGATGTTCCGCTTCCTTGGTCCGTGTCTTATGAGGAGAAGGTGGTGTTATACTTGTTCAGAGGGTGGGAAGCGTCTGGTGCCAGTGGGCGACAGTGGATGACGTTAGTCCCGTTGATGGTTATGAGTCCCGTGTAGCTGAGAGAAGTTGCGAAATTCTGCGAACCTCTAGTTCCAGGTGTCATAGAGGGTTTTTTGAAAGTTGATTCGGTGTTTAATAACTTTTTTAGAGACTTTCCAGACACCTCAGAATTGCTACCAAGTGTCAAGGGGCAAATCGTCAATGTGTGGAAGTCTGATTCTTTGCTAACTACTGGTACCGCCCTCTAAAAGGGTCGGTGCTGACTAAGGCTAAGCTAACGTTCTAATTGGTTGGTTCCCCGTCGGGGTTCCCCTAATAGGTCTCCCTCTCGTTCAAAGTAGCGGAGGGCACATTGGACAGCCATAATAAAGCGTATGGATTGCGAAGCAACGATTTTGTTTCGTCCATTGTTCCCCATGAGCATTGTTTCCCACCAGCACTTCCGTCCCAGGCGAGACAGGATCACCAGGACCACCCAGCTGAAGATGGCCACGGTGGAGGTTAGTCCGGTCCACCTTTCCACCTCAGGAAACTTAATTTCAACCGTCCCTGGACCCGCTCTCGTATCCATGAATCTTTCCGTTTGAGGCTGTTCTGAACCGCGACAAGAACTTTACTACCGCCCTTTTCACGAATCATTACACATTACACATTTTAACCAACCTTCCGAACCTTCGGACTCTTCCTCCTGACTTTGGCCGAAAAAGAGCGTTTGAGGTCAAAACCAGGACGGTTCGGCTACAGTACCATCAGGTGCAGCCATGAATAGTATAGAATATGCAAGGAAGTTTCGAGGAAACTATCAAGAATCGATGCGAAGTAAGTCCAGACGGTATTCCAACCCTTCGCTAAACGTTCGGTTTTGGCAAATGAACATATTAAACACTCTAATTCGATCATAGCAATATACCTCAGAAGCAGAATGCCTGAAACTCGGCTTGAATCAACATAAGCAGATGGCAGGACATATTTCCAGGAGCTAGTATATGGTCTCGTCAGGACCATCCTGACTAAAAGTGGACCATGTAACCCGCTGTTGTGGAGATATGACACTCCATTCCGCAACAAGAAGTCGAAAAGAGTTTGTAGACCAGCCCCTCCATCGACCATTATGTAGTCGGGGGAAGATTCGAGCAGCTTCAAGCAGCCAATGTCATGAATCGCCCTTGTGGACCTGTACGTTTCCCCTCATCTCTGAATCCACAATGATCTGGCTTCGATTCGCGGTAGTTACGAGTAATATGTGAAATATGTGTTGCCTTGCCGTACATTAAAGATACAGGTCGCCCCAAGTACGTATCAGTCTTCTCTCCAACATATTCTCTTGATTACTCTCCACTCCACCATCTTTAGCTATACTCCACAATTAAGTGTTGACCATGTCGTGGCCAGTATACTATACGGCAGCAGCCGTGCTACTGTTTCTACTTGTTGCTCAGAAAGCAAGGGCCGTGTTCATAGCTGCTCGCTCTCCACTTTCCAAGATCCCCGGACCGTAAGTAATTCTACCAGTTCCTCGACAAATTGCTCTAACGTTGCACAGATGGTATGCATCATGGACTACCATGCATCTACGATATGGCTGTAAGTTCTCTTGCAATCCTGCAACACTGCACCTCAGGCTAATTCAATGGAACAGTTGCAACAGGCAAGGTCTGGAAACTCGCAGAATCTTCTCACAAGAAATACGGATCAATCGTCCGCCTCGGCCCACGCCAGGTTTGGATATCAGACAAGGAAAGCATGAAGAAGATTCTTGTCTCTGTCGACTTGCCCAAAGTAGCTATGTACGCTGAGATCTCGCGTGACCGATATAATCCAGGCTTGTTTGGTGAAATGTAAGTAATTGAATTCGCTCCAAACCACTCAATGGTACCGATACTGATATGCTACAATGCTAGTCGACCAGAACCTCACCGCAGACTAAAGAAGTTTCTCTCCCCCGCATTCACAGTTGCCTACATCGACAAACTCGAGGTGCTATTCGACCAATGTGTGCGAGATCTCCTACAGAAATACCAGTCAGCCTTAGACGAGGCCAAGACAGAGGATGTGAAGCGTCCAGCTATCGAAACTGATTTCATGGAGGATTTGCACAACGTTGCTCTCGACATGTAGGCTCATCCCTACCGAACTCATCATACGAGATGCTTACATAACTCTAGTATGGGCGAGTGCTCCTTTGGCAAAGGCTTCGGGCAAACAAATCCAAAGAAAGAAGCAGTCATCGGCGTTGAAGAAAAGATCTGGAAGTCCATTCCCAGAGCCATCTTTGATGGCCTTGCCAAACGCTACCAAAATGTCTACTTCAAGCGCTTCTTCCGTGCCTTCGGTATCAACGTCGAAATGGACTGGCCTGCTCAGATGATCGTCGCCATTGACAAGCTTGTCCAACGACGGAAGGACGTCGACGTTGAGAAGAAAAGACCAGATCTTTTGCAACATCTTATTGACGAAGGCAAGAACCCTAGCAATGAGACGAAAATGTCTACCCGCCAGATTGTGGACCAGATGTCCGAGATTCTGCTTGCCGGGTCTGAGACCACATCTGGAACCATCGCCTGTCTCTTCCTCGAGATCGCTCGCAACCCGGAGGTCAAGAAGAAGTTGTTGGCCAGTCTCCCAGTCCGAAACATTCACGATCCGATTATCGACAGCAGAGAGATCAGAAACGCTCACACCTATCGGTATCTAAATGCGTGTATCAAGGAGAACTTGAGACTGCATCCCATTGCGAGTGAGATGGGCCGCAGAACCGGTAAAGAATGGGTAACGTTGATGGGCTACGACTTGCCACCGCATACTGTCGTGAGCGCAAGCTATAGAGAGCTGCACAGAAATGGAGAGTTTTGGCCACAGCCATTGAGATTCTGGCCTGAGCGATGGCTTGAGGGAGATGAGATGGAGGGTGCGCCGGAGCCGGAGTAAGTCCCTTTCCCCTGTTTACCTCGCCAGTACTAAGCGATACAGCATGGCAGCATACTATCCATTCTCTGGAGGTAAACACTCTTGCATTGGCATCAAGTAAGTTTCACTCCATTCTATCAACTCAATCTTATTGCGACAATCGACTGACCATCAACAGCTTTGCTTGGGCTGAGATGCGCATGGTGGCTGCAAACTTCCTGTCCAGATTTGACATCGATGAGGTTCCAGGCCAGGATATAGACTTCAGACAGTTTATCACCATGCAATTCGCAACTGGAAACTGGAAGACCATCATCAGACAGAGATCTGAGGATAATTAGAGAGATCTGAGAATAAGTAGAGAGAATCTGGAGGGAAACAAGGGAGATTGGACATCTGGGCATAGGAAGGCGTTTTTGTATAGAAGGCTCCACTTGGAGGAAGATCGAAAACTGTAGAAAGCAATATTCTAGGGAGATTTCCTAGTACGTTACCAACATCGTTTTGCAAATTATAAAGTATGAATTCCATGTTTGCCAAGCGGGAGTTCTCAAAGTGATCGAGCCTTTGATAAAATCATTGATTCATTAGAGTCTACCGAGATCTCCAAATTGCTCCCGCTGGGGTATCCGTATCGTCGTCCAAGATGTCATCATTCATACTCTTAATCCACTCGACCTCCATTCGCATGGCATCTCGCTCAATTTGCGCCATGGCACTTAACTCAGCCAGCATGCCCCTCACCAGACTCCGAGTTCCGTTGACCACGGTGCTCAAACTCGACCCTTTATCATCTGGCGTACCCAGATCCCTCAATTGATCTCTCCATGTCTCCAGCTTCCTACCCAACCCTAAACAGTCATCCTTCCATCCCCTGTCCAGCTCCTCCAGAAATACAACTTCGTCCCCGTCCAACCCCTCGTCGTTAGCCCTCATCTCCAAAATATCTTGACATCGCCGAAACCACCTCTCAAATTTCCTCACTACCCTCGAGTACTTCCCACCAGACTCGCCTAGATTCCAAACCCCCGTAACAACCTCGTCAAGGACCTGAACCTTCTCATCAAGTCCCCAACCGGGCGTCCCCATATCCTGCCATTTCTTCAACGCCAATGCATTGATCTTGCCGGTCTCCTCGACTTCCAGTTGTACCAATTCATGGTTCTTGTCAATTATGGAATGGAACCGACCTCCGAGTTTCCTCTTCGCGCTAGCTTTCCATTGCTTCTCTACCTGAGTTGCATCTCTATGCAATAAATGCAACTGGAGCAATTCATTCTGCAATTTTGAAGTTTCTGCTGATATCGCTATATTCGAGGGGAGTTTGCTGGGGGAAGGAGGGGCTAAGAAGGCTGCTGGATGTGGTTTCGGCGCAAGATTTTTGGCGGGAGAGAAATGCTGCTGGTATGTAGAGAAAGCCTGTTTTCTCAATTGAGGCTCGGCAGTTGGGGGCTGTAATTTGGGTATTTCGACGGAGTTTCGTTTGGACGGTTGGAGGGCGGTGGACGAGTTTAGGAGGGTCGAGGAGGACCTCGTGCGGGTATGGCTGGAGACATTTCCTCCATGGCCTATTGAACTTGCAGCACTTGTAGAGAAGGAGCTTGTAGAGGCGTTTCGAAGATGGCGAGACGTAACAACTGGAGGTCTTGACCGGTCTTTCTTGACTGGCTCTAATTCTGGCGCCGCGGGGGCATTTGTACGGCGATTCGAAGTCGATCTTTGTAGTCCGCTTGTCGAAGTGGGTTTACTTATATTTGCCCGCGGTGGAGGAGGGCGCATAGAGGCATTGCTTGCAATGCTTCCTGTGGCACTCGGTGGGCGTGATGTTGTTGATATGCTTCTAGCATTGCGCGTCGGCGGTTTCACAGGCAATCGACTTGGAGATTGACTGGTGCGCTCTGGCCGCGCTGTAGATAGTTCAGGGACATCTGAGGTATGTGAGCGATCATTTCTGGACCCGGATTCTGAAGGTTTGCGCAGCGATCGGGTTCTCGAGGGAATGGCGGACATGATGCTTTGTTGATGTTGGAATCGGACAATCGGTGCAATCGTGCGGGCGGGTTCTAGTGGATTTGGCGGCCAGTTCATGGGTCTCGGGATCCTTGGAGGTGCTTCTCGGCTCTGGCAGCAACACTCTTCGGTTTCTTCCTTTGGCAACTTCTGAAAACCATAACATACTCACAGATTTCTAATCACAACTTGGAGTCCATTACGAACTCCAAGAGATATCTTTATAATCAAATTCCTGCGACTATATATGATACATGCCAGGGATGCCGCCTAAACAGTATGTTTTCGATGCATGATTCACGACCCCGCTTGAGCATCTCAAAGTGACGACGATACAGGTCCATCCAGAAATGGACAGTATCGTGGTCTCCAGCTGCAAAATAAACGCGCAGTGATGAGGTCAATTAAATTTTGCAATTCAGTTCTTGGCTTATTCCAGCATTGAAGTGTCCCTTTCCTTCCTAATGTCCTCTGTTCTTCTCGACTTGAAATGATAGTCTAATGGCGCTTCGAGGTTGGTACTTTTCATGATTCTCACTCATGCTTTCTGGAAGAAGTCCAACCCCCATAAGTATTAGCAAGGCGCAGACCTGTCTTTACTATCGTAGTCTTTCGTGTGGCAGGAGTATTCACTCAGATCAATTTGACTATGCTTCAAATGCTTCTTCAGGTCTTCTATTCAAGTGCAGCGGGCCTCTCTGGTTCGGAGAATGTGTCTATTACTGTCTTGCTCTCCTTTGTCCAGACATGAAATTGTCCTCGCATGGCAACATGTTTTGGCATACTTTTGAACATCTTAGACGAGTTATGTGGAGCAAATAATGATGTAATGGACATGAATATTATTTATTAAACCTTCTTCAAGTGCGTTTTCATAATTGACTTTTGACGGGTGGTCGCAGAGCGTGATTGGTGAGTAGCCGACTGCAGAAAGTGTAGTAGATCCCCAAGGAGAAGGTTGTAAGGAGCTGATTGATATCTCCTAGGAGACAGACGAACCTTGAACACTGCCATGGCCTCTAATTTTAATACATATTGGCCCTTGTGTCCTTTGGAGACTTCAGTTGCTGGTGCTGTGCCCCTATTTCGTCGCTTGGTTAGCGCAGCCACTTCGGCTAGCTCGAGTAAATAGTGACGATCACAACACAAGACAAAGCTCAAGACTGGGCTAAAGGCTTAGAATCTTTGCAGTTCTGTTCACCATCAAGCCTGATGTCGTCTAGTCTATCATCTTAACAAACGCCATCCCATCTAACACCTGATTGTAACGTCAAGTCTAGCCTTGAGGTCAAATGTTCTATGTACAAATTTCATCCACGCATGAACTACCCATTCTCCATCCTTTGTCCAGAGGTATCATGCCGTCTTCTATGTGCAGGACATTTTGCAGTCGTCAGTCCATAACGCCATTCCGTACCTATCCCTCGCCCCGTGCTAAATTCCCATACCAGCCCAATGTGCCTGTCAAACCATAGTGCTTGTCCACGCTCCCAATGTGTGTTCTCATTTTCCAATCCTTTCCAAAGCCAGCCGTAGATCCTTTCCTGGCACTGAATCCAGAACTCGGATGCAACTTCCACAGGCACTCAGGCAGCACCACGCACACCTCCATCGCTTTTCGGTATCCCGTCGCTCGCAAACCATGCAAGCTGTAGGGCACACTTTGTTGTTGCAACCCCTCATAAGCTTATGCGATTGGTAGCAATCCAAATGCACCAAATCTAGCTCTGGGCATGGGAAGATTGTACCATACGCAGCCGGACTTCGAATTGTTGGGAAGTATGCGGCATGAGAGGCTGGAGAGGGTAGGGCCAAGGGCGAAGTCTTGCCAGACAATGGTTGAGGTGCAAGCGCATCGCTGCCGTCCCGAGTGTGAGCTGAGAGCTTGAAAGGAGGATCATTCTCTTGTGTAGGTGTATGAGGGGCCACAATTTCTCGAGCAACGATTGTGGCATCACTACTCCCATGGCTTACAGCGAGACTGCGAGACTCAGACTTGCGCGGGACAAGAGGGGGTTTGTCGTCCGGCGGGGTGAACGGCGAGACGGGCGAGAGTATACTGGGCGTTATAGGCTGCTGTTTGTCCGCCTTGAGGTACTCTGGCGTAGGGAGACGCTGAATAGACTCATACGGCTTAGGAGCTGAGGCTGGGTCTTCATCGTTGGAATCCTCCCTCGAACCCTTCGTCTTCAGCTTCGCGAGCTTGTTCCCCATCAATGCCTGTGGAGCTGGTCGAGCAGGCACAGGTCTCCGTGCTGTGATACTTTTTGGTGGAGGAGCTCGATCTGTGGTTTGCTCCTGCCGTCTGGGAGGACTCGCTGTTGAGCCGTTCGACTTTGATAATATCAAATCAGGGAAAGCGATGCTGCGGTCGCTCTTTCCCGAGCGCCTCCGCCAAATCTCGGTCGGTTGGACAGCGTTATCAAAACTCGAAATTGAATTTGACGAGGCTTTATGTTTTTGCGAATCCGCTTTCTCATCTGAATTTTGGCGGTCTTTGCCTTTCGGTGGTAGAGGCGGCGTTGGCCCGTCCTCTGGTGAATCAACACCACTCGGAGAATCTTTCGTGCTGCTGCTACCCGACAAACTCCGTGAGACTCCTGGGGAGTCAGAATACATGGAAGAGACGCTGGCGGTCGATGCTGTTCTGGCAGGCTTCTCGCTCTTCACATCCCCACCAGCCCCGCTGCCTACAGGTCGTCGTGGAATCGCCATGGAGGGCTTTGCTGCGTCCCTCGGCAAAGGTGGCAACTCTGTTCTGAAAGACCTCGGAGTCAATGCTACTGGCGACTTTTCTGCTTGATTTGAAGCCTCTCCTGGCGGCACGGGTAATACTTTCGAGAATCTTGAACGGCCTCTGCCTGGTGTGGATGGAAAAGTCGAGAACATTTTCGATCTGGCCAGCAACAGCTGGCATGGGCACAGATAAGTACTGAATCGTTCTCGGGATTTTGCAAATCACTCAGTCAAGGCCCACAACCCCAGGTCCACAGTACACTATCCACCAGAACTCTGTTACGGGCCATTCTGGATTTGCGATGTTTTAAGAGGATTCAACTCAAGGGCATCCCAGCTCGCCTAGCACGCTGAAACACCACGAAGAATTGGTGGATTATGGGAGGACATCCGAAGGAGCCAGACGGCGAATCAAAGCCTCTTCTGTCGCCGGGAGCCCAGCTGCTGACATTTATGCATCTGAAGTCCAGCCTGCTTATTTGTTCCGGGAGATCATGCTGCCCCACTCGCAATGAAAAATAGGCATGAGGAAACAAAATTACAACGGAATCTGCCTTCGACATAACAGCCGGCGAGGTAGATTGTGATAACTATGTCGACACAGACGAGGACAAGTCGCATCAGTATCAATGGCGAGGAAGGTCGTAGGACTTGGGCGATGGTGTCATTGCGATACGAAAACTAGTCAGGGGCTGACGATCATCTTGCGACTGCATCGTCCAGACAGGCCGTGACCACTGCGAGATCTTCGCAGGGAATATGTTTCCAACCATGATCAGACCTTTTCGTCCCAAGGACTGAGCCGATTTGCCCCGGCATATATACTACGCGGAGATCATGCGTTTACAGTAAGAATAGATTGGCTTAGTCAACTTGAACGACCACACGAGAGTTTCGAAAATACAGAAGATATCAATTGCAAACGACCGACGACGAAAAATTTGTTTGGGTATCAGACAATAACCTTGGCATTTGTCCAACCCTGCGTCCTGCTGCCCAGCTTCTTGCAAAACTACAGACAACCAGTAAGTTGATGTGCGACCTCGGAAGGTTCGGTAAAAAGCATTTCAAATTGGAAAAAATTGTCCAGGCGTGCTCCAGTAATATATGTGTTCGCCAAGTAGCGCTGTTTCTCCCAGACATCTCATTTCATGCGTTTCCTTTTCCTATCCACTCACCATCCTTGTCTAGTAGGAGAATTTCTCCCCTACCAACTTTTCGCTAAGCTCCCATAGCTTGTCAACATTCTCCTTTCCTTGAGCATAATTTTGAAGAACAGGTCGTACAACACAATCTTGAAGAAAAGCGCCAGATTGATCTATACTACAGTTAGTACATCTTATCTCTGTATGAAAAGTCTGGGCAGACAAATTCAAAAGCAAAAACACCTACCAGCAATGGAAGGATCAAGTGCAGCAACTAAAGATGTTGCACACCCTTCCTGCAGCGTCTTCGGCGCCTCCATCTTCGTGGGATCGCCACCAGTCGAGGCTTCAAGAGCTTTCATAACTACTCCCCACATATCTGGTGTTAGGTGAGTGGAAAGATTGGATTCCGTGACAACTAAGTTAGGTCAGCATACATCCGCACTTTGAGTTGATGGAAGAGGCGTACGGCCCGGCTGTAGAGCAAATGACTGAATGCCTCTACTTCTCAACCTATCGGCAAGGCCAGCTGCAAAAAGTACATTTGCGGTCTTGGATTGCGCATATGCTGCCCAGCAATCATAGTTTTTGCCATTCTAAACAGCAGTAAACTTCAGTATTCGAATCTTACATCGAGGGATATACCAAGATCTTACATTGTAATTGACATCCTCAAAATTCACACCTCCCATCTCGAATCCCGTGCTAGAAACATTGATAATTCGACTTCCCTCCCCAGCCGCCAAGATCTTCGGCATGATCAAATTCGTCAGTAAGAAATGCCCAAGGTGGTTACTGGCGAATTGCATTTCAACACCCTCCTTGGAAGTCTGGTAGGTAGGAACAGCCATGACGCCAGCTGTATTGAAGACGTAGTCGATCTCTGGGAAGGCAGCGTTTATCTCAGCGGCAGCGGCACGGATTGAGGCTTGAGAAGCTAGGTCGCAGGTGATGAACTTGGTGGTGATGGATGGGTTCAAGGAGGAGATTTTGGAGATGACGGGGAGGACTTTGGACTCTGTCCGCCCGACGAGGATCATGGTTGAGGGGTTGGCAGTTGCGAGAGAGAGTGCAGTTTCTGCACCGATTGAACCATTGCTTGGACCGGTAATTAGGACTGAGGGATTGTTAGTACTTGTTACAGACGGATCGAAGGCTTGATTAACCTGTTTTGCCGGCAACAGAAGCAGCAAAAGTAGCTACGACCTCATTGCCAGTGGTCTTCTTATTAAATGAAGTCATAGCGATTGGTGTTTTGGGTGGCTGGTATGCTTGATAACCTGAGGTGTGGCAAGTCAAAGTCAGGAACTTCTGCAGAGAACTTTATTGGTTGAAATTTATCGAAGGGTTGAAGTGATGGGTTGTGATGTGCTGAGGAGCAATAGAATCCAGACGGGAACGACTGTACTTATACATCTTGAATTGTCCAGCGTCATAGTGAGCAAGCCATGAATGAGGAAGAGTATGCACCATAATATCCACACGCAACGAAGTTGAAGCGAGCGCAGCAATTTCCTGAATATGGCCGTAAGCTTGCTTTCCCGAAGCATCGGAGTTACTCGTTAGAATGTGCCTCTGAAGCAACATAAGGATATCAAGACTCCAGGAGCTGGTTCTTGGTGTAAGATCATTGGTCTCCTCGTCTGCAGGTCAATATATTTTGGTGGGGATTCGGGCTACCGCTATCTCCGAACGCAGCTGCAGCAAGCTGACACTGATACATTTGGCAAGAAACAGGGCTGATTTAGTGCCATTCATTCCGGACGCTAATGCGCGACTTGTGATTCGGTCAGAGCTGCAAGCCGGTCAGCATAATGCTTGTCACGTCGACATCTCGAAGGAATTTGAAGTCATGAAAAGCTAAGTCACAGCCTCACGGCCAGGGTCATTTGGACGAAGAAGCAAAACAGCGGTAACATTAAAGCTCAGAATTTTCCCTCTCTGTTGTAAATATATCTTCATTCACATAAGACACATTAAACAAAGCTATGGTTATTTGACCAAATTTGACCAACTGCAGAACGACGGGAACAGAAGATCGAAAAGTAAGGAAATAGCTACTCATTCCGCGAGAAGAAAAACTGTTGAAAGCAACGGCAAGAAATTCTGCTTAAGAAATCGAAGTCATAGCCAACAGATTCACGATTTACTGCACCGTACCCTTCGTGTCCTCCTCGGTATACTCGTCGTGTCGCTTCCAATGGTTCATCTTGGTGTCCTGTCTACCAAGCGGGGTGAAGTCAAGTAAGGCGTAAGTCGATAGAATAGGGTCAAGACCTCTCGAATATGTCGAGTACGAGTGGAAAACGTCGTCAGACTCCTTGAGGAAGACACTCAAGCCTGGACGCTCGCCCTTCTCAGGTTTTGAGGTTTTCGTGTACTTTTCATCTGTTAACGACGAGTTGTTTACAAATTGAGAGACGCGAACGTACATTGTATTCTACAGGTACAATAGACTCATCGAGAGTCACATGGAAGTCATAATTAAAGTCTGAATCAAAGGAGGAGCTAGTGATGTCTCGTGTTAGCGTGGTCAGTTCACTATTGAAGGTTGAGAGCACACATACTACCACGGCAAGTTCCATCCCATTCTCTTCTTGAATTTCTCGATCTCATGAATTGGGGCGCGAGAAACCATGACCAATGTCGTGTCGCGAGAGTTGAGGTGTTCACGCGACGAGGGGAAATTATCGGCCATGAAGCAGCACCCCTCACAGGCAGCTTCTTCCCCTGGTGCAAGCATGAAATGGTAGATTACGAGCTGCTTCCGTGCTCCGAAAAGTTGGGAAAGTGTTGCTTTGCCGTTTGGTCCCTCAAATGTGTACTCTTTGTCGAGCTTCACCATCGGGAAATCGTTCTGAAGCTGTGATCTGAACTCCGCAGCAGCGCGGGTAGCTGCTTTCTCTTTGTCGAGGAGATCTTTGCGGGCCTTGAGCCATTCCTCTCGGGAGACGACCTAAGTATAGTCAGTGGCCAATGCCTTAGGAGTTTTGACTGTTCTTGAATGTTCTTACCTTGCCAGGCATGATGAATGAGTACTTTTGATTTGCTGTGATTTTGAAAGACTGAAGTGATTGAGGTAGCAATGTCTTGAAGTAGATGGGTGACTTTGAGCTTGCGTGTTGGAGTGATGGAGCAAATTGATATCTCATGGGGGATTTGGTTCAATTTATCTCTTTCCGATGCTCGGTCTCTACATCCTGATCGTGGGAAAACAGAAGCTCCGTCTGACACGCTGAATGAGAAGCGCGGTCCCAGACGACTATCGTGAGGGGTTTCGTGTCTGAGTTCGACGCGGGCTCACGTGGGCTGCGACGATCATGATTACTATTCACCAGTAGTAGTAGTACACCACATCCATCCAATCGACGATGAAGCCTCATCAGAAGGTTTAAGGCCCCCTCACTTCTGCCTGGCTTCCCGCCCTTGCCAGACTTGACGAAGGCAAGCGTTCCTGGGAATCAAACCCAATTCCCACTTCGCATGGTGTGAAGTACGGCCGTACTTTTGCACCCCTGGCTGTTTGTGACTTGTTTGCACACTATGATCGTCAAAGTTCAGGCTCCCGAGTCTCTGTGGCTCAAGGTGGCTCAAGGTGGCTCAAGTTCAAGTCAAGCCTTCGTCCTGGGGTGCATTGCTAAATTTAGTATCTTCAAAGAATACCTCTTGAACTGGAGGTATCTCGCTGTCTTCCCGCTCGTAATGAGGGGCAAAAGACTGGCATCGTTCCTCGAGCGACTGTGCCGGATGTCATCCGGACGGGAAGCTGATGGAGGACTCCGACAAGTACAGTTGTCAATTCAAGAACTGGTGAATCAACTGTCGAAAACATGAGCACGGACTTTGTCACAGTCACATCCTCGTACTACGCCATCACGACCTCTTCCGAAACCTCAACTAATGCGAACCCTTCCCTTGACCGGTATCCTGAAAATCACAACTACTATCGAAGCCCAGAGGTATCCGAAGTGAAACTATCGACGACGACCGCTGGTGGTATTCTCACCTAACCGAGTCCAGGTGTCATTGCTGTCCTAACAGAATCACCGAGCATTCTATTCACTTTCATTACCACCGACGAGTTGAACATACTTACGATAATCTACCCTCCCTCTTTAAATTGTGGTCATCATCCCACTGCCCTGAACCACGAAGACAGACGAAGGACAGTCACGACATCTATCGAAACCCTTAGTACCACAGAAGTCTCCTCCCTAGGGGTCCTCTTCCACTTACGCCTACTCTTTGTTTATTACAAACATCTCATCTAGCTCAACAGTCCCTTTGACTACCGTCACCTGTGCAGGCCAGTTCAACGCTACATCTTCTCTTGACTCGGCAGCCATGGCTGAGAGCTCAGTTTTCACACCCAACTCGTCCGCTGTCGCCACGGTAATTATAGTCGCAATTACTTTCTCCGAGGTTCCAATTCTGACCTTTCAATTGCCAACCGAGAACTCTTCCAATTCGACCCCAAGCGATACTTCCTTTCCACCAGGTTATCCAGCCTATGGTCATGACACCTGGGCTGCCACTTATGGCGATGAAGGTCCAACTCTCCTCAGGAAGGTCCGCCGAAGTCGTTTTCTTGTCGACTATACAGAGAGCTCACAATTGCCATCTATCTCATATGTCTCGACAGATGAAGACTTGATGGCTCAAATTTGTACGCTCCTCAGCTGAGAACAGCCGAAACTTGAAATCTGCCCAAATGGAAGTTGTTTCGCTGATAGCTGCTCTAAAAGTCACATATGATATTATCCAGTCGAGTGATAGGATTGGGGGTCTAAATGTAGGAGACATTGCAAACCGTGGTTGTAGTTGCGACTGTACCCCTTTTTCACATGTGTCTACTGCTTATTCAAGTTGCTTACGAAGCCATCTCAAAGGTAGAAGCATGGAATGCAGCTTTTTTTTGTTTGATGGCTCTTAGCAACCTTGAAGGAAGACTCGATAGTGATAATAAGCAACAGAATTGCATGTCCAGAACTCCTGTGATCTTACACCTATTGGAAGATAGTGATCACCGTATGATCGATTATCATGCCACTGCAGCAAAAGTCTAACGGTAGTCGCCTCCTTACTAGCTTGATATCTACAATCATGAATAACGAAGCACTCCTCACATTGTTTTCAACGAACTTGGAATACATTCATCTATTCATAGACAAACAGCCTTTGTCTGACCCCTGTAAGGCCATTACCCAAATGAGGAAATTTTGCTGCAGCCAACCACCTCGTCTACTCGCTAAACAGAAGCCCCACATTTCTGGCGAACCAAAACACCAAGCCTGATTACCTACACTCCATCAGACTACCGCAGCCCCTCAATGAGAGTCCATCTCCTCGAATACCGCACTCGAAGTCTTCTATGTACAGCCAGCTTGTGGCTCTACAAATTGTGGAGAACTCATCTCATATCCAGTGGTAAATAAAGTTGTCTAGGTCTCTCGACTTTGAGTAATTTTAGTCACGAAGGCGATCTCATCTCAGCTGTTGTGCTGTAAGTTGTTAAATCGGATTTTACGCACCCAGATGACTGGTACGTCTTTCAGCTGTATCTTGTTGCTTGGAAAGCTTGTAACGGGCCTGGTGGTTGCCCAAGACTTGTGGTGCAGGACCGGCAGTCGTCGACACAGAAGACCGATAACCAGATCGGGTAATTCAGCAGAGAGACCCTAGATTGGCACCAGGAAGTATGACCACATTGCCTGCATTGTATGATATACTGACACCCTGAGAAGACATGGCTAATTCCTCAAACGAGACAGCGAAGCAGTCTTCAGCGGTAGCTCGTGAGACCAGCTCCCACAGTGCATATTCGTTTCGATTCGTGGATGTTGGGACACCATCACAAACCTGCGATGAAGAAGCCCAAGCTCTGATACGCTCTCATTTCATGCGAGACTTCTATGACAGGCGTGACAATCGGAAGCAGCCATGTACACACCCGGAGAAAACTTCTGCAGCGTCCAAAAAGGGAGGTGCAGCTCAGCAGACACATCGTTTCAAGGTTGGACCACAAGGCCTTGAAGAGATCAAAAAGAAACGCCGGAAGCGAGGATCTGTAGCTGAAGCTCAGATAACAGCAATCACTCTGACCACTCCAACCCGCCCAGCAGGAAAGGCTCGGGAGCAAACCCATGATGTAGTTCCCGACTTTAACTTGCTACAACCTGCCGAGACCACTTCTAGGCAGAGTGACAGCCTAGCAAGCAGCTCGGTAAACCGTGAACAGGATAACTCTGAGACAAATATCCTACAGCGTAGCTTGAACCACTTGCTTAGATCTGACACTAGGACTGACTTGCAGCCGGAATCTTTTCTCATGTGGTCGGCCATCGATCCATTCAATACACTTCCTCCTTCAAGATCACCTCGGACTCAACTCCTGTTATATCATGGTAAGAAATCGTATCCTTTATTCCTACTTATAATTCTGCCACTAGATTGTTCACGCTTACCGTCCTAACGACCCCTGTGCCGCTGGTGAAGTCTCATTTCTATCCAGACATACTAATCATTTACGTACTCAGCAACCCGAGGGATATTATCGTCACGGCTTATGGGCCAATTGCGAACAGAGGTACGCAATCTTTATTACTATTCTCCACGACTCATGGTGATAGATATCATCGCTGACATCTGAACATTCAGTGGTTGTCTTTGGCAATTCAAGATACCGCAATGTTTCACATCGCACTCTCGCACTATGCCGGCAATTACGGTCTTGCAAATCAAGAGAATGATCCTGTGGAGGCACTTCGGTTCAGGATGGAGGCAATGAGACTTGTCAATCAGCGACTAAGTGATATCGGGAATGCTTTGGGAGATGGCACACTGGGTACTGTTGCAAGCTTGTCAAGCTACGAAGTATGGGAACATCATTACCAGTGCTTTCTCTGCTGGTGACTAATACTCTCTCTAGGCTACGAACGGAACCTTAACGGCAATTGACACTCACATGAAGGGGCTTCAAAGACTTGTAGCACTTCGAGGCGGCCTCGAGGCTGATATCAATCCCTTCACAAGGCGCTTGATTCTATGGTAAGCTACTGTATGGATCTTGAAGTGTGAAGGAGCTGACAATACCGGTAGGGCCGACCTGAACTGTGCAAATGCTTTGGGGAATATGCCAGTATTTGACCTCGTCAACGGCGAGGGCAGTCGTGAGGTGAAGACTCCTAATGTCGAAGTAATACAAAGAGGACGACACATTACGAGCAGTAATTTCCCTCAGACTGAGCCTTTCGGCGTGAAAGACTCAGGAGCAGTGGGTTTGGAGCTGAGAGACAACTTCACCCGTCTAAAACAATTGGCCATCATGGATGCTGACACTGGTCCGAGGGGCAATGAAGAGAAGATCCGACATAGCGACAAGCTCTATATGACAGAAAGAAATCTGTTGATTCTTGCAAACACCTGCGGCCCAGGCAAGTTTGCAACAGCAGGTTGCCTCGCAGCAATAATATTTCTCGATAATCATCTTCGCGGGATTGGCTTCAATGCCCGGCTCATGGACAGATTTGCTATCAGACTCAAGGTCTCTATGAATATGGTTCTCAACCAATCTTCCAGTCACAAACCCAACGAGAAAACGACCAAAGCTATACTTTGGGTGTTATACGTTGGTGGTCTTGCCGCAGATGACCGACCCGAAAGGCAATGGTTTACCATGCAACTGCTTGACTTCTGCGATACACTTGGCCTAAAAACATGGGAGGAGACGGAGTTGGTATTGAAAGACTTCCTCTGGGCACCGAGCTGGCATTACCAAGGCCAATCATTATGGATTCAAGTCGAAGAAATACGATTTTTGAAGAACATCGAGTGGTCAATGGCCGATGATGATATAGATACTGATATGAGATGAATTCCTGAGATCCTGGCCCTTGAATACGCCAGGGGGAAGCTGGGAAGCACGCTAGTACCTGATCGCCGCTGCCCAGGCACGCTAATCTCGGGAACTTCCCCAGATTATCGAATGCACTCGTCATCATCGTCAACACCACAGACCCTGCATGAAAACGAATACCAGAGAAATCCATGGCCACACCAGAATTGTAACACCAGACTTGAAATAGTACCTACAGAATGGCGAAACCGAGAGTTATTTATTGGTTCAGAACAGACTTGCGACTTCACGATTCGCCTGCATTGAAAGCAGCATTGGATCTCAATGCTGAGGCTTTTTGGCCAGTCTGGACCTGGGATCCTCACTATGTGTATAGAGCACGTGTTGGCCCGAACAGATGGCAGTTTCTGTAAGTTATAGCTTTGACTCAGAACACTCGGTCTGTTACTCAATTTCGACTAGGATCGACTGCCAGAACGACCTTTCCAAATCCATCACAAGGATCAACAAAAAGTCTAGGTTGTTTCTTCTAAGAGAAGCTCCACAGACGCTGTTCCCGAAGCTCTTCAAGGCTTGGAAGATTACACACTTGGTCTTTGAGAAAGACACTGATGCCTATGCTCGAGATCGAGATGCAGCAATTATGGACGCAGCCAAGGAGGCTGGAGTGGAAGTTATAGTTCGATCTGGCAGGACACTTTGGGATAGCGACGAACTAGTCAAGAATAACCACGGAAAACCAACGATGAGTATAAGCCAAGTCCAAACAGCAGGACCAAAAGTAGGCCCTATACCACGGCCCATACCTGCCCCAAAATCTATACCCAATCCAGGAGAGACGAGTCTGGAGTTCGAGCAAGATCACCCCCAACAAGCTCCAGATCTGAATAGTAAATTCAGGAGCTATAATGACAAATCATATGACCAAATTTCTGGACCCAAAGGAGACTTCGCGGTGCCAACCTTGGAGGAATTAGGCTTTCCGACAGCTACTACACCACATCGCGGCGGCGAGACAGAAGGGCTGAAAGCGCTTGACGGCATAATAGCAAACAAAACGTACACCGCTACATTCGAGAAGCCCAACACTGCGCCAACTGCCTTCTCGCCACAATCAACCACCCTCTTATCTCCGCACCTCCACTTTGGCAGTCTCAGCATTCGAGAATTCTACTGGCGCGTTCAAGATGTGGTAGATAGTTATTCTGGAAAGTCATCTCAACCTCCTGTTTCTTTAACAGGACAACTTCTCTTCCGCGATATGTATTTTGGCGCTCAAGCGGCACTGGGCTATTCTTTCGGCCAAACGATGTACAATTCTCACTGTCGATTCATCCCTTGGCACCTACCCAGCAAAGTCGACCATGACACTAAACTCATCACGGGAGAATACCACATTGATTCTCCACAAGCAGAAGAGTGGTTCCAACGGTGGAAGAACGGCATGACTGGGTTCCCGTGGATCGACGCTCTGATGCGACAGCTTCGCCAGGAAGGGTGGATCCATCACCTAGGAAGACATGCCGTGGCGTGTTTTCTTACCCGCGGTGGTTGCTATATCTCTTGGGAGCGAGGCGCCGAGGTCTTTGAAGAGCTGCTGCTTGACCATGAAACGGCTTGCAATGCCGGTAATTGGCAATGGCTATCCTGCACCGCATTCTTCGCGCAGTTCTACAGATGCTACTCGCCTATAGCGTTTCCACAAAAGTGGGATAAAGAAGGTAACTTTGTACGGAAATACGTACCTGAGCTCGCGAAATTGGATAAGAAGTACATTTACGAGCCATGGAAGGCCCCAATTGCAGATCAGAAGAAAGCGGGGGTGAGCGTAAAAGGCGATGGGAAAGTTATGGAGAAGGGCGTGTACCCGAAGCCGATGTTCGATTTTGCGGAGAGGAGGACGATTTGTTTGGATGGGATGAAGAATGCTTATCATGTTGGTCTTTACGGAGATCACCCAAAAGTTGTGGATGGGACATGGAGATCGCTATTTGCTGACGGAGCTGAAGGACCGACAGAGGGGAAGAATTTCAATGATGCGATGAGTGGGAGTGGAAAGAAAATCCGAGATGTTGATGGAGATGAGAATGATGGCGCAGTAGCGGAGGATGAGAGTGGTGCCGCTGAGAAGGGAGGTGAGAGTAAGGGGGGCGACAAGGGAAAGCCAGAAGCAAAACGGAAGGGTGCTGGTCAGGGGACATTGGACGGACATTTTAAGCGTGCGAAAAAGAAGTAATAAGTAATGTCCAGGCAGATGGTTGTATCACCATGCATGGTTCCATCACAGGTTGGCTTGTCTTGTTTCTGATGAATGGTGCTGTATAGATATGTCAAGTCATGTTCTTCAAACCTACATTTCTATTAGAGATCCGAATTATGAAGACTAGGCCATCTATCAATTTATTTCGGACAAGAAAGTTTGAAATTTCAACAGGGGAAAGGTCCATAGTAAGTGCAACACCATGTATCGCAATAGAATTCTCAAATTCATGAACAGTCTCTAAGTGACAAATGGGTACAAATAAAACAAGTCGCTTAATTTTACACCTTGAACTTCTATCCCAGTATTCCAAGCTAACGCCATTTATCATGCAATAATTTTCCTTCTGTAGCCCAGTCCGTCCATATTCATACTCTTGTCATGAAAATACTAGTGATCATGGCCTAGTCATCCCATTCCTCGTCCAGCTGATCAATCAAGCGATTCTCATCCTCTGCTCGGTTGTTTCTTCCCCTGCCGTTAGTCGAAGAGCCATTTGCCGAAACGGACAATGCGCTGTACCCCCTTCTGCTTGGCATGAATCGAGCGCACGACGAAGTTGCTATTATAAAAATATCCTGTGGTAGAGGTGTTAGCATCTGCGGTTCTTGATAGCTAATGTTGTGGACGTAGATTGAGTGAAAGTGGTATAGATGTGTATGGCAGGGCTGCATTTCCAAAACCCGAGTTCGTTATATGCTGCTTTTCTATCGAACAACACCGAGAAGCTATGCATGAAAACAATACAAGAGAGAGATGGCTGTGTACAGGATGGTGGGTATACAGGCTGCAAAATCCCAAGGTGGATTCTGCTGTCCCTTTCGCTTTTGTTGTTGTTTTTGTACAAAATCCCAGCCAATGGGCTGAAATCGAATCGCTCAGGAGAGATGGGAAGATTCCCAGGACGATCGTGACATGCTTGATCTTGACTTCTTCGCCCCCGACGGAGGCCGCACTTCCATCGTAGGTAGAATCCCATCCCGCACTGATGTAACCCTAGGAATGATCTTCTGCTTCGACCGCTGGACACAAGAGCAGACTCTCACCTTTATGAAGCTGCCAATCCCCGCCCACATGCTGTAGTTTGGCAACTGTCTCCATCCGCGCGCGTGCGCTACATTCCGCTGATAGAATACACCGCCAAGGAAATATACCAGAATTGCGATGACACCAATAATGGTGAACACGGCTCCCGGACCGACTGATTGCTTTGCAGGCTCCGCTGTGATGCAAGCTGCGCGGGAGAGGACCTCGAAGTGGTAAGAGCATTCATCTGGGTCAGTCCCAACAAACGTGACGGATGCCTGGGTTGCGAGGGGGTCTTTGTCGCAGTGAAAGGAAATTATAGTAGATTTTCGGCGGGCGTCCGAACCGGCCTTCTTCTCGACCTTGTCCTCATGCTCATTGGCATCCCAGGTCGATCGTCTCTTCTTCTCGGTCGTACATGGAGATCCGTTTGTGTATTGTAGAACCAGCCGCCTTCCTCGTAGAATCAACTCCGAAGAGTTCTGTCTGTATCGAGAGTCAGCAGAATGCCCATCCCTGCTGTTACGTCTGCCTTACCCGATAGAATACTTCTTCGAACCGAGCTCATAATATGCACTGACATTCCTCCAGAGAGCCTCATCCACTCCAACTACATCTTCCACCTTCTCCACAACCGGCGCGCAAATATTTAGCGTGAAATTAGCACCATTGCTGTGGTAGTCGTATCCACGAGCATGCCAGTCATCCACCTTCTCCCCTTTGGTAGGCTTCTTGTCATCAGCCGGTAGAGATATGGATAATGATCGCAGATCGTAGAAATTCCCCGTCGAGGACGATATTGTACATGGCTCTAGTACCTTCTCGTCCGAGGATGCGGCGTTCACTCCACAGTGCAATGCCAGAGTGACCAGCAAACTTGTCGGGAGTGTTGGGAAGTGCATGGTGCCCAATGGTTTTGGCAGAGCGCCTGAAGGCGCAACAGGATAGAAACTTATGCAATAAGTATGTGCGACTGTAGATCGATGTATGTACTCTTGGATGTAGTACGGTGGTTGGGCAGCTTATTGTCCAGCCGTTGTTATGATGAAGAGTAGAGCTTCGACATCATCGGTGCATCCACATTTGGCGAGAACCTAACAGATGGCGTTTTGACCTCGGGATGCACGTGATGTTGACCCCTGAGCCCCTGAGGGAGATCATCCGCTGTTTCTCCATTGGGAAACATGTTTATCATGGACTTGTTCGCTTTCAAGGGTACATACATACTTGTAGAAATCATAGCAAGGTGTTTTTAGATACCTTCGTAATTCTCTGCTAAGTTGGACTTCTCGCCCTTAGAACGACACCAATTGCTAATGCATTTGTCGCATATGTCGCGTTTGTCGCATTCATCGGATACGGCGGATGCGATCGGCTAGGGCCGTGGGCAGAAGAGAGATACTCTTGCGTCCTCATTTGAGGCTGGGGGAGGACACGACAGGTCATCGTAAGACTTGACAAAGTCGGGGTCGCGCCCATCCGGCTTTCAGAAAGGTCCTGTGTGGCATGCGTGTCTTGGGTACCTAGGTGGGTGACCAAGAGCCTCACTGTATCTATGTAGCTATGTGAGTCTCTGCAGTGCCTAGTATCACTATTATTGAGTTGAGACGAAAGTCAGTATCACGGTCCTTTTCCCAGCGAACTATTTTCCCCATCTCGGCACTTGTACTTAACCTTCATTATAGTATTTGATTATTTGGCAAGGAGAGGCCAGGTGCAGGCCGTGCAGGAACATTAAGACGTAGAGCCAAGCCAAGCCACATCTGCATCTGCATCTGCAAGCTGTATGACAACGCCTCGCGCCAACAGCCCAGCACAGACCTCTAGACAGACAGTGCACACCTTGAAGCCATCATTGATTCCTCGATTAAAACACGAACACGACGGAATTTTGACAGCCGGGTGAGCCCATAATCAACAGAGGACAACTTTTCGGCCGCAGACCTTAGCTACCCCTCTATTTAAATGCCCTGGAGGGCCCTTTGAGTCTACTATCTTGTAACACTGTTGAATTTCTATTCGATCACAACATGGCGCCAAAAGTCAAAGCAGTCGCTGTCAAGCACGCCGAGCCTCATGGCTATGAATTCTTTGGACCGTATGTTCCTGCCTGCCTCGCGATACATTGGTCCATACACTGACCTTTACTAGTCCTGGTGCATTCATTATCTCTTTCGGCCTTCCTCTCGTCGTCTATGCCTTCACTTTCCTCTGCAACGACATTTCGGGTTGCCCAGTCCCTTCGGTTCTTGCTCCTTCGACAGCCACCATCGAACAACTCAAGAGAGATGCAGGATGGCCCGCCAATGGCATATACGGACTGGCAAGCTGGGATGCGACATTGAAAGTGGTTGGATACTACTTGCTAAGTGCGATACTTCACCGTGTATTGCCAGGAGAGAAGAAGCTAGGTGTTGAGCTCTCAACTGGCGGCAAGCTCAATTACAAGTTCAACAGTAAGCGCGCCCAATACAAGCTGTTCTGGATGGTATTAATGCTATATAGCATGGTCTTCGACAATGGTTACATTTGGTATCCTCGCAGCAGGTACAGCTTATCAAGGCGCAGAGTTCCCTGTTTGGACATATATTTACGACAACTTCCTCCAAATCGCCACGGCCAATATTCTCATTGCCTACTTCCTCGCAACATTTGTCTATATCCGCAGTTTCAGCGTTAAACCTGGCAACTCGGACCTCCGAGAATTGGCAGCTGGTGGACACTCGGGTAATATGCTGTACGATTGGTTCATCGGTCGTGAACTCAATCCTCGAGTTACGCTTCCCTTCCTCGGCGAGATTGATATCAAGGAGTTCATGGAGTTGCGTCCGGGCATGATGGGATGGGCCATATTGGACTTTACCTTTATTGCTCGCCAGTATAGATCTTACGGTTACGTGACCGATAGCATCCTGCTCGTTACTGCCTTCCAAGTCCTTTATATTCTCGACTCCTTCTGGATGGAGAATGCTATCTTGACAACTATGGATATCACAACCGATGGCTTCGGATTCATGCTTTCATTTGGCGACCTCGTCTGGGTTCCATTCATCTACTCCCTGCAAGCAAGATACCTCGCTACTTACCCACTTACCTTGGGACCTCTCGGCACAGCTGGTGTTCTCGGAGTCGTAAGCATTGGATTCTACATTTTCCGCAGCACCAACAACGAAAAGAATCGATTCCGCACTGATCCGAACGATCCTCGAGTCGCCCACCTCAAACACATTGAGACAAAGTCCGGATCCAGGCTCTTGGTCTCTGGCTGGTGGGGAATGGCACGCCACATCAACTATTTCGGTGACTGGTTCCAGTCCTGGGCATATTGCCTCCCGACTGGTGTTGCAGGCTATCTCGTTCAGCACAGCTCAGTTGCACCCGCAACTGGCCAGTCACTAGCCAACAAATCCTTCGTGTATAGCGGACCAACAGAACATACTGAGGTCCTGCAAGGCTCTGCGAGAGGCTATGGCATTATCGTTACGTATTTCTATGTCCTGTATTTTGCAATCCTTCTTATCCACCGCGAGAGAAGAGATGAAGCGAAATGCAGGCGGAAGTACGGCGATGACTGGGACAAGTATCGGGAGATCGTGAAATATCGCATCATACCTGGTATTTACTAGGTGGTAAGGGTGAGAGTGGCTTGGAGTCTGGGCTTAATTTGAAGCTGTATAATATTTCCTTCTACTGGGACAGGGTCGTCCTTTACGATTAGACAAGTTCTGCCGCATGATGAGTTGCTCTCGTCGCTTTATGCGCATAATGAAGATTTCCCTTACAATAGCAAATGTAATCTACTCGCTAAGAAGCTTATAAGAATGTCAAAGTTTTGAAAACAATACACTTCTCAATTGATAGTGTCATTTTTACACTGGACACGAACCGCGGCACTCTATAATGTAGAGTTGCATGTTAGGAACTTCAAGAATGGGTACATTCGGCCCGATACTTGTAAGATGGAGGAACAGTGGAAACTTGGGCCACTTTTTAAGTTGGGTTGGCATACTGTACCAAGAGATGAGGAGAAGTCAAGCTGCGGGGAGGTGGAGCAGAAGCGGGGTTGCTCTTGAAGGTGGGATAGAGAGATACTTGGATTTGCAAAGGCAAATTATTCAGACCATAATTCTCTATTGATTCTGCTGGGCTTCGTATGTCGAGAATGAAATGTTAATCTCAATCAACATCTTATATTCGAAGGCTTGTATCCTGTTCACTTTTATATCTACCCATGACTTGTACCTGTTGATCCTGGCCATCAACTTGAAGATCAACCCCCCCCATAGCCGGCAGTAGATGGCCCGAGCTGGTACCTTAATAAGAACTTATGAAGCTAAGTCCCACTCTATTGGCCTCGTCTCCAGAGTGCAGAGTGCTCAGAGTCTCCCAGTTCTCCACTTAAATATCATACGCCGAAGATGTGCCATTCTAGATTCCAAGGGAAGTTTTCGGAAGCCCAAAAATATTGACACTATTCGATGGACAAGACAAGATCAAAGTTCCTGTTTTGTCAAAGATGGGTACGTCAAGAGCTTCATCAGCTTTGTGGCTGGGTGTGAGCTGGTGACTCAGAGCGCAGAAAACCTCTCACAACTGATCATAGTCATGCAACGAACATTCCGCTCAACTGTCACGCTGAGATGGATTTATAAGAGGAGGTGTCAGATTTCCAAGGTTGGTAACCGACAGTCCGTAACTGTACAAACTACTCGGGCTGTGCTTCAACAGCGGCCACACTCGGTGAGATTTTGCTGAGATGTTGTCAGATGCGGAGAATGGTGAAGCCAATATACATGATCATGCAGAGACATGGAGAAAAGTTGTGGAGACCCCCGGCCAACCCGCACGCCACCTCGGGATGTAAGCAGGGATGCTCGGTAGTGGCTCTTCATGACGTTTTTGACAATAATAGGACAAGAAGCCGAGCTTTCGAACTTCCACGCTCTCGTCACGAGCTCTCCGGACATAACAGAACAAATCGCATAGGCAAACAATCAAAAGCAAGACCGTTCTGCTTATGTGAAAAGAATAATATTCAAATCTCACGTCGAGTAAAGCCCTCATAAATTTCGGCCCTACTATCTTTCGTAGGTCACTAATCCCTTCAATATTTGACTCCGCGCCGTCTTAGACCAGCCTGGCTCTCGCGACCGCGGAATGTCGGAATAAGCTTGGTGGCTTGAATCTTGTCCATCGCAGGAACTTTTTTGCGTGATGGAGCCGCTTGGCTAAGCCAGATGGAGTCTGAGTACCTTACGAGCTTCTGCAGAGAAGAAAGCTCGAAAGATGGCTAACGGCGGGGAAGCTTGACATCCTGGACAGAGGTTACGTCTCTGTGGAGCGGCGGGGTGATCAGCGGGGGTATTAAAGGAGCTTGCCTGCCACTTTTTTGAAATATTTGGAAATCTTCTTGAGACTTTGACATTCAGATCAAAATCCCGTCTTGTTGTGATTGTGGTTGTGAATTTAGTCGATTGGTTCATGATGTTTTCTCTGATCGCCGTTGCCGCGTTAGCAACGAACCTGGTTGCTGCCACTCACATCTTGCCAAGACAAGTAAGTCATCATCACATCGCATCTCGTTTTCATGCAGTATCATCCAGCATCCATAGAGAAGCAGAATCTACCTACTGGTCATGTTGGTCATGAAGGAGCTGGTGCTTGCGATCGCGAGCTATCTCTGCGGTACAAATCTGTTACTAAAACAACACCAGACATTTCCCAATGAGACATCCCCCGGCTCAGCAAACAACCAATTTTCACCGCCATTCTATCCCTCGCCATGGATGACTGGACAAGGAGATTGGGCAGATGCTTATGAGAAGGCGAAAGATTTTGTTTCACAACTTACTCTTTTGGAGAAAGTCAATCTCACAACTGGTGTTGGATGGGAGGGCGAACAATGTGTGGGACAAGTAAGACCCCTGCCAAAATAAAGCAAGTACCTGTGTTGACATAAATAGGTTGGATCGATTCCTCGTCTGGGATTTAGATCGCTGTGTATGCAAGATGCTCCCGTTGGAGTGAGATTTGCGGATTATATCAGTGTTTTCTCATCTGGGCAAACTGTTGCTGCGACTTTTGACCGAGGCCTCTTCTATGCTAGAGGCCATGCTATGGGGAAAGAGCACAAAGCTAAGGGCGTCACTGTTCAGCTTGGCCCTGTTGCTGGACCACTTGGAAGAGCGCCTGAAGGAGGCCGGAATTGGGAGGGTTTCTCACCTGATCCGTACCTGAGTAAGTGCTTTCAAAGCAGCATATCTAAACTTGTTTCTGACGACATTTAGCTGGCATTGCAATCGCCGAGACCATTAAGGGAACTCAAGATGCCGGAATCATTGCTTGTGCTAAGCATTATATCGCCAATGAGCAGGTATGCCAGGATCATGCAACGTACTTTTTATTCCATTATCTGACAGCGACCTAGGAACACTTCCGTCAAGCTCCAGAAGCCATTGGCTACGGATACAATATTACGGAGTCCCTCTCCTCAAACGTCGATGACACTACTATGCACGAGCTCTACCTTTGGCCATTCGCTGATGCAGTCCGTGCTGGTGTCGGCTCCATCATGTGCTCTTACAACCAGATCAACAATTCGTATGGATGCCAGAACTCGAAACTTTTGAATAATATCTTGAAGGATGAGCTTGGATTCCAAGGCTTTGTTATGAGTGATTGGCAGGCACAGCATACTGGAGCTGCATCGGCTGCTGCCGGTCTTGATAGTGAGTTCAACTTGTCTTGTGTTGTCCTTGCAAAGTCATTTTCAAATTGCAATGACCCTCCTCCGAATGCCTTGGAAAGTTTCTACACTTTCTATCCGCTCCCTGGGACGGGTATTGCAAAGGAGCGGATACTGGGAATCCCATCTCTAACCAGAAATTTCACCAACCCTTCCATTCAAACAGCGCATACTGACTTGGTAATTCTAGTGAGCATGCCAGGAGACACTGCTTTCAATACTGGGTTGAGTTACTGGGGTACAAACTTGACTCTCGCCGTCATCAATGGAACAGTACCAGAATGGCGCATTGACGATATGGCCATGAGAATCATGGCTGCCTATTTCAAAGTTGGTCTTACCCTCAATGAGCCTCCGATCAACTTTGATTCTTGGACTCTCGATACCTTCGGTCCGTTACATGCTTCTGTTGGAGCCAACATTCAGCAAGTCAACTGGCATGTTGACGTCCGCGATAATCATGCCACCTTGATTCGAGACATTGGCGCCAGGGCGACGGTTCTGCTCAAGAATGTCAACAAAACGTTACCCCTCAATAAGCCAAAGTTCCTGGCTGTAATTGGAGATGATGCAGGTCCCAATATTAATGGTCCAAACAGTTGTCCAGATCGTGGTTGTAATAATGGTACCTTGGGAATGGCGTGGGGTTCTGGTAGCTCTAACTTCCCTTATTTGGTTACACCAGATACTGCTTTGCAAAATCAAGCACTTGCAGACGGCACCAGGTACGAAAGTATTTTGGACAATTACGCTACGTCCCAGATTAATGCCCTGGTATCCCAAGCGTATGCAACTGCCATTGTGTTCGTAAATGCCAATTCTGGAGAAGGTTACATCAATGTCGATGGCAATGAGGGTGATCGCCAGAATCTCACCCTCTGGGGATCTGGTGACGAGCTGATCAAGAACGTATCTGCACGTTGCAACAACACCATTGTTATAATCCACTCTACTGGACCAACGCTTGTTTCTGAATGGTATGACAGCCCGAACGTCACAGCAATCTTGTGGGCAGGAGTTCCAGGTCAAGAGAGCGGAAACAGCATCACGGATGTCCTATACGGAAAGGTCAACCCGGCAGCTCGAACTCCGTTTACCTGGGGGACTACCCGAGAAAGCTATGGCACTGATGTCCTTTACGAACCAAACAACGGTGAAGGGGCGCCGCAAGATGAGTTCACGGAAGGCGTGTTTATCGACTACCGTGCTTTCGACCGAAGCAATACTACTCCGATTTATGAGTTTGGTTTCGGTCTATCTTACACCACTTTCGAGTACTCAGATCTTACTGTGACGAAATACAATGTCAGTGCTTATACGCCTACCACAGGCACAACCGAAGCAGCACCAGTCCTTGGTAACTTCTCCACCAACCTAGGCGACTATCTCTTCCCCAACGCAAGCTTTCCCCACATCTGGCAATACATCTACCCATATCTCAACAGCAGCGATGCTCGAACGGCATCAGCGGATCCCGAGTATGGCCAAACAGCAGATCAATTTATGCCCCCAGGGGCCATTGACGGATCACCACAGCCTTTACTCGGCGCCGGTGGAGCGCCAGGAGGAAATCCTCAACTCTGGGACGTCTTATACACCGTGAAAGCCACCATTAAAAATACCGGCTCCGTCAACGGCGAGGAAGTCCCTCAATTATATGTCTCCCTTGGCGGTTCCAACCAACCCAGAGTCGTTCTTCGAGGTTTCGAGCGCCTGAGTATCGGAGCTGGCGAGTCAGCTACTTTCACAGCTGATGTTACTCGACGAGACCTCAGCAATTGGGATACCGTATCTCAGAACTGGGTAATTACTGATGCACCAAAGACCGTATACGTGGGCTCGAGCTCGAGGAAGTTGCCTCTGAGCCAAGCCTTATAAGTTTGCATCGTTTTGATGTGTCGTCTTTACCATGGGTGGAGGTGGGAACAGTGGTTGCGATGGAGAGAAGTCGGTAAAAGACTTCGATGACCCCAGGGAGCTGAATTGAAACTCGTCAGGAGTATAAACTGCCGCTCATGACTTATGATAAATGATATGCAGAGACGAAAATGGGTTGGGATTCAGCTTTCGGATACGAGAAAGTACACAATAAAGTAATTCGTTATCACAAACACTCAACTGTCCTTCGAAGCTCGTTGTTCATGCTCTAAGTTTTTTCGCTGTCCATTCTACCCACGTTGGTCAGAACTTGTACTGTTGAGATTCTGTTTCTTGATCTCAATCAAGTAGCCGCCTGCTTGGACTTAAAGGAGGCCTGTGAAGTTATCGCTTCTAGTCTGTCAAGTAAATATCATGAGTTTAATTTGAGACTTTACGAGGAATTTCGAAATCAGCCTCGTCCTCCCTTGCCCTCGAAAGTCTACAGCCGAATGAACGAATATGATAAATCGATAACGACAGTTTATAATACAAATAGCAGACTCCATTCATTCCCGTGGGTATATAACGCAAGCAGTCAAACATTGCGGCAAGATATTTCTCCAGCAATCTGTTCTAATAGCAGCAATTGACGCTGGATTTGAGCTACTCATTTCAGCCCAGTTTGACTTTTTCAGACCCGTCATGATCCCCATGTCCTCCACTGGTAAGCATCTTTGGAGACCGATGAGCTATTATGCTCCGCATACCCATTTGATACACGGTCCATGCTTCAGGGAACAGAAACTTCCTGAAATTGTCTCTCAAATTCCAGAAAGCTTGGGTTGTGGTGAGGAATTCTGTTACATCTTTAATCGCCGTTGCATCCAAGCCATAGACTCCTAGGCCGTCATGGCCGTTGTCGGATTCGTCGCTATCAGTATCATCGTCTACAACTGGTTCGCCCGCCAACGTGGTCATCAAACCGAGGTTAAAGAAACTTCGGAACTGGAGAAAGTTTACCACTCCTGCTCGGCGAGATTTCAAAGATTCGGGCATGCTATCATTTATGATTTGCTGATCTCTTATGAAGGTTTCAAGTCTATCTCTTTGCAGAGTACGGGCCTCGGGTCCAGAAGCAGGTAAAGGATCAATCTGACGAAGTACTCCAAGAACGGTAGAGGCGATCCTAGTAGTGCTCATTCGGACGAGTCTGATGCCCTGTAAATGCAACCTTGACTTCGCCTCGACCATTAGGTCCAAAGCATATTGCCGCAGCAGTCGTTCAAAGTTCCTATGGAATCGACTCTCACCTAGCTTTACTATTGCAAGGCCACACAGCTCCTTGACAAATGGATCGTTGACGAGGATTTGGGCAACAGCAAGGACGGCAATATGAAGAGAGTTGTCCCTCGAGATATGAGAGACTGAAGACGCTGCCGAGGTGGTAGAGTACATCGAATGAGAGGATGACTCTGATTCGTTGCCATTCTCTGGCTTGTTATGAATCCGCCGACGTAGAGTTGATTCTGGATTGTCCCTGGAGATATGGCTAACATTTTCGCCGTGAACTAGTAATACCTCGTTCACTGGCTCTTCAGCTAGAGTCGAAACTTCAGGGACGACCAGAGCTGCGTCACCCATCTTCAGAGGCTTCACAGCTTGATTGTCTTTGGAAACATGGCGTGAAACTTCGTCTTGCCCCCGGGAGACTTCTTCGAGCAGTCTCTCCGCCAGTGCCGAAGCTTCCGAGTTAGTCAGACCACCGCCACCAGTCCTGTAATGTGTCAAAAGGATCTTGACACATTTGAGAGCGAGGAGCGGCACGAATAACGCAGTAGCGAAGTGAGTAGATAAGCTCATCCAGGACGCTGACGAGACACTGGCGTCATTTGTCAAGCCCGGTGTCCATCTTTTGATCATGGACGTGTACGGCCGGGGCTCTAGAGGAGAGGCTAGAACAGTAAGACATTGTGGAGCTACTGAAATGTCCTATCATTGTCAGTTACAAGTGTGGTGAAATGGAGTGGATAGCTTGCTACCTACATTCAAGCCTGCACAGTATTCTCGCTCATCCTTCTTTGTTGTCCATACTTGAATTCTGTCCGTCCTATACATAAACCAGATACCAGCACTACCAAAAGCCACGGCAAGAATTGTACTCAGTACTTGAGAGATGCTTGGAAGTGAAGAATAACGTGCGCTAGCTTGGTTGATGGTAGTTGCCGCAGAAGGTGGCGCCTGAACCACAGAAATGTTTTGGCCTACGGCTTGAGAGGGAGTGTTAGGGCTGTTAGAGTTGGCGGCGTTGCTTCCATTGGAGAGATGAGCTGTGTTGGGGATGGCAGGATTGGCAACCATAGGAATGCTCACGCCTGGTGCTGCCGTCGCCATAACGAGAACGGAAGTTGCGGATCAGGTGCCTTGTTACAGTCTGCGAGGATAGACAGGCTTCGCTATGTCAGAGTTCCGTGAGGGGACTTTGCTTTGCTTTGACTCGAAATAGAAAGGTAATATTCGAAATAATCGCTGAAAAGTTGCAAACACAGCTACCCCACCATGCTGCAGCCTTGCATATTGAAAAAAAACTGGCCCCCACGACATCCTGCTCGGGAGGTACCCGTGTATATCTGTTAGATGCTTATATGAATGGAGGAGGTGTCGTGGATTTCTACTCTCGAGAGTCGAAGAATATACTGAGTTGATAGGAATGAAGCTCGAATCTGCTGGACCGACCAAATTTTCTGCTGGGAACTACTTAGAGAAGTTTCTGTTGACATTGGCTTGAGCGGGGAGTACACATCAAGCTGAATTGTGACTTTTAATATCTACAAAACAGAAAGTTAGCATTTGGCGGGTTTCACGATGTAAGACTGGGTAGATACCTTACTTTAATCTCCGGATTTCTCTCTCTGCTCCGTCTAAAGAGACTATACAGAACACTAGACCGTAAGAGAACAGTGTTCAAGGTGAACGAAGTTTTCTGAAACAAACACTACTTATGGTCTGGCCCTTCTTTCCTCCAAAACTAAAACTCCTGTACTCAATCCTACCCTGCACACTCAAGTCACCACCGGCAAACCACTTCTCCAGCTCCTCCTCGGTCCAATTACAGCTCGTGACCAGCAAGATCCCACCCTCTCTCACAAGCGGAACAACCCTCTCCTTATATCCCTCACAAATCCTCCTACCCTGCGCATCCTTTTCCTCTGAAAGACTGATCGCGTCAAATGTTCCCTTATCCAGTACAACATCCCATCCTTTCTCGTTCGCGCCTGAGAGGACAATGTTTGAGGGGTCTTCGGTCATAATGTCCCATTTTTGAAACTCAACTTCCTTCTCGCTACCGTCTCCGAACCCTTTATCACCAGCAATACGTTTCGCGAACTCAACGCTGCGTTCAGAGTAATCCACGCCTAACATCCTGCCTGTCCACCCACTTCCTTCTCCTTCTTCACCGTCCTCCTCGTTCCCATCGCCATCCCTCAGGGCGAATAAGAAATGTCCATTTCCGGTCCCCAGATCCAGGAAACTGCAATGCGATTTGGAGATCTCGGCACCTAGTATTTGCTCTTCTGCAATCTTCTTCTGTAGAAATGAAAGGACTTTGTCTTCGGCGGCAGAGTCGTCGAACCAAATGGTGCCTTCATCAGTAGGATCTAGGGCATGATTTGAGAGTTCGGTGATATAGAGGTTGTCCCAGCTGTTGGAGGGTTGCAGTGTTAGCAAGTAGACTCGATAGGGAGATGTGCGGGGATTCCAAGGCGAACTTACTATTCTTTTGTGCCTAGCTGTGAGGGCTCGAGATGATTTGGCTTTGAAGGTGGCATTGAGGTCATGGCGATAACGGGAAGCTAACGGAAGCTCTGATTAATGAAGGTAGGCTTCTGTCCTTTCACTTCAGTCTATTTTCAGGGTGAGGCGGAAAGTCGTGCAAAAGTCTGAGGACATTGGTGGGGGGGATCTTGAGCAAAGGAGGCAGAAAATTACCCCCCTTTTGCGAATTCGGAAGCGGTGAACGTCACCCAACATGACATGGGATTTAGAGTAAATCTTATCGAATTTCTAAAGTCACGCATATTATACAGGAAACGCCAGTCAAAATGAAAAGGGACTATGCTGGTATTCTGCTCCAAATCTAGAACAACGAGGATGCCTCCAGTTTAGGCACAATCGTAAGCCCCAAACACATGCATTTTCCATCAAGCGCGTCTTTATTATCTCATCTATGGGGACGTGTTCATAGGCTCGCCCGCGATCAGAGAGGCAGCTGTTGTAGCAAAGAAACGAACATCAACATCATCATCCTTCTGCAGCTTCTCCAAATTGGGCAAGATTCTCTCCTGGATGAGTGCCTGGCTTCTGGCTGACGGTGGAGTGGTGTCACCAGCTTTCTCAAGCGAGTAGACGGTTCCCTCTTCAGGCAAGCGCTTCAGGACTGAAATCAGCTCGCCATATGACTTTGCAACGTTGAACTTGATATTTGGGATATCATCTGCAACGAGTTTGTCCATCATTGGAAGTATTGATTTTGAGATGACGTCCAAGCTGACAACTGTTGAGAGAGTCTACAAGGATTAGTGGTATGCCTGCAAAATATCCGAGATATACTCACAGTGATTGCGAAGCAGGTGGTCATTCTGTAAAGGTAATTAGGATGTGCCCCCATGGCCATGACCTTTGGAATTATAGCTTCGTTAGCCCACTCGACCCCAAAAACTTCTGTCAGCTTTTTGAGATTATGTGTTGCAGCTTCACGGATGGAAAAGACAGTGTCGCCCAACCATCCCATGCAGAGAGCGGCCAACTTCTCGTCGAAGAACTTGACACCTAATTGACTTGCAAGGAGAGGAATATATTCGATGATGGCCAATCGAACTCTCCATTGCTTATCTTCTGCGAGTTGAACGATTGCTGGGAGGAGTGACTGAGATAGGAGCTCGATGCCGATGACTACACAAGTTAGCGAAGTAACAAAAAATACACTCAGGAGTAAATACCTTGGTTGACCAATTCGAGTTTAGAGATGATGTGAAGACGGACATCAGGAAACTCATCCTTCAGCATCTGTAGGAACATGGGTAGAAGATGATCAATGGTCCTGAACAACATTAGATGTGCCACATTTCGCTTCCTTGGAACTTACTCTTGCTTGCCAAGGATTGGGGCAAGACCGCTGATCTGGGTTCCGAGCGCTGCACGGACATGTTGAGAGGTATCAGATACCAAGTCCTCTACCGTCGTCATCACATCGTTGAGAAGAATCGTTCTGTCAATCAGCTTGCAGAAGCCTGTGACCCATTTAGCAGGTAAATAAAGAATAAAAAGGAAATACTGACCTGGGATTTGTCCAGCAATAGCTGTCCGAACTTCAGCCTCGCTATCCTTGAGAAGTTTAACAAAGGCTGGCACGAGATCTCTTGTGACAACCTCATCATCTACGGCCTTGGCAATCTATATCTCAAAGTCAGCCATAATTCCACATCATATTAGTCATTCAAACCTTCTCAAATCTATCCGCAACCATATATCTAACTCTCCAACTTTTGTCCTCAATCAAACTCCTCAACGCCGTAAGCAGGACACCATGACTTGACTGCTGCTCCTTGGGGACAACCTCTGCAATCGCAATCAAAATCTCAACCGTCAATAACCGTACGCTATCCTGGTCATCGCTGGCGAGGTGCTGGAAAAGGGGTATCATTTCCTCAACAACGATTGTAGCTGGCATCTCCTTGACAAATTTCGCGAGATTATTCGCGGACTGCCTTCGGACCATAGGAGTCTCATCGTGAACAAGGAGCCCGAATTGCTGTCGAAGCTGCTCCTGCATGGGTGGCGATGCTTTCTTATAAGGAACATTGTAGAGTCCGGTCGCGGAGATTTTTGAGGTGAACCAGTCGGCTTTCGAGAGTCGAATCGTGAGAGGAATGAAGTATTCTTCGACCTGTTGTGGCGAAAGCTCTTCACAGATCTTGTTTAGGGACTCCACAGCCTAGAAAGTATTAGCTAGTATCGACAATGGTGTATTAAATCTAGCTTACCTTCTCCCGCACCAGAGGCTCCTCGATCGCCGCGAGGTTTTCAAGCGGTGATAGTAGGACATGACCCCATTCTGGACCACCAACATACTCGACAAACCCACCTAGCTCCCCACTCAAAGCAGTAAGAACCTCATCTTCATCTTCAACCGATTCTGGGACAAACATTAGCACAAGTAGGAGACCGATGTAGGCGCCTAGGCCCTACCGTCTAAGAATGGAATCAACTCGTCTCTCGTACGCTCAGCTCCCAGAGCGAGTGCAATGGTTGAGAGGCGGTGTATGGCATTTAATCGTAGGAGGACATCATCATGCTATTTCACTGTGAGCAGATGCGCCAATAGAGCTTCCCCACACATGCGAAGCTGTGTTTTGAATAGATACCTTTAACTCGTCGATGAGAACTGCTATTGGGTAGAGCTCGTCCGTCTTGTCAGGGCCGTCAGACATTGCGAAGCTACTCGGGGGATATTTCGTGATAGAACGAGGTTCGTAAAAAGGTCAAATCGGCCTTGTCCCCGACCTGTTGACTCGTGCTTGTGTACAAAAAGGCTGATCGCGTGTTGGGGCCGCCTAGCCTCGATTGAGGCGTCGTAGATTGGTCGAGGAAAAACAGTGAGAGAAAGGACGGATCTAGAGACGATCTGTATGTTCACGTATCAGTATGGCTAGTTGACGCGCATCATGAAGCTTGTGAATGTTGGAGAGGTGGTGGGGGAACCATAATGACGGAGCTATTCCAGGAAAGGTGCGGCCTTGGCTGCACAACAGCGGCAACTCAATTGGAACGTACCTGCACAAGGATATTCGTGGACGTCGTGGATCGAAAGGGCGTGATGGGTATGGTGAAGGCACAGAGTTGTGGTGTTGATGAGGAAATTAATCTGAGATCACTCCAGGGCAGGATGCTCATCACACCGTTGGTGTGCCGTGTGGACTCTGTCCGTGAATGGGAAATATCAATCAACCAGAATTTTAGGGCCAAAATTCAGGCCAACACGAGGCTGAACCCCAATACCTTCTACCCCTCGATCTGAAGGTCGAAGTAGAAATCATTAGAAGAATTCATGTTGTTAATAGAGTTAAACTAGAAATTTCCGTACTACACCTCTTCCTAGTCTAGCTGTGCTACTTATACTATGGTTATATCTCCAAAAAGCTAATAATTAAGTCGCTGCATGATCCCAAGTTTGAAGTGCTCGGCTGTGACTCGCATTTTATTTTTTGGACAACACCAGACTCACACCGCGCGCCCTCCTAAACAACAACCCCCGCCACATTTCAAGGCAGCCCAACACAGCAGTACTTTTGGGACTAGGCGGTACAGCCTTTCTAGAACCGTAAAGATGCCAACCATCAGTGTAGACAAGGCTGAGCTTTACAAAGCGCTCGGGCAAGAGTAAGCTTTCAGTACTCCTCCAGGACGAGACTGACCCCGCCATAGATACACGACCGCCGAATTTGAGGAATTATGCTTCGAATTTGGTATCGAGTTGGATGAGGACACATCAAATTCGGAACGGCCTATCGTCAATGGCAAGCAGGCGCCCGCCGAACTCAAAATCGAGATCCCCGCGAACCGATATGACATGCTGTGTTTCGAAGGAATAGCTCTCATGCTGAACATCTTCCGAGAAAAGACCCCGCTTCCAAATTACAAACTCGTTGCCCCAAAGAGTGGGGAAATACAGACAATCACAGTACACGCAGATACCCTCAAAGTCCGACCGTATGTCTCTGGATCCATTCTGCGGAATGTCAAGTTCACGCAAGAGGCCTATGATTCCTTCATCTCGCTGCAGGACAAGCTCCACCAGAATTTGGCCAGGAATCGAAGCTTGGTTGCTATCGGAACACATGATTTGGATACGGTGAAGGGCCCTTTCACATACGAGGCACTACCACCAAAGGATATAAAGTTCAAGCCGTTGAATCAGACCAAGGAGATGAACGCTGAGGAAATGATGCAATTTTACGAGAATGATAAGCATCTCGGAAAATATCTTCACATCATCCGTGACAAGCCGGTATACCCAGTCATCTATGACTCCCAGCGGATTGTCTGCTCGATGCCTCCTATTATCAACGGTGACCACTCGAAGATTACGCTAAAGACCACGAACGTCTTCATTGAGATGACCGGAACCGACAGAACGAAATTGGAGATTGTGAATAACATCATTGTTTCCATGTTCTCCCAATACTGCTCTGAACCGTTCACAATCGAGCCAGTCAAGATCATCTCTGAGCACAACAACGAGACTCGTCAAACACCTGACCTCAGTCCACGTCTTGCTGAAGCCGAGGTGGACTACATTAATAACTGCTGCGGTCTCCAAGAATCACCAGAGCGGATATGCCAGCTTCTCACTAAGATGTGTTATACCGCCAAACCATCCTCAAAAGACAAAAATCTCATCGAAGTCTCCGTACCACCCACCCGCGCCGATGTCCTCCACCAGTGCGACATTATGGAAGATGTGGCCATCGCTTATGGCTTCAATAACCTCCCACGTACCTCCCCTAACAAGGCTTCCACCATTGCCCAACCCCTCATGATCAATAAGCTCGGTGACATTGTCCGCCAGGAAACTGCCATGGCAGGCTGGAGCGAAGTCATGCCTTTGATCCTCTGCTCACACGATGAGAATTTCGCCTGGCTTAACCGCAAAGACGACGGTACCACCGCAGTCCGACTCGCAAATCCAAAGACAGCAGAATACCAAGTTGTTCGCACGTCTCTCCTTCCCGGTCTTCTTAAGACTATCCGCGAGAACAAGAAGCACAGCGTCCCTATAAAAGTCTTCGAGGTATCAGATGTAGCTTTCAAGGACGAATCTCTAGAGCGTAAGAGCAGAAACGAGAGACATTTTGCTGCTGCGTGGTATGGCAAGACTAGTGGTTTCGAGGTCGTTCATGGGCTGTTGGATCGTGTTTTGTTGATGCTGAAGACTGCATTCATCACTCACGAGGAAGGCCTCGAGGGAAAGAAGGTAGATGGATACTGGATTGAGGAGATCGATGAGCCGACCTTCTTTGCTGGACACGCTGCTGCGATCTACCTCCGTATTGATGGCAAGGCAGCACGTATTGGAGAGTTCGGAATCTTGCATCCTACTGTGCTGGACAAATTCGAGTTGAGGTAAGCGAAATCCTTGATATCTCCCCATAAGACTTAGCTAATGATGAATAGGTACCCTGTTAGCACACTGGAGATAAATCTGGAAGTGTTCTTATAAAAACCTTGTGTTCCAGAATAGATGGGTGGGACGTCCTCGTTTGGGTTTCCTTGAAAAGCATGTAGATTTGCATTGCACGCATGATGAGCGGAATTGAGTTCACGATCTGAAGTCACAAAAGTCCCAAAGTCAGACTTGCTCTTCTTTGCCGTGAGTTTGAAAGGCTTTCCGATGAAGTGGAACTGGTAATATTCATTCCAGTCAGGTCAGCTTGCGCGGCTACCATACGGTCTGTCAATAAACGGGTTATTGCTTGCCCGAGTCAAAAAAGCCGTTGTGCTATAGTTGATTCGTCCGTCCATTCATTCTCCTGTTCTACCTGAACTCCATCCATGCCACTCCCGCAATGCATCGCATGTATGTAAGCTTCCCTATACATACCAAAGGAAATTCCCTACCTCCAAGGCTCGCTTCGCAGCCTCTGCCCCAACGCCAACCCAATCCTGACTACCAAATAGCAAGAATCCAATACCCGTCAATCAACCTATTGCATCTCCACTTCCAGAGCGGCCTTTCCATTTGATGGACTTTTAGATCCCGACCCACCCTTGCCCATCCCAATCCCCAGCCCAGCGATCCCATCTCTCAAGCTCGCAAAACTGCCGGGTATAGGCGTGCTCCCATTAGGGACAACATTTGCAGTGCTGCCTGCGGGGACAACGGTATGAGCTGTCTCCACACCAGTGAGAACGCTACGACCCGCACCCACCGTATCCTGAGTGCCAAGATATTTATCGGTCGCTGCATTGGAAGGTCCATTCATATCCTGGTCGGTGCGGTTGAAAACTTCGTTCCACCACCTGATTTTATCCAGTTTCGGGAAAAGCAGTCGCTCTCTTCCTTTGACGTGGTCGTCTATATCACCACCGTCGTAGTTTTTATTCGTGAATTCAGCGCGCCGGGACAGGAAGTATGACCAGACACTTGCAGTGCGTTCTCGCAGCCGAGCATCCAAACGTGATTTCTCGTTGTTGTAGAGGAATGTGCCGTATTGGCAGGAGTAGAGGTGATAGAGCAGTCTTCGCAGGAAGCGCTCGTTGAATTCGAAGCGAGTAGGATATTGGTGGAGAAGCTGGAAGGTGGCATCCAAGAACTGATGGAAGACTGGACTCGTTTCTTTTGGTTTCGTAGCCTCCTTGTCTGCAAGACTGTCTTTGCCAGAGGACTTTTTAACTTTTGGCGAGTCCTCGATTGGGACCATCTCTCCGTCAGAATCAGCTATGGCGTCTTGACTCTGGTTACTTTTATTGAAGAACCTCTTGGCACTGAGCAATGCGTTTTCGATTGCGTCGCTTCTGCCGTCACTATTCCCCCCTGGTTGAATTGCAGAGCCTGCAAGAGCATCATTTTGCGTTTGAAACCACTTTTCACTGTTAAGAAATCCTGAGCGATGCTGGAACATATGACCAAATGCCAACCAGTCTTTCTCCACAAGCACGATAAAGCCATCGATCGTTCGGAAGTATGGATCGAGCATGATTTGAGATAGAGCACTGAGTTGACTTGTTCGATCCCAGCCGTCAGAGCAGTGTATCAAAACATGAGAATGCTGAATCCCAACTTGTCGAGCGATCAAAGCAGATCCATCAAGTAAGCCAGTGATATGCTTGAGCCATCCGCTTTTAGCAAGAAGTTCTCGATTTGGTGGTAGTTTCGAGATATCAGAATCTTTGATAGCCTCGATCACTCTTTCCAGAGACGACCTCATCACATGGATGTTATCAATTCCCAAGTAAGCTTTTGTAGCGAACTTGTAATGATCCATGTTTTCTGACCCAAGTCCAACGGCCTGCATGGCTAATGCGTTTACCGTGGGTCTGGCATCTACAATGAGATTGTGCTGCTGTGCTCCGTAGATATGGGGCTTTTCGCCTACAACTTCGATGGTGGAGGAAGATATAAGCTCATCCTCCAGCCTCTCTGTTTCCGAGAACTCGCCATCTGTACTTGACGAGCCAAAGTCTGCTTGACTGGAGGCTGGACTTGCTCTGGACACGGACGAGGAAGAAATCTCAATCTCATCAGGTTGTGCACAAGCAGAGAAGCAAGCACTGACAAGCTTTTCGTCTTGTATGCTACGGTTACCCCTCAAACCGGCAAGCGGCTGTGAACTTCTAGTAATCGAACAGTTGTTGACTGGATGAAGGTATGTTAGAACAGGTATCCGTACTCTTGAACGATATCTCCCAGCATAATTCAAGGTATTGTCGGATATTGTGGAAGGAACCGGAAGTAACGAGGGATACGTGGGGGAGAAACCGTAATCTATGTTGATTTTCGATATCCTCCACCCCCTATCCACGCCCTTGTCGCTGATGCCCTGGCGCTTCCATTCTGCCTTTGCATCGTACAATTCCCATCCATTTATCTTCTTCTCGGGCGGTGGAGGCTCGTAGCTGAAGGCATATAGTTTTTCTATACTTCCAAGCTTGCATGTCGCTCCCTTTATGCTTTCAAAGGCATCCCTAGCTTGCTTATCGTCAACGAAGTTGAAAGTCAAGAACCGAAAGTCGCGACCTCGCAGTCTTATTGATGAGGCTAGCCCGGACCCTGGCGGAGTTGGACGAAATGTGCAGAAGCCTATCATAGGATACGCAATCCATGACTCTCTTGTCCTGGGTTTCGGAGGGGGTGCGGAGAGGTCTTGTGGTAATGGCGGGGTGATGGTCTGAACCAAAATGAGATGATGCGCCGTCAAGTGTAATGTCACTGTGGATATTTCTCCTCCTCCAAGTACCTGAACGTTCTCGATCTTGAAATATACGTATCAATCAGTATGTATCACCGGTGCAAAGTCCAGTTTGCTTCTGACCTTTGTTATCCTGAGCTTGTCGACCATCTTGTCCTCTGCTGATGTTGCGCTCGTACTTCAGGAACAATACATGAATAGCTTCTCATAACCCGAACCCACTTCCGATAAAAATGACCTTTCTTAGCATCCGCCAGTCGTTTCTCGTTTCATGAAAAGTCCTTGTGTTATGGAGTGGTTGTCTGAATTCCACGGTGTATTGATGTTGTGTTGGCTGTACCTTGCTTCTAGCTTCGGGAAGCATTCGTTTCTACCCAGCCAGCTCCTGTCAGACAGCTGCAGAGAAATGCAAGTGCAAAGGAGCGGACGATTCACTTGGCACCTAAGAAAGCCTTACTTGTGGACAGAGTATAACTTTGAAATGGTTGAAAGGTTCTCAATATTTTCGAGCACATGAACATGACCATTATCACCCCCATTCAATTGTTTGGTAGCCTCGCGGCTGACCTCTGACCTCGATTCGAGGGGCTAGTACAGTCACATGACCCCGAGACGGACGATTTTTGGCTAAGCGAAGCCGCCCCGCGCACAATCGTTGAAACTCCGATCCAATCTCGAAGTTTTGTCGACAACCACGATATCGCCGCCAACAACGACTTGAACCTCTTTCAGCAGGTTCAATCGACACATACAATCCGTCAAAATGTCAACTCCCGGTGCTGCGATGTAAGAAATCCCGCTTTGCGCAGCGTCCCAGCGCCGTCAAAACTACTTCCAGCGAACTTCGAATACTAACCCTCGAATAGCTCCAAGAGACGCAAGTTCGTGGCCGATGGTGTCTTCTTCGCTGAGTTGAACGAGTTCTTCCAGCGCGAGTTGGCTGAGGAGGGATACTCTGGTGTTGAGGTCCGCGTTACACCCACAGTCACCGACAGTAAGTTGAAATCCAGCTTCAAGAGGACTTTGTCCACAAGGTCTAGAGGCTTCAATGGCAGAATCCATTTCTGGATCTGCAACATCTGTTTTCAGAATGCTAAATCTTTCTAGTCATCATCCGCGCAACCCATACCCAAGAAGTTCTCGGAGAGCAAGGACGAAGAATCCGCGAACTCACCTCCCTCATCCAGAAGCGATTCAAGTTCCCAGAGAACTCCGTCTCTCTCTACGCCGCCAAGGTCCAGAACCGTGGTCTCTCCGCTGTCGCCCAATGCGAGTCCCTTAGATACAAGCTCCTCAACGGTCTTGCCGTCCGCAGAGCATGCTATGGTGTCCTCCGTTTCATCATGGAGAGTGGTGCTAAGGGTTGCGAGGTTGTCGTTTCTGGAAAGCTGCGTGCCGCTCGTGCGAAGAGCATGAAGTTCACCGACGGCTTCATGATCCACTCCGGTCAGCCAGCAAAGGACTTCATCGATTCGGCCACTCGTCACGTCCTCCTCAGACAAGGTGTTCTCGGTATCAAGGTCAAGATCATGCGAGGATCCGACCCAGAAGGAAAGTCAGGACCACAGAAGTCGTTGCCAGATTCCGTTACTATCATCGAGCCAAAGGAGGAGCAAAGCGTTGTCCAACCAATGTCCCAGGATTACGGTGCGAAGGCTGCTGCTGCACAAGCCGCTGCTGAGGCTGCACGTGCGACCGAGCAGGGTGAGGAAGCTCCAGCAGAGGAGCAATAGACTACTGGGGATTGGGGACATTCTTTGATATGGCGCGTGGGAACATTTGCAGACCTTTCGGTTGTGGGCTTGTAATGTATCGCAAATGAAAACACAGGCTTTCGAAACTTCATACACGAGAGCATAGCTGATGAATAATGAATTTGGACATGTGAATACTCTCAAGATTCTAGTTTCTTGAAACCTTTTCCTCCATGCTATGGTTACCAAGCGCCAGTATATCATACAGAAATGTCTTCTTTCTTATGGTACAGAAGCAGACCCAAAACGCCGGAACCTCATGCAATCGTATGAAGAGACTCTTCTTGCAGACCATGCTGCTAACCGGTCATCTTAGGATTGGCCGTACCAAAGCTCCTGTCCCGCTGACCATATACAAATATTTAAAGTGCGGTATCCCAACATGAAACTTCAGGTCACCTTGACGATGATTTCCTCGGCCGATCTATCGGCTCGCTGAAGCTCCTCTTACTCGCACTCGCACTGGCACTTCCATTACCATTACCATTCATCTTCCCGTTGGCGTGGATATGAGAGTCATCATCGCTGTCTTCAGTCAACTCTGTAAGACCTAGGCCCTCTTCTTCATCATATGCGTGTATCAGTCCCTCTCTGTCTCCTGTTCTGCCATATCCACTGCCCACGCTCATTCTGTGCGGGTCCAAACTTCTCCTAGACTGCATGCTCCTTCGTGTCTGAATGCTCGAAATGATGTCCGTGGCAATGCCATCATGTGTAGTTCCAGCAATCATCCTTTGTCCGTTCGGATCTCCACGCGAAATGTTGAGGAGATATACCCCGGTAAATATGACCAGGAAGCCGCAAAGTAGAGAAATTGTGTTAACGGCATCAGAAGTGTTGAATCCGCCGTATAGAATGAAGGAAGCTGTAAGTGTTGCTGTGGTAAATGTAACGTAATAGAGTGGATTGACGCTGTTCTTTTATTAGCTCAGCTCCTTGTATATAACCGTGTCGTGTCTTACATTGATGTTGGGAACTGGCTCAGAGCCTTGTTGAAGTAGTTCATCTGCGTCATGATGCAGACTGAGCACAAGATAATGAAGACATATGTCGAAGGGTGAGTAAACTGGTTGTTGCCAGCCAGAGTCAGCTTCACAGCGATTCCAAACGCCTTGACAGACATGACTGAAACTCCTCCAACAGTAGAGCAAATCGACAGGTAGATTAGAGGGTTCTTCTTCCCGTACTTCGGCGCGATTTTGTATATCATGAAGACTGCAAAAACGGCCACTGCAAAGCAAAACAGCAAAAAACCTTCAACCCAGTCAGTTCTGAACTTTGTCAGCACGGAAGACTGCCCTTACCAGGCTGGATCGCATAGTGAAGAATCTCGTCAATGGTCTGAATTTCTTTATCCGGAGGCGCATGAAGCACAATGATCACAGATCCGATGAGGCAGGTTGCACATCCCAGTTTCCCCAAAGTTCCCAGCTCCTCTTTCAAGAAGTATGATCCTAACACAGCACCAATTAAAACACTCAGTGCCCCTAGAGGTGTTACCAAAATCGCGGGGGCAAATGCATATGCAGCGAAATTGGCGATCTCTCCAGCGACCACTATACAATGTCAGTGGTTGCAAGAAGAGAAAGTGTGGGTGAAGCGCATACGTGCTAGAATTCCCGCCCACCATATGGGGCTCTTGAGATATGAAAATCCATCTCCCTCGAAGCCATGCCTCTCTTCAGCGTCAATTAAACCCTAGTGTTGTTAGTGCCAAGTTCTTCACAATATATGCCACTTGTCTGTTCTGGAAAAGGATCGGAGTGTCAATACCTTCTTTGTGATGACGAAACTCGTTCCTATAGCAAAGTTAATATTCGTCCGCAATGGGAGCGGACATTTCATACCTATCGCCAGAGTAGATGTGATGGCCAGAGCCAGGCCAATGTATCTGTCATGGAATCAGCCCTTGAATCTCCCCCGTCTTGCGCAACCCGAATGCGCAACACCAGTTGCCGTGATGTGCTAACGTACTTGTCTTCTAACATCTTTGCGCAGCTTTCAGACTTCCCCCTCCTGTCGATCCCAACGTCTTGCTATCAAGGAGGCTCGCGCTCGCTCGTCGTGAAGGGTTCGTCCAGGGGTCTTGATAACCAAGTCCAACGCAGAAGCGTGCCGGTGGGCTCTCTCCCGCCTTTGATGATCGTACTGATATATGTATATGCCGAAACGGTGCGGAGAATCGAGTCGTCGATCGCAAATTGAAGAGACCTTCGAGTGATGGTTTCGGGCCCTGGTCAGGTATGCTCGCGGATTCTACTGTTATCGAAAGCCGAGGCGATGGTGTGTGCTGGCGGCTGTGGATTTCGCGACCAATAAAGGACGAAGTAAGTGAGTGTAATCTGAGGGATTGGCTGGTCTCGAGATGAGGCCACAAAGCAGACAGGTGGGTATGTGCGTCCCTTCGCGTGCGAGTGGAGATGCGTGAGGTAAGGTAAGGTGGTGTTTGAGACGAGGGCTCAGAAAATTGCTGGACTGGGCTGGGCTGGTTTGAGGCTCTGGGGTTTGCTTTGCTCTTTTCTTCGTTGGAAGTGAAACCCTTAAACTTAGGTTTGTCACGTTGTCCAGTCCAGAACCAGCATCGGACGGGCTGCGCCTATTTTTAGTGTACCTTAATATTGGCGGCGCTCCGCCATTCTCAGTAGGTAGGTTTGCCTTTTACCTACCTAGGTCCTGGTTGTCCCTAGGTATGATCCGCCCCTCTTCGTTTAACCCCTTTTCCCCTGCATCCATCAAGCAAAACCGCTGCAAGGACGCGCACTTCAGTGGAGCTGCGGAGAATGGTTTCTTGCGAGAAATAATTGTACACGAGCCATCTTGACGTTTCCCATATTGAATGATAAATATATGCTTCAGACAGTAATTTGTGCCTTGAGATATGGCCGACTGCTGCTGGCAAGCAAGATAGGAAAGAGTTCTACTAGGGAGGAAAAGGCAAGGGAGACATGCGATAATTTCACACCATTCCTTACAAACATGTCACGTACTGACAGACCAGCGCTAATGGAGTTTTACTGGCTTGAGTATTTTTTGAGATGCTCATCTACAACATCGTTCATATCCCTCTAATCCTACGTACGTGAAGGCACACCAGACTTGTTCATAGAGAGCCAGCAACATTCGTCAGTGTCAGTCGTTGCTATCAAAGCAGTAATCCACCCCTGAGCTACGTCCACTGAATGATATTTAAAAGTCTCTCTGTAAGGAAATTGGCGTCAACCCTTCTTCATAGGCGCCATTCAACACCCAGACCTGAATGCAAAGTAATAACGAAGAAGAACGCCGTGCTATGCTAAACCGCCAGAACCGGACCTTGAAGTGTGAAGCTGGTGTGTTACGGGTATCATGTTATTTTGGAGGGGAAGAAGCAAAGGGGCGGAACGGGGGAATGTATGATTATACCTGTCGGACTTACTGTAAATGAGTTCCTAAGGCACTGTTAGTAGTAATCGTACATGGAGGTCGAGCTCGGGAGTCGACTGGGTAAATGGTAGGAGCATCCGATATCATGCATCCAAGAGCGGTGTCCAAAGGGTCATGTCGATATGAAAGTTGAGATGGAGCCAGTTGCAGCAATAGATCCGGCACAGATCGAGATGCTTGAAATTGACCAGAAGCTGAGTCAGAGATGAACGCAGCGACGCCTCCATATGGTGGGTGAGATCATGACCGTGGACGCTTAGCATCTGAATTGTATTAGCAGATGCTTCGTTTCTTGTTCAGTGACCTGAACATACCATTGGCCAGAGTAGTCTGGGAGTCAGTGGACTCAACATCTTCAATTGATCTCTTGCCATTAACATTTTGGTATCCAGGAGCCTTGAGTGCGGCGGTAGGAGCTGGCAGCGAACGCTTTATTTCCTCGTCATCATCTTCATAGTCAATTTCATCCTTCTGCTCTGCGATCTCTGCAACCCCAGGACTTGTCGCGAATGTAGCACTCATGTTCGGCTCAGCCACCGTGGTTCCTTCGAGCATACCGACTTCATACTGGATCTCATCCGCACCTATTGTGACACTTGACTCCGCCGTGTCAACAACATCTAGACTGCTCGCCTTTGAAGTATCTAGGGTGTCGATGTGTCCATTCATTTCATCCAGCCCGAGGAGATCGTTGCCTTGCTCTGGTTCACCTTGGAAGGGCAACCCGACAACCTCAAATTCAAGGTCATTATTGTCATAGTCTGAAGTGGTACTCAGATGACTAGCACCTTGTTCAGCTTCGTAATCATGATCCAGCTCGGCGTAATCATGGTGCTCAAACTCTCCTTCATATTGCTCCAAGGTAGCATTGCTCTCATCGTTCTCTGTACCGACTTTGGCAACACCGCTCAATGTGAAGGTATCATGATCCGTTTCCTCATGGTCACATTTCAAATCGTTTCCGGCGAAGTCGCCGTAGTCGTTGTCGTCAACGTCCTTAACCTCGAAGTGCTCATAGCCGATTTCGTTCTGGTCAGTATAAATTTCCTTCTCAACTGTTTGGGTCTCATCGCCGAGCCTAACAGCGCCATCGTCGGCCAGTGAAATTATCTCGCCTTCATCGTTCGATTGCTGTTGCTCAAGAGCTCTCTCTTCGGATACCTTGTCGTGCTCCTCAGGGGTGGCTGCAGCGGATGACTGGCGCCTGTCGAGGGAGCGACGATGTAGGAGCTCATCCCTCTGTTCGAATTCTTCTACGATGAGTCGTTGGCATTCAGAACAGAAACAGGTTTGGGGCAAGAAACATGTGGAACGAAAGAAATCGGTGTATATACCGGTAGCTGTCTCATCAATATCTGTGTTTCGTGCAGCGGCTTTTCGCTTCTCCTCGACTTTAGTACCCTCGTCATCTGAATAATCGATCAGATCTCCATCTTCATCGATATCACTTTCAACCCCCTGCTCAGATTTTGTTGACTTGAGAGCTGTCGTCTTCGGAGTCATGACAAGGGGATCGTTTGCAGAGCCAGTTAGCTCTGGAGAAGCAAGCTGTTGTTCGCTGGCGGATTTATTTTCTGGTTTCTGCATATCAATCTGCCCATCCGCTGGTGCTACTAGAGTCTGGCCAGGATCTCCGCTTTCTGCAATCTCGTACTGCGACTCTTCATGGAAGTTTTCCGTAGCTTCGGCGGGCTCTTGGTCTGCACCATTCGAATTCAGGTCATGTTTGCTCTCTCCTAGGTCCTCGGAATCGTCCAGACCAATGCTCTGGTCATCCCAATAGGCAAAGTGAGACAAGCCTTTACCTTCTGCAGCGCCCGCTAAGAGAGTCGAAAATCTGCGAGAGAAGTTGGTTCTCGTCTTCAAGACAATATGACACTCCCCCGAGTTTTCAAGGCCATCGTTTTTCGCCAGCTTGGCATGTAGGCTCAGTACTTCTAAAAGGGTTACATCACCGATAAAGGAGGATACCTGTTCCAGCTGAGTCAGCTTCACATCGTTAGAATTGTTGTTTATAAGACCAACCTCTTCAACCTGAAGACCAAGACTATCCACAACAAGGCACAACTCATCTTCATCGGTAAGGTCGTTTCGGATTACCTCGCGAATCGCCTTGAAGAACTCACTGAGGGGTTTCTCAGCTATGGTCTTGTCTGACAGGAAGTATAAATCTGGGTCATCATGCTCTGAAGCGGAGAATAGAGCGTACTCGACTTCTCGATACACAACTACCACAGTTTGGAGGCTGGGTGTGTCATTGATTGATGCGATATCAAACCTGCTATTGTTCGCATCATGAAGCTGTGCCGAGTCAATGTTTTCGTGTGTACTGTGAGGAGGACTTGGGCCAGGCTCGAGAATTGAGGCTGGAGGGCTTCTAGGTTCGGTGGGAGCTGTAGGAGGAAGGCTTTGACTTGGACTAGAGACTTGCGATCCTTGACCGGCAGTATTTTGAGCAACGGTTTCTGCACTCTTAGTATGGGAGTCATCTTGGACTTGAAAATCTTCCTCTTGGAGAACGACCCCGGGCTGTTGTTGAAGATCAAAACCAAGCTTTTCATCGCTCCTAGCATCATATCCGTCATAGAGAAGGCCGTTCGTATCAGCTGCAAGAAGCTGATCCCCATTTTGTCCATACATCCCAATATACGAGGCATCTCCATCAGTGGCGAAAGACATCGACTCCTGCTCAATAATGTGCTCGGTTTCTTCTTCCAGTAGCTCTGCGTCCTCCATCTGGTAAGATTCGTTGTCATCGTCAAGCATTATATCGTCGTTCACTGTAACTGATGTTTGGGGATGGAGCTCGTCTTCGATGTCATCAAGGTGGGAGGTGGCATCTTCAAGTATGAAGTCCTCGTCACCATGGTCTCCAGTCAGATCCAGGTCAAGATCGATATCACCCTGTTCATCATTGTGACCGTGATCAGAGGAGATCTCCATCGTGTCATCTACCATGGCTGTGAGACTGGGAGGCGCCCAGAAGCCTGAAGTATAAAGGTGTGCAGGGTAGTGATTCGAAGAGAGGTTTGGAGCCCAAGCAGCAGTTCGAAGGTGACAACTTGGAATAAGTAAGACCTCCACTAGTCTTTGAATGATGACAGTTTGGATGTCCTTCGGGAGATATGTACGTTGCAACTTGTGAGATTACAAGAGAGGCGTTTCTACCTGTTGTCTGACAAGGAGTCACAGACGAAGCTGAGAACGCTCTGGAAGAACGCGTTACAAAGCGATTATGGAGTTACCCAGAATAATTTGAAGGCTTTGCTCGTAGAGAAGACGCGAACACAACAAACTGGCCAATGTAGTCGTGATTGAAGACAAGGCGATTCCGGCGTAAGACGTGTTGAAAGTTGCTGTTATTTAAAGCTCGAAATCTGTAATGCTGCGAGCAGCCTGTGAACTAAACTCACGTTAGCGCATACTTGGCATGAATATTCGGCTAAACTGCTTTGAGACAAGGGTGGTTGTGGACACACTCTGGCCAGCTACCACCATATACAGCTTGGGCGCTTTCCTTCATAACTTCTACAGACAACACAGTCCAACGTCGCAAATATGGTACGTATATCCAGCTGTAATTCCGCTCAGAATGCCTCTACTTACCTGTACAGGTTGTCCTAGCTGCTTCCATCTGTACCCGCGGGGGTAAAGCCATCATTTCCAGACAGTTTCGAGAGATGCAACGATCCCGAATTGAAGCCTTACTGGCATCCTTCCCTAAGCTGGCAGATACTGGAACCCAGCATACGACCGTAGAACAAGATAATGTGCGGTTTGTCTACCAACCGCTCGACGAACTCTATATGGTACTTATTACCAATCGCCAATCCAACATCCTTCAAGATATCGATTCACTCCACCTATTCGCACAAGTCGTCAGTAGCACATGCAAAACACTGGATGAGAGAGAGATATTGAAGAATGCCTACGAATTGCTGAGCGCTTTTGATGAGCTGGTTACCCAGGGGTATCGGGAGAACCTTACCATCAGCCAGATCAAAACATTTTTGGAAATGGAGAGTCATGAGGAGCGCATACAGGAGATCATCTCAAGGGTAGGAAATCCGTGGCTGTCTGAGAACTGCGAGCTAAACGTTACCAGAACAAGGAATTGGAGGCCACCGAGGAACGGAAAAGAAAAGCAAAGCAACTTGAGATGCAGCGCAAGGAGGTCTCACGGAGCGGCAGAAATGCTGTTCCCCGAGCGCCTGTTTATCCCACATATACACCACCTGCCCGTTCTGCTGTAACCGAGACCTACGATTCATACGAGGCGGAGAAGAACAAATCCTTCAAGTATAAACCCTCTCCACAAATTATGTTTCCACGTTCTGACCGTGTATCAGGTCCGCTCCAAAAGGCAAGGGAATGCAATTGGGTAAGAAATCAAAGACCACGGATATGTTTGAACGCGTGAGAGGCGAAATGGGTGCGGAAGTCGAGGAATTGGCCTCGAGCCCATTAGTCCCCAATAACCCTGTAAACGTTGAGCAGACACCAGCTCCTGCCTCTCGTATCTCGTCCTCCTTGGATCGGGATGCAATTCATGTCACTATCGCAGAAACAATATCTGCCAAGTTGTCGAGAGAAGGCGCTTTGAACTCGATAGAGATCAAGGGAGACTTGCAGTTGAAGATCTCCGATCCAACCCTGACCAAAGTCAAGCTGGATCTGGTCGCCAATGCGAGCCACGGTGTCCAGTTCCGGCCGCATCCTAATGTCGATAAGGCTCTCTTCAACACTTCCAAGGCTTTGCAGATGAGTAATACAGCAAAGGGATTCCCCGTCAACATCTCCGTTGGTGTGCTTCGATGGAGAGCTGTACCAAAGGCTGATGATTCAAGCGCTCTCCCTATCTCGTTCACAGTCTGGGTCAACAAGGGATCCGATGACACTTACAACATTACTGTGGAATACGAGCTCACTGGAGGTGATTCATTGAAGGATGTCACAGTCATAATTCCTTATGCCACCAGTGAACCGGCTGTCTCCAGCTTCGACGCACAGTACGAGGTTTCCGGGGATAGCTTGGAGTGGACGATTGGTCTAGTTGACGACGACAATGCTACTGGCTCTTTTGAATTCGAGGCACAAGCAGGCGATGAGAACGAGTTCTTCCCGATGCAGATCAAGTTTGGAAAGACAAAGCCATTCATTGATGTTGACGTAAGTGTTCGGTTCCAATTCGTGGATTAATATTGACATTTTGATCAGGTTACAAATGTGACGCTGTTGGAGATGGATGAAGCCGTTACATTCTCGAAGGAGATCAAATCTGTAGCTGACTCTTATGTAATTGAGTAATGGGCGTGGGACGGAAGCAAAATCAACTTGGGGCTGGACATGGCGCAAGTCAGGTAGTGTCATGGCCTAGATCGATCAGGTACTTGCAATAGAGAAATGAATAAAATTAAAAAGAATTATACACTTTCAAGGACTTCCACATGCCGTTGTCGAAAACACCTGCAGTGCTCGTACTTTGATGTTGCTCGCTTAGCTTAAAACGCGAACCACGCGTTTTGGTGGCTCTTTCCGCTGAGTTCTTGACAGCGTGACTATCTTCGAAATGCAAGAAGTTCAAGTTCACCATATGCTCTGCGATCCGACTTGTACCTTATGACAACAAATCTGAATATCACTCGGCTAAACGCTTGCCATCGATATGGCTACGCCCACAGATCTCCAAATTCTCAGCGAAAAAACACTCCACCATGCAGCGGACCCTGGCCTCATTACCTACTGCCCGTCGATGGACTTGCTTGCACTTGTGACCACAGATCAACAGGTTTTCATCTACCGTTTGAATGGACAACGAGTCTATGGCGCCGTACAGAAGACTGATAAGCTGAAGGTTGAGAGCATTCGATGGAAGCCAAATGGTATGCCGCCTTTGACAGCATACCCTTCGCTGCGAATGAAGCTGACCCATCTTTGTGCAGGACAACTGCTCGCTATCGCATGGAGCGATGGATCTGTTCGACTCGTCAGCGCTGAGAGCTCTAAGATCGTGCTTCAATTCTCAGCAGGGGACCAGGTGGGAGGCATCACGTGCATGGGCTGGGCGACGAATACGATACACAGATCCAGCTTATCGAGCTCAAAGAAGAACGTAGAGTCTTGGGCGTCTTTCCTGGCTGCAGATGGAGATTTTTTCGACGAGAAGGCGCCCTTGGATCTGCCACAGGATCTCTCGTTGATTGATATCGAAATCAGCCTTCCGAAACTGAGCGTCTTGGCAGCTGCTGGGAATTCGTAAGTTGCGAAAATACCTCAAATTTCTTTTCTTAACAATACTTCAGGGAAGATGTCTTCTCTTCAAGGTCATCTCTCGATGCTCTCTTTCGTCCATTCGATCCTAAGGACAACTCTTCTGTCAACGTTATGGTTGTCGGCACCAAGGAGGGAAATATACATCTCAGTATCTATGACTCGTTTGAGATTGGGTCTTTCTTATCACCAGTAACGATTGATGGAGCTCCATGCCATCTTATTCGTCATGCATCCTACCAAGACTTCTCTACTCATGCTTTACTTATGGGACTACCAGAGTCGGGCAAATCACTGTACTTTGTTCCCATGGACCTTCGCTTCATCTCCGCATCAAGCGAATACCTTTCTCTACTTGCATCGCGGTCCACGGCTCTCAACAATCTCTTGAGGTACATCCACCAAGTCCAGGTTCTGATGATCAGTGAGTGGAAGTCAACTCAGGAATTACCGAGTAGATTTCTCCGGAACATCAACGAAACCCTTGCAGAGAAGGAAGACAATCGAGATATCGTTCAGGCCCTGTATCACTCTGTGGCTACCGGCCACACATTTCCATCCGTACGAGAATGGCTGGTTGATGAGCTTTCCGAAAGGGTATGACTCGCAACACTACCTTCCTTGACTCGACTAATGCCAACAGGGTCACAAGCGTTGGGATAAGGCTGTTACGACAGGATTGGAAAACTTGCGACGTCTTGTTCACGAAAATATGCTACCAGCACTGGAGAGATGCTCTATCATCCTCAGTCGATTCCTTGGTATCGTGAAGTTTCAAGGCTCAAGCAGCTCTATGGGCTTCACAAGTCAACAGATCAATCTGATCATGGACACTGTCGCTTGCATGCATCTTGTATCGTCCAAGATACTGATTCAAGTTGTAGATGAGCTCGAACTATTTACGTCATTCTCGACGTGGCTTCGTCATGAGATTGACAGACTTGCTTCAGATTCATCTTTGCCAAATGAAGATGTTGACAAGGAGTCCTCGATTGATCATAGCAAGGTACTGCTGTACATCCAGTCTATCATGACTTCCAGCCCTCTGGCCATATACCTCAACGACCCTTCATCATCTGACGATAACGAAACCTGGACCCATTCCAAATATGGTGTGCCCATGTTTGACCTCTTAGACAAGGAGATTCAAAAGCAGGAGCGTGGCTTGTCATACATAAAACCACTCCCTCGCGTTGACCTCCTTTGCGCATTTTTTCAACAACAAGCACATTCTATTTTTGGTAAGATTGCAGAGGCCGAGAAAAGAAATGTATTATTTGGGAAGCCTCAGAACGTGGGGATCGTCGAGGTTGATGGGCCGGTAGATATGCGGATGAGTGCAAAAGTGAGTAGCTTGACTTCCTGGCTGTCCCTTCTAATTACTGATTAGGGCCAAAATGTCTCCCAAACACATATAGCGTCCGTCCCCAAAGGCTCACCTAGTGCTGGTGAGTTGTTCAATACAGGCAATCACTGTTCACACTAACGCGAACTAAGTGCATGTTGTTCGGATTACGTTGTCCATCGAGAACGGCATAAGTTCTCAGCACAGCATAGTTTCCTCTACAATTCAGCTTGGTACTGGCCAAGTTCGAGACGTCAAGTTTTTGGACGACAGCAGCCTTCTCGTGCTGTGGGAACTGGACGGTATGCTGCAGCATTTATGGCCTTAGCGTTTTGTTAGCTGACTAGGACAGGGACTGTGAGCCTCTTGAGCATCTGCTATACCTCGACAGAGAAAGCATATTCGTTGACCTATACTCCACATGGAGGGGCAACAACTCCCATATCTGTCAACAATGAAGATGTTTTGAAAATGTTCCCAGGTTACAAGTTGCCTGGGGATGGTTCATTTAACCCTCACAAAATGGAGATTCGGGGAATGTCTGCCAGCAGGGGTAAGGAAGACTTGCGGAGATTGTTCCTGCTTGGAAAGAATAGGACGCAATACAAGATTGTCAAGCTTGCGGCCAAGGATTCTTTGGTGGAGCGACAGGATGAGGATTCTTCGATGACCTGAAGACAAATGTCTGGCACCCGTCAGTGCAAATTCAGTATGTTCCAATTTTCACTCATTACCAGAAGCTCTCCGAGCTTCTAGATAGACGCGTCGTATCGGTGATTCCGCCCTCGGTGAACTTCAACGTTCATTTAGAGATCCATTTTAGGCGAATTCTTCCTACTGGCAGGGGTCTGCGACTAACTTTTATGGTAGGAGGGTTGACCAATAAATACTCGATTGGCATCGGACGCTCGCCTCGGGTGGGACAAGATCCAGCGGCATCGTGCATCCTGGCTCCTGGCTGCTGGCGACCTGCATGCGGGCGGCGGCGCGGGCGGGGCTGGATAGCGGAGTGCATTTAGAGGGTAGAGCCTATGGCAGGCAGTATTTCCACGGCGGATCGTGCCACTCTGTACGCTAAAGCTGTAGGTCAAGCCTAGCAGAGTTCCGGCCTAGGTCTACTACAGGGTTCCGTCAAGAGATAAGACTGCGGCGAATCCCAGGACAATTATTTGTGATTCCCTTTTCCAGTCAATTTTCTACACGCAAACTCCTGCGACAAATTGATACTGTTTTTCCATTCCATGAATTATTCTCGTCCTTTTGTTAAGCCTTCTCTCACACTCGTTACCCAGCCCATGCAATCACCACCTCGTGATACGCAGCAACGACATCATGGCCGCCCAAGGAGCCTCGGGTGACATGAAGAGCCCTTATGATTCTTCCTCCAGGGAGTCGGCTCGGAATCCAGAGGCTGCTTTGATGGCATCTGAAGCATATTCAATTGGCCATGGCGATAAGGCGGATTTTCAAGATATGCTGCGTCTGGGGAAAAAGCAGGAGTTCAAGGTAAAGGCCAATTTTATGTCCGGTATGAGTGACATGAACGATCAAATACTAATAATTTTGGGACAGAGAAACTTCAATCTGCTGTCGACTCTGGGCTTTATCTCGATTTATATGGCAACTTGGGAGTTTGTGCTGGTGTACGTCATGGTTCTTCCTATCTTCCTAGCCTGGCGAAAGTTTTCCGGCCGGAATCACTCAAAGTGAGAAAAATAAATTAACTACTTGCAGTTCTCTGAGTGCAGGTTTCTCGAATGGAGGATTTGGTGGTCTTTTCTGGGTGTTCATTGGCACTGTTACGTGCTACAGCACAATTGTTGCATCTCTCGCTGAGATGACGAGTATGGCGCCAACAAGTGGGGGTGAGTTACCGGACACCAAAATGGCACACGAGAACGAATCCTAATTGGTACAGGACAATATCATTGGGTTTCGGAATTTGCGCCTGCTGGTCAACAGAAGTTCCTCAGTTATGCTGCAGGTTGGTTTACTCACATATCTCAATGACATTGGCTGATTTCAATAGGATGGATGAGTACACTTGGATGGCTGGCCAGTGTATCCAGCAGTGTGTTTGTGATGACAAGTCTTATCGAGGCGATCATTGATGTCTCTAATCCTGACTACCTTTTCAAAGCCTGGCAATATACACTGATCATGTTAGCCTTTCTCATCATCACCATCTTCTTTAATACCTGGGGAGCGAGAACTCTGCCGAAGCTTGAAGTCCTTTCGCTGTTTGGACATCTTGGAGGGTTTTTGGTCGTGATGATCCCGCTACTTGTCATGGCACCGAAGAACTCAGCGAAAGAGGTGTTTACCGAGGTCGTGAACAATAGTGGATGGAAAAACACTGGGACATCGTGCTTAATCGCACAAGTTACTGTGATGTATTGCAATCTTGGTAAGTTTGCCCTGACCATAAATTCTTGGCTTTGAAGTTGTGTACTAATATTCTACAAAGGATCCGATAGTGCTGTCCACATCTCCGAAGAGGTCGAGAACGCATCTATCAACGTCCCTCGAGCTATGTGGTGGAGTTACATCCTCAACTTAACAATGGGAATTACCATGCTTATTGTCATGCTCTTCTGTATTGGGCCCTTGGACGGCGTTCTAGAAGCACAATCGCCATATCTCGCGCTCTTCAAGAATACAGGATCCGATGCAACTGCCACCGCTCTGCTCGTCATTCTCTTCCTGCTCATCTCGCTGGGTAACATTACTGCGCTAGCCACTACTTCGAGAGAGATGTGGGCATTCTCTCGTGATAAGGGTTTCCCGTTCTCGCGCTGGATTTCGAAGGTAGACAAACACTTTACCCTTTATCCCTCTGAGTCGTTGACTAACACTTCAAACAGATGAACCACAAACGCCAAGTCCCTGATAACTCCGTCTACCTGACGTCCATCATCGCCGGTATCCTTTGCCTCATCAACCTCGGTTCCACATTTGCCTTTAACATCATCGTCTCTCTGACTCTCCTCGCCCTCCTCTCCACTTACATGATCTCCATCGGCTGCGTCCTCCGCAAACGCTTACTCGGTGAACCTCTCCCACCGGCCCGCTGGTCCCTCGGTCGATTCGGTATCCCTATCAACATGTTCGCATTCTTCTATTGTGGATTTGTTATGGTATTTGCGTGCTTCCCAGCGGAGTTGCCGGTGGATACGTCTTCGGCAAACTGGGCGCCGGCTGTGTGGGCGGGTGTGCTGGTATTGAGTGTGGTTATCTATGTTGTGCATGGTAGGAAACACTACACTTCCCCTGTAGTATTTGTGGAGGGCAGGAGGGCGGAGGGCACGGAATTGCAGGGTGTGAGTTAAGTTTATAGAGGAGCAGAGATTTGGAAGTAATGGCTATTGAAAGGTAGAAAAGCTGTAGATGAGAAGGTATGAACTCAAGAAATCATCTGTTGCTTGACATTTAAAGAGTTTCTGTTTGTTGAGGGTAAGGCTCGTGTGAGGATTTTCGGTCCAACAGTTGTAACGAATGCCTTGCATTTGGTTCTAGAGGATTGTGGTGCCATTTCCACATTGTAAGTTGCATGTTTCTGCATTTTTCTGGTACATATACAGCTGAATCTAGGTATCTAGTTGAACCTCTAGTCTTGCATACTACTCTAACAGTCATCTGCCAGCTCTCTCGCTCCATACCGCACAAGATTGAGAGATTCTTGTAGAGCACTCGTTCCTTTCTTGTTTCTCTGCGACGAATCTACGTCGACCCCGCCTCCTCAACCCACCCCCCAGATCCCCAATGGATCAGCCCCAACACTCCTCCCCTCCTTCCTCTCTTTCTGCAGCCTCCTCACCCTTTTAACAAGTGTCCCAATTCCCAGCGGCCCAATAATCGTACAGAGTACAATCGCCCACGTCACAACTAGATAGATCTCTGAGCTTTGAGAGCTAGGCTCACCAGATGGAGAAAACAGCCCAGTTGTCTCTGCCAGGGAGGCGATCAAGAAGCCAATCTCGCCACGAGCTGTCATGGCTGTGCCAAGCATGGCTGCTGGGTAGAGGGAAAGGGGTTTGTTGATTTTGGGTGCCGCTTGCGAAGGGGAAGAGTGGGGTGTAGTGGATGTGGGTGTGGGTGTGGATGCATGAGGAGACTGGTCAGTTGTTTGTGTCGGCGGCACTCTGTCGTCTTGCTTTTTGCTTGCAGCCTTCTGACTGAGTTCCATCCCCTCTTGTCCTGCTGCTGCATCCCCCCTCGACTTTCCTTTCGAGCTCTCCTTCGAAGTTGTGATTCCCATACACGAAGCTGGAAATCTAAGAATCGAACGCAAAGCCTTTGGGATGTACGGTGTTGGTCTCGAGATGTCAAGGCGGACGAGCCACACGCCTGTTACGAGCTTGGCAAGGAGCATGAGGATAGTGTAAACGATACCTCGCCAAACGACTGAGCCTTTGAACATGTCTGTAATGGGTATGGCGAAGCCGATTGATGCCTACCTTTGTCAGCTGGGATTGCGGTGATGGGATGAAGTGAGTGGCTTACGAAAAAGAATGGCTTTAGGATTCGTTGAAGAGCGATTTTGTAGTATGCGTGAAATACTGCAGCCCCAGTTGATGCAACTGAATCATGTGCTAGGATTGAAGGTGCGACTTCAGCTCCTTCAGAACTCCTGACCACCTGATCTTGTGCCTGGGTAGCGCTTGATACCATTGCAGTTGATGAGATTTTCTGTTGTGGGCCTGATAGCGTAGGACTTTTCACCTCAGTCTCAATATGTGGTACCTCACTATCCCACCAACTGACAGAAGCTCCAGCAAGGTACGCAGCAAACAGATTCGAAGTACCTGCATACGTAGCACCAGTAACAAGTCCAATAAGAATAAGCGTGTGAATAAGGAACGCGGTATATGTCCCTTTACACATTCTGTCCAGGGCACCTGCCGGACTGGATTTCCGCATTTCATTGAGGAGACAAGTCAACGGTAATGCAACAAATCGGCATACCAGAGGGACAGCCAAAGCGAGGCCAACACTAACAGCCAACGGCCTCGCAACTGTGACCGCATTAAACGAGTCCCTCGATTCTCCCAGATTAGATATGACCTGTACCATCACCAGTCCAACAACATCATCCATCATCGCAGCACTGCTCAGCACGGTTCCCAGTCTCGTGCTCGACAATCCACTCGTACTGAGGATCGTGAACGTAGTGCCTAGACTGGTGGAGCAGAGCGCTGCTCCAGCCGCGAAGGCCTGAAGAGGTGCTGCGTTGGAGAGGGATTGCAATACGAACGATAAGGCCATGGGGAAGCTGATTCCGGTTATTGCCACAGCGGTGGAGAGGAAGAGGTTCGCTTTGAGGGAGCGGAAATTCGTGTCGAGTCCTCCTATTTCGAGGATTAGCATTTATACGAAGCAAGAAAAGGCTATTATTACATACCTTCATAAACAAGTAATATCAAGCCCAGATACCCCAACTGCACAATAACATGCTCCGTTTCTACTGAGAGCCATTTTGCGCCAGGTGTTCCCCACGCTACACCAACGAAGACTTGACCTAGTAGACCACAGAAGATCAAATGATCGAAGACTGTGTTGATGAGATTTAGTACGAGAAGTAGCGAGGTGTGGATGAGGATTGTAACGATCCCTGGCTCGTGATATGGTAGGAATGAGGTGGGAGTTGGATTAGTCGACATGATGTCAAACACCTTTCAAGCAGGATATTCCATAGGCTATCATGGGTGCATCATCAAGGCTTCATCTTAGTAAAAGAGATCCGGATGGACATCCCAGAGAAAATTGATAGGCAGACTATTGTTGACAATTCGGTTGGAGGTCAGAAGAGAAGTTCTCAGACGAACGTCTCAAATGACATCATTCTTCGCTAAGAGTGCAGGTGTGCCCCAATTCTACAAGTGATTGAGTGAAAATTTAGCGATTGGATGCCCTGGAGACTGGTAAGCAAAGGCTAAGTTTCCAGGATGTGAAGCGCTGTGGGCGCTGATAGCACTGGGAGGGGATGGTCAGAAGATAGCAGAACTTAGAACACCTCAAGAATGGATGGCGTTCACAGCGTGAACCAATTAAAGTCAGTACTGGAAACTCATGAATACACTCTCAAAAACCACAAGGGCGCGAAGACCAGCTAACAGAACAGCGATATATGGTACCTATTTATTTGAGAACAAACCAGTAAGCATAACCCCTTCTTTCTCCATGACCACCTTACTTCCTTACATGCCATTCTATTTCCATTCCGTTCTCGGATAGCATCCGTCCTAGATTTCTGCATAGCATACACTCCATCCAAATTCTACTGGAATACTTGTATTAATCCACACAAACACAAGATGATACACGCCGGGGCCTTTCCCACAAAGTCACACCAGCCCATGCCAAAGCCCACGCTGTGGATCCCGCCCAAGACATACCGTACCACCCGCCCACCAAGTAATCCAGCCCAGAGTATACAATACACAGCGTCTGACCTATTGTACCACCGGTACTACCAACGTCGGGTTTCTCGCCTTACGTTCCACAGCAATGTTCAGTACAAATCAGTACCTCCTCCCATCCACAAAACTCCCCCGGTTCCCATTCGCGATCCCATTCTCCCTCCCCACAAATCTGCCCGATTCCCTCGGAGGTCTGTCGTCAAGCTCTTCCGTAACGACAATCTCCTCATAAGCCCTCTCTCTATCTCGCTCTCTTTCTCTGTCGGGTATTCTACTCGGTGCCCTGCTTGGAGCTCTACTCGGAGCACGACTTGGAGCACGACTAGGCGCTCTACTCTCCCTTCTCTTCTCAACGAGAATCTCTTCCTCCCTATCCCGATCTCTATACCTTCCCTTCTCCTTCTCTCTCAACCTCTCTCTAACCTCCCTCTCATCCACATCCACCAGACTGTCTTCACTACTAACACTAGGACTGTACGCCACGGAAACCGGTCTCCTAACAACCTTCTCGCCACCTCCCCTGACATTGCTTCTCTCTCTATCAAGAAGCACACTCGCCGGTCTCACCCTCATGCCCGCTTTCTCACCGACAAGCCTATAGTTTTCCAGATCCTCGCTTCCAGCGATTGTGATCGGTCGGTCCTTCCTCCCCCGCCGCCTCTCGGTTCCGGTTCCGGTGCCGCTCCTGCTACTTCGAGTCTGGCTGCTGCGGATTGGAGGTGCGGATTTGTCCTCCACGAGATCGCCTTCTATGTCGTATTGACCGTGGTCATAGTCGTCTTCTGGACGGCTGCGGCGTTTTCGTCGTCGAAAACGCTTGTAGAATTTACGGCCTGGTGGATTTGTTTATGTTAGCTAGTGGCCAAGTTGTGTGCGGATTATACTCTAGATTAGTTATAGGGAGAATCTGAATTCGGTTCTTAATGAAAAAGAAATAGACAGCTACAGCTATGCGAGCAAGCCACGTCTACGAGCCAGATATTCTTCTCCTTACACAGCAATATTGAAGTACCGAGTAGGGCTGGGGAGAAACCACACATAGACCAATCAACAGTTACACCTCTTGCTTAGGGGGTTTGACTATAACCAAGGTGGGATCGTCTCCAGTAACCAGATTCAACATTTCCTTACCTTTGTTCAGCAAGAGCAGCTTACGCTCGTACGGGCCAAGAGTTTCCTCTACCATATATCGCTCGACTGGTGCGTCTTCCTCTGGGCCAATGTATTCCCACACCCAACGGAGCTCTCTCGGACCAGGACCCTATCAGAAGTTAGATTGTTCCAAATCTAGTCCAGATATCCTACCTCTGGGCCAGGGGCTCCGGGGCCCCAAGATGCGTTGTAAGGGATGGGGTCATGGACTTTGAGGGGAATTTGACGAAGTCTCCAGTACTTATTCAGTGCTTGAGGATCATAAAGTCCTTTATCGTCGAGACCTAGTCCATCGAGCTCAAGCCGAACACGGACACAGCTATGAATACGCTCATTTGTGTCTCGCATGGGAACGTCCGTGAGGAGGCCAGTGTCGGGGTTTGCTCGCATGTTGAGTCCCGGCGTTCGCCATGCTGTTCCGCTCAGATGCCAGAAACTCGTCTTTGAGTCCCAAATCTTGCCGAGACCCCAGGGACGAACAGGCTTATGCTTCTCATAGATTGGGTCTACTGCCCATTGTGGAGTGCGGGAGATCATATTTGAGAGCTTGGCTTGTTGTTTTGGAGGGTTCTCGTAGTAACGAACATTCTGGATGAATACTTTGTCGATGTACTCGTCTTGGAACGCTATTCCAATCGATGCGAGCTGGTCCATCATCCTGCATACTGTTAGCGACGGCGTATGTTAAAGACTGGAATAATTACCAGGCAAGAGTAATATTCGCAATCTCCTGGTCATCGTAACCCCCACCAACATTAGAATGGGCTCCAGGAAACCAGACTTGTCGCAAGTCAACTGTCGTTTGCCGCGAATCTGCTCTCTCCCAAACAGCTGCCTTGAATGGCGATCGACGCTCATCAAGAGCCAGAGCTTGAAAAGCATGTCTGATGTTGCCTGAGAGATTGGTGTCGAAGAATTTGTACTCAATCGTCGAATGAGGAAGTCCAAGTTTGGCAAACAGTGAAATGTTTGGAATACCGAGAGAACCGACAGTATCCCAGACTGCGACTGCATGAACCATAATTCTGTTGCCATTGGGATCGCGGACTCTGGTGAAGCCGTCCTAGATGATTAGCTGTGGAACAAGGTGTCAGGAATGAACACTTACTCGCTCGAGTCTTTCCTTGTACTCGTGAACAGCGTTGGGTCCAGATGGCTTATTCGAGAATGGAATATCTGGGAATATGTCCCGATATCTCTCGTTCTTGAAGTTCTGCTGGTCTTTAAAGATGGGGTAAAAATCGTTCATTCCGGTACGGGTCAGCAGTCCGATATCTCTGATCATACTAGCCACGCTGCGGACAGTGAAAGCTCCTCGACTGAAACCAATGAGAACAATTTCATCGCCTGGGGTGTAATTGGCAGCGATGAAACTGTACACTTCACGAATGTTCTTCGTCCGAGTCAGCACGATGCAGCGAGTCATAGCTGTATACTCACCTCAGAAATTCCTATTCCAAGTAGACCTCCCGTGAGCATGTCCACCTTACTAGAACCTGTGCCAACTCCGGAGTGGTAGTAGATGATTTGAGGAATGCCATCGAGTCCCGTTCTTCTGAGAGCTCGACTGATTCTCGTGACATTCGAAGGAACTTGGAGAACACCAGTTGGCTGGTATGGGATCAATGTTGGTTTCTTGAATCCGTCATCACTGGATAAGTCAGTAAAGTTACTAGGCGGCAGCCTTGATACGATGATCGAGGCTGGATCTCGATCCAATATTATAATAAGAATTCTTGACGGAATGAAAAGAGATCCGCGCTTTGATGCAGCGATGATTGGTAATTCTCAATCATTTACGTACCTGTCCATCCACTATTAAAAATAGTTAGCCAACCTGCCATAATTTGGGAATGGATATGAGGAAAAGGCAATGGTTTCGAGAGATACCATTAACTCTCGAGAGCAGGGGGGCTACGAAGTCTGATACACTTACGGTACCGTCGCAGCAAATCACCAGACGCTTGATTGTGTTCGTTGCCATAACTATGATAGGGGCGATGTGATCCGAACGATTGAGGAAAGTTTAATGAATGAATGAAAGGGAATATTAAAAATTGTTCGACTCGACGTGTAAGGCTTGATGCGTATAAGCTACAGCCTGACGAGATGAAGGTTCAAGAGACGTGGTCAAGGTTTTTGGTCAGCTGCAGGAGTGTCTGTTGTCGATCAATTTCTGGCAGGAAGCCTCGTTTTACGGAAGGTGCGGCCATGCTCTTCTGTTCATTTCCTCGTAAAACAATACTTGGTAGATGATGAGGTGGTCGCCGGGCGTTACCATGACTTTTCAGTTGTGTAAGGTCGCCTCAGCTCGAAAATTCGTAGAAATGGTAACCCCAACCGAGCGAGATTGGGATTGTCTGACCACGCCGAGCGGACGACGACGACGACGACGACGACGAGATAAAGACACCCGAATCAAACACTGGCAGGATGAGACTTCCAAGAAACGACAGTTTGCTACAAGACAAGACTACAGAAATTGAACAGAGCAAGAGGCTGAGGCTGAGAAGAAAAATATCGGGTAGGGTGGATGTGTCTAATCTTACTGCAGCCTTATGGGGGAGGTTGGGGTGTCTTAAATGCTGGGCAGCAATGATTGGGCACACATCGACAACCCATCCCAGCCTTACAATAATGGACACGAAACCAGCACGACCCATTTTGCTGCTCCGTCTTGTCTTCCATTTGTTTTTCGAGTTGCCTTTTGATCTTCCCTGGTTGCTGTACTGTATCATGCGATGGAACTGGAGACTCTTTTTGGGGAAAGTGTAGCCATTATGCACTGCCAATAATGCAAATATGACAGCCGCAGTGCTACTTGAAGTCTGGTACTGCAGAATCAAAGAAATGGAGAAAAGGAAGCAGAAAATCGACCGTTTGCAGGGTTGAGGTCGTCAATGTCTCCAGGTCATCCCCAGAACACAAATCTTGAGTCGTCCGATATCTTGGTGAAAAGAGTCAAAACTCCATAGCTGATCTCGATCCGCCTACGCCTTCTTGATGCTTGATGGAGCTCCGTCAATAACTACTTGGTTACTGCTTGGAGATTGTGAAAAGTACAGGAGAATAGAACATTGACAGAATGGAAATCCTTGCATACCATTCAACCCCCCCTCCCATATCAAAACGATGGTCTAGAAGTGAACGTGGAAACGAAACAATACAGAAGAAAACGAGAAAGAGAAGAGCAGGACATCGCCCTCTTTAACTTATAGAGTTTGTTTACAATTTACACCAAGCAAGTTAAGTTTCTGTTCCAAGGTTTTGCTTCCATTCCTCGCTACAAGGGAGTTCCGGGTACAGTAAAAGTGGACCGTGCCTCGGAGCTTGAGCTTGAGCTTGAGCTTGAGCTTGATGAACCTCATTCAGCGAGACATCGCAAGCTCCTGTCAACAACTCCTCGATTCCATTCCAATACAGCGGCTCTCGACCATCCTCCACTCCAAATTCTCCCACTGAGCACATGAACATGAATCATGCAGCCCAGACACCCTCTCACCCAATATATCTCAGTGATGTCTTATCTCCAGGTCACCCGACAGAAGCTGATAGGATAGCATGCAAAGGAAGCGTGGGGTAACTCCAACTTGACGCGCATCTTCGTCCTACTCTCCCCCCCCATAAAGGCTTCTCGCCCAAACAAATCTAATGTGGCGAACGCAAGTATTTCACTATGTCTGTTGGGCAAAGCTCAGTTGTACAATCCATCAATAGCTTCTTTCTGCGATCCGGATTGACAGCCCAAGACCAACTCGATTGCTACACCTTTGTCCAGAAGCTCTATCCGAACAAATCTATTTCACCAGCAACATGCCAGGGCTACTGCTCACTGACAGTCTTCGTTGGCGACGATACAGTTATACAGTTCCGTCCCTCGAATTACCGACTGGATCTGCGAATCACTTCGGCCGCGCGAGATGTTTATGGTAGATTCGCTCCTAAGACGGAATATATTGCTACACTTCCAGCGTCGGACTTGTTGGTCTACCGAATGGAAAAGATTGGGGGCATACCATTCAAGGATCTGCTATATAGAGGTGCCATCTCTGGGAGATCAATGTCCGTCAGGGTAAGGCTGTGCAGAGACTTTGCTGTCTTTCTCTCGAAATCATGGCACCGAAGCTCGACCGAGCATCTGCCTCTGGGAACCGTGGGCAGAAGCATACGTGCACGCCTCATATCTCTTACCGAGGACTTGCCAGTTCGATTCCGGGCCAGTGCGCGGCACGTACTGGTAGGCCTACATCGCATCGAGGCATTACCGTGGGTATTGACCCATGGCGACATTGTGGCTGCAAATATCATGGTAGATCCTTCATTTGGGGTATTGACTGGTCTTGTGGACTGGGCTGAGGCTGAAAACCTTCCATTTGGAATCTGTTTGTATGGAGTTGAAGAGATTTTGGGAGAAATCACACCGACTGGGTTCCAGTACCGACCTGACGCTGAGTATCTTAGAGCTATTTTCTGGGCCGAGTTGAAGAGATCAATCCCTGCTTTGGGAGTAAGTCACATCTTTGAAGCCGTGAAGCTTGCCAGAGATCTCGGAGTTCTGCTTTGGCATGGCATTGCCTTCGATGATGGTGCAATTGACCGAGTGGTACAAGAAGGCCGCGATGTTGACGAGATCCACAAGCTGGAAGCATTTCTCACGCTGGGCGATTGCTCAAGGCTGGAAGAGTCAAAGCTCGAGGGAGGTTGCCCGAAGTTGTGACTCTTTATTGCTCCGTATATTTGTCTAACTCCGCCTCTGGTCCAATCTGGGAAACATGTAACAACCTAGCATACACTGCAGACTCACGCACCACAACTCCAAGCATATCGTTAAGTCTACCATTGAACATATAGCAGTATTCTATACATCTTCTTATTGCGCAGCTGGATCTCATATTTCTCGAAGATGGTGATGATCTATTAGAATTAGAGGGTCTTATCCCTGTTCTTCAAGTATAAATTCATTGTGGTGGAAGGTCTACCTCAATTGGTATGCTAAAAGGGTCACACTCAGCGCGGCAATATGAATAGTCAATGCCTGCTGGTTGCGCACCATGCGTCTCGAAGACTTATTGTAAGAAGAGTAGTGGAATATCTGGAAGCGTTGCTGATCTTGCAAGCAATTACAGAATCACAGCTTTTGCCCGTGACTGCATCTCAAATCTTAAATCTGCAATCCTCAATCCTCAGATTTCAATTTTTCAATCTAGCTGGTCCCAGAGCACGCAACAAAGTTGTTCCCACTCGCACCAGTGTGCGTAATAGTCCCGGCTTGCTTGCATGCCGGCACGTTGATGATGACGCGGTCTGGACCAGGCGAGCCTTGAGAAGTGTCAACGTTATTTCATTCTTTACCTCTTTTATAAAGAAAAACTTCTTACCACCCGAGTACAGAGCACCGCTTGAGAGGATTGGAAATTCCTGATAAGGTCCAGCGACTCCTCCGAAGTTGAAACCTTCGTAGTTGTTGTAAGTGTGAGGATAGCCACCGGGTGCGGAGCCGGCCTTGTAGTAAGAGCAGGCTTTCTGGGAAGCTGCGTTGACGGCCGCTGCTGAGTACTAGAAGCTCAATTAGTATCAATCATTGAAGCGTAGGAAGGTTTAAGAGCCAGAAATTTCAATCCTTCCGAACACCTCGATTGGGATGCTTAAAGCCAAAAAGAACTCACGTAAACAGAACCACAAGTCGCTGCTGCTCGCTCTTCGAGAACTGGAATGGCAGTCGACGTGACAAAGAGGAGCGCAAGAGGCAGAAGAGCCTTAAGTTCAAACATGATGAGCGAGCTTGTAAGATTATGGCAAGTATTTGAGTGAACAATCCGAAGACTGAAAGAATACTATCGCGACACTTTCGTTATTCCATCAGGTACAACTGGAGGCGACTACTTCATATACTATGAGGACGAAGCCCCTGGGACTTTCGGCCTTTGCACTTTGATGATTTCCAAGAAGCATTAAAGGCGTCCCTCTACGTTTTGGGCTGATCGTCCGTCTGCACACGGCAAGCCATCTCAAGTCTCTCGACTACTAAATATCAACAAACCTCAGGAACCTATCCCGTCGTCCCACAATCCGAATCCAAGAAAGTATCCGAACTTCCCTTCGTGGCTAGTTTTCCTCCTCATCTACCAATCAACTTCCCGAGAACAACACCATCAACAACGTGGGGCAATGAGGGGCACCAGAGGGATTGAAATTAAGCTTCAGCATCACTGACCACCCCCACGATAAGATAATCGCCCCCCTCGAAGCGGCAGGTGTTGCATATCTTGGCATTGGCGTGCGAGTGCCGTTGGTGGAGAGATGCAGTTGAAGAGAGACGACTGCATGCATAGCAAATGCCCTTCACCACGTACCAGGATCGGCTCGGTGCGCTAAGCTGATGAGGAAGCTCGAGAGCTTTAAGGAGCGATGATCTTCGGTTTGTGAATTGCACGTTTCCACGGTACTGCAAATACTCCGGTATTTGCTGTCATATTTCGGCAGTTTCCTATCCTTGAACCTCACAAAGTGTCGGGTATCGCCTTTGTCTCTTAGGTACTTGCAACGACACTTGCAGAAGTGTGACAGACGGTAACGAAAGCTCAGATACCAAAGGATTCATAGTATAAGAAATTTGGAGTCACTAGGTAATGAACCTGGTTTCAACAGTCTGTCACTCTGAGTCTGGCTTCCTCCACATCTAACGACTCGAAAGGTTCGACGATCTTGCCCAAGACTTCTTAAAGTCAACTTTAACGGGAGTACTACCACGCCAAAACCACTACAGCAAATCAGAGCAGGCTTTACACTTCACTCTATCGGCAACTGCCTACTCTTTCGACCAACTCTACCACAGTCTCAATCAATCACGACTACCCCCATCATGGCTTCGACACAATCCTCAAGCCTCACTTCAGCACTCAGCTCCAACTCCAACCCCACATCCACGGCCGTCACCTTCACAGATCCAATCACACACGCCATCTTATCCGGCGCCTCATCAGAAATACTAGAAGAGAAACTCTCCACATCCTGGCGGACAATCATAGAAGTCGCCTCCAAAACAGAACACCAATCTCAAGAACCACTAATTGAAGTTCTCAAAGCCGTACAGCAGCAACAATTCAGTAATGAGGAGCGATCCAAAACTATCACGATATGGGGATCACAGGTGAAGCTATGGGAAGACATGCCCTTATTAGGAGCGAGTTTGCGGTCAGCGTGGAATCGAGGTATTGCAACTCCACCCTCAGAAGAGCACAATTTTCCTACGAGTAATGCTAACACTTCCAGCTCCCAACTCAGGCAGCAAAGACGACTTCTCAACAACAGAGTGGACCAATCTCAACGCGTTCGTGGCACGACTTACTGCGCTCTCGCTGTCCCTCTCAATCCCAGCTTTTGATTTCTCGCTGTATGCTATCTGGACGATGCGCTCTGCCTTTGAAACGGGCGAAGCAAACATTGCTGCTGTGGAAGCCGCGAAGCTGTGGTTTCTGTATGCTGGAGACGCGATTGAGCAATTGAGTCGTGATGGAAAATCTTTCGAAGGGCCGATTGCGAAGGCTGGGGAGAAGTATGCGGATCGAGAGTGGACGGGTTTTAGTGAGGAGAGGTTGACGGTTTGGAAGGCAGGATGATTCTGTGTTTGGAGATTGGGCTATGCTATATGCTGGACTACGGTCTTGCCTCGTGAGCTACACTTCATAAACACTGTATACTTCCTTTTTAGACTGGTGGATATAGATGATCATATCATCATGCTCTTCGGGCACAAGTTTTACACTCTATTATTGGACCTTCAGCTCCACAGGGAGACGTAAGTGACGCAGCCAGGGTGTTTCAAGGCAACAGAGTCTAAGCGAGAGATCAACAAAGAGCGCATACGGTTCCACAACATACCCAACCATCCAGGTCTTTGTCTCATTTTTGACGAAATTATACTCGGGCGATAGGGTATTCTTGACTTTGCCGCTCTGACATCTTTATTGCTTTCTTCCCTTGTGACTTTGTCAGATTGTCCAGCGATCTTGTTGAATCTCAAGCTATTCATCGTTTCTATCACCGATCCTTGATAGCTTTCTAATTTAGAATATACGTAGCTTAAAAAGTAGAAATTAAACATGTTCGTTCTCCTCATAAACAGCTGTTTCAAATGTTCAATGAAGACAGAATATCAAGGTACTATTCTCATACAAAACGATATGCGCCACCGGTTTCAGCCTGCATATCGTTCAAAGGTAGTATGTAAATTTATACACACCCCTGACTTTGTTGAGTCTTTACAATTTCAGAGTCTTAAAAGGTTGTCCACCGCACCTGTTCCTTCTCCCACAACAGTAGAACACTACACTCTCCAACATCTCCACGCACCACATCTAATGACAACAATGACAACGCGCTGCACCCAGCTTGATACCTTCTACCACTCATGCGGTCACCAAATCGTTCAGATCATCCATGTCCGCCACTGTCTTGAATCGCACCCGACATTCTTCCCAGACCCCAATGGTAGCGTGACAGCCATCTCATGCCCAAATGTTGGGGAACCTCGCTACAGCTACATCTACTCCACCTGTCAGAACTGCCCGATTCGTTTCGTTCGCAGTCCATTACAGCGAACCGAGCAGCTGAACATTCTGAGAAACGCCTTCTGCGCGCGGATGCACGAGCAGGAAGCTCGTGATACTTCAAGGGAAGCGAAGGGACCGATTGCGAGGACGACGAATAAACAGGAGCAAAGAAAGAGGGTGGATCGTAATGAGGCTTGGTTGCATGAACAGAAGCGCCGACGGCGGATTTCAGAGGCGACTAGAACCCCTCTCAGGGATCAATCTCTGGCGTACAGTCCTGACACATCTAGTAGCCTGCTCCTCGCTCCTGTTGAAGGAGATGGTGAGGACTGTAGTGTCTGTACGGAGAGTATGAAGGTAGGTCAGGATGTTCGATAACTACCATGTAAGCATCACTTTCATATGCGATGTATAACGCCGTGGTTCAATCGGGAGAAGAAGACTTGCCCTTTGTGCAGACACAGATACAACTTGGTATTTATGCCTCGGTTGAACAGGACTCCTGATGATGCTCCTACACATATGCCATTCGTTGGTTCCTATGGCATGGTCTAGACGCATTTTTCGATTCTAGAGAACCGTTTGGAGAAGGCCATGCAAGAGGGTCGTGGATACAGTAGGTCCATCATCCCTGCCTGGTCCTCAACCCCTCTCCCAGGATTGTCTTTGAAACATCACAAGAGATGAATAAGTCAGAAGTATAGTAACTCTCAGCAAACCTTAATACTTTAAATCAAACCCTAAACTTCCAAAGGAGATTCAAACATGATTACCACAAACGTAAAATGAACATATGCTGTTGATATTTCAATAACAAAATCAATGATGCGAAGTCGCAATGATTATGATGATAACGTTCATCGATTTCTCTCGCGCAAAATTTGAGTCAACTCAATATTCGAGAGATTTTGGTGGTATAATCCAACCGTGTATACACAATTCAAGAACGCCTTCCATATGCAATGAAGTTGTGAGACCTTGCCTCTTTTTAATTCCCCAATAGACGCCAGCCATAACAAACAATAAGACCAGATTAGATTCTGCACTGCATCTATTCAGTTTTGTCCTCATAGAGCTTTACCAGCGCCGGCTTGAACGCCTCGAATTTCGCAAAGTCTTCGATCTTGCAACGCATGTAATCAAACGCAACGATAGCGACTTGGTCCTTGCCCTCAGTCTTCATTACTGGGATCTTCTGATATCTTTGTGAGAAGTGCGTTAGGAGAATCCGTCTGGCGTTCATTCTCTCTCCGACACCCAAGGCTTCTGAAGTAGTGGAGTGCTTCTTGGCGATAGCATCGGATCTGAGCTCGTCGTCAAACGTAGCTTCATGGATGAGTAGAGTAGCGTCCCGGCCAATTTCCACAAAGCGCTCTGAAGGCCTGCAGTCTCCAGAATAGGCTACTTTGAAGCCATTGGGGAAGTTGAATGCAACAGCTAACGCACCGTGACAATGCTCAACCCCACAGGCTTGGATTGAAGTAAGACCAACTCTTTGGGTTTGCTCATCAGAAAACTTGTGATAGTAGCCACCATTCTTTTTCTCCATGACGATCGGTTGAACTCTGTCGTAACCAAAGTCTTCGACTTCAGAGTACTCTTTGAGGAAATTGGTCATTCCATCATGAGATGCCACGACCAAAGAGTTGTTCTTCGTCTGGTCGTTTGTTGCGGTTTCCAAAGCCCATTCCTTAATGATTCTGACTGTACCAAGGTGATGATCTGCATGCAAGTGGCTGATCCAAATGGCCTTCAACTCGCGCAAAATTTCTGGTGTTTCGTCACCAAAGACTCGGCTCAGCTGTCCGAATGTGTTCTCACCACAGTCAAACAGGTAGCTACCATAGCCAGGAACACGGAGTAAAGTAGCAGAGACGTTTCTATACTTAGATGGTAGAGCTGATCCTGTACCGAGAGTAACGACCTCTGCATCTTTGCAAGGAATATCCTCCTGAGTTTCTTCCAGACGGGCTAAGAATGCCGCGTCGGTCACCTCCTTGCGAGCCATCTGAGCAAATTCTCTGACGTCGGCAGATTCTTCCTTAATAACAGTAGCAGTATCGAGATACTGAACAACGGATGTATCTTGGATATCTACCTTCGGCTCTATTTGTATGGTTTGGCCCAACCTCGCCTTGACGTAGGGGAGATTCTCAACTGGCGCCAGAGGAGGATCGTTGCAGAATTTTGGAATTGGGAAACGCTCAGCATCAACAAGATGAAGACGGATGGCAGCTGCAGCTGGGGACTCCAAGGCAAGATAGTTTGCGCAGGCATCTTTTGAAGACACGATGTGCTTCAGCTTGCTATGCTCTCGCATAAATGCTTGAAGTCTCGAATCCTGAACCACGCCAGGTCCCAGGATCCATATTACTGCGCCAATACCCGGCATGACATGTCCTGAGGCCCACTCCGGACGACTAATCAATGGCCCAACGAATGAACTATCCGGTAATTCAATGACAGCAAATCCACCGCCTTCTGTACTCTTTGCCATGACCATATCCGGTGTTACAACATTGCCGGCGGCTGTAGTGACATTTTCGCCTCGTGTCAACTTGCTGAAGTCCGATCCTGGAGTGACACCGAGCTCCTTGGCCACCTTCGGGTTGAACTTCCCTCGTTGTGGATGGTTCTTAATGAAGTAGCAAACGGATGTTGCTGATGGTGTTGTTGGTGGAAGTGTCTCAATCAGTGCTCCTGGCCAAGGATTGCGTACAAGTACGTCAATGTTCGGCACACTAGGGTCTTCATCTATCGTCGGACCATGGTATTTTTGGATTTCGCCTTTGTCATTTCTGAAAAAGATGGCAGCAGGTCTTTGAACCTCAGAGAGCTTCTTTTTGACCAGAGCATCCAGACGCCATTCTGATTGGAACATGGCAGAGACGACAGATTGCCTCATCTGGTCATATCGATCCTCTCGCTCCTCTGGCGTTTCTTGCTTGCCATCCAGTGAGGTGGAAACTTCCTCTTCAGAGAACTCCTCATGGCTTCGTTTCCGCGGCCGCGTGATATTCTTCTCGGACTCAAGGACCACAGCCCACAACTTGATCTGATCGTCCTTGAATGTTGGCTCAATGAGGTTTATTGCATCCGACTTTGCTCGGAATTCATTTGTGTACAACGGCATGCCCTTTCGGAAGACAAATCGCCTCGCGGTTGCAAGCAAATGTGTAAGATTTTTGCCGCCATGGATATTCAGGAACTGCTTATCGACATGTTCAGGCCGCTCCAAGCCCTTTTTTAACCTGGTCTGCTCAGCGACTTTTTTCTTCTCTTCCCAGGAAACAGTTGCAATATCCGCCAGTGTCAGGATCATTCCCAGTATGCCTCCAGTATTCGCCCATCCGATCGTACCAGTCAGGAAGATGTCTGCGACCTTTGACAAGCCCAGTTTCCGTTGTATCGCCGCACGCTGTGTTCCTTCTGCCACATCTCCAATCAGATATCTTTTACTGTCGAAATGTAGAAGCAGCGTCGTTCCAGGTGTGTCTGCCGTCGGTGTGCTCAGAAACTGCACCCAAGACTTCATCTTGTTGAAGTCACCCCGACCCTTCTTGATGTACGGCTTCCAGATCCTGGTGAACCTGCTGGCACCGTTCTCCTTCTTCTCGTCAAAGAGTAAGTAGTAGTCTGAATCTTCGTATTGCTTGTATGCCCCCAGTTCCGGCCCTGGAAACACTCGATCGAGACTGGGAAGTTTTCGAGGCGTCCAATGACGTTTGGCGCTTCTGGATCCAAGGATCTGGTGTGCGAATGATCGAAGTCCGTTATATGACGATGGGGAGAAGGACCTCTTTGCAGGCAAGAGTCTGGTAATCATGGAGAGGAAGAGCACTGTCCATGACTCTACGACTCGATTTCGCGTACCTGCAGTTCAAAATTATGCCAGCGCCTTGCAGCGCCAAGGCTTACGCGAATATGCAGCCTCGTGGTGCTTCCAACCAATCAAATGGCATAAATACTATATAAAAACGTATTCATCCATCTTTCTGCAGGTTCACACAACACTAGATATGTAATTAAGAATATGCTACTGAATGAGTAGATGTGGTAGGAGAGAAAGTTATCAAGAGGTTGCTACAGTGCTGAGCTTAGGTTCGCCAGAATCAACATTGTGAGAAGCTCTACAGAACACATGACTGAAAAATGAGTCGTTCCTTACGTTTAGATACATGGCATCTTACAACTCACAAGCAACTGCCTCATGGTAGAATTACAGCATCAATCTTTCAGTTCTGGTCGAGAGAAGACAAGCTGCTAAGGATATCAGAATTCAGCCACGAGCTATCTTGCCAGTTGTGGAGATGCACCCACGGCCAATTGAAGTCTGAGATGATAAACGATGGAAGGTCATGACGTTGGTGTTTGTCTCCATTTATCCTCCAAGAGCTCATCTACTACCTAGAGTAGAGCTAGTAAAACAAGCTGGACCCTCGGGGGATAAACAGTATCAACAAAGTCCCACCACTCTAACAATCAAATACAAGATCTTCTCATATGCACTCGGCTTGGGCAATTGTAAAAATCAGGCTTCTGTGAATTTTCTACATCGGACCTGAGAACAAACTCAGGAATTTTGTCCACATCGTGGAAGAAGCACAACGCCTAGAAGTGATTCCAGAAGCGAAATGTTGTGACAGAACACCATCCCTAATCGGAACAAATTATCACTCCACCATGCGTGCCTTGAACCAACAGGGTGAACCATCCAAGTGCGTAAAAATGAACTTGCTCCATCCCCCCATACCCAGACGCCGTCATTCATGCATTATGTTAACTTCTTATCCTCCTAACGGTAGCCATTACTGCGTGGAGGTGCAGGTGCTTGTTGACTAGCCGCAGCGAGTGCAGCTTGTCTATTGGCCCGGATTTTCGCGGCTTCTGTGCCATCATCCGGTGTTGCTGCTTCCTTAAACCACGGGTGTTGAAGAGCTTGCTTAGCGGTGATACGTTCTGCTGGGTCGTATACAAAGATCTTCTCGAGAAGGTCTAGGAAGTTCCTGCAGAACTTGTTGCTATCCGGGATGATTTCCTACATCATGTCAGCAATGGCGGTCTGATACAGCCCTGTTTTGAGACACTTACATTGAGATGCTTCATAGCCTTCACGAATCGTCTTGAAGCTCTGGTGGTCTCGGGTTGCGGATAGTCAAGCTTTAACCGCTTGAAGAACCTTTACAATGGTTAATATGATGCTGCAGTTTGGATTCAGAGACTTCTTACTTCGCAGCTGGATTTTCTCCGTTTCTCTTCGCCATCGCATTGACGGATTGAATGAGATGGTTGTCCAACTTCTTATTACACACACTCTCCATCATGGCTAGGTGCTCCAGGTTGTCATGTGTCTGGAAAAGAGCGTCCCCAGTAAAGAACTCAACCAATATGCAGCCGATGCTCCAAATGTCGCAGGGAAAGGACCATCCAAGGCCAAGGATAATCTCAGGCGCCCGATAGTGGCGCGTTGACACGACCGAAGAGTGGTACTCGTCCTGAAAGGTAGCAGAGCCAAAGTCAATGAGTCTAATCTCGGTGTCGAGAAGAACTTTCCTCTGTGCAGCTTGGCGATTTACTGTTGTCGAGGAAGATGGAATTTTGCGGCTATAGGTGAAAGCCTGGTATGCGCTATCGCAGAGAAGGATGTTTTCCGGCTTCAAATCGGTGTGTATTAAGTTGAGATCATGTAAGACTGGATTAGGAGTTAGCATCAAGTATGGCAAGCTCTGGCTGGTGACTTACAGGCAACGCTGGTGAAGAGCTGCCTGGCAAAACTCTGAATCTGACTGTTCGGAAATGGAACAAACGAGTTGCCCTTCAAGAAATCAAACACACTCTGGCCAAGTAAGTCCATGACAATGCAGATATGCCCTCGGTAATCGAAACAATCTCTGAGATGTATGCATCGATTTCGGTTCTCCTTGTCGTTCGCCTTCAGTGTCGCAAGGACTCGAAGCTCGATTCTCGAGGCATCTCTGTACTTCTGCACAGAGCGGATGATCTTGATTGCAACAGACCTCTTGGTTTGTCGATCCCTGGCCTGGACTACTTTGCCAAAGGTTCCCTGTCCAAGCAACTTTGAGACTTGGTCTACAGCTGATTAGCATCGAGTTTCCAAGGAAGGGGTTCCAATCACGCACATCTTTCTGTGAGATCTGACTCTGGAACGACTATATAATGGCCATCATCATCATCCACCTTGGTGTTTTTGGTATATGAGTTCTGTGTGCTGTCAGTTATATCCTTCTAAAGTCGTGGACGGTCACTCACATCAGAAACCTGCTTGACCTGAACATCAGGAGCTTTTATCGGTGGCTTGGGAGGAGGCTTGTAGTTTGAAAATGCATCTCCGTTGACCTCCAACTCCTTTCTCTTGGCCTCATTGGTTGTCTGCAGTCGGGTTGTCTGTCTCTTCCTCTTCGTGCCAGCCTGCGCAGCTACTTCGTAACCATTTTGGCCATTTGATGAGTGCGACCCCAACGATGTCGCTGCAGTGGTGTGAATGGCAGAAGTTGTTCTGTCGGTAGAGGCAGATCCTGTTGAATCTTTGTATTCAGGGCTTACATTGTTCGAATATGAGGGCTCGAGATGATAGACAGGGTCATATGGGGGTCCGACGTCATCGCATCTCCTCTTCTTCGCGGCGTGTCTGCTATTCCCGGCGATGGTAGTGCGACCTGCCTGGGCATTTGACAGAACAGAAGCAGAGGGGTCTGGGGTTGGAGAATCATCTATGACAATAACTTCTTTGGGAAGACCATTCTCATAGAATTTTTTCCAGTCGGGATTCCGAGGCTCTCTTGATCTTTGTCTCTTCTTGGGATTTTGTTTAGCGACGGCGGATGACGTGGCAGGCATTTCTGCGGGATTTATTTCGAGTCTCGAAGGTTGTGTTGTGTTTTGACTTATTCGTGAGGGGTCGGGTACACCGACGATGTTCGATGATGTGCCGCCGTTACTCGAAGGGGTCGGAAAGGTGTATGACGCTCCCAACCGGCTGCCGCCGTTCAAGAGTGTATTGTTGTTCGCTCGATAGCCGTTGGTGGATTGGTAATTCTGATGGTGGGAATATCCGTAGTTGTGAAGGTGAGGAGGCAGAGTCGAAGGCGTCGACATTGCACGGTGGTGAGAAATGTATCGTTTTGAACCCGGAAAGGTTCAGTTGACCGAGAATCGGACGACTCGTCTCAACGTCGCTGGCAGAGCTTCGATTCGAGAGTCAAGTCGAGGTCATTGAATCTGCAGATTCGCATACCCTGAGTGGATGACGATATTTGGTGAATTGCGCGGTTGACGTGTAGTCTGGCACTGGTAGTCGGACGACGGGCGCGTGGGCGGAAGGCGCTGAAAGGGAGATTCCAGGTCAGACCAGGGGCATATCGGCCGAGATTTGAGGCCGAGAGAGATGTTGGATGGTCTTGCATACAATACAGCACGAGTGACACCTGGATAAGCAGTGGTGTTGCCGTCCTGGAAGAATCATACCAAGTGGGATCTTTTCAGGAAGTTGCAAGTTGGGGCATCTCGCCATCAGAAGCGAGGCTAGTGCGCGTGTTGATGGACTCCGCTCGCTCAGAGCGCAGCGCAGTGCAGTGCAGTGCACCTCAGTGTACTGTAGTGCGGCGCACCGAGTGCTGGAACAGCCAGGCCAGCACGGGGCTCACGCATCGCCGCCGCAGGATTGAACTGCGTACCTTACTCCACCTTAATAGGCCGAAATCCTCCTCAATAAGGTAGCAAGATACTTTTCGATCTATACACTGCTAACATGCCATATCACGCATCCATGACCTCCACTCCAAGGGCAGGTGTCAGAGTCAACTCGTTTTGCTGTGTTATCTCCGGCGTAATGGGACAGTGCCGTTTTATCGCTCTGGGCAACCAGGCTCATTACGCAGCATTTCCCCTCACTTATTCATAATCCAATGCAGTGCACTGCACACAGTACAGAAATCCAATCCAATCCAATCTGTTCAAGCAGGCAGGGGTGACATGTTACCCAACAGCGAGATAACTGTACATACAGTACTGCGTCGCCTTTGTGATTTCCTTTCCATGGCAACCTCCAGGCACCGTACGGCACCGCAAACACTGCACGCCGATGCCCACCCTCCACAACACCGTAAACCTTACTGGCTCGAATTGATATCAAGCGTAAATCTTGTCCTGTTCTCCGCCCTAGACGTAAGCTCAGCTGGACAAATGGGCAGTTGGAAGAGCCGAATTCCCCGCCTTGCAGCATTGCTCTGGGTCTGGGTCTGGGTCTGGTTGATTCGATTCGATTCATTCAGTGATTGGTATTTGCCGGCCAAAGACCCTGATCATTCTGTTCATAACTCTCAGGCAGTCTCCAGGCGGGTCATCCAGGAGCATTGCAGCAAAGTTGCCAAGAATAGGTGCTCATTATTATTCAACGCATCACGTTTGACCGAAGGGCCTGCCTTACTTACCCCATATTAGATCACCGTGTCATTCGTCCCCACTCACTGTGGAAGGTTTGCTGGATGGACGAGGCGAGCCTGGTGTCGATTCGTCGAAGCTAGATTTTCTCACGCGTTCCGTTGCCGTTGCCGTGGCTGTCCATTTGTCCACTGGTCCCTCACGGGGGCCCAGACTTTAACTCGTCCCGGGTGGCAAAGTTCACAAAACGTTGTCTGTTATGCCTCGTTTCACGGGGGATTTCCGTAATCTCTTCTCCAGGCTTTTGGAAACATCTCAAATTGCATAGGAACTAAAACGTTTCTGCTCCAAAGCTTATATGGACGTGCGGGAGGTGTGATCGCCGGAGTCGAGGGCATCTTCGTCGCATCTTTTCCGGGAGCATTACTGATTCGCTGGATGGACGGAGAGTTGCCTCAGGCAACATAGAGAATTACCTTTTGATGGTGAATTTGCCAGCAAGACTCGCAAGGGACCGACAATGACGCAGAAACGGTAGTGTTTTGTGGATCCTGAGAGAAGTTGTAGGCTGATGTATCATACAGAACCTTTGTTTAAATCTTTTTGAGCTCTTCCAGCAGGACGCGCATGCACAAGGGACGTAGTAAGTAGATGACTACTGAAAAGTGAAAAAAGATGAGAACACATGCGGAAAGTGCAGATTTGAATAGATCAGCAATCTTCGAAGATTTTGATTCGACACTTATTTGAAGCTCCTTCTAAAACGAAAGGCTGGCTTGTGTCAGTAGCAAAAGTCCAACGCCGCCCAGAGTTACGTCTAGAAAAACACCGAACAGCAATGCAGTGAAAAGTTGCTTCAGAGAGTCCGAGTATGTCTGTAGTCCATCTGAAGAACGCCTTCCGGGTATCAAAGGTGTCGTATGCTTGTATCGTCAGGTATGTCCTATCAGAGCCGTTCATATGCCTCTGTTAAAAACAACCTTGCCATGCTCGCCCCCCTTGCCCCAGAATTCCTCCTCCAAGCTCGAAGCATCCACAGCCTGTCTCTGAGGGAAAGCTGCAAGAGCCAGAGGCAATGCAAACAAACTCGTAGCGAAGATCAGGCCAACATTGACGGGCAAAGTCAATCTCGGGTTGTTCTTCAGCCATTGTTGCTTCTGCAGTTTAACGAGTACCAACGGAGGGATGACCATAATCGGAGAGCTGTTCAAGACTCTACTGAGAGCGGTCTCGGAGACTGCCAGAGTAGCAGCCTTTTTGCTCTTGCCAAGTGAAGCAACCGCAGATTCGGACTTCCCTTCCTCTGCCAACTTGGCCTTGTCTGCCTCAGAGAGAACAGGGTAGATGTCAATTCCTTGTCTGATTTCCTCTCCGCGCATCAGGAACACATTCAGAGCACCAGCACTTGCCACTGCGGCAAAAGGCACCAGTCTTGTGAGGATCGTCTTCGTGGCTGGGCTAACTCGCTTCAATCTTGGGACGAGGGCGTTCAATCCAAGAGCCACAGAGCAAGAAGCTCCAACTGCAAGGAAATATGATTGGGCGATCTTTGAAGTAGAGAGAGGAGTGGATTTGTTCGCGTTTGCGTTGTTAATTGCGACGTTGAGAGATTGATTGGTTATTTGCCAGAGGAGAGTTCCAGTCGTCTGCCTCCAGATTAGACTTGAGGAGCAGTTCGCAGAGGGATACTCACTCCGAGACCAGGTGTAAGCATTCCGGCCGTAACTACCAAATTCGACAAGGCGAAGCATGACATTCGAAGTGGTAGAAAGACTGGTTCACCGGTATCTGCCACAGTCAACATCTGCGCTCCAATGCTCTCCAGTAACACCTACCCGGATGTAACGTTGAATCCACTATCTTCTTCGCCTTCCATAGCTCTTCATTCATCTCATTGATCTTCCCCTGCTTGTATCCAGCTATCAGGCCCTTCGCGTGCTCGAGACCTGCTTGGTTTACCAGGAGGGTCCTATTCCAGGTCAGCCAGGCTCGTTTGAAGCACCTCCTGACATGCACCACGACAACTGCAGAGAAGTTGACCACGCCCTTCTCACCTCGGATCTGAAATGTTTGCGGAATGGCGAACACGCCCCCAGTATGTGCTCAAGTCATATTGTGATGCGGGGAGCTCTCGACCGCCTGGGAGAGAGGCCGACATTGTTGAAGGTCGAAGCCTCGCAGACACAGGAATCCTTTCAAATAAGCCAATTGACCCCTCCTCCCAAAGTTCACCGGCGAGGACGGCTTGCGCGTGGCGGTGAAGATACCTTGGTAGATTGTCTGGTTTCTAAACATGGGCGTGTTTTCATGTCGCGGCGCTCTCTAGAATGAAATAAAGTCCGATCTCGCTTGTAGACTTTGCAGGGATCATCGAAAGCTCCATAATTCTTTCCACTCATATTTATATCGAATATTGCAACCTCAAAGATTCCTTCTGGTCTCAATACCAGAATTCAGTGTCTTCTGTACCCTCGTTTTGACTCTGCGAGCAACCATTTTCTATGGCTGTCTCTTCATCGGTCGAACGATACTCCGAGACCGGCGGAATACCCCTTCCAATTGTGCCCGGTCAATCATCAGCCAAAGCTCTCTTGTTGGTAAGTAGTGAAATAAGCGCTTGCTCGCAAATAACCGTGACTATCGGCCCAGTGGCCTAAGTAAGTATACTCGCTCTACTTGGCCTGGAACCAGGCTAATGGCTCCCAAAAGTGGTTAAGGCGCTAGATTTCGGTGCAAGCCATATCTCTAGAGATTGTAAGTACCTCACAGACCGTCACTTCACACGAATGAAGGTTCTAATTGTGCAATAGGGGAGTTCGAATCTTCCCTGGGTCGTCCAATTGTCTCTAATGAAGTTAAACTTCATCTACTTTTTTTTTTTGCAATCTTGCAATGTTTTGTTCAAGGCCATCTAGGCTGTAGACTACTTATGTGGTATTGATGAAGTTGGAGGGTGGCACAAGGAGGCGTGAATAACCCCGCATTTGGGGTCGGCTCAGCTTTAGGAATAAGACAGATAAATGCTTACCTAGGTAACGTCGGCGACAAGGACCATAACGTTAATACAGTGCACGTCTTGTAGACTAGTGTATCCTCAGTACTTGTGGGCACTTTTCTGTACACAGTAATCCCAGCTCTTACAGCAAAATTCCTATGCCCCATTGTAGATTTCCATGCTTTCAATCTGATACTCGCCCAAGCGGAATAAAAGAGGGGACTCAAGCAATTGAGAGTACACACAGCTCACGCGTTCTGATACGACCCCCACAGGGTCTTTGAAGGAACAAGTCTCTATCATTTTGAGAACCTGCACTATGAAAATAGTGCTAGCAAGAACAAAGCCAAACTCAGAGCTTTCTCATGCAAATACAGACATTACTACGTTACCCCAAGCCCTCTCTCATCCTCCACAACCACAAGATGAAAAGTTCTATTCAGATCTGCTTCGGAATGGGTATGAAAAGTCATTTGGAGGTGCTAGAAGCTCTTGAAAGCCGGCTGGTGGGAGTGGTTAAAAGGTATGGCGAACACTTCTAGTGGCTTGGTTATGACCCAGTCCTGATTGGCAGAGCAGAGTCTCACATCACTTTCACTGCTTCTATGTTACTTACTCGAAACAGTGGCTTCAGTCAATGCTCCCTTGTTCTGTCAGTCCACAGTTTGGAGAAAGCATGGTTTGTTGACCACGTTTGGGGGTAAGCGAGAATACGTCTGAGCATTCCACAGACGCCTCGATGGATATTGTTCTTGTTCTGGTCCTTTCCAAGGTTTCGGAAATGAGTCATGACTTAGAGGCTTATTTTTCTCCAATAGATGTCTGGGAAATAATTTGGAGCGTCTTCAAGATCTCAAATAATATGCTTTATCTTACCTGTAACTTGGATGGACCGTAGCCTGAAATTTCAGAGACAAGCCCCGGAACTTCGCACATGTGCCCTGAACACCCCACCGCAATACCATAGCTTCGCCTAGCAAGTCAGGATTATTGGAACCAATTTCTTTGCCTACTGTTCATATACTAAGAAGATGCTTATCTCAGGATCATGTTCTCCGTTCTGTACCTTCTGGCAAGCGTTCATTTTCATATTGATTTTGCTGAGAAGAGTCTGAGTGCAACGAGCGGCAGAACTTAACCTAATAATGACGTTGCCAAGAAACCACCTTGGCTGCCCACGCAGGCCAAACCCCCCCTTTACCTCACTCTCTTTTATCGTATCGATTACTGCAAACATATCAAAACTTCTACTGCTTGAGTTTTACGTAGGGCTAGACAATTGTGCCACATCTGTTCGCTTCTCTTATTTCATAGTGATGGCTTTAAAGCAATGTACACGGGGAAACCTCTCCCCCACAATGGAGGTGCTTCATCAACTGATAAACATCCTCGGTCATGATTTTACGACGGACCTAAGCTCTTCTATAGCATCATTACAACCTCAAACTATACTTCGACTCAAGTTGAGTGCCGAGATCTTTATAGATTCCCATGAGTCCGATGGCGGTGATACAGTCCAGGCTCCTCCACTTCACATGGTGCGTTGCGGAGATTTCCCTTACAAATACAGCGAAACATTAACGTAATGTAGGGGTCGCTCAATTTCAACACTTTTGAAGTTCAGGAATACTTGCAACTTCATATAAATGACAGCAGCATTCCAACGCCGGCACGAAGTTCTGTAGACAGGGACGATTTGTCTGTTTCAAGCCCAGTTCGGAGCCCTCTGTCTAGACTGGATACTCCGCAGGACCGATCTCACACCTTTAAAAGCAGTCTCCAAGCTTACGAATCTTATGCAAGCAAAAGGCGGAAAACAGCTGGTTCCCTGCGTGTCACTGAGACAAATGTTCCTCGTTCTCCTACGGGGTCCTCCACGCCGAGTTCTGGAAGCTCGACGGCCAGACAGCTGCAAACCAGACCTCGAGAGTTTCCCCAACGCAAAAAGAGAAACGACGATGATGTTCATCATTTGCAGCCATCTTCTGTAGAGCGATTCATCACAGGGCTATGGAAGCAAGTTTTCAATAATCTTGAGCTAAATCCAACGTCCATGGTGAGTTGGAAGTCTTACTTTTGAAGGGTGTGCGAAGCTAATGCTGGGAAGCATAAGGACATGTCAACGCCAAATTTAATGGGCAATAGTGGCAATATCGAGGTCAATTCCAATGATGTGTATTTTGAATAACACTGACATCACTAGACCTTTCGAGAGATAAATTCTCTGTGCTTGAGAATCACGACGATGGGTAAATGCTCTCGTGCTTTAGAAACCATTATCCAAGCACATTGGGTAGATTGCTTTGAAGCTCGGGTCAAGAATATTGGTGCGGAAAAGTCATTCCTGTCCAGCACTGAAACCAAGATGTCTGCTTTGAGAGAAGCCTGCGCCATCCTCAAGTGGTCAGAGAAAGAGTTGAGAAACAGATTGTACGTTCCTAAACTAAGAACCTCCAGACCTCTGTGTCTATTGAGCTGTCATTCTCTGACATCTCCAGATCAATCTGGCGCGGCTACAAAGAAATCAAAGACATCGGTGGTTGGGCTTGCCTCGTTTTTGCGGGCCCTGGAATCTACAGATTCTGCAAATACCGAGGAAGTTTCGGCAAGAATCTCACAACAAGACTTAGCCGACTACGAATGAGTTTGGAGGTTGCAGCAGACACAATACATCCTGAATGGCGAAAGCTGCTTGCTATTATCGGTCAAGATACTCAGAGGCTTTACTTCGGCCATCCGCATGATTGGGTGGTGAGAGATGGGATGTCGCCTGTGACTCTCAAGTCTACTTACACTCAGTGGAATTCAGATTTCAGCTTTACCCACATTGAGGACTCAGTGCTTGATCGGCTTGCTTGGAGAGCAGACGACCCACGGCGAATATTTGGCGCGAACACCGCGTTTTGCAATGACTGCGGCTATTTCCAGTCACAGAATGTCTCCTCAAACGAATGCAGATGTTTCCCAGAACTTTATGGTGCATGCAAAGTTCCTGTGCCGGTACAGGTTTTCCGCACACCGTTTGGGAAGAACAATGGTCTTATTGCTCGCTGTGTGAGATATTTGATTCTATATCTGCCGTTCATGGCCATTTCTAACCGACTATCAGGCATTCTCTCGTGGTTCAGCGATCGGCGAGTTCACTGGACTAGTGACTAAAGGCCTTGAGGGGACGGATGTGATGCAAAGTGGCGATGATGACAGATGCTATCAAATATATCAGGGGTCAATGGGTTTGTGTAGCCTTTCCCATCCTCGCAATCCTGCTTACATCTCACCGACAGGCAATTATACCCGTTTCATCAACCATTCCTGCGCGCCGAACAGCCAGTTTCAGAAGTTCTGTTGGCTAGGTTCTGAGCGTATCGTATTGGTTTCTCGAGGCATTGAAGCTGGCGAAGAAATCACAGTTGACTATTCGGACGAGTACTGGGAAGGACTAGACAAGCAGTGCTTGTGCGGAGAGCCATGTTGTCGGTATCTCAGAAGGGATCGGTCCCTTTGACTGAAGATGTCTCTAAATATCCCGCTATCCCATTGTTCTCCTTAATTTACAGGCACCAGAGTGATTCTTTACATCTATATTTTCTCCGACCTCAACACAAAACCTTATATAACCACCCACTCACTCACAGCCAAATCTATGCTTCGAAGCAACTTTAGTGTAAATCATGTCTAGCATCTTCAGCTCAAACGGGACTACAGAAGCTCTCTAACGGCCACGACTACCAGCCCTCTGTCGTGGTACACCTATCTTACTCTCACTGAATCTACGCTCCAAACCATATTCTTCCGCTGTCGATGAGCCAGGAAGATTCGGCGCACCCCCAAAACTTGCGAGGACGACTTCATTGTTCGCTGTCAAATCATCCATGATTTCAAGTTCCTTTACAGTGAACCATCTCGGCATCGTCTTCCAACGGAACGGAATTAGTGCGCAGACGAGTACCGGGAAGCCTATGAGGTGATAATGTCAGCTCGTCGATTTGGACCGTGAAGAAACAGCTTACCGATAGCTGCGATTGTTTGAGAAATCGCGACCGGAAGGATCACACCGACTATCTGGAACATGAGATATAACCATATCTTACGTCGTCTGACTTTCAGGAGAGGCTCCGCTTGCTGGACGAAACGGCGCTCAGTCATTAAGAACAGCAATTTCTGAGTGATGCCATTGCTCTCGATGGATCCCCACCCAACAACAAAGAATACACCACAGAAAATAGCTCGTGGCATAGTGTGCAAAACGATCAGGAGAGGACCAGTCATGGTACCGATGATACCAAGACCCATAAGGAAATGTGAGATTCTCTGCTCAACGACGCCGGTAGCTCTGACAATAGGGCGGCGAATCTCGTTCCCTTCACCTTCTTCAGTGGCGATTATCTGGAGATCTGTTTCGAAAAGTGTCAAGGAATCGGTATGAACAGGTGCCTAGGAGCGAATGCTTTAGCATCGAGCATGGTTCTTCCTCGATGGGCACTTTTTACCTGTGGAACGAGACCGTTTGGTAACGGAATACCGATGATACCTGAAACGAAGGTCGTGCATCCGAGCAAGAAGAAGTCCCAGTGGAATCCACCGGGCTTCTTCAAAGGATACTGCTTCGCCTGCGCAGTCAAACTGCTAACGTTCTTCATAAACCATCAGATTGTGTCTGGAATAAGAACACTGTGAGAAGAACTTACATGATCGTAGTAGAAGAGAAGCATCACCAAGAAACCAAACGGCATTGCCACGAAAACCCACTTCAAGTCCAATGTCCAAAAGTCGATTAGCCAGCTTCGAGGTTGTGTTGGGTAGAATGCTCGGCTGATAGGCAGAGTGCTGATGTTGGCTCTCTTGATTGTACCAGGAATGTGGGCAAATCCGACCCAGAAGATGGTTGCGATCTGCGCAGGCCGTCAATATTCGTGTTCGATGTGGCTAAAATCATTATACGTACCGGATAGGCATAATCAGCGAGAAGTCCTCGAGCCCATGGTTTTGCCAGTACCCCGCTACCGATTTTCTCCAAGGCATACACCGTTCCGAAGTAGAGGATCGCAATAACACAGCTCAAATAACCGTCAACACTTCCGAAGGAATCAAATAAGCTGACCAGCTCCTCGACTCCTTTGACTATTCGACTCTTAGTAACATTCTTCTCGTTTATTAGGAGAGAAACCTACTCATGTAAATAATCCCAACATACATCCCGAAAGTCTCACTTGAGAAATCCGTCACATACCGCATGTAATCGCATAGGTTCCACACCGCAACCAGCCAGTGCCAGATAGCGGCCCAAATCGCAGTCCAAGTCATGAACCGAGCGTACAACGTAACATCGTAGATCTTGATGATGTCGTAGATGGTGTAGTTGAAAAGAGAGATCAGTCCAGTGATACCTACGATTGTCAAGGGCTGCGCACTGATCGTGCTGAAAACCATAGCTGCAAGAGCGGATGCGAACAGTGACTCGTTGACGCTGTAGAAGCCGTCTGTTCGTCGCTGCATGTCCAAAGTGTATGCTAGAGCTGGCAGCAGACTGCGAGTCGTCAATCTCTATCCTGGCTGGGGTTGACTCGTGGAAAGAAACTTACTTGACGAAGTACATTCGCACAGTACTTGCAAAAGTACGGTAGGTGAAAGCATCGGTAACGTCACTCCAATAATATGGAAGACGTCGACAGATATCATAATACATTCCTCGACCCGGCCGCAGGACTCGGAATCTCCTCCACCCAGTCACTCCATCACAAGTGTAATCCGAGGTGTTCGATTTTGAATTCGTCGCATGCATTTGAGGACGTTCTGACCGAGGTTTCTCTACAGTAGGATTCAAAATTGGAGTTCCAGGTACTCCACTAGCACTGGGAACATCCGTTGCTGAGGATGTGTCTGATCTTTGCATGTTGGAAACAAGTAAGAAGGGAAGGAAATTATAGATCTGGGAGAAGCTTCATTGTCATTTGGATGAGCGCCAGCATTGATATAAATTTACAGATACATTAGTACCCACCTAGTTCTACACTACGAATCGGAGTAGCGTGACGGATGCTAACGCGGGTATCATAGGTGTTGCCACTCGGCAATTTTTAGGAAGGGAAATACATGACAGGCATCTAAGAATGGCACTCCAATATGGGCTTCGACGTAAACGAAGTTCTCATTCTTGTGATTTTAATCCTGCTGTAATGCACCAATGAGCTTTTACTGACAGTAGCTATAGCTTTGTCTTTTTCCGAATACTCCTTGTGATTGCTGGAGAATCCTAACCGTTGAGAAAGTCATAACGCCAAGACTGCATTTTCTGCTCGGGCAGAAGTTTGAAGGGGTGGGGGTGGCGCGACACTACGCTTCAACGACTTCTCCGACTATTCCTTTAGAGGCTGCCAATCATTTCTCGTTCGGTTAAGATGTATTGCACTTCGATGATTAGTAAAGGAGTAGATATGGCGATTTTTGCCATCCGAACCATCAACCATCCAGCTTGTTTGGTTTTGCTTTGTTTTGTTTTGGAATTTCTGGTGATGAGTTAAGCGAGCTCAGTTTGTTTCTTGGAACCTCCATTACTGCGAGCGGTAACAGAAGTCCTCAAACAGCCACAAACTTGGCATATTTTTAGATTCTCAGAGGCTGCATACTACTCATCACTCTCTGTCAGAAGATGGTGTGTCAGGACCGAATGTTCTGATTATTTTTCCTCAATGCGAAAGATCACCAGATTTGCTTGGTTCCCAAAATTCTCAGCTTTCAGCCCAGGCACTACAGCGAGGTCAGTCTTATTTTCATGAAGAGCCCACAGATTTTCGCACTGCTTGAGACCTTCCAGCTGAGGAAAGATGTCGCTATATCGGATTTGCAGTACCTAGCAAGTAAAATTCGAGGTACTAGCACATACAAATGCACTGGTTGGATTCTCTGTCTATTCCACAGCTTCGCTGTGCGAATAATTGCTAATTATCTTCAGTAGACATGAAAGACCAGCCACCTTACCACTCCGTATTCAATTCCCCCAACCAGCTAACCCCCACAGCCCTGAAAATCCTCACCTCCCCACTAACCATCTCTCCCATATTGTATCTCCCCTTCATAACAACCTTCTTCCCACCCACATTCTGCTCGACAACCCTCAATGTCCCATCACGATCTACACCCGTCACAACAGCCGTATGATCTGGGTCGCCCGCAGTCTGCCATCCTCCATTACCTGTCTCAAATCTCGCTTTCAATATCTGTATGATATCTCCTCTTGTCACACCCGCTTCCAGTATCCCGCCTGCAGGCACAGGTTGTGAAGATTGGGACGGGATGTATGTGTAGAGAATGTGGCCGTGTACAAGGCTCTGAGATGACATGCATGGTTCTTGATTACTCGAGAGACAAGTTTGAGCGATGGCTTTGAGAGCTTCGTTGGCGAGGGTCCAGCATTCGCCGTTGCCAACCTTGGTGCCCATTTGGGCTTCGCTCCATGAGGCTATAGATTCGGAGTATCTAATTACGGAAATGTTAGAACTGTACAAGGTGCTATTGAAGACAAAAGAGAAACTCGTACCTATCTCTACAATCCTCAAGCTCTCTAATGCTGAGTGCAGGTGGTGGAGGGGAATGCCTCTGCTCTGCCTTGACCGTGTACTCCGGACTACTTCCATCCCACGTCACGCGAATCTTGGTACTCGACAGATCTGCGAAGCGCATGTGCGCAACAAGCCAGTGGGATTTGCGGCTCCCTGAAGAACTCCAGCCAGATGATGTGGTGAAAGATTTGGTGGGGATGGTTCGAGGTGGGAATTGACCCTTGACGAACCATTGAGATTTGAGATCTAGGTCGAGATCAACGGGTTGGTTATGATTGGATCTAGATGGCTGATTTGTTAGCAGGTGAGTTTTGTGTTGATACATATGCTTCACTGTATGAGATAGCTTCGTTGCGTGACGAGGGTGATTTGGTTTTGGAGCAGGATCTAGAACACTTCGAGCCGACACTTGCTTGTGGTGAGGACGGGGCTCCTCATCTCGGAAGTATTGTAGCAACTTATCGAGCATTTTGGTATGGAAAAGAAACGTGCGCGAAAAGTCGTCTTCCAATTACTCGAAAGCTGAAATAGCTTGAAATAAAGCAGGGAATTGCAATAGTAAGGTGCCAGCAAAGACCAAGACAAGTCAGAGTTTTCCAATCTCAAGACCATGTCAATCAAAGTCATGGCATTGTACAACCAACTCATGAGATGGAGCATCTGTAATATCACTGAAATGACGTCTAGTTGACTTTGGATGACACGTACGACACAAGTAAATTTCCATGCTTGGGGAATAGAAACTAAACAATTCAACAGTGATACACTAACGATTACTTACTTGAGGTTTAGGTTTACTTGACAGTGGTATCGGCGGCGGTAAAGGCTCCTTTCCAACTCCATTCCCCATTAGCTCTTTCTTCTTGGCTGGGGGAGGAGGCGGTGGTTTCTTCTTCCCCAGTACTCCTCCTTCAGGCCCAGCAAGTGGGCTACTCGTATTGTCCCTCGTATCAACTTGAGGGCTTTGGGACTCCAGTGTTTGCGCATTCGCTGGCGCTCCAAAAGCCCCTACCTTATCTGCAACACCATACTTTGTGTTCAACTTGTTTGCAGAATGCCACCCTGTCTTGACTTGCTCGCCATGCCTCTCCCGGAAGTTGTTTGCTGTGCTTGCTGCTGTCCTAGCATCACTTAATGATACCGATGACGGATCATTTCGGAACGAGGACGCGGTCTTGAGGGCAGCTTGTTTCTGGGCGAATGTTGTGCCTTGACTGGGTGCTTCCGGTTTGGGGGAGGATGAGGATGACATGCGGGAGAAGCGAGATTGGAGCTCGTTGAGCTGGGTATTAGCTATGGGGGAGGCAACAGGTGCAGGGCTGTGAGTAGGGGATCGAGAGGGCGGTGGTAGTGGTTGTTTTGACTTTGCTCCGCTGATGCCGAATCCAGGTACAGAAACACCAGCAGCACCCAACCTATTCAAAGCCCCTTGATTGAGAATACCTCGGTGAGCATCCGGCTCGGGTGTGTTTGCAGCATACGGAGGAGGTGGAGTAGCAGAACTACTGGAATTCTGTCTTGGAGGGAGTCGTGGCGGAAGCCCGGGAGGTTTTGGTTTGTCTGCTGGAGGAGGCGTCCTTCCATCTGCTCCATCTTTGCGCCCTGGAGGTGGAGGAAGATGTGCGGTCGAAAGACCTGTCGTATCCTTTCTATACGGTACTGGCGGACCTTTCGGTTTCGCTGCCTCTTCGGCCTCCCTCCGTGCTTCCTCCTCCTCGGCTTCCTTCTTTGCCCTTATGTCCTCCTTCGACAAAGGTGCACCCCACCCACCAGTATGCGGCGTAATTTGGTTCGGAAGAGCTGCACCGCCATGATAGTTGACATTCTTTGGCGGAGGCCCGAAGGCCGCGGGATCCTTTAAACTGTGCAATGGCCGTGAGATATGTTCACCCTCGTCTCCTCCACCAGGACCTTTCTTCTTGCCCATCCAACCTGCAACTTGGTCGATGCCTTTGAAGTCTCCTCGCCATGATTCCTTGGATTTGCCGTCTTTACCCTTGGGATGCCATCCTCCCTTTGCGATGCCTTTGAAGTCCGGCATACCGGCGTTGTACTGAAGTCGGGACAATTGTACTGGAAGCCCGAGAGTGACATGTGGTTGTAGTGGGGCAGTCAGATCAGATTAGGGTGAGGATAGAACAATACGGCGTGGAATTAGGAATATCTGACCTCTCTGTCTCCACAATGCTTTTTACTTTCTACTATTTCAAACAATGTATTCAGAGTTCATATCTTATAGGCTTTGTGTATTTAATTTTGGTACGGACTTGAAACCCCTTCCAGCAAATAGATCTGAAACTTATACCTCATGATGTATCACAAGATATACAGCCTATTGCATGCCGCCCTCCATCCGCATCTCCAACTTATCGAGCCAGCATGTAGCATCTTCAGACTCAAGACTTCTCCTTGGAAGAACTTCGCAGAGAATGGCTTCACATGCCTCCGATTATCTACAGAAAACTTCTCGCCAACAGGCTCTCAATTATGATTTGCGGTCAGCTTCTACTCAAGGCGCTTCCAGTCTCTTCTTTCTGGAATTTTTTTCGCTTTGTTATGTTTGAGTAGCTTCAGTATCGGCCAGAGTCGATAGTGAAACTTCAAGCAGACAGAGTCAGAGAAAGGAGGCGGTTCTATGGTAGTCTTGTAAGGAATTGAAATCTTCACTTCTTCCACCAAAAGTGATTTCTAGGTGCTGGCTGTTGAGCAAAGACTTCGACATAATGCAGTGTCTTTGAGCAAGAGAAATTCCCAAAGGTTGGAAATTCGAGAGTATGGTTAGGTCTTTTTTGTCCTCTCAACTTTCATCTCATGACAGACACAATACCAGGCATCTCTTTGCCCTTATCAAACATCAGACAGTTATTCTGGTCCTGTGTCCAGGTGATTCTAGCTAGCCACCGACCATTCTACCTCGTCAGTATAACAGCCCTTCTCCCAACATCGGTGACCGTGTCAACAGACACAACAGTCTTGACTCGCAAGATGGCTTCCTCATCTTCCTCAGGTCCAAGTGCATCAGGTGACGTGCCTGCCAGCTGCTCCGAGCGGCCCTCAATGAAGAATTTGAAGAAATCACCCAGTCTCTGGTAAGCTGAGGCAATGATTTATACACCTGGGCTTGAATTTCACTGACGCGACTTCAGCGATGAGAATCACGATCTGGTTACAATCATAACGAAAAGCCCTGCTGGTATCCCGGATCTCAAATTCGTCATGCATACAACTATTGCATGCTATCATTCGCCCGTCCTTGACAGAGCGTTCAATGGAACGTTCAATGAGGGCCAAACTCAGACCGTGAAAATAGATGTCTTTGCCCCGTATTGTACATGCGCTGCTGTTCAGTCTTGGACGTACACACAGAGAACAGCTAGCTGGAAGGAAGAATGGGGCAGCCGATACCACTTACGACTGTTTTTCACCTGGATACTCGCCGACCGTCTGATCATGCCGAATCTACAGTTCGATGTGATGGCGCTGTTGATTGGATGTTCCATACCCTTGTGCTTATTGGACTGGATCTACGAGAATTCCTCGCCTGATAGCAAGCTTCGCAGCTTCGTGGTTGACAGCTGTGGCAAAAATATGTATAGGACAGACAAGCAGACATGGTTGGCAGCAAAGACACCAGTTGAGCTTCTTCTGGACATCTTGCTAGCTCAAACGCGACCAAGCCGGTCGTCGAAGGAATGACCGAAGATAGAAGATTGTTTTGTCAAGGTCGACTGACCAGTTGGAGAAGGAGTACGATATTTGGAGAATCTCGCCCAAGGTGGATCGCTTGTGGATGGACAAAAGGGTGGAAGCTTGTCATTCATTGTAGCTTTGATGTTGGATTTAAGACTTTGGCGGTGTGAGCTTCGGATAGATCTCTGGAAGTGCTCGTATCGCGATGAGACATTATCTCATGCCAAGAAAAATTATATCTCCAGGTGATGAAACAACAGTGAGAAACCACGTTCATTTATGCCCCTGTAGACTTTGAGCGTACAGCGAGAAGTGGCAATAATGTCTCGAGGTCTACCTACCATGCACCAATCAACTCCCATCAGAAGGCCGGTATTTAAGCTCTCCTTTCGATGAAGAGACACCTCGACATGAGATTTTCATGTCCCAACAGACAAATTGCGAAGGTCCACCTACGTAAGAAATAAGGAGGTTCCGCACTCAAAGGTCGTTGGAGTAGTTCTAGTCTAATAAATGCACGAATGCAGTATCCAGCTCAAGACCAGCAGCTGGAGAACTCAGCTGGCCGAGCGAGGCAGAAGACAAAATAATCAACAGCAATGCAAACAGAAAAAGTAAAACTATATGGAAAGTGACGAGGGAAGCTGCTTGCAAGAACCTTGGCTGGGGACAGATATTACCCCAAGGCGGATATCGGCAAGAGCCTTTGCCATATCTGCTTCCAACTTGTGCGCCCGACCTTGGATTCGAACCACGGCATAGTGTGCTCGAGGTAAGCTTTGAAAGGACAATTGCAATGCTGTTCAACATAAGCGCTGGACCAAGCAGCTCATGAATTGACGCTGCGTAAAGGTTGTATTGCGATTCCCTATTCGACAGTACGGGTACGAGCGCAAACCCATGCTTTGATAGAGTAAGCATGGTCAGTTGGACACGTTGTTAGGGAGAAGATGGTGAACGAACCAGAAACAAACCATGAGTTGAAATTTCTGCAAGATCCTTAGCGCCGGAGGTTGGCTGTGGACGTTGCCGACGTATCTTCGCAGTCTGAGCCAATCACTTCGTATCCCGGCCTCTGGATATCCCATCCCAGCTTGTTGCTTCTGGCAGGTGGACACACGACCATCAAGGAAGTCATTAATTACTTATACTGGAAACGCGGCCGCCGGCATCCATGTCTGGAGAAGAGAAAATGGTGGCATCGCGTCGCTTCTGTCTGAACTGGCAAGTAGAGACCAGATGAGAAAGACGAAGATGTGAAACTTGTAGCTTCACTCCAGTCCAGGGAACGAACACAAGTAATTTACTGTATGGAATTAAGATGACGGCTGCTTTTTGGGGCTGAAGCATCCAATCCGGATATCTTTTATTTCTTCCTTCGTGAGGCTAAATATAATACGCCTTTCCCTGCTGCTTGCTCGCTTCCAAGATGTGCAACTCCATGGTGAAGAAGTCAATTTTTACATTACGTTGGCTGTGACTCGACTCTGCTGGGAGCGGTGACAGGGTTGGATGTATGTTTGATTTGAACGTCGTCATCCTTCTGCACAGTATCTTTGCATCCCGAATCTGCTGGCGGCAGCAGAGTGCACTGGAGCCGTGCATGTGCATGGGTTCTGGATAAGGATGCGGCTTTCCGTCTTGGTTGACGCCAAAACAAATGCAGCACCACCAAGGACACTGCCAAGGACTTTTGCAGCCCACTACTGTAGTGATTGAACCCAACCCAGAAGGAACACTCCACCACCACCAGCACGAGCTGTCCACCAACATGACTTCCTCTTTCTTTCCAAGAAGAGATCCTTTCCTTCTTCCTGCGAGAATTGATCCTCCTCCTTACCCTCACCCTCCAGCAACTCCCCTCCTCCCTGCCCCTCCAGGTCCGACTCTACCAGAACCTACATCCCAGCCGTTCCTGATCTCAGCCTCCCGCGGATCCCGACCCTCTCCAAGCTGGACAGTCAAATGCGGAGGTATTCACAGAGTCCACGGTGTATGAAGTGCAATGCTGCGGTCCATCTCCAAGCCTCTCTCGATACGCGACCGAGCCTCAGCTGTGGTTGAGCGGGCGTTCCAATTCCTCATTGGTGTCATGATTGTGGGCGTTATCTACAGATACTGCTGGATTGGTATGTACAAAGCTCTTGATCCAAGAAAACCGAGAATTGTTTCCAAGATGTACGCTAACATTTGCCCCTCCAGACGTAGCCGACCCCTTCAAATGTAGCGCCTTGCAGAACCAAGGTGAATGGCTTGATCCAGGCACAAAATGGAATACACGGAATGCTTTCAGAAGCTGGCAGCCACCGGGATGTATGATGCACGAATACACGAAGAGAGATATGCAAGAATGTTTCCAGAAGAGGCGCCTGGTCTTTATTGGGGATTCTACAACGCGGCAGATTTTCTGGGCGGTCGCGAAGAAGATTGATCAGCAGAGGGCCCAGAAAGAGATTGAGACGTTGGATCTGGACGAGAAGCATACGGATCTTGCCTTTGAGTCTGACGGTATCAAGGTCCAGTTCGTTTGGGACCCATGGCTAAACTCAACAACATTGGCGGAGGAGCTGAAATTGTTCAAAGCCTACTCTCCTGCAAAGTCAGATGGGCCTGAGAGTGCTGGATTACTGTTGCTTGGGACTCCTGGACTATGGTATGCGAGGCATGGCCAGGAGAACTACTTTAAGGAATTCAGAGACTCAATTGACGCTGTGATTCCGTATATGGACCACCTGCCCGAGAATGATACCTCGATATCAGGGGTCCCAATGACGCTCGCATCTCGTCAAGAGTCGCCAAACCTTCTTCTAATGGCGCCTATTCAAGTTCCTCGATATGAGGCTCTATCTCCTTCGAGAGTGGAGACCATGACACCGGAGAAGATTGACCAGATGAATGATTTTCTTCAGCAAGTTTCAGCGCACTCAAGGGCGGATGTTGTTTGGAGCTACTTTCTGATGACCTCAGATGGGGACGAGCCATATGAAGAGAGTGGACTTCATGTCGTTGAGAACGTAGCAACTGCGAAAGCGGAAGTTCTCCTCAACCTGCGCTGTAATGCCGATGCTGCGCAAAGAGGTTATCCGTATGACCGAACTTGTTGCAGCAATTACACTCAACCAGGTGGGGTCCAATGGATACTGGTTCTTGGTGGAATGCTGGGTCTGCCAGCGATTTTGTTCACCCGTCGGAGACATGTCGTCCAGATTGGACGCTTCCTACCTCAAATAGAGGTCTTGACTGCTCTGACAGTCTTTGGCCTGGTTGTGTGCTATTGTTTCTACACCGACAGAACTCAGATATTCGACAAAGTCCACAAAAAGTTTGAGGAAAGCCGGTTTCTCGCTGCATGTGGAGCAGCAGCAGTCGTGGGTGCTCTCTCGATACGAAGAAGCAAAAGCCCAACTGCTAGTGCCAAGGCCACCCAAGACATTGAATTCCTGCCCCGTGAGCAGACAGACGAATGGAAAGGCTGGATGCAATTCATTGTTCTCATCTATCATTATACCCATGGATCCAGTAATCTGGGAATTTATCAAATCATTCGGCTCCTCATCGCCGCCTACCTTTTCATGACTGGATATGGTCATACAATGTTCTTCCTGAAATCGGAAGACTATTCTTTCAAACGATGCGCAACAGTGTTGATTCGAATCAATTTGCTGAGTTGCATATTGCCATATATGATGCGCACCAACTACTTATTTTACTATTTCGCCCCCCTCGTTAGCTTCTGGTTCCTCGTCATTTATTCCACGCTCAGGATCGGGCACAGCAAAAACTCGAATTTGACCTTTCTCATCGGAAAGACTCTCATCTCAGCAGCACTCACAACTGCTTTTACGAAGATACCCGGAGTTCTAGAATTTGTTGGTACTGTCTTACATTACACCTGCGCTATTTCTTGGAACATCTCCGAGTGGCGTTTCCGATCTTCTCTTGATCTGTATATTGCGTACATCGGAATGCTCATCGCAGCACTCTCACTTCGTTCTCATCGATTGAAGGCTGGCGGCGTCACACCAAAATCGGCAATCGACCTTCTTCTCCAACTTACTATCAAATATCGCCTCCTGTTCCAGGCCGCGCTTCTTGCACTTGCTCTCGGCCTCCCACCTGGAATGTGGGGTCTGCTCCGAAAATCACACACTAAAGAAGATTACAACTGGTGGCAGCCATACATCTCTGCTATTCCCATACTTTGCTACATAGTCCTCCGCAACGCTCTACGGGCATTCCGCAACTACCATTTCACCGTCTTTGCATGGCTCGGCCGCTGCTCTCTCGAGACTTATATCCTGCAGTACCACATCTGGCTCGCAGCTGACACGAAAGGTCTGCTCAGACTCGGTTTGTGGGACTCTAGCATTGAGACTGTTTTGTTAACAGTAGTATTCTTCTGGGTCAGCTGGCACACGGCTGAGGCGACGCATACCTTGACCAGATGGATTGTAGGGGATGCCGCTGGAAGTTTAGCGCAGTCTCGGAAGAGTAGTGATAATGACGACCTGAAGGGCGAGAAGAACTCGCCGTACCTCCTGCCGAAGGTCAAGACCGAGGATGCAGCGTCCTCGTCCTTATTGGCAGATGATAGAACTTCATCGAGTGATGAGCGTACCAAAGGCGTTCTAGGGAAGTTGAATAGTTCATTGAAGCTGAGGGTTGGCTTGATTATGTTTATCATGTGGCTCGGGAATATGATGTACAGGTAGACCTGAAGGCATTGGTACAGTATAGACGAGCCATGGCTGGTGCATAAAATGGCAGAGACAATGTATTTATTGCAAAGATAGTAGATATTGTAATGCCATAAAACTAATCATATCTAGATCCTGACATTTACAGCGTATCCTGTGTAATGTATGGCAGCGATGCGTACAGGGCATGGACGAGCAGACTTGAGAAAGTGGAAAGCATAGCTAATGCATCATCTACATAAAAGTTTGAGACTTGCTCAGCAGATAGACTTGATACATAATATCATGCAGTACTATCAAAGCCAATTGCTTTAAAGAATTTCCAAAAGCTCTACCTTGAGAACGTGGCAACACTGAAATTGGAAAATCGCCATAGGAAATCCTGATGCTGAACCGAGAATACATGCTTGACATCTACCTCCACCGCGAGAGCAGGTAAATGATTGAACAAGTTAGGGAAGACCATATGACATGGCATGGAGTGGGGTTCGAGGATATAACTATTGTTGAGAACGGAAACTCAGCAGTTATCTTAGAGACTTCTCATATTCGCAGCAACACTTGTAGTTGTACCTTTGGGTTGTGAGTACAAGTACTGAGTCATAAGTTCTTTTGAGCAGGAAATACATTGAAATACTGCGTACTAATTGATGTGGGTAGTTCACCTCCGTGCCCAGAGAACAGAACCGAGTCGGATGTCATCGGGTAACGTTTGACTTCACATCGTACATGGCTCCGCAGCAAAAGACCCCGAAGAAATTGGCACGGGTGCAAGCGCCTTCTCGTTTCGCAGTTTAAGAAGACCACCTGCTGTTCGCATCTGCTAAATATCTTATGACACTCGAGCATTTTCCATTAGCATCTTACGTGGCTAGACATAGACTGGCGTCCTCAGTCTATTCTACGAGATGTTTATTCCTGAGATTAGCGAATGGTCCCCTAGGCTATCCCATGGAAGCCAGCTTTCAGCCTATCGCGAGTCACCCCACGATCTCAACGCCACAGGATCCAAGATCGTTTGCGATCTGGGCCCAACTCTGGCTCCTTGCCTTCAAGCCCGTCAGACTCTAGACACGCCGGCAAGACCGTCATTTATCAATTCCCCAATATGCACCGCGAACGAATTCCTAATCTCGTCGACTTGGCCGGCTTGGGTGTTCAATCTCTGCCTTCTCGCCTCCACTGCTTTACGGAACATCGGAATGCCAACTGCTGTGGCCGGCCGGCCAAGCCCCTATCTTTGCTAAGCGAGACCTGTAAACATCTGTGCCCAGCAACATTCTCTTGGTGGGATGTCACTTAGGGAAATACACATGGGTGCGCTTACGGTTGCCAAGATACCTGAGTGGATCTGTAGCGTTCCGGTCTGTGAAACTCTACAAAGCTGTACTGCGATAAAAGTTTGGCTCGGTATTCTTGGTATGCTGCTTCTCTCGGCGATTCTTGGCGTAAAGTCGGAGTGAGTGTGGAGTGGATACCTACGCAAGGCGGTGACGTGATGAAAGTGCGCTGCACCTACCTGTATAAGACTTACCTATGCCCTCTTGAATCTACCTCTTTCTTGGAACGAACAATCGATCAGAAGAAAGTTCTTCTCTGTTTGATTCTTAACGAGAAATCAAATTCTAGTGACTTCAGCCTCAGCCTGATCGTCTCGCTCCATCACGGCTAACCTGCATTTACTGCTCCGCCAGCTACACACAGCACACAAATCAAATAAATTATACACAGCTCGGAGCAATTGAGTTCCAAAAAAGAAAAATCTGCAGCCATGGCGGGCAGTGACAAAGGGAAGAAAGATAATGAGCCTTCGGCCCATGTATCTGGACAAGCCAACGAGCCTCTTTCTGGTCTCCCTCACACTTTGACAGCCGACCAACTCGCATCCGAGATAGGAGCAGATCTCCTCGACGGACTGCGGGAAACCGAAGCCAAATCTCGTCTTGAGAAATACGGCCCCAATGAGCTGGACGATGGCCCAGGTGTCAACCCGGCCAAAATCCTGCTTCGCCAGGTTGCAAACGCAATGACTCTAGTTAAGCGTACCACACATCCCTAGTCCGATCACAGATTTTCTGATCCAATTCTACAGGTGTTGATTCTGGCCATGGCTGTCAGTTTCGGAATCGGCTCTTTCATTGAAGGTGGTGTTATCACTGCCGTCATTGTCTTGAACATCACAGTCGGCTTCTTTCAGGAGTACAGCGCTGAGAAGACTATGGATTCTCTCCGCTCTCTGAGCTCTCCTACTGCCAATGCTATCCGTGAAGGCAAGAATGTGGTTGTACCTACGGCACAACTTGTCTTTGGTGATCTGGTTGAGGTCAAGGTGGGTGATACAGTTCCCGCAGACATCAGGTACGTCGCGTTCCCTCGAGGATCTCTTGACTTCGATTCTAATTTCCGCTAGACTCGTCGAAGCCATGAACTTTGAGACTGATGAGGCACTTCTTACTGGTGAATCTCTCCCCGTTGCAAAAGAAGCAGCTGCCACTTTCGATGAAGATACTGGACCTGGCGATCGCCTCAACGTCATCTACAGCTCTTCTACTGTCACTAAGGGCCGCGGTCGTGGTATCGTCTTCGCAACTGGTATGACCACAGAGATTGGATCCATTGCAGCAGCTCTTCGTGGAGGAAATTCTAAGCGAAGACAAGTTAAGCGCAAACCAGACGGGACTGCAAAGCCACATCGTTACGTTCAGGCATGGGCCCTTACATCTACGGATTTTGTTGGACGATTTCTCGGTGTGAACGTTGGGACTCCACTTCAGAGAAAACTATCGAAGCTCGCTCTATTACTCCTTGGAATCGCCGTTGTTTGTGCCCTGATTGTATTGGGAGCTAACAAGTTCTCCAACAATACCGAGGTTATCATTTATGCTGTTGCAACTGGGCTTTCCATGATCCCCGCTTCGCTTATTGTGGTGTTGACAATTACGATGGCTGCTGGTACGAAGCGTATGATCAAGCGAAACGTTGTTGTGAGAAGTCTGGATTCACTTGAAGCACTTGGTGGTGTCACTGGTAAGCTTGAACAAATATAGTCCTGAGATCCTGTCAAAAGCTAATTCGATACAGACATTTGCTCTGACAAGACCGGAACATTAACTCAAGGTAAAATGGTGGTCAAGAAAGCCTGGATCCCCAGCAGAGGCACCTACTCTGTAGGAACTTCCGACAATCCCATCGATCCCACCTTGGGCAACCTATCTATCAGCGAAATCGAGCCAAGAAAGGAGAGTGAAGATGAAAAGCAGGACCCAGAAGGCGTCGCGTTCGAGGAGCTTCTGAAGGACAACGACGACCTCGAGCAATTCCTTACTATCGCAGCCCTTGCCAATCTCGCAAACGTACACCAGTCTGACGGCGAATGGAAAGCACGCGGCGACCCGACGGATATCGCAATCCAAGTCTTTGCTGCTCGATTCAACTGGAACCGCTCTCGCTGGACTTCGGACGCCGAGGATGCCATCTGGAAGCAGCGCGCGGAATACCCATTCGACTCCACCATCAAGAAGATGTCCGTCATATTCGAGTCCGAAGACACGTCCATGGTATTCACCAAGGGCGCTGTGGAGAGAATCTTCGAGTCCTGCTCTACCATCATTCTTCCCAGCGGCGAGACTGAACTCACAGAAGAGATTCGAAACCAGATTCTCGAGAATATGGAGGCTCTGGCGAGTCAAGGACTTCGCGTTCTGGCACTGGCCAGTAAGAAACTTCCAGGTCCCATCGATGAGCTCAAGGTCCCAGAGCGGAGCACTATCGAATGTGATCTAATATTTCGTGGCCTTGTCGGACTTTACGATCCCCCTCGCCCAGAGACTGCAGGTGCAGTCACTGCCTGCCACGCGTCTGGAATCGCCGTTCACATGCTTACTGGTGATCATCCAAGTACTGCTCGAGCTATTGCACTTCAAGTCGGTATCTTGCCCTCGAACATGGCAGCTATCTCTGCCGACAAAGCTGCAGCCATGGTCATGACAGCCGGACAATTCGATAAGCTTTCTGAAGAGCAGATCGATGCTCTGCCACTCTTACCTCTTGTTATTGCCAGGTGCTCACCTACCACCAAAGTCAACATGATCGAAGCACTCCATCGACGCGGAAAGTTCGCTGCTATGACAGGTGACGGAGTCAACGATTCCCCTTCTCTGAAACGTGCAGATGTCGGTATTGCCATGGGTCTCGCAGGCTCAGACGTAGCTAAAGATGCATCTGATATTGTACTTACTGACGACAATTTCGCCTCGATCTTGAACGCCGTTGAAGAAGGTCGCCGAATGTTCGATAACATCCAGAAGTTTATTCTGCATTTGTTGGCTGAAAACATTGCTCAAGCTTGTACCCTACTTATCGGTCTGGCGTTCAAGGATGATAGCCAGCTTTCCGTCTTTCCGCTCGCACCAGTTGAGATTCTGTGGGTTATCATGATTACATCCGGTCAGTAACTTTCCGACAAAGAACATGCTGCATACAATTTACTGATATCTTCATAGGAATGCCCGACATGGGTCTTGGATTCGAAGCCCCCGCACCAGACATCATGTTACGCCCACCCCACCCAATGGAAGTCGGAGTTTTCGCCTGGGAAGTCATGATCGATATGCTCGTCTACGGGCTCTGGATGGCCGCACTCTGCCTCTCAGCCTTCTCCCTCGTCCTCTTCGGGTTCGGCGACGGCAATCTCGGAAATGGCTGCAACGACCACTACTCTGCGGAATGCGACACCGTCTTCCGGGCCCGGGCTACTACTTTCGTCTGTCTTACTTGGTTTGCTCTCTTCCTTGCGTGGGAGATGGTTAATATGCGTCGCTCGTTTTTCCGCATGCAGCCTAAGAGCACGAAATACTTCACTCAGTGGGCTATTGACGTTTGGAGAAATAAATTCCTCTTCTGGGCTGTCATTGCTGGATTCGTCACTATCTTCCCTACTCTCTACATCCCGGTCATCAATCACAAGGTGTTCAAGCACACAGGCATCACCTGGGAATGGGGCATCGTCTTCATCGAAGCCATCCTCTTCTTCGCCGGTGTCGAGGCCTGGAAGTGGGCTAAGCGAGTTTATTTCCGCCGTCAGGAGCTCAAGAGAGGTGGCAAGCATGATGATCTGGAGAAGAAGGCGTTCGCGGCTTACTTTGATGAGAAATCTGATTGACATGAGTTGCCCATTGGCTTGGGCTTACTTGTATCATGTCTTGTGGAAGGGTTGTTGTGGATGTCGATGTGGTGGGACGGAGCGTGTTGGTGTGGAGTCGTTTCGCAATATGGACAACGACTGAGAGAGAAGCATGGGAACTTCGAAAGAGGAAACCGCCGTCTTCTTCTCGCATCGGAGTCCTTTTCGGAAGGGGTTCTTTGGTCGCTCGAGGTCGACAACGAACTGTTTGAATTCCAAGACTCAGCGCCTGGTGCAGAGACGACTTTTCTTTCTTTCATTTTCGTTTTTCTACTCATTTTCTTCCTCGTCATTTTCCTTTCGAGTCTCGTGAACATAAAAGTTACAACAGCAGTAGCGGTAGTAGTAGTGGCATGCTCTCCAGCTCTGTGGATGCTTCCCTCCTTTGATAGGGAAACATCCATCAATAACGGAGAGGGAGGTGGAAGTGGATGTGGGAGGGAGGAGAGAGACTTGCTACTAATTGATTTACAGGGCTTTACAGAAAGATTGAAAACGCAAATACAATGGAATACATACCAAATATTGACTTTGATACTTGAGTATGTGAAAACGTGACATGATAGTGGCGATGGGGGGGGGACTCGCTGAGTCTCCAGTACAGTGAGGATCAAATCCTAATGTTTTGTGGAATTCGCTCAGCACAGGTGACGGAGAAGCTTCAATGGAAAAGATATAACAGCTGAACACAAAGTCCTGGATTGTATTTTTTTCATTTACACATCTGCATGGTTCTGCGTCTACTCGTCAGATCTATTTGTCTTGCTGCCCACACTTCAGCGCACCGATTGCCCCTCCACAAGTATATCCATCTTTTTCCTCATCGTCCTTCTTCCTTCTCCTTTTCATTTCCTTCTCCATCTCCCGTATGTCACCCACGAAGTATTCCAACAAATGAAACTAGTTATGTCATGGGGTATCGTCCTTTTTTCTTTGATTCCTTTTCCGTTCCTTTCCCCTCCATCCCACCCACAGCCCACGCTAATTGCTCCTTCCATCAAACATACAAAGGTCTCAACCGACCCCAGAACTCCGCGCTAAATGCTCTTACCAAAATATCCCGAAAAGCAAAGGCAAAGGAAGTAAGCTACAGAGATCACTCGCTCCGCTCCAATCTAGCTCCTGGCTTATAGAACAATGAAAACGAACAATGAACAAGCGAAAAAATCGATCAACAATTTGTACAGATAATTTGTCGTGACAGTGACAGTAACGTGAATATGTATAGAGAAAGAGCAAGCAGCTCATTTCCCGATAATAACATCGCCGAGATATCCCATCTCGCTGAGAAGTTGCTGCAGAGCAGTCATTTGCTCGACCTCCGGCTCGAATGTGGTTTGATGCGTGGCACCAAATGTGGCACGGCTGGCTGATGTCGGTGCGAGCTGCGAGAGAGGAGTATCCTTTCTCAGGGTCTGTTCAGAGGCACAATCGGCTTCCGGGAGGCTGTAGCCAGTGAATCCTTCTATGGGGATGTCGGCCAGAACAGGACTGTAGGTAAACTCGTCACCAGAGCCAACATCTGCTGCGAGATCCACATCGTCATCATTGATATCAGATGATATGGAGTGTTCGGAGCTGAAGCTGAAGTGGCTATCTGAGGGGGAAGTGAGAGAGGTCGCCAGCGTTGAAGTGGAGAAGTGGGAGCGAGGAAGGTCGGCTGCAGAGAAAGCTGGACGAAGGCGGAGAGGTGGAGGGAGAAGTTCTTCTTCGGGGAGTTGGGGAAGGGGTTTTTGCATGTCCTTTGCTGTGCTTCCAGACCGTTGACGAGCTGGTGGAGAACGTAGACCTGCTGAAGGTGGAGGCGCAAGTGGTGTAATGCCCTTCTCCAAAAATGACATATCATTGAGTTGGCTAGCGAAGTTATCGTCATCCTCACCTTCCTCCTCGATCTCATCTGGGATCTCGAGAGTGGTTGTGTTGTAGGTGGTGCTCTCCTGTACAAGATGTCGTAATGGCGAAGGATCTCGAGTCTGCAGCTTCTGGAATGATTGAGGCGATGGTTCCCGCGTATGTGGTACAGACTTCGTCCTCCTTGCCTCCTCTCTCAAGTTTGGTGTGCTTGCATTTGATCTTCCATTATGGACCTTGCTCAGCGAGGACGACCGTCCACGGGTATCAATAGGGAGTGATGAAGGCTGACTTGGCAATCGAAGACCGAAGAATTGTCTCGGCGACCATGCCGATTTCTCGGGCTTTGGTGAAAGCGAACGCGCTGATCGTTTCTTCATGAGTACTGACGAGGATGTGTTTAGACGTGGTAGCGAAGGGGGTGGTGGTGGAGCTCTAGGTGTCATAAACTTGTCGGCAGGGTTCATCGTTTTGATATCTCCATTGGCCATTGAACTCATAGATGCGCTGCGATATCGTAGAGGTTGTACTTCGATTGGTACGAAAAGGAGGTTGACTGGTTGGCCTGGTAGATATGGACAAGCGGTGGTAGATGGTATCGACGGGTCGTAGTGCTCGGTTCCATCATCCAGCTCGTACTATATATGTCATGAGCCTCAACCTTTGTCAAAGTTTCGAATAGAAAAACATACGTAGTAATAATAAGTGGATCCCATCTTCAAACCACCTGTGCGTTTAGGACTACTCGGTCCATCCCCATCGCAAATAATATCCTCAAAAGTATAGCAGCCGCGCCACTGGGATCGTGACCGTCTGATGTCGCGTTCCATGGGATAATGTTTGGTGAAGTTGTCCCATGATCCAATTAGATGAACTGATTGAGTTGAGTGGGGGGTTTGACTGTGGTAAGTTAGCCAAGTGAAACAGGGATCGTGATGCTATAAATGGTTACGATCCGAAAATCCGTGGGGGAAGCGTTGCTCATAGATTGGAGATTGGTGGCAGATAAAGATGAAACAGTACATTTTCCCCCGCTCATATGACTTCGGATGGCCGCACAGAACTATAACACCGTTTGGTATATAGATGGATATTTGGGCTGGCACTTCAACCAGACAACCAATCTCCTAGAAACTGCTTCCGACCCCGAGTCGAGGAAGAAGAGGTACTTCGGATAAACTTGAGTGTCCTTTTGAAGATCAAACAATTGCGGACTACGCAATTAATGACTCAATGCCTCAAGCCCGCCAGAACACGAATGCATAGTCAGGCTGCGTATCGAATGGCAGTTTGCATGGCAGACGCAACTCATTCTTTTTTTGTACATCAGATGAGACTTGTTAGAGGTGAAATGTCTTGTTGTTCTCCCAAAATCCAATGTCCGTGTGTTGATTGCTCACAGCATTCGAAATAAGCTCTGGCAGTTGCCAGGTACATCTCGCGATATTTGAACTCTCACCCGATCGGTTGATCGAAAGTCAAAAAAGTATCTTCAAGTCATGAAGAATCTCGAGCAGGGGTAAAATGATTGCTTCATCGAAAACGCATCGAAAACAACAAACAATGCAAATCGGGGAAATGTACGTACATCATGAAAGTGATAAGTGCGGTATCCATATTGATATGTTTGAGTCCAAGGACCAGCCTGAGGAAGTATTAATATTAAGTTGATGGACGTTGAAGTTGACAACGACGACAAATTAGATCCAGTCTTTGGGAGGGTTTGGTTTAAGGTCTTATAGTAATGAGTGGTTGCATGCTCCGGGAGCTAATGTTGGGTTTCGAGAACTGCGTAGAAGGATTGGACGAAATCTGGAATGGAATTTCCTTTGCGGTCTTCGGATCCGTTTGAGATAGCCGCGAGGTTTGAGATGCGCGTATTTGGAAGGGTGATGGAATTGTGGTGAAGTTCTTCTGACCAGTAACAATGGGATTTGACGGAGGAAGCGCCCGTGATCGCTAGGATTGCCGGATTGAGCGCTTAGAGAACCGACGCTGAGGATTCGGGAATTGCAGTTGGTGTTTTGGATGTACAGGTCATGAGTGAGAGACGGGCTTATGCGTTACTGATGTCTGGAGATCCTTTTGGCGCTGAGATAGTGGAGTGGTAGGTGCCGCAGTCGAGAAGTGTTTGATCCTTAAACTGGTGCTGGGTATCCTGCCTTTATGGCGGGGCACGTACAGTACAGTATTTTGAACAGCAGGGACGAACAGGAGAGACAAACAGGAAATTGAGGAGGTTTAAGTGGATGGGATAGGTCAGTTGTGGCTCCTCTAGTGCCTCTAGTTGGTGGTAGCCTCGTGGAATCCCGTTGCAGCCGCCTCTAAGTGAAGTGGGAGCGGAGCTTGGGGGGACTGAGCTGGATCTGATCTCGAAGACCAAAGACAAGAACCATGTGCTTGTGGATCTGTATGGCCATGCAGAGAACTCAGACAGAAAAAGAGGTGGTTATGTGCATGGAAAAGCAGAAGAAGAAGGGGAAAATGTCTGATAGAAGAAGGAAGGAGCTCAGGAGAGGTCGAGAAGAGAAGAGATGAGGAAGAAGAAGATGCCATGAACTTGCCGTCCGTGAGCAACAGCATACAGTAGCAGCAAATGGAAGAGCATAGCTCGATCGTGGCCCCAATAGTGTCTGCCAGGCCCTGCCTCCCCGAGCACAGCACGACATACAGATTTCAATAGTGCCGCTGTGTGAGTGGACGCGAGAGGAACTGAGCTGAGTTGAGCTGAGCTGAGCTGAGCTGAGCTTGGGGAACAGGAGAGCGGAGAGTAAGGTAGAGGATCATCAAACAGGGCAAGGCTTTTCGCCAAGACAGTCCCCCAAGATCCAATCGGCGGCAGACGGCAAGTGCAGGGACGGCCAACGGCCAACCTGGGAAAGTTTAAGAGGGGAGGGTGGAGGATGGGAGGATGCGATGCGGTGCGGTGCATGAAGGCATGACAGACCTGCAGTGGATCACTCACGCAGCGGTGCCGGTTCTTCGTTTCGAATAATAATAATGTGCCATCCGAAATATGCTTGCCGGGCTGCAACTCGCTCGTCCACGTCCACGTCCACGTCCACGTCCATGTCCTCCCTCCAGCTCTCTCACTGCCACAGCAAATGAGCAGCAATCGCTGGAAGAAATGAGAGGGGGCATGACTTCCATGTCCCATGAACCAATTAAAGTGACAATCCATCCATCCTTTCGCCCATTATATTGGATGAAGCGCCGTCGCACCCTGACAGTCAGTAGTCAGTAGTCACTCAGTCAGTCGGTCATCGCTCGTCAGTCGTCTTTGCAACTCTCGGCAGATTCGCAAATACTGTACTGTACTGTACAGGGCCCGCAGCAGCCCCCATCCCATGTCCGCGGTCAGATCATCTCATTCCCTGCGCGCGAGCTTGTTTGGGAGACCGCGACCGCTTCAGCCATGTGCGGTGCGGTGCATCTCTGTGTCCTGTTGGTCGAAAGAGGTTCATCAGCAGGATGTGGCTGATGAGCGCATTCAGATGCAATTATTAGCTGTCCAGACCCTGATTTCGACGTCCCCTACGCCTACCTCGAAGCAGTCTAGTTGCTTGCCTATACAAGTACTTGTATTTTGCACTGCATGTTCCAATTCGTCCTTGCTTGCTTTTCCCCTGCCCTGCCCTGTTCTGCCGGCTGGATCGACGGTAGCGAAGATTCGGTTCTCACGCTTCATTCAGTAAGCGCACCAGAAGCCCCCCTTTTCCACTTTGGTTTAAATGAACCTTGAACGGGTACACTGACCTATCACTTCCCAGCCAACGACGCGTCCAACGCGTCCAACGCGTCTGAAGTTCGAGACTAAGGTACCGAACATGGCCAATTTTAATTTTAATTTCAACCTCTTTTTGGAAGGTTCAAAGTCTTCACAGCTCTCATCTCCCACCCTCTCGTCAGCCTGTTCTGCCGATAGAACCGATTGGTTCGCAAGCTACAAGACGACCTGCCCTGCAATTCTTTAGAGTTTGAGTCTTGCTACTTAATTGCGACGTTCCACTTCGAAAAGTCTTTCGCCAGGACTTGGTTTGTTTCAGAAGATCCGTAATCTGATGTCAGACTGGGGTTCTTCGGTTAGTTCCTGGTGCCGGCTCGGACAAGAGAGCACGACTTCACTGGTCCAAAGTTTCGTTTCCTGACTTGTGTCACGACGTGTGTTTGATTTGATTTTGATTCTGAGAAATGGAATCACGGATTATGCAGCTTTTCTCATGTCATCCTTTTCTTTCTACTCTGCTATAATGGTCATCTCATCTCTGGTTATTCAACCATGATCTATTAGATTCCGTCTCTTAGCTCATCCCATCCTTAATTTCTCCCCAGCCCACACTGGGTATTTGGAGGGTTGTCTCAGAACTGTCTACCTATGACAGATCCATGAAATCTCTGGTCTTGCATCGGTGTTGGATCAATTGTCCAAACTACCGAGAAGCTCGGTAATTCCTTCGCCCCGTCAACAATTGCTTTGTCCTGACACCCGAGAATTCGGGATCGGATTCAGGCTGCTGTCACATTGAACAGAGACATGGTTCATGTGCACCACATTTGCTCCCGGCATCATCTCGTTGATTGAATGTCCAGTCTTTTACAGTTTAAATGCGTGAGAATAATACGCAGGCTTCATCTCAGCCTCTCATCAATGTGATGGCCAAATTTGATGAATTATTGCTAGCATCTTGAGACAAGACGCCTTGCCATTCTCGGGTCAGGTATCGATCAAACTCCTTCTTTCTACCATACAGTATTCATCCTTTCCGATTCCAATCTTCTCAATGTAACATTCGGTCATGGTATCGGATGCACTTTCATTGTGTATTCAATCTACACCTCATTTGTTTACTACTGGCGCTTCTCGCGTTGTTTGTATTTGAGCTCTAAGCAAGCAAATACGCGAGTTTTGAGAGCGACACTGTCTTCTGACTCAACGTCGGCGAGATATTCCATTCCAACTGTATTACGTCGAATGAGGAGGAAGAAATGCAAAAACCAGCACATAAAGCACATAACCGAGGGCGCTGTGTCCCTTGCTACACTGGCCACGAGGATTCCGTCCTTCGGTACAGCATCCTATGGAAAACGCGTGGAAATACTGTACTGTACTACTGTGCTTGAGAGTACAATGACACACTTATAGGCTCCCGACATATGACAGACGCTGTCCCTCTTTCCAGGTAGCTTAACAATCTGTCCGACTTCGAAGCACAAGACGAGACACAGCGGCAAGAGAAACGTGTTTTCTTCCCAAGTCGGCGGGTTTCGTTTGATTCTCGTGCTTCGGCGTACATGTATTTCCAGCTTTGGAGTCTCTAACTTCCCAAACACCTGGGACGGATTCCACAGAGGTCGAAAAACCTGTCTACTGCACTGTATCACGACATCCCCAGACTTTTGTCAGTCCATTTCATTTTCGAGCCCTGAAAGTGGCCCGTAACCAGAAGAAAAAATGGAATAGGAAGACGGCTTAACAGGACAGTATAGTACTAGATGAAATCTCTCCCTTTCTCTCTCTTTCTCAACATTAAGGCATGCTGTAGGGAAATTTGAGGTCAGGTGACCTCCACTCGCTCACTTGTGTCAAAGTTATTTCCATGGATGACTTCCATTACCACCACCGCGGTTTCAGTAGTCCCGAGACGAGCAAAGCTAAGGCGAGTTACCCCCGCGAGACGAACCCGAGTTCATCGCGAGATGCATGAACTGCTCTTTCCTCCCATCCCACCCTCCGCCAGTAACTTCGATCCTATCCGATCTACTTTACCTTTAACATTCAGAGTTCTTATTTCCAACTCTTATGTCTACTTGCAGCAAACTCTAAAAATCAAGAACTCCCCTTCTAAAGCAAGACAAGACAAGAAAAATGTTAATTATTGGGAAGGGGAAAAGCTTCCTCATAAGCGTTTTATGTTGGCCAAGAGTAGTGCTGAAGGTTCGACAGAGTAGCAATGCAGGATTAGGTTGATATCCGCTGAAGCGAGTTCTGTAACGGGGAATGACTCGATGAACCGAACCTTGACAGCACCTTACTCAATGCTACTTGGTTTCGCGCAGAGCCTCCGGTTTCTTCTAGACTCGAGATTTATCTAGCAATCCCATGCCTTCAATGCTTCCCGCAAGACTTGGGCTCACTCATTCACTCACAGCTGGATGCAAGAAGCGTGCTCCAAATAGATTGACAGGAAAAGAAATAGGTATATTATTATTATTAGGTATCCAGCACCTCTGGCCTCGCAAGACAAACAGACATACAGCTATTCCCGCCCCACGTCTGTACATGTAGTTATACACATATCAAGCAATCCAGCCAGCAAGCGTGCGTGCAAAGTTTATCAGCACAAACCCTAAACGCCCATCCATCCAGCCATTCAATCCAACCCAATACTGTAGTACCTCCAACCAAAACACCCCTCGTGAACGAATGACGAGAATGAGAACTTCCCAAACCGACAACAATGCTGCGCAGTGCCTGCAAAATATAGTACAATCAATTCTCTTTTCGTGAAATGCAAAGCTCGTCACAGCTCAACTTTATCAGCATCAACCTTAAACTGCGCTGCTTTCCTGTCCCTCGCATACCGAGAACTCGTATCACCCTTCCACATCGTGCCCAACAGCCCATCCCAAAACGTAAAGAACGGCTGCGAGAAATTCGACTTGATGCCCCAACTCTGGTGGTGGATATCATGGTATCCCGCATTGTTGCTCGTGATGTGCTGGATCGGATCCCACGGTAATGCGTACCCGCAGTGGTCGTCGACGGTCTTCAGAGTCGAGAAGCCGAAGAATGCCATGCCTTGGCGGGGTGTGAGACCAGCGACTTTGTAGGCTATGCTTGCGCCGAGGGTGTCGAGGAGGAAGCCTTCGAAGGGGTGGTTGTAGAGCGCGCCGTAGGCGTAGGGGACGTAGAGGCGGTGATGTCTGGAGTGGAATGTTGCTAGGTTTGGTTAGTAAACAATTTACAGTTACCAAAGCAAGAGGACCAGAAGAGAGGGCTTACTGTAAAGCCACCGGTTGACGTGCATAGCCCGGTGGAGGAAATACTGCCAAGTATCCACGATGACAATCGCTAGCAAGAACTGCATCACAGGCACAATGTACCAGTACAAAACCTTCGCAGCGGTGATCTCCCAGCTCGCAAACGTCGCCACCGGTGCTCCACTAACAACGTCCAGCCCAAGGCTCAAAGAAGGATATCTGCCACCTGCAAGGAACCCCGCCAACACCGGATGTGACCCGGACATATTCTTCGAAATGGCCGCCGCATTGAGACCGATCAAGCCGAGGAGCTGCGGCAGAGCTCTCTGCGCAATCCGTAATCTAGTCGCCCAACAAGCAATGTCATATTCCCCCTTCCCAACCAGATCCTCTGGCTCCGTCAGTCCCATCAATGCTCCCACCGCCGTCTGGATAATCTGCTGTATGATAACGTCGCGTGCCACTTCGTATCGGGAGACATGATTTCTCTTGAGGATCTCGGCGGGCGTGTGCAGTCGGTATTGTGGCCATACGTCGTAGACATCGATGAGGTGGAAGAACATAGACACTACCCAGTAGACGGCGACTGGGACGACCAGGCATAGGTAGTAGTCGGGTAACCAGGAGATGAGCGGAGGCGCCGGAGAGAGTGTGTAGGCGGGCAGAGGTGGAAGGTCGTTCATCGCAGAAGCGTTGGCGGCAATGCTGATGTTTGCCATTGTAATTATTAGGAAAGTGAGTATGGCCGGCAGTTATCGTGGTGCGCACGAAAGGAGAGTCGAATGTGGAGGAAGTTGCAAAGTGAAAGGAAGGGAGCGGAGTGAAGTGAAGTCAAGTAAAGTTTGCTTTGTATGATGGATGATGGGAGTCCTCGCTCCCGCCACAGCAGTCAGTAATCGGCGCCCTATCAAATCTCGCTTAAGCTTTTTCTATCCGTCAATCCCGCGATCTCCTGTCAAAGAGCCTCCTGACTTTCTTCCGGTCTAGAAGCAATGAGGAGTCTTGCGGAATGCATTCAGCGGTGAGGAGAAAGTTGGTGTTTGTTGTTCAACCTATTGTTTCTATTCAATCCATAATAAACTGAGAAATGCATCCCCTTTTCACTGCTTCTTAATTTAAACATTGTTGCACGGCACTCCTTTCCTCACTTCCTTCCCAGCCCCACCAGCCTCATGCATTCCTGGTCCTATCCAATTCCGTCTTCCCAGTCTCTGGGCTCTGGGCTCACTGGGCTCACACTGACATGTGGCAAACTTGATGCCTGAAGGTTTCAGGCTGCAGTGAGTGAGTGCTGCTGGTCCACTCTAACCAGTCCTGGACAAGCTCGCTTTCTGCCCCTCCACAAAGTCTTCCGCGATTTTTCCAAGTCCAGCCCAGCCCACCCACCGCAGAATTGCAGATTAGAATTTCCCTCTATCTCAATCTCTCCGACAAATCCTCACACATCTCCCACATACCAAACCGCCAATATGATCATTTATAAGGTAAGAAATGCTGCCCAACCCGGTCTGATCCTATCGTGTTCTGCCAGAAAATGACCCCGCTTCTGCGACTTGCTCAACCACAAGTGGAGTTGGAGAACATGTGGGGGATGGGATGGAATGGGATGATTTGGTGATATGGGATCAGTTGCTGACCACGTATGATAAATTTAGGATATCATCACCGGTGATGAGATCATCTCCGACTCTTACGACTTGAAGGAGGTCGATGGTGCCGTGTACGAGGTCGACTGCGCCATGATTACCCTTGGCGCTGTCGAAGTTAGTACGTATACCTACATCTATACCGATACAAACTGTGGCTTGGAATGGGGATATGGATACAAGATACACCGCTGATATGGGGACACAGACACTGGTGCCAACGCATCTGCTGAGGAGGCCGAGGAGGGTGTTGAGGATGGTGCCGTACAGGTCAACAATGTTGTCAACTCTTTCCGTCTCAACTCTACCCAATTCGACAAGAAGTCATATCTCAGCCATCTCAAGAGTACGTCTCTTATTTCCCCGGCCAGATATACAGTTGATTAACATGGTGGTAGCCTACATGAAGAAGGTCAAGGAGGCTTTGAAGGCAAAGGAAGCCCCAGAGGAGACCATCACCGCTTTCGAGAAGGGTGCTCAAGCCTACGCCAAGAAGATTGTCGCCAACTTCAAGGATTACGATTTCTACATTGGCGAGTCGATGGATCCTGACGGAATGTACGTCTTCAGAATCCTCCCGGTACAATACTCAGATTTATACTAACGTATCTCCAGGGTCGTTCTCATGAACTACCGCGAGGATGGTGTCACTCCTTTCGTCACTGTCTGGAAGCACGGTTTGGTTGAGATGAAGGTCTAAAGGGGATTTAGGCTTGCATCTGGGGTTTCTTTTTCATTGTTTTGTGCTCCCTTGAGCAAAGTAGAGGCATTGCATATAGCGTGCATCTCTTCCTCCGATCCTTCGATATCAGACCCAATCCAATAAAAAGTACCGTCCTGCCGTTCATCCTCCAAGTATTGCAACCTGTGGATGTCTTTAAGAGATGGAGCACAGGAAAAAATGCAAGCAACGAAGCCAATTTCTTTGGGCGTGCTTGAGCAAGCTCGAAGTATGACAATGTTCATTTTCGCCCTCTAATGCTGCGATATCTGCCCAACCGACAGGAACTCCTTCTGCGATATCAATTTTATGAAATGAAGGCCCTTTCCTGTTATTTGATCTCCTCACGAAATGCGAACCATTTGGCAAGTCGTTTTGTCATGTCGATAAGCGAGCGGTGCGTGTGCTGGTGCAGGCGGTCATGTTTGCCTTCTTGAGTACCGCACAAGTCTCCGTCCAGTCCAACGAGACTTGCCCTTTGACCAGTGCTTACATTCTCGGATCGTTGAGAAGTTGCGATGTCTCCCAGGCTTTCCCACAGATCATACTGCCTCTCTTAACGTAGGAGATATCTGTCAGTTGGTCATCAAGGTCACCTCCGCATCTAGTAAGTATGTCAATACTGGTAACTCTCCCTTCTGAGCGGCTCGATCCAGGTGTTGCCCTTCACCATGCTCTGACGAACCTGCTGAAGCATCTCAAATGCGAAGTCGGGGATCTCCTTCTCCAATCGCTGGAAACGCGAGCTATAGTCTGTGAGGTCGAGAGGATGTCCCTGGTAGTTTGGGCCATTAAGAGACAGGATAGCTTGTGCGGCTAGTGTCCGGAAAGGGTCCTCGTCTCGAGTGATGCGGAAGATGAGTTCAACGTGATCTGGGGTGAATTCATCAAACAACTCGAGCTCTCGCGCCCTCTCTTGCAATCCCTTCTCCAATTTCTTGTAAAGTAGCTCGCAGAACACCTCACCCAGAGCGAATCTGTCGGCGTACTCGATAATTTTCATGCATTGCCGAACTGGCATCGCAAACTGGCTTTGGTTGAACTCAGGAAGGCTGCCATGGAGCATGAATTCAACAACCATTTCGAAATCCGACACTTTATCGTCGAGAAGCTCCAACTTCTGCTCTTGCGCTTCCTTAAAAGCACCTTTGAAGCAACGCTCAAAATATTTTTGAGTAATAGCAAAGCAGGTTCTTTGGCAGATTGTAATGCTTCTTCTTTTTGCCAACGTAGATATCTACCTTAGGACCTGAGAGCATCCTGTACAGTGTATAAATGTTAGAAGGTGAGACTCTTATCTTATGGAGCAGAGAGAAAGAGACGTACTTGAGATACTCTGAGGTGGTTGGTTTCTTTGGAACGGCGCTCTGAAAGGTAGGTTTTGCCATTTTTGTTGGGAGGGTTTGAGTATTCTTTGGGTTACGATGTCGGTTTGGGTTGTGTGTTTTGTTGTTGAGTAGAGATTGAAGGAAGTAGGAGTCTTTTTGTATCCAACAGTCTGACTTCTAGGCATGTTGAATTCACTCTCTTCACGCTCGGTAGGTACTATTCACCTTCAGTCATCCTACTGCTTGCCTGAGAACTATGCTTAAGATTTCACAAAAGTGATTGATCAATCCTTGTCAGTCATTATCAATATATTCAGAAGTAGGTCAATCATTGCAAAGGTCATGTTAGGTCCCGAATTTTTCGAACACTTCGTCTCCTAGGGACATTGCTAGATCGAAATTTAGATTAAAATCCTAGCGATAAAGAAATTCAACTTTTGAGAGAGTTGAAGTCACTTTTAACAGGGAATGTTGTTGTTATCTCTTGATCTTCTCGGGGAAGGATGGATTGATTGGTTTTCTTAAGCTGAAGAGTTTCCATTGCTGAGATCATTCCTCGGCACCGCTCAGCTCCAGAAAAGCACCATTTGGTCAATCTTGCGTTGCATCCTGATATCCCCCGAACGGGAAATTATCCTCTAGAAATCGTTTGTTCGCAGATAGCAGCATAGAGGTTGAGCAGAACTTTATCCGAAATCGGTCCACTCCAAAATCGTGGCTATTTGGAAATCAAGCTTTTACTCAGAAGAGTCTTGCAGTGCCTGTAATCGGGTCAATCCACTTGCTCTCGGAAGGATATAGTTTTGAAGCCTTTCTAATCTCCTTGAGCATCTGGTAAGCAAACTCAGGAATGTGCTTTTCCTGTTTTTGGAAGACCTTGCCGTAGGGACCTTGTCGCGACAGTGCAGCCTGCGTAACAAGCTTCCTCAGCTTGTGGCCTTTCTCAAAGACCCGGAAGACCATCTCAACATCTTCTGGGGAGGTTCGGTCACCACAAGCAAGTACTGTAAGACCTGTCTTAATAGGGAGATAGAGAATCTCTCCGATGCAGTGTTGCATGTTGTACTTGTCGGCATACTCGAGGATACTCATGTACCTGCGGACCAGATCAGGGTCATTTGCACCTTCGAATCTCGCCTGGATATCCTCCAGAGGAATGTTTCCGTGCAGGATGTACTGGAGCAGAATCTCGAAGTCCTCAACGTCATCACCCAGAAGCTCCAGCTTGCCCTGCTTGGCCTCTTTAAAGTCGCCATTAAAGCACCGTTCGAAATAAGTAGAGTAGTAACAAAAGAGGTCCTTCGGAACACTGTCGTGTTTTTTGTTCTTGCCGACATAGATATCAACGCGGGCGCCTGAAATGAACCTGTGATCAATACATTTTAGCAGTGGAGAGGTGAAGATGTCTTTCTCTAGAGGATTGTCTTACTTGAGGAACTCGACCGCTGTCGGCTTCTTGGGGATTTTCGATGGAGATGCCATGACTTGATAGCACCTAGCAGTCTCTGGTGGGCGTCGTGTGATGTTGACACGAGAAGAGTTCAGTTGTGCCTGTTCGTTCGAGCGCACAAGATCTGGGGAAGTTTCTGGTGTTGTGTGCAGAGGTGAATGATTTGGCTGAGAGCAGAAGCCTCCAGATTTCACTCCAAATAAGCGAAGTTAAGTCAATATGTCACTGGAATAGAGTCAAAGCAGATTGGTAAGAGCTCGAGCGAGATCTAATTGTCGTCTAACCTGTAAACATATTGTAGCGATGACAGCTCTAGAGTCTCCCTCTGCAACACATTGTCGGCAGCAAGGTTACATCGTCTTCATTGTGTCCCGCACGTCCGATGCTTATGCGTATGCAATATCTGGTCGGCATTCTCAAGTATCTCTAAATAAGAGAACCTTAGATGATATGGAATCATTCGAGTCATAATCCTCCAGAAAGGTAACCTTGTCTCTGTCTTCCTTTCGCAGAGGGTCCTTCCAAGAAATGTATGAGCTGGCCATCCTGAGCTGCTGAAGATATTCTGCAGCAAAGCCAGGTACCTCCTTCTCTTGCTTTCGATACAAGCCTTTTTTACCAACATCTCCAATTGAAAGGGCTGCTTGAGTAATCAATACTCTTAGTTGACTTCCTTCCGACGTGGAATCGAAGACTCTCTCGATGTGATCTCCACGGAAACCCTTGCTATCCTTGACAGTCATAGCTTGCTCAGTGTAGTCGATAGTTGAACGGCCGTTGAACGACGTCGTTTTCAGGTCTCTCAACGAACTGACGTTTTAGTACTATAAAACGAACTGCGGTTCGTTTTATAAGGCTATAAACGAACGGAACGAGGTCGTTGCCAAGAACGAACGAAGAAACTAGCCTTTTATAATCTATTTTTAAAAATATACCTAAATGTAGTATAAGTGTTAAATTATTATTATAATGTTATTCTTATATAAATTACGTACTAAAACATATAGAATAATACGTTCAGCTGCTTTACATACTATAGAGGGTAAGTTGCATTCCACTGACTAACCTACCTTAGGTACCTACTAAGTGATCTCGCTAAGGTTTCAAGCCTGAAAAAGGCTTAGTAGGAACTATACTAAAACGGGGTTAAACGACCCCGTTCCGTTGGAGATCTGACCAACCAACGGCCGTTCTAGATCGCTTAAACGAACGCCAGTCCGTTTAGGGTTAGCATAAACGAACGGCCGTTCGTTCCCGTTTTGCCAAGAACGAGAAAACTATCGACCACGCTGAGCTTGCTTGAGTGATCTATAGACAAGATCATCAACAGAATCCAGGTCATACTTCTTGGCGTAAACCAGAAAGCTGACACATCTTTCGATGGCCTCATCGCCCCATTTGTCAACGTCCAAAGCATCGTCGACACTGCCGGTGATGACAAAATCAACGAAAGCCTCAATATCACCCGTGTGGTCCTCTGGAAGTGTGATGAGCCCTCCTTGACCCTCTTGGAATGGACCATTGATGGCAGCATTGAAGAAAGGGGAGTAATGGGCTAGTATGTCTGCCGGCAGCTTGTATTCTTTCTTTTCGGGGCCAACGATGAGATCAACCCATCTGCCAGAGGCTATCTTGCTGAAACAAATGTTAGATTAGAATTGGATGATATCACAGTATAGAATGGTCTGAGTTTAGACTTACGCAATGCACTCAATGGTTGTCATCTTATTTGGTCGCTCCAAAGATCGCGAGGCTGGCCGCTTGGAAGTTGAGGGCACCATTGGCGTTGACGATGTCAATCGGAGAGGAGATAGACTGGGCCGTCTTTTCGCGGACTCTGATTTTGTGAATCGTAACATGGGAAACAGATACCAGAAGTCCCAGATAGATTGAGGTTATGGCTTTAGATCTGGGCAGATGGAGCTGGTGATGAGAAGCACGAAGTCAACGTGGAAGAAGATTGAGACCAAATACCCTATCGTAGGCAGCTATCTTGTTCTTTCACCTGCCCACTTGTTACTTCCCTGCTGTAGTGCTGTTGAGTTTTCCACTTTCAGCAGGAGCGACCGCCTGCTTGGTCACATGCTTGTCAGTTGCGGTATCTCGAAGATACTCATTGCCACTGCTCTGTACCTTCATCCGATGCTCCCTAAGAAAGACATAGATCATTGAAACATTCTTCCTGCAGCGATGAGAGACGTCGCTTTGCATTGTTTTGATCTGTCCTCCGACCATTCACCAAGACGGTGGAACACCGAACATTGACGCTTCAGATTGCGACGTGGGCAATTTTGAAGGAAAAGAGATGCTGCATTGCAATTTGAGAAGAGAACATTATGCTAGATTCCATCTCAAATCCATCGGGGCAGATTTTATGTTAATCGAACTGGGGGTTGTCTGACCGTGTTGCTAGGAACACCCTGAAAGGACTTCAGATAGGCCAGACCCCAGTCAACTTCTAAAGAGCCCAGTACATGTCAAGAATATCCATCAAATGTTCTCTGAAGCCCGTTGATTGGATCAGTCCAAACCCAAAAGCTCGCAGACTTCCTGAACTGCTTCAAGACCTCGGCAGCGAACCCAGGAACATTATTTTCTGCATCCTCAAAAGTTGTGCCCTTCAACCCTTCTCTACTCAGCACATCTTGAGCTACTAAAGCTCTCAGAGCATTCCCAGTCTTCGTCACATTGAATACCACCTTGATCTCGTCTTCCGTAAAGCTTCGCTGTGGGATGTCACGACGCGGAACGTTGAAATTGGATGGAGGAGGTCGTCGAGCGGGATTCTTAATTGCTTGACGCAGCGGTTCAAGGACAGCTTCGCACACCAAATCCCCCATATCAATATTTCCAGAGTACTCGACGAGCGCCATGCACTTCTCAATAGCCTCGCGACTATTTGTCCAACGCTTGGAGATAGCACCTTGAATCATGCACTCGAGCAGCATGTCAAATTGCTCCGGTTGGCAGTCGTATAGATGCTTGGCGTTGTTTTTTGCCCATTTCGCCTTGTGCCAGGTGCTTGCTTGTCTGATACAGACATCTTTGGTGAAGTGTGTGTTTAGAAACCCGGAGTAGTAGCAGATAAGCGCGCGGGGTACTAGATATAGCTTTTCTTCCTGGCCGATGTAGATCTTGATTTTTTCCCCTGACATCATCCTGATCACGAACTTTCATTAGCAGTGTTCCAACAGAAAGAAAGAACAAACGAAGTCCGAGGCGCGGACACTTACTCCAGGAACTGATGAGGACTTGGTCGCTGGACAGCCATTGTGAAGAGTTAGAATAGGGGCCTCAAGGTTTGGTCGAGATATTCAAGTCCATGTTGTAGTTGGTAAGATGTGCGCTCTGCTGATGGTCCTAAAGTATTACCAGCGGAATTGATTTGAATAGAGATGAGTCAGAAAGATTGGAGGAGCTTTAGACATGTTTGAGCCACTTGTAACGATAACCCAAGAGATCAAACATAGCCTTGCCACGCCACATTATTGAATTCTTCAGTATTAACTGTAGAGATAAATAAGCCTGTCTTAAAAATTGAATTGACAAGAATCAATGGCACCCTGTAACTCACTTCGTCAATTTTCCTGTTGGACCATAATCTTGACATATTCACAGGTCGGCCATACGGTCCAGAATATTGAATTCGTAGAGGTGTTTTACGCTGAGTGGGGACTTCCTTTATGAAATCTCAATTGCTGCCGCAGACCAAGCACAACAGAATCTAAACCGATTCCAGATATCTGCAAACAAACAACAGCTTTTCACCCATCATGCTACACCGTGTTTAGCCTAGAATCAAAAGGAAGAAGTACCTAGTTCCCAGGAGCTTGAGTCTTAGCAACGCCACAACTCACTGCTCATCAACCAAGTAGTCCTCCAACAACAATCTCCTACCACCTTTCGCTCTTCCCCACTCTCCACCAATTGCAATCACATTTCGCAACTCTCTACCATCCCTCTCATATGCCAACGAGACATCAAGCAAGAACTGCGCCGGCATAACAAGGTCTCCCGCCTCCCCCTCCGCACCCCCCTTATTGCACTCAAAAGCCCAGCGATCAACCCACAACTCTCTCAGCTTTCCATCAGGGATAGGTATCTTGTATAGCCAGCAGATAAGTGGTAGTGGGCGGCTAGGACCTCTCTTGGTAAACAGCTCGTCCATAACGTCGTTCTGCAGCTTAGGCATGATCAAGCGGTCGGCGAGGATCCAGACAAGGCACAGGCCAGAGGTGAGAAGCTTGGCATCATTGGGGCCGCAGAGAGTGCGGGTATACATCCAGTGTTGGACGTTGCCAAAGATCTCAGGCCATTGGAAGTCGTCGATCACCATGTGTCGGGTTTGGCTTTCGCGGAAGGGTCCATTGAAACCAGCTGCCAGCATGGGGGAATGGTAGCTTGCAAATTCCTGGAAGAGGGTGTAGGTACGCATGTTGGAGCCTTGACCGATGGTGAGCGTGACGGTGGTGAGAGGGTCACTGCTTTCATGGTTAGCGTTCGTGTCGAGCGGCCAACCAGAGGGAGAGAGGCAGATTGATATCGAACTTACGTGAGACTGGGAGGGGTGTCCTCTCCATTGGGTGCCTGTGGACTTGGTCCGTACAGGACAAATGGGTCAAGTTTATCGACAAACTGTTGAGTCACATTAGCTTTATGTCAAGTCGACAGATGAGAGTCAATCTACCGGCGCCATCGTGCAAGTTGAAGGGTAAGCCAGGCCAGCGCTGCTCAGGAAAGCAAGCAGGTCGAGTACTGAGACTCGACGCGCTGAGGTTGTTCGATCTGGAGGTTTGAAGTTGAATGGAAGGTGATAAGAGACTCAAGGCGAAATCAAAATAGCGTTCGGTTGCTAGCTCGGGATCATGAAATTAATTGACGCGGGAAGCGTGCAACCTTCGATCCACTCACCCTTTTTTCAGGATTTCACGCGACCGACGATTAAATAGGATGACTATGAGTAATTTAATAGCATGTAAGCTGATACTATTGCCAGTCAGTCGTTTCCAATCGTCCAAATGGTAGATATATGACGGATCTCGCTAAAGTAAACAAGCTCCACATGAAGTAAACAAACCCTGCAATAAACCATTTACATACAAAAATGACCCATTACAGACATCTAGCTGCTCCTGGAATTGTAAATACTATATATAGTCCATCTAGCAGCTCTATTTCAGGATTGGAAGAAATTGGTACAGTCCAGCTCGAACCCTTACATAATAGATGCATGCTTCCCACACATGATCTCATAAACATGCTTCAACCAACTCTCCCTCCATCTCGCTCTTGCATACACACATCACTCAACTTCTGTAACCTATCAATACCTTTCTTACTCTCACCCCAGACCTTCAATCCCTTCAGAAGGTTCTGCCCCTCATTCAGTACACGCAAAGGGCCTTTCGCACTACACAGGTTTCCCACACCAGTGATATTCGCACGCATACTTTGACCTCTTTTAACAAACAGCTGGACTAATTCGTCATCAGCAGGACGGTCAAGCTGAATTGACGTCGGAAAGAGTGATGTAGCTTCCGCATCTTGATCGGAGTCTTGCGGCGCGCTATTGGGAGTTGTGGAATCGTTGATAGCAGCCTGCTTTGGAGAAGTGTGAGGTGCGAAGGTTCCGTATGCCCAAAGGGCTAGCGTTGCAAGAATTACAGAGGACGATTCGTAGAATGCGTCAGAGGAGTAGCGACGGACATGCCAGAAGAGAACACCGGCATGTATGACAGCAAGTCTTGCTTTGTGTTGATCTTCGAGTGCCCAGCGTTGGACGTACTTTCTCAGTGTCATAACCTGGACATCTTCCGCTAGTTTTGAGGCGTCTGTCAGTAGTTTTGTCAATTCGAGGATTGATTGAATTGGTGTCAGTAAGATGACTCGCGCTAGGTGGAGGTGCAAAACAGTCGGATGTTCCATCCCTGATGCTGCGCCTATGACGCTATTCGCATGCCAATGCAATACGTCAAGGCAGTCGCATGCCGAGTTCCGCCACTTCGAGTATATTGAGTTACCCGGAAGCCAAATGGGAATATGTTTTTCAATTACTTGCAAGCTTTGCTTTTCTGCTGTTGGAGTCCAGAGAGTGAGGGGCTGCTTTAAATACTTTTCAACTTCCCAAGTTCTGTGGAAAAGAGCATGCACGCAAAGAATCCGACTGAATTCTCCAGTGGAGGACCGAAGGTATTTCTCGACGTAGGTAAGCTTTATGGTGTCATGAAGAGAGACACTTGCTAAAGACTCGTTAGCTTATGGATATGTTTATTGTACTCTGACTGGATACTTACGTGCGGCACAGGCATAAAGTTGCTCCCAATCTAGGGAGGATTCAGCTTCCCACAGTACTTCCTGGCATGGTATTGGAACTTTGGCATCTTCAAGTTTCAGAATAGGCCGCATCTGGAGATGAAAAGACCACATGCAGTCCAAAAGCTACGTGGATGTTAGCCAAGCCCTTTCGAGCTAGATTTCGAGCTTACCCAGATGCAATACCCTGTCCTCCGTATCGTTTCTGTTTGTATCCATGTTTGCCAATCTTGATCTACTTGTTCGGTCCTCTCTGGATACTTTGAAGTGGCTGCAACGGAGGGACCTGCCCAATGCACTGTACAAAATGCCGCTAAATCACTGTGGTAGCCTCTTGCCAATGTTCGGAGTCGATCATCGCCACAATACATCATTCCAACACAATTCAGCAGCTTCACTTGCGCCAAGACCAGCACTCCAGGCTTTGAGCTACCATCTAGCTCAATCTGAAATTATCAATCAGCTGTGTGAAATCTATGAAATGACCAAGACTCACTCACCGCCATCATTATTGCACGCCTGACAAACTCATGCATAGCAACAACAAGAACGCCAGACGATTCGTTGTCAGCGTATTGACTGCCGAGGGCAGACATCGCCAATGTTAGGAGCCAATGAGTGCTCGAGATGTCAAACGTTGCTGGATGAAGAAACGGTAGTGACGGACGAAAGTGTTGCGTAAATAGATGTACAAAATAACTGAGAGCTCGAGATGACGGGAATGAATCACCATAAAAGTTCGGAAACATTGTCGATGATTCACAAGAAAGATGATAAATCCTCGTTATCTCATCGTATACGCTTATAGGAAGCTCGTCGAAAGACCTGGTGGTTGTATTTCCATCGCCCGTGGGGATCTGGCCCAAGTCCGGGAACATGAGGATGGATGATGACACTAAAGTGCCGTTTGAGGCATCACGAGAGTTTGTATCTGATTGTCTATACGGCGCTCTTCGAACTCGTGGGAGTCGGGCACCATCTCCGTCAACGTAGAATCGGCCGGCAGACTGGGTGCTTTGTGATCCTGGGCTCGACACTTCATGAAGATCTGCAGTTCGAGGAGATATGTGGTTGTGATTTAGTAGAGCCTGAGAGTGGCTCAAACTAAACGTTCTGGGGGGTTGTTGATAGCTGGATGGAACATGGTCTGTATACGGGATATCATGGTTATGGTCTAATGATCCCAATATCTCTCCATTCATGTGGAAGTCTGGATTCCAGTCTTCAGGGAGCCAGTTTATGGATTGGAAATTGTTGAGCCAAGGTGTAGTAAGCTGATCTGAGTTTGCATTATTCAAGCTGACTGAATGCTGTAGGGGATGTAACTGATGAAACTCAGAGCCTGAAGTTCGAGATCTAGACATTTGACCTCCATCAGTAAGCTGCTGCCTTCTGGGATAATCTGGCGAGTCAATATCTTGGGAAATATTCCTTTCTTCTGTCCTGATCGAGTCTTGATTCTGTAAGGGATTTGCTTCAGAAGAGAACGAATTGAGTTGCTCTACTCCAGAGGAAGTCTGGGAAGGATCTGCGTGACTTGGCGATCCTTGGACTTGGCCTGGAGAGCCGGATGTATTTGACCAAGACATTGGAGACTCGTGAGAGTTGGTTGTACGTTGGTCAAAGGGTGACAGTGGTGAGACCTCATCCCCTGGCGAGCTCAAGCTGCCGTTTGCATGTGGCAGTGTTGAGGTCGTGCCCCGACGTCCTGAGGCTGGATACTGGCACTCTAATGAGCGTTTCTGGCAACCCAAACAAGGTGATTCTCCTGTACATTTTCTCCGAGCATTCGCGCACTAAAAAGTCGCTGTTAGCAGTGGTTTGATGCCATCTAAGCGGCTGTCGGACATCATCGAGTCTATAGTGAGATTGCGCTATGAGAAAACCCCGCAAAGACTAACTTACAGGAAGACACGCTCGAGCACCTTTTCCAAGAGCGCTTCGTTTCGGTTCTTTATGTACTTGCTCGTGCCGTCTCAACGCATCTCTAAAGAAAAGGCTCAGCAACTGAAGGTCACGTGGTAGATGGGAGAATTTGTAAGCACGTCAGGCGACATTCCCGTCGGTCGAGAATTCGAAAGGTCCATTCAAATGTACATACATTCTATAGAATCCTTTTCGACAGTAAGAGCATTTCAGCGAGCGCTCCTTTGCGTGGCTTCGTGAGTGCCGAGTCAAGTGTTCAACACGACCAAATGTCTGTTGGCATTCCTGGCACTGCAATCGACTGGTTTGACCCGTCTGATTGTCATCAGCCGTACTGGTGTGGAGATCCATACTCCATCTACTCATATGTGTCAGTGCTCAGGAGCTTTCTGATAGATTTGGGGGCACTGCTTCCGTACCATGTATCGACAAATTTATGTCTAGCTAGCTAATGCCGTGGTGCCAGGACGCCATGGATTAGAGGCCGCAGATGTCAAGGATGCCTGGGGATATGTTACAGAATAGCTTTGGGGTATTCGAGAAGGAAGAACAGTATGCTGTACGTAGTCAAGATAGAAAAGGTCCCTGGATGGACGTGATGGTTGGAGGTAATGGAATGACGAAGACTACCTAAGCTGTGGGGTAATTTAGCGCCCCAATCATCTCCGCTACTCGACAAACAGTACCTGCCTAACCCAGGTAGTCGACAACGTGAAAAGCACTTCCACAGTGCTGACATTTTATCAGTATTACGTCCGACCAACTTTTAGCTTTGTTAGGTATTTTTTATTCTCAAAGCTATAGATACTGATTCATTGTGAACATGATATGCAGGCCCTACAGAATGAAATTCATGAAGCACTTTTATGTTTGCCCCCACACATACCCTAGGGAATATCTGAATATGCACACTTTATGAAACCCAGCTTATTTGACTGCAAACTCGAAAGCATACGCTGTGGAGATGTCAGTCTGGTAAATAGGGAATGTGACGCTATCTCCAGAATAATCGTGAGAATAATATCCAAGGTCATTCGGAGATTCCACCTCTCCAAAATGGCCACCTGTGAAGGGGAATCCCCAAGTATGGATGTTGAGAGATCCGGATGTCGGTAAGCCAACAGATGACAGACCATTGATTGTGACTTGCCATGTTCCAGTGGTAATGCGCACTCCAGTAAGTACTCTGACCATATCTGTTCCCACGGTGGCATATGTGTCCAGCTTCAGGTCTGCGGATGGAAGAGAACTAACACGGTGCCCCGTCATGTTCTTGTTGTAGTACTTGTAGACTTGGAATTCGCCATTCGGAAAGTACCCGCCAGAAGTTGGACTGTAATTGGATGTTGCATCTGGCTTGGAGACAAGAGAGGCCATGAAATCGTGGAGTTGATATCCACTCAACCAATTTCCACGAAGGCCAATTGCGTTGACTCTTTCCAGTTGAGAAATCCACCACGCTGCGCCTGAAGGACACTCTTCGGAGTATATGGCATACTCGTCGATGTTCAGAGGCTTATTTGGGAGCCCGTACGTGTTAAGCATGGTCTGTAGCGCTCCGTTCGCTCCTTGCATATCTCCACCCCCAGTTTCCATATGCCAAACATACTGATCTGGCACGCTTGCATTGCTCTTTACGAAGCTGAGGTAATTTGTCCACCCTGTCAACATTTAGCTTTGATCTTCAGGGATGTCGGGAATGAAATTTACATGTATTGCTGGGATTTGGCTGAGCAGAATATGCTGGACCGATCAGGAGTACACCGGGCAATTCATTTCTTTCAAGTAAGTTAGCAAAACCAGGGTCCCGAAAATCAGAGACACATCAACGAACCTCAAACGATGATATGTCCTACCCCACATCTGAATGTACTGTGCTTGCCCTCGATTCCAAAAGACGGTTAAGTCCGGCTCGTTCCAGATGTCAACTGACAAGCCAGCAGTAGCACCATTGGCTTTGATGTCCGAGATCCATTGAGTAAGATAACTATCCCAAGACGTCCAGTCCTCATTGTCGCCCGGATATGGTGCAGAGGAATTTTGAGTTCCATCTGCACCCCACAGGTCATGAATGAGGAAAATGAAGGGCGCGTTGTACTTTCGTGCGGTCTTGTAATTAGACAACGCCGAAGCAAATCGAGCCTGCACCACTGTCAGAATTCTAGTGTTTGATTCTGAAAGGATTGTGGTGACCCACTTTGTATTCGGACAAGCCCCAGATCCAGCCACGGCCGGGGGCTGCCACTTGAGCTCCTCCAGCACGTGCGTAGTTGAACCCAATATCTGTGTAGAAATGATCGGGGATCTGGTTCGGGGTGTCTGGTATGCCGTAGAGAATACCGCTAGCGAGATGTCCTGGAGGTCCGGTGTTCTGGATGGTCGTTAATTGGCACATGGCTTAGAACACTTTTGACGTGACATGAAAAAAATAGACATTGTTGATCCAACTGCAACGAGAATGATCACTTACAATGTTTAGGTTGACGACTGATGTTCCTGACACCCTCTTATCCAGAGGACTGGACGCCACAGACACGGCAAGAAGAAGGGTAAGAAGTGAATACATCTTGAAAGTGACGGCAATGCTACGACCTCGAACTGAGAGATAACACAACATGAAGCTGAAGACTAGAGGAAAGACGTTCTTGCTCTACCTTATATAGACTTACTTCGGAAGATTGTGTGTTATTAGAAGCTCCGAGATGATCTGCTTCGTCCCAATTCTCCTGCCAAAAGCATCATATGTTCCTCACTCACTGCCTGCAGCTGGGATCAAGCTAGTCTCTGATCGGCAATAAGAAAAGCTTCCCTACCCCGCATCTTCCCCAGGTCACATTCACTCCGTTGGGGTTGGCGTGGCATGAAGCGACCTTTGTGTTTTGTGCTGTCCCGGTACTTGACGGGCATTCGAACTCTTTCCTGGAGAATGCAGGTGGTCAAGGTACGGTCCACCCCCACCGGACAGGGCACTCGGCTAAAGATTTAGCGTGACGCCCCCCCTTCAATTGGAGCGCGAATATCCTCGAGCCTGCTTGTTGTATCATTCTCGCAGTATTCTTTATGTCTTCAAGCAAGTTTCGCAGTCTCCATTCTGCAGCAAGGGGATAGCCTTGAGCACCTGGGATACTGCCAGCGAAATTTTCCTTTCTGAAGTGCAGCAAAGAGATTCTCCGGGAAGACTTTCTTATAATTGAAAACACAGTCTATTGTTTTAACTGCGGTAATATACTAAATTTCAACCCCTGCTGCAAGATCTAATGCTTCCGACGAATGCCAACTCTCATATGTCCTTTCCCACCCCGATTATCGCGAAGAGCATATGGAATAAATCGCAAATTCTCAATGACCTCATTCTGCCTATAAGAGACCGAACCAACTGGTCCATCCTGTCTCTTCTCGTTGCCGAAGTCAAGGAAATAAGGCACTCCCTGAACCGTCAGAGCAACATATGGCTCTCCAATTTCTTTCTCTGAAACCTTGCTCTCGTCAACAAGGCTGGAAGGATCCAGCACAAGGCTTTTGAAGTGGTCTTCGACCCAAGCGTTATCGAAATCCTCGAGACAGTAGACGAGCGGTCCTCGGGCGAGTGCAACGATATCTTGGTTCGTGTAAGGGTGAGGCGAGACGAAGCGTGGCTTGAGAGGTATGTTCAGCTGGAAGGACGGATTGATCTTCACCCAATGTGCGGAGACTGTCAAGTAACCCTTCTCGAGTTGAGAATTTGGGACCTCTGGCGAGATCTGGGACAGTCAGTATTTGCATATCGATACGAAGGAGGAAACCCACCTCCCAAGTCTCGGCCCAGCTCGGTATGCGGATTTTGATGGTTGTCGACACTTTGGAAGGGTTCCGAACAGAAAAATTGACTTTGCCTTCCCATGGCCAGCTTGATTTCTGCTCCAACTCCAGGACGCTATTACCGACTGGAATATTCAGGGTTGCCGATGAGAACATATGGACATTTACCTCCACCGACCTCTCATCACGCACGTTGAAGTTCCAAAGGTAACCCCCAATGTATCCGAGAAGTCTGGTTACATTGGGAGGACAACATGCACAAGTAAACCATTCTGCTCGTTTCGAGAGATCAGCATCACTCGATGCCATCTGATTGACGTATGTGAACTGTTTGCCATTTGTTGACATTCCAGTCATAACGGCATTGTAGAAGCAGAGTTCCATGATGTCACCATATTTACCATTAAGATCCAGCTACTGTTCATTAGCAACAAATCCGCGAGTCTGAGAATCTACTGTACCTGAAGAAGTCTCTCGGCCAGCATCATGACTCCAATCCCTGCACATGTCTCTGCATAGCATCCACCTTCGTCAGTTGATGATGGGAGAAAGTAATCAATGCCGAATCCTTCCCACTGTTTCTGTGCACCAATACCTCCAGTGAGATACATCTTTTTCTCCACCATATTCGACCATAGCCTCTTCAAAGCCTCCTTCATTGGCTTCGGGCTCGCTCCTTCTAGTCGTACAAGGTCAGCTGCTGCGGTAAGAAGGTACATGGCTCGAACACTATGTCCCTCTATTGTCTCCTGATCGATGATTGGCTTGTGAGCTTGTTGGTACCTACAATACAAACCGTCAGGGTCATCCATATCATAGTACAGTTTGATACTCACCAGTAACTGCGGTTGGCTGGCCAATATACGGGCCGCTCGTTCTCCCTGTCCCCACGGGCTTCGCTTTCGACGTCGTAAAAATGCCGTCCATCTCGTCCCGTGGGATTCCCACGTTCTTCGATGAAATACCGAGCGAGATCGAGATGTTCTGGTACTTTTGTTTTCTCGTACAATCGGAGAAGTGCCAATTCGATCTCTGGATGACCTGGATAGCCATGTTTCTGCTGTGGTCCTGGCCCAAAAGTTTTGCACAGCAGTTCGACATATTTGAGGATTGGCTCCAGCAGAAGATCATTTTGGTAATGCGCATTGTGTGCCAGTGCAGCTTCGATCAAATGACCTGCATTGTAACTGGATTGTCATTTAGCGAATTGAAACTCAAGAGGAAAATTCTCGAGGATTCTTTACAGTTCATGTAGATCTCGTAAATTTGTGAAACGCTTCGTAGGTTCAACAACCGTGAAGTGTATATTGAGATACCCGTCTGACTGCTGAGCCGACCGTATCATATCCACTAGCTCCTTCACAGCAGCATCGATCTCAGAATTTTCCTTCCATTGTAGAAAATAACAGGCACCTTCGATCCATTTGGCAATATCCGAATCCCAAAACAGGTGATTAGGGACAGGCCAAACGTCTGGTTTGTCATTGTACGACGGGTGCCATTTCAATTTGAACGCGTCATATCGACCAGTCGTCTTCAAGACATTCAATTGATACAACAAAGTATTGTCATAAACAACTTGACGCCTCCGACTGATGAAACTTGACTCGGGAAATGACGTTTTCGAGAAGGTTTTCTGAGGATACGCCATGGTTGTGTTTGAAGAACGAATGACTTTCAAGAAATACTGAGAATATGCAGAGGACAGCCTCGTGCCACTTTAAACCGAGGCAGCAGCTCTAAGGATGACATTTCCATCTATTTACCAGTGGCGAGGCTGAATGACGCGGTTGAAGCCCACCGGAATAACCATACCAGGAGCCTTACTTGGTTGTCCCCCACTGGAATACTGTAGACTTTCGCTTGCCAAACGTCGGCGGCGCTGCCTGGTTACAGTAGGGGGCTACAAACAGTACCAGTAGCCTGGAACAGGTCTACCCCGCACCCACCGGGCACCTGCACCAGTAGACCAGATTGCCACTCCGGTGGACAGCAGCTAAAACCTCATGAACTGTCAATCCATCTTCACTGAACGCGGGGTCCCTAAAGAGTATATGATCGTCGCCATGGAACGACCAGTTGACCTCGATAAATCCAAGCAGCCTGCTCTTCTTCGCTCCAGGACAATTCGAAACACAATTGCTCAACATGGGGTTCTTTCAGACTTTCCTCCCAAAGGAGGACCGCTTTGCAGCTTTGATGCTGTATGGCATGGTCTTCAGTACTTGTTTCAATGGCTATGATGCTGGAATCATGACTGTCATCCTCGCAGATAAACAGTTCATCGATTATTACGATGTTGATGCGACTCGAAGCGGGGTCATCGCGACCATTCCCTGGGCTTCAACTGGTAAGTCATCGTTCGGCCTTGTTCATCAGCTTCTCTCCTTCTTGTGCGCCAAATTTTTAGGAACCTTGTTGCTGCAGAAGACTACAATCTAAGTCACATCAGATCTAACACCATTTAGGTCTTGCACAACTGTTCGTCGGTGGAACTCTGGCCAGTTGGGTCGGAAGACTCTGGGCCTTGAGAATTTCAATCGCAGTCATGATTGTTGGAGTGTAAGTCCTCGCCCTTTCCGCTTGCTGTGGCCAATTTTACTAAGACAGGAAAGTGTCGTTCAGGTGGTGCCAAATACCTACGCAGTTCTCATCGTCGGACGCCTCATCACGCAAGTCTCCCAGTACTCTAGCTGTTCATGAGAGCTAACCTATTCTCAGCGGTCTGGGTTTTGGTTGTGTCTATATCGCAACGAATTTGTATGTCGCGGAATGTGCTCCTCGATCCCTCCGTGGTAGTTTCGTCGGAACTGTCTCACAATTTGGCTATCAATTGGGAACGTTAATTGCCTTCTGGTCGGGCTATGGAATGTCTTATCATCACTCTCCTTTCAACATCGCGTGGCGAATCTCCAACGTCATTCAGATCCCGATCGGTCTCACTTTCATCGTCCTCTCATTCTGGTATCTGGAGTCACCCCGATGGCTTCTTGAAAAGTATCCCGAGACGCCAGAGCGCTGTCTGAATGCGCTGGCCAAGCTTCGGTCTGGAACAGTTGATGATGACCGAGTGCGAATCGAGTTTCACGAGCTGGTTTCATCCCATGAGTACAGAAAGAAGTTCAAGACCGGATACATGGGAATCCTCTCCAGTGCTGGTATGCGGAAACGTCTCGCTTATGGCGTTTACGCCATGGGTCTTCAGCAATTCGGAGGTATCGCTGCTCTCACCATGTATGCAGCCTTGATTTACCAGTCTCTCGGTTGGGACAAAGGTCACCAAGCGCTTGCAATCAACGGTATCCAAGCAGCACTCCAACTGGTCGTCGTGCTAGTCAACACATTCACCGTCGATCGATTTGGTCGGAAATCGCTCCTCATCGTTGGCTTTGCCATCCAGTCTGTGGCTCTTTTGATTCTCTCATCTCTCACGACGAGCTTCCCAGATAATAACAACAAAGCTGCAGCTGTCGCAGAGATTGCAATGCTGTTTATTGTCGGGCTTACATACTGCTGGTCAAATGGACCCATCCCACCCGCGATTGCGTCCGAGATCTTTCCCCAGGAAGTGAGAGACAAGGCTTTCGGTCTCTCTCTGCTCGGCCAGACTACTTGTTTACTGGCATTGACTCAACCTTGGCCCAAGTTCAATGAAGAAGTTGGCCCAAAGTCCTACTGGCTTTTGTTCTCCTTGAACGTGGTTGCAATGGTATGTCCAACCTCCCCCGTTTCTGTCAATCAGAGCGACCCTTTTTGTTTCAAAAGACTGAAGCTAAACGTTCAAATAGATCAGTGTCATTTTCATCCTCCCAGAAACAAAAGGTATCTCGCTCGAGCGTATGGACAAGCTCTTCGGCGAGGTCGATGCTGTGTCAGCAGGCGAAGAGCAAACATCTGCTGAGAAGATCGAGGCTATCACTTATAGCGGCAAAGCGATGGATGAGAAGATGATGGATGTGAGCGCAAATCATGTCGAGAGTGCGAGAGAAAAGGGCATCTGATTAGGGGATGTTTCCTTGTTATGATGAGGAATAGCCCTAGAGAGACATGAAAACTTTGGCCTGCATAGTTCTTTGTTCTAACTCAGTAAGGCCAGTCTCAACGGCGAGCACCGTACTGGACTCCAGGAGAATATTGATTTGCTCTTCATACCTCACCATTCTGTTACACAATGTGCTTCGCGATATGTGAAAGGACTTCGACAAGCGAAACTGATCTACCGCTTCTCCTCTTGGCCCCCCGCGTGATTGTGAAAGCCCAGCCTCTCTATTCTCTACTGAGCATTTGAACAAAGTCTTAATGCAGCGATTGGGATTGAGCCCAGGCTCGTTCTCGAAACGGTCCTGGTGTCCCGCAAGCTATAGGAGAGTGGTGTTCTGAATGAGAATTTGGCACTCTTTGAAAATCCTGGCCCTCTGCAGCGTTATTCGCTTATCTTCACGAATGAAGGTATCAGTGGAGTGGTAAGGAAACTGTTCAATAGGGTAGACCTTGATAGAAGATACCACAGACCAATATGGTGCCGATGAGCCACCAGCTTGCTGCATCGCGACATGAACGAGAAAGTATTCAGAATCCCTTCAATGCCATGATTTTCCCACCGCATCAAGGCGGCAATCTGACATCAAAGTATTTTAACTTCCCTCACATTACAGGTTTCTATGCTATAGCTGCTTCAGCTGCCTCACAGTACTGACGCTCGTGGTTTTTAGTGGGGTGGCTTCAAAGTCTCGCCGTTGTTGTCATTGCCTCTAAGCGACTTCGTGCCGATGTTATTCCGGTCAGATTCACCGTTTTTCGGGTGAACAAGGTAGCCCTTTCTGTAACGAAATGAGCAGAAACAGTCACAAAATCGCTCTCATATGCCTCGCGAACGCTGTTAGCGGATCTGCCCGTCTTATACTCTGGCTGCTTTCAATAGCAAATTTCAACTAACAGTGCAAGCGGGTTTCAGGTGGTAAAAGCCAGACGACCTTGGTTTCTACACCGAACTAAAAACTTTTCGGAAAGTTTGCAACGATGTTATTATCTGGTGCATCTTCAGAAGCAAGACCCCTCAGGTTCAACCGGAGTTTCCAATTCATATGTTGAGATCAAGAACTACCTTAAGTCCCAGTTCTCCTGGGCATCAGTAGCCAGTTACTAAAGCCTTCTAGATCCATAATTTTCCCCAAGGTATCCCCATTACATTAGATTTATAATCACTTACCTATCTAGTAGTCTTTAATAATTTTCTTCTTCTTATATTCTTTTATTACACTAGGTTCTTATCCTTTAGTTCGCTGACTTAAGCTGAATTTCATTTTCTTTATCTTACTAAGGACCCCTATATCCAATCGCTTGTTTTACGCTCTTCTTAGTCTTGTTTATCTGCTTGCTTCTCGTCTGCCCATAAAATACTTCATCTTCCACTTACATTGCTACAGTGCAGGAATATAAGAGACTTCTCGGTATATAAAGTTACGTCAGCTTAGGTACTCATTTTCTAGGCTTCGCGCACAGGAGAGCAATTCGAATTCCCCTGTAGGGGCCTATTCTGTCAACAGAAAAGAAGACATGCCAGGACAGGTAAATGCCCAAGTCCTCTAATTTGACAAAGAGATTGCTTCCGCCGGAATCTAAGCTATACGTTTGTAAGTAATACTACTGTCCAGATCTTTGGTCGAGATGCCGTGCAGGATATTTGAGACGACCAAAGGTGGAAATTGCAAACGTTCGGTCTGATCTTGAAGCGTGTGTGCAACTTATTGCCACCCCGACAAATTACATATGAGCCGTGGATCCACACGCAAGGTATATGCGATGACATTAAACGTGCTCACAATAAAAGCTTGGCCTTTTTTTCTGGGTACCTTACTTACCTAGGTAGGTTTGTTGACACGGAAAAGACTAATAATTAAGCGAGCCCCACAAGAATCATCTCCGTGAAGCGCAACAAAAGAGGTGGCGGAAGACATCCAAACCGAGGCACGCACACGACTTTTTCTTGATGACAAAGCCCTCGTTACCGAAACAATGAGGTTCATTTTGCCCGTAGGGCGTTTGCAGCCTACTGGCCCTCAAAGCTGGTACGAGTCGTTCAAGCTTTCATTTTTGATAGGAAATAATCATTCGATCCTTTGCATCAGCAAGGCGCTGTCGGCGTGAAAGTCACCAGTATTACTTGCCGACTGGCTGCTTACTAAGTGCTTATCGTATACCACTATGGCGAAATGAAGAGGCTTAAGCGCTAGAAGGGTGTGTACAAGGAGGGCCGGAGGCAGTCTCTGAGCGAGCCCGCCATGCTTTTGCAGCCTCATTCAAACTACAATACATTGAGAACTCAGCCATGTTCCTCAAGTACTGTCTATTCTCCCCATCTATGAGTTTCTTGCAGCTCTTGAATAATTCGTGTGTAGGTGGTCATCAATGAATTACTACCATTTAAACAGCGTAGTGGTCTGCATCGAGGGAGTACAACACCTTGGCTCCAGCAGAGGTTCTATCCCCTTGATCTCAGCGCTCAGTCTCTGTAAAATTTGGAGAGTTTGCTGCTTCTCACAAAACCAACATGATCCTGCGAATTCAGCCACTTCAAAAGCAGAACATTCACCATCAAAGGGCTGTGCTAACTCTGACCTTGCCACTGAGAAACGCGTTGGAATCAAGGAATCAGAAAACAAGGACTCACATTCTTCCAAGGTAAAGTACAGTTTGTCAAAGAACATCAATGTAGCTAGCCATGTCTTGGACAGTGAGGAGGCATCCGGAGATACGGACAGCGATGACGTTCCTGTAAGCCAAAACGTGGTTGAGAATGATAAGTCCAACGGCGTCTCTGCCATTGTCAAGGTGGGGGCCAACATCTGAAGCATCAATGATCAGTGCTAACGTTTGTTCTTAGGAGCACCGCAAACGTCCTACTCCAGACGCAACCACCATTTCCAAGCCAGTCAACTATATGAGCAATCCGATTTTCAAGCTTGTAGGTCTGGCCTCTGAGCAATACGACGAAGATCCTGCTTTAAGGAAGATGATACCGAAGTGGACAGCGAAGTCGACGACGAAGATGAATATGAGGACGAGAAGAATGTGAATTATGAATACGAGAAGGAGAGCAATACTGCAAAATGGAAGTCCACTCCGATCTTCTCGATGCCCGCTAGAGCAAAGCAGATCTGTGTTGGTGAGGAGAACTGGCCAGAAAACTTCAACTTCGACACAGACTCCGTTACAGCATATGCTATCATGGGTGAGAATGGATTGCAGGATGTCAAATATTTTTTGTACAAGCCCAATTGCGACTGGATCGAGTATTACCCTGCTCTCGAACCTGAGTCTGCGCCCGAGCCGAAGTACAAGGGTAAAAAGCTGCGTGGCACGGGTCAGAAGTTCCTGGCCCAACACCAGTTACGCCCAGATCCGCCGGGCAACAAGGACCACAGGCTACATCAATGCCCGCTGGGATTAAACACCTAGGCTCGATAGCAGATGCAGAGCGTTGTCATCGGGAGGTGGCCTCTGCGCCATAAACTGCACTACCGCCTGTACCCAGACCTCCGACAGACAGTAGACCCCACGCAAGAGCAGCAATTTCCAAGTCAGCTTCGTTGTCCTCGTCGCCTTCATCGATCCTCTCACTATCCGAGGGATGGTATTCATCATCGTCTTCCCCCTTTGCTGGATGTGCACGTCTACTCGCACTTTTGGAGTGCTTCTGCCGATCACTACTTGTTTTTGGAGGACCTGCACCTTCTAGGGCTTCGTTTCGGGCACGCCTCGCTGTAGATGGTTGTTTTCTCTCTTCCGTTCCTGTACTCTTGCTTGTTTCTGTTTTCTTTGGTCTGCCAGGACCTTTACGAGATTGATACAACGATACGCCATTCCTGTAATTTGTCGCTTCTGGTCAGCGGCGAATCTGTGTTGGGAGGGAATTTCGTGGGCAACGTTTGTACATACTTTGATGCTGCGCTTCCTAATTTTGTCTTGATACCCCCGAAATTACTATCAACTGAATTCTCTTGGCGGCTTTTCCTTGCGCGACTCATGTAAATCATGATTGATCTCAACATCTCTGTAGCATCTAGCCCTCTAATAGCTGCCCAGATCCCAAGGCTGAGGCCCGTAAGGAGAACATCCCAAGCAACTGATCCCACAGCAGGATGTTCACCCATGGCTGCCAACACTCGACCAATGGCGGTAGATCCACGACCTAAAGTCGTCCGGTGCTCTTCTTTGAAAGGATGCAAGAGACTGTGTCGATAGTACGTGCTTTCCGGTATATTGTAAAAGAGTGCCGCGGCTGTTGACTTTAGGTGGAGCGCTGCCGAGAGAGTCGAGATGACTCGGAATAGAGTAGTGTAAGTTGATTGTGAATCATGAGGGTGGCTTGGCACAGCCCCCCATCCTGCAGGTATCGCATATGGCAGGAAGAGAAAGCAGAATGGCAAGATCCCTGAGATCCAAGAAACGTTCACAAAAGCGGTCGTGTTTGCAGCATATGGTACAAGGAACGTTGTAACAAACGAAGCAAGCAGAAGGGAAATGTATAGCGCCGGCCTGGGAAGGAATCCATCTTGTTTCATAGGGAATAACTTCTGAAGGAGATGCGAGTACCTAGTCATAAAGTGAGTGATAGCATTTTCACAAGAAGGTTGGCCGCACCTGCTTGAAGTGACTGGAACAGAGTTTCTTGTAATGGCTCGAACATTTGCGGGGAGAGGTACAGGAGTAAGAAGCACAGCAATAAAGAACAGATTCTGTGCATATGACAAGTTGACAAGTTGGGCAAGTCCCAAGAAAGCCCAGAGGTTTGAGATCTAGGTTTCCATGTCAGTAGCGACACTGGCTGTGGCGATTTGATCTATTGGAGGTCGAATAATTTAGGACATCATAGAGCCGTACCTTTCGTCTCTGGCCTTCAAGAGCTAGGTAAGTGCTGAAGGAGATGAGTCCGAGGTTGACCTGTTGACCCCACCAAAAGTGACGAGCCTTCTCGGCCACAATCTCACGAGAATCACGATAGAAGGGCGTATCACTAAGCCATCTCACAAGATGAAAACGACCAGGATGTTCACCTGCTCTCAAAGCTCCTTTATCGCCAAAGAGACTAGCGAGACGTCAGCGTTTCCATCAGCATTCAATATAACCGGACAACAAACCTTTCAGGCAAGTCAACACCTCGTTCTGTAGACCAGACTCGGTATGATAAGAGAGCAAACTTCACTCCGAAGAAACCTGCTGTGGCGAGGCTGGCAATTGCCAAGATGGAGAATGTCTGAACATATCCTTTTCGCAAAGGTTCTCGATGCCTAGTAGCAGAGGATGGCGGAAGAGCGAGAGGTATGACCGATAGATAGTACGGCATGCAACTAGGGAAAGGTACACGACTGAGAAGAGATGAGCTCCTACAACAGCCGTGTGGATGTAGCTATCTCGAGGTTAGTGATCCATGTCCGAATAGAGCGCGTTTCAAACGAGATATCGATAAGCTGCAGTGCACGTTTCATAGACGCCTTGCCAATCTGAAGTTGAACGATAGGCGCTGTCTAATATTACCTACCTCGGAGACGACTCAATAGGAACCGGTGCCATGATTTCACTTTGCTCAGCAGGGTATTTATCCGTAGCCGGAAAGCTTGAAGATTTTGGAAGCAGAGTCAAGAGATATGTTGTCTTCATGAAAGTTTCCTAGCAGCCTTTGTGATGGCTGGAATAGTTCTCCCGCATACTTACACGTCACAAAGAAGGAATGTTGGAAGTCTCCCCCAAACTTGGCAGTTGTGTCACGTGTCTAATGTCACCAATCTTCCATTCCATTGGGAGGATAAACAGCCCAGCCCGCCCGCCTCAGCCTTGCAGGAGTGCAGGGGTTCAAGGCCCAATTGACACATGGACACGAATCGAGAGCTGGACTTCCATGCCACGCTCCCGGCAAGGCTGTCCACTGTATGAAGAAGACACTTGTAGAATTGAGGACTAGAAGCGGTCTTTACAGCCTTCACTCTGTCTTCCCGTTCGGCGTTGGGATAAACGGTTCAAAATGTATCATCTAGCCAAGGGGCTGTATTTATATGCGACCAGCAAAGAAGGTATATCCTCATTCCCCGACTGCAGGTCTCTAGGCTTGTCCTCCCGTTCAGCCCTACTGCTGCTATTGGCTCTGTTCAAACCTTTTTCTTTACTATATCACGCATCTACTAATGCCCAAACAGAATACTCTGTCCTCCTCCTTGGCCTCGACAACGCAGGCAAAACCACCTTCCACGAACAAGTGAAATCGCTCTTCCTACCCTCCCACCCCAACCCCAAACTTAAGACTGTGCCCACAGTCGGTCAAAATGTCTCTACTATCACCATGCCCGATATGTATCTCAAGATGTGGGACGTTGGCGGGCAGCACAGTCTACGCAAGCTCTGGCAGAGTTACTACACCTCCTGCCATGCCATCGTCTTCATAATTGACAGCACGGACATCGGAGACGGGAATCTGGAGCACGATAATAGCGGACGGCTGGAGGAGTGTAGATTGGTGCTGGAGGATGTCCTGCAACATTCTGAGACGGAGGGTGTGCCGCTGCTGGTGTTGGCGAATAAGCAGGATAGGGAGGATTGTGTGGAGGTGGTGAGAATTAAGGAAGGGCTTGTGAAGAAGGTATTCGAGGGAGAAAAGGGTGCAAGCATCAGGGATAGTAGGGTATTACCTGTGAGTGCTCTGACCGGGACGGGTGTAAAGGAGGCGGTTGAGTGGGTGAGGAGTAGGGTCAAGTGGAATAAGGAGGGGAGACCACCGGTTATGAGGTAAGGATGGAGGGGTTGTTGCTTTTGGGAGTTATAGACAGCGAGGCGTTTGGTATGGTTTGATGCCAGGTGGGATCTGACGACTAGAGGGCGATGCATTGAATGGGATTACTGATGAATTGATTAAGTTTTAGACCTGGTGAAAGACTATTCTTACAATATCTGCATACAACGTCAAATTTTCGCATCTTCACCTTCAACACCAATTACCTGTGTCAACAATCCCGTCTCAGTATCCTGTACAAATCCCAAAATCTGCATTCCTTTGAAGAAAGGACTCTCTTTTAAAATCCCCACATCTTCCTTAATGCTCTCGTCGGGACTTTCCTCGTCAGCACTCTTTTATTTCCTTTCATTCTTCTTCTCCTTGAAGTCCCTCAAACTCCAGAGCAGTAAACTCACCTCACAAATGCCCCAAACCTCACTTCATCCAACAATTTCCCCGCCTCGGCATCAACACTCCCCTTCAAGGCCTCTCTAATCTCGTCCTCATTCGCAGTCTGCAATCCACAGTCCGTATGATGCACAACCATAATAACACCTTTCTTACCCAGATTCCCTACAGCTGAAAGAACCAAGAGCGTGGACATGGCGGCGTGGACACGGCCGCCAGCGGTGCGGACTACAGTAGCTTCTGGAAGGTGGATATGAGGATGGAGAATTAACAGTTGGAATGTGAGGAGGGGAAAGTAAAAGGGAGACTAACTACTTGATGAATCCATACCCAGGAACTCTTCTGGTGTAACACGGGGGTCTGTACATGCGACTGGTGACCCACAATTAGATGTCAGTATGAAGAAAGGTATTGCACCTCAACTGCCAGAGCCTGTAACCAAGTCTCCACGAACCAGGACAGTCAATATTGCAAGAAAACGAGACAAGGACAGAAGATTACAATCAATGCAGAAACAAAGGAACTGGTCCTACTCTTCTCTTTCAAATATCAACTTCCAGTTCTTGACACAAGACATGGAAAGAGAAAAACTCAATATTCGTGCCTTGTCACATCACAACGTGAGACTCAGCGAGATCAACATTGATCTTTCAGTGGAGAAACAAAACGAAATACAAGAGCGCTGGACTGAAAAATCAAAGAGATCATGCACCCACCAACAATAATCGTCCCATCCGCCCTCTCCCTCCCCTTCCTCTGCATCTCCACAAACGGTACAGGAGCTACATAATCTCCCCTCTTAGCCCACTCCCTGTATATTCATCATCAGTCTTCCGTCTTCAGTACTTATCCAAAATGAGCAAGAGTTCTAAAGCAGACCAGAATGTTGGCAAACCGCCAGACCAGCCTAGCTGGCTAGAAGCGATGATTGGGATCAAGATAGATAAGAGATAGACATACCTATTCCTCTCCAAATACATCTCAACCCTCGGATCCATCATATGTACTTATAACTACCTCCAATCCTCAGAATAGAATGCCAATCAACTAGCTTAAATCTAACCCTCGTATCTCTCTCTCTTTTCTCTCAACAGTCTGAACTTTTCCTTACTTACTCCACGCTCGACGGACCCGTGCACGCCCTCCCAGCCAGCCAGCCGGCGAGCCAACACCGAAGCTCACTCACTTCACTCTCAAGTCCAGACGGGAGAGAGGGGACAACAAGACCCAATCAAACTCTTCAAACTCAAAATACAGCCAGCCAACTTTAAACAACAAACAAAGCAAGGATTCTCTCTCTCCCTCCCTTCATTCGAACAGCCAAAAAAAATAGAAACCCAAACCAACAGAGTGAGATCTGATATATGATAAGCCTTCCCCCCCCCCCCCCCCCCCCCCCCCACTCCAAAAACAATCCATTCCCAGCCTGTCGGATCGGCATCGGCTCACATACAAAACCCCCACCCCACGTTTCAACGCTTATCTCTCTCTAAGTTACTCTAGGACCTACAGTAGGTATCAGAGCGCGTGTCTGAGCCATGACATAAAGTAAGATTAAGATTAAGATGCTACTGTAAAGATGCTAAAGCCTAAAGCCTAAAGCCTTATCTGTACTAGTGAGGGGTTGGGAAAAAAAAAAGGTAGATAGGCTCGATAGGTAAGGAGGGAGGGAAAGGAGGGAGGGAAAGGAGGGAGGGAAAGGAGGGAGGAAGCTTTAGCTAGCTTGTGATGGTTTGGGAGGAGGGGTAGAGAGTGTTAATTGCGTGTTTTGGATTTGGATTTGGATTTGGATTTAGCTTTAGATTTGGATTTTCGTGTGTGGCGTGTGTGAAGGGGGGGAAAAGTCAATTGGGGTTGGATGGATAGATTGGAGTTTGACATGTGCTTGCTTGAAACTCATATCTTGAACTGATGGTCCTCACGATAGAAATTACACAGATTGAAAGGTGACGAAAGGATCTATCCAAATGGGATTTGATATCATTCCATCGAATTGCATTCTGCTTCCCTATCTGCTGTAGTAGAGACTATGCTTCTCCCATCCACCTATCCATAGACACCGTGGATCAGCATCATTACCACATTAACACCGCCAACCTCCATCCACCCATCCGTTCCAGCCCATTCCTCCACCATACCCCCTCCAATCCCTCCATCCATCCACCTCCCCACACAACAAACGCCAAAAATCAAGACCTTCATTGCAAATCCAGAAACACCAGAATTACCCTTCCCGTCCCATCCATCTATCCCATCGCTAAATCTCAAAAAGAGGACTAATGTTCTCATCTCTAATAACGAAAGCAAGGCTGCTGAAAAATCTGAAAATTGAGAACCGAGAAGCAAAAAGGTGGTCAAGCCAGCGCATCCATCAAACGCACGCTAGCAACGCAATCTGTGGTATTGAGCTCAGAAAAGATCATGATCGTGATTCGTCGCCAAATCAAATCAGATCAGAAGTACGCACGCATTCAATCGGGTATCCATTCTTCTCGGTCGTCGTGTACTGTGTGTCGTATTCTGATATTGTCCAACTTCCCGCAGACATAGGCCGAGATCTCGAAATGGAATCTATTCATTCATCCTTCAAATCGTATGGAAACCGGCCGTCTCGTCGTGAAAGTGGTAACGTATGTGTGGTGCGTCCCTATGTACTGTGCGGGTGGTCCGTTCAAAAGGTGCTCCAGTTCCAATCCCTAGGCACGCTGGCTCCCAGACTCTCTGGTACGCCTGTATTCTTCTGTCCAAAGACACTGCCGATGCGGCCGATACGGGTGCCTGCGCAGCTCACGGTGGGTGTAGTAGGTGTGTCCTGATCATGGGAGCTCTCGCTGTTTGAACGGCTTGAGCGCGCGATCTTCCATCTCAGGTAATCTGTGAAACAGTGCTCACAAGCACGGACTTTGGCACCTTCAGGGTGGTAATTTGCATCTTGGTCAAGAGGGATGGCATGGCTGGAGTGTCTGTCGCAGAAGATGTTTCCGCATCGTCGACAGTGATGCTTTCGTGAGAGGAAGCCGAAGTAGACTTGGCAGGTTGTATCGTCGCAAACAACGGATTCGGAGTCGGGCTGCACGAAGAAAGGTAATTAGCATGAGATACGTAATTGTAATTGAGACGAGGCAACGAGAACCAAATAGTTTCGGGTATGAGCATGTGCTATGTCCTGAAAAATTCGGCAGGGCACGCGAGCTTCTGTCTGGCCAAGCGATGCGCTGAGAATGTTTCTTGCATGGGTTGATGCCCTTCACAACATTATTTCAGCACGCAATACCCCTCAAGGTATCGCGACATCAAACTTTGATACACCATATAAACCCATGAATATCCCCACCTTGTTTTGTGCAGGTGCTGAGTTTCAAGAGATTCTGCTAACGTACCTTCCAGTGTTCTCTTGTTGGCAAGCCCTTGACCTTTCCGAAGCTCTCCAGTCCCTCGGAGCTCCATTCAGCTTCAACTATTGCGCCAAGTCCACCCTTTCCACTGTCACCAGTTGAGCGTCTGCTCAGTGTCCGCAGAGTATCTGTGTCGTCAAAACTGTTGTCCTTGCTGTGTGGCGGGGTCAGGGGTGATTGTCTGGCTGTTCTCTTGGGAGGATCTGTAGGTCGCAAGACTGCAGGCACATAGAGAGGGGACTTTGGCGGGCGCAGTTGTCGAGTATGGGCTGCAAGATGCGCAGGCACGCCTGCTCGAGGAGATGTAGGAGATGTATTATTGGGCGTGGCGGTCGCAGAGTTGATGGGGGAGGTTTGTTGTGAGTTGAAGAGACTATACTGAGTCGGCGATGCTGTGAACTGTTGCACAGGCATCGCGAAATCCGTTGCCATGTTCTTTGTAGTTTTTTGGGGGCGTTCGAAGTTATCGTCTGACGTGGAGAAGGTGGGAGGGAGGATCTGCTGAATCGGCTTCTCGAGAAACATTCAGATGGTAGAGAGGAGTCGGTGTGGAGAGACAGTGAGCATGAGATTGAGCAAGATCGGAAGACGTATTATCGCGACAGTACGATAATGCGACAAGAACGTGTGCCACCGTCAGCTCACAGTATTAGAGTCAGAAGTCGGATATCATAGGCCTATCGAGTGGTACAGCCTTGTCGAAGTTGAAGTTGTACAGTGGACGAGATGGCAGCAAGAGTGGGCAGATCAACGACCACGTTCCTGGCAGACCTGTATATCCACGGGTTGATCTGCGGATGATAAGTAAAGAGCGTTGCAACGTTCGCGTGCGAAGTTCGACTGTGTTACGTCGGAATGTTACTGCAGATGAATTATCGTGGCTGCTCCTGGTGTTTTGTTGCTAGAAGGGCGAGGTTCTGGACTCGGCCCGCGCCCAAGATGACGGAAGGTGCTGATAAGCCTGGTGGTAAGGTAAAGGCAGAATCTAGCAGACAGGCAACGATGAGGCTATCTTTGACGAACAGGTTCTGGATAAAGCGGTTGCACAAACAATGTTGGATCTGGTGTGAGTATGAAGTGAGGGAGGTGGTGGTGGTTACTCAATATGAAATTCACGGCGGGACAGGATAGAACAGAGGAGGGCTCTCGAGATGAGCAGGGAGGGTCCTCTGTCGGGTGCAAGTACATAATAGCTGCAAAGTATGGCAGCACTAGATCCGCCCCTCCAGTTGATATGGGCCAGAAATTATCAACAGTTTGGCTGTGATTCGCCGATTCGAGGACTACAAACAGGGATACCTTATGGGGGCAACGTCGGAGCGCATCTCTTGAGATCCCTGGCATTTTAACTTTAGACTTCGAGGGTGGCATCGGCCTTCGACGGTAGATGGGACATTACAGTATTGCACGTGTACTGTAAGTGCAGGCCGTCCAGATCACTTCAACTCAATTCAGTCCCATTCAAGAATGCTTCTCCAGCTTTTTTTACTCGTAGACAAGAGAAGAGGTATCATATCCTCCACGACAGCCACGCCATTCAGCCGCATGTCTGCGTATGAGAATGATAATCAATCTTTGGCGCATTGGAACGAACGGCAGTCGGTCGGACTGGGGGCTGCCCAGCGCTACTGTACTGTATCGATAATCTCGATGACTTCTGGGATCGTCCAGTGTCCACAGACCTGCGGACCTGCGGGCCCACCGCCAAAAGACTGTCGCGTGTGCAGCACGCTAGAACCTCGGCCAAGGGTCCAACTTCGGATACGGGGCTCCTGACTGGCTGCGCTGCCCGTTCTTATCGCTGAGAGATGAGTGGCCAGGCGCACGGCGGTGACATTCTTCCCTGCGGTGCGGTCGAGTCGAGTGCAGCGCAGTAGTGCCATCCCAGCCGAGCGAGAGCGAGGGGCAACAATGAATGAAGCCTTGGAATTACCCATAATAATGGAACCTAAGATAAATTTACCTTGGTAATTGGATGCTGCGCTGCACTGGTGGAGCCGAGTGCTCGCCCAGCAGCACAGCCAGTGGCCACTGAGGAAACGAGGCGACTCGCGAAGGTTGCTTCTCCGACTGCTGCATCTTATCTATCTTGTCGAATCATTATTCGCTGCATCATCCATCATCCATGTTGGCAGCATAGGGAAAGCCTTAATGCTCATCAGAACGATCGCTGCCACTTCGAGGATGGCCCCAGACACGGAGGAAAAGGAGAGAGCCTCATTCCCAGGAACCTCCTCGCTAGCCTCCCAGCGTGCAATTTTGACACCTCGCGAAACCCTCCTAACCTTCCTAACAGAGTAATTCTGACTCGTGTCGGGCGGGTCTTTCTATTGGCGGTGAACTGCGAAATATGCCTCGTTTGGGACGAAGGTCTTCATAAAACGCCGCCATACGATCGCTTCCTGTTTTTGTTAACGGCACGCGAGCAAGCCCGCTATTGGGCCGCCAAATCCATGTATCTAAACTCAATTGACTATCGGGCCAACCCCCTCGGCTGTTCAGGAGTGCTGTGCTGCGCCGGGACATCAACTCGCCTCGCTGGACGTCTGTGGCTGAAGAGGCTGCGTTGCTTGGTCGTTCATGTACCTCCGTCTCCGTCGTCCCAAAGGAGGCCGCTTCGTCCTGTCATTAATCTATCACACCTGGGACGGAGGCACATCTTTCGGTATTCTGGGGAAATGTACCGTTATCTGTGGGGAAGCTTGGGGATTGGAGCCTTGGAGGCGACTGTGATACCACGAGTCCGCGGCTAAAGACCGCGAGTGTGGCAGCCAGCCAGCTTCAAAGCATCTTGAGTGGATCGTACTGTGAGAGTTAATGTACCGGAAATTCCGGACACGAGGAAATGCGTAAAGCTCTGGCAATAATTGGCAAGTCCAATTAAATCGAACATTCTATGTATTGGAGTTCTCCTGGCACTCTGCATGGTAGCACAAGTCCGGTTAGTGGGTGGCCTGGGAGTATCTTTGTAACTGATCCTGAACTCTCCACAGGCGAGAAAGGACGTGCAGTGCAGAAAAGAGCTTGTCGAAGTGATGTCGGTGTGGTTGATCGGACCGCCCAGGATGAAATGGTTGATCCTTCAAGATTCAAGAGCACACCTTGATCCTACGCACTGCAAACAGCTTTGGCGATCTCAAGTAAAAGGACCCTACATCGAAGATCGTAGCAAATGTCTCAAAAATGGGTTATGCTGTACGTTGCAGTGTGACTTGCCCATCGCGGAATCAAGAAGCGAAAAAGGTCAATACCAGAATATGTTAGATTGTGATTGGTTGGAGGTGGGTACCTCAACATGGATAATGTCCATATGTGGACCCGGCTGTCGCCCGATCTGATATGAAAGAGAAGAAAATAAGGCCGAGGTATCCTTCGCAGTGTAAAGGGTATGCCACTTATGTTCAATAACAGTAGAAGCCAGGCGGCTGGTGGCGAGAGGGAGGCAACAGCGAGACGAGATATTCCTCTTCATAGCTTCAACTTGACGAGATCTGCCGAAACCGTCGGTGATATTCCGGTATCAAGTCCTGGCACATTTCCATCATGGTGATGAAAAATCGGAAGGCGAATTGCAGCACTGCAGCACCCAAATCTCAGGATCAGATGAGCACAGCCGAATGCGTGGACAAGCTGTCCAGTGGCAGTGTGTTGCTATCAAAAGCTTGACATCCGACGGCTAAGCGCCTCTCATTCTCGTGGCGTCGGTGTCAAGGTTCTTTCTCTTCTCTCTTTGAAAACAGAATTGCATCGGAACATCTTTTGTCCTTCAAGCGTTCTCTTGGAATGAATTGCATACAGTACCATCCTGGCACGGGTCGGAGCGATTGTTAGTTTTGTCCCTTTTCACATCAGACGAACAGCTACCTAAACTTACTCTTGACGGCGAAGCTAAAATGGTTGTGATGTTTTTTCAACACTTGTTCGGCGGTTGACCTTTCTTGTTCCTTTACTTTTGCTTAGAAGAGACTCTTCGTTCAAACAGAACTCAATTGGCTTTTCGAAATCCTGCATTGTTGGTTCGTTGGTTCGGAATGGGTGTCAAGTACCGCCAAGCCACTCACTCGCTTGTCCCCGCAGTGAGATTGCCGGCAGCCTGCAGCCACTTTTCATTCTGATTCGCTGTTTAGCAAGAAACTCCATGGGCATGTGGACCTCGGTCTCCACTGTTCAACGTCGTCAAAGAAGAAATCATAGGGGGTCGAGTTGCTTCATGTCTTGATGGGTCAGAACACATTTATGCCGGGTATTCCGCGTCAAAAATCAAAAATCTGAAGAATACTGGATGTAGACATCCTTCCTTTATAAAGTCTTATTACCCCGAGATCTCGCAAGGAGCTTTAAAGCTTGGAAGAGCTGTGCGTCAGCTGTTGTGACGAAGGAACAACATCATGACGTCCAAGGTTATTGAGGTTGTGGGCCATCTCCCAACACTCCTTCCAGATGGACCAGAAGAAAGCCCTTTTACTGATGCGAATTGGACTACACTGCTAGCTATAATGGACACGGTCATCCCCACAATCAGCAGAGAGGAATCTACTAGCAAACCTGACCAAAGAGTGATTTCAAAGGAGGATTACCAAGCGACTGTTGATCAAATTGTTGTTGACCTGCCAAATGAGAAAGATCTGGATGCCTTCTTCAAAGAGCGAGCCTCAGACATTCCGGAATTTCACGAGCTCCTCAAACGAACACTAGTCCATTACACGCCCGAAGATGCCAGGGAAGGACTGGGGTTCATCCTCGCTTCTCTCAAGTAAGTACATTTTCCATCTCGAAATGAGGATCAAAACAAAGTACCAAACTAAGCTGTCAACAGCACTCTCATCGGCTCACGGATTCTCACTGGCTATACAACTCCCTTCCACGAGCAGCCCATCCTTATCCGAGAAGAAATTCTTGAGCGATGGCGCCTCTCCTATCTCCGACCACTAAATCTCGTCTACAAGCAAATGACAGCAATTGCCAAACACGTCTGGCTTAAAACTAGTCCGACATTCCCCAAAGTCACAGGATACACCCCTCTTCCGCACCACGCCAAGCCGAAGTCAAGTCACGAGTACGACTTTCTACAGTTTTCTTCCGGTGAGCAACCAGAGACTATCGAGACAGATGTTGTGATCGTTGGTTCAGGCTGTGGCGGAGCTGTCTGTGCTAAGAACCTTGCGGAGGCTGGTCATCGCGTATTGGTCGTCGATAAAGGGTATCACTTCCCCGCATCACAGCTACCCATGACCGAAGAGGCAGCAGGAATCCATCTCTACGAGAACGGAGGTGCCGTTCAGAGTGATGATGGATCCACGGTCGTCGTAGCTGGTAGCAGTTGGGGAGGTGGCGGGACCGTCAATTGGTCAGCCAGCCTTCAGACGCAGAATTTTGTCCGGAAGGAGTGGGCTCAAGATAGAGGTCTCACGTTCTTTGAGACTGCAGAATTCCAGGAGTGTCTTGATAGAGTTTGCAATCGTATGGGTGCTTCCACGGAGCACATTCGTCATAATCACGGAAATCGCGTCCTTTTGGAAGGGTCCAGGAAGCTGGGATATCATGCCAAACCAGTACCACAGAATACCGGTGGTTCAGAGCACTATTGTGGACATTGTACATTAGGATGTGGCATGGGGCAAAAGCAGGGTCCAGTTGTGTCTTGGTTACCAGACGCCGCCAAAGCAGGAGCCAAATTCATGGAGGGTTACACGGTCGATCATGTCATATTTGACGAGTCTTCAGGCGTTAAAAAAGCGGTGGGAGTGACAGGGAAATGGGTTTCGAGAAACTCTAAGGGGGGAGTTGATGGGCCATTATCCGAACGGACTGAACGAGAAGTTATCATTCGAGCGAAGAAGATTATCGTGTCATGCGGAAGTCTATGGAGTCCCATCATTCTACTCAACAGTGGATTAAAGGTCAGTCATCCATGCCAAATCAACTATTGTAATATAAACTCAACTGAGCCTTTCAGAATCCTCACATCGGACAAAACCTCTACCTCCATCCAGTCAACACCGTTAACATGGTTTTCAAAGAAGACGTCCGGCCATGGGAAGGTATCTAGCCACCCTCCTCAAACCACATTGCACCAAAACACTAATATCCCCCACCTTAGGTGGTATTCTAACCAGCGTGTGCACGACCTTCGAAAACCTCGACGGCCTCGGCCACGGCTCCAAACTCGAAGCCACAATCATGATTCCCTCCCTCTCCCTCGTCCTCCACAACTGGACCAACGGCCCTCAATACAAAGCCGCAGCCCTCAAATTCCGCCACACAAACGGCTTTATCTCCATCGCCCGCGACCGCGATCCAGGACGCGTGTATAAAGACCCCGTCAGTGGCAAGCCGCGCATCCAATACACACCCAGTGCGTTCGATCGCGCGAATATCATGGAGGGTGTGATTGCGCTGGTGAAAATCGCCTATGTGGAAGGCGCGACGGAGATTCATCTTGTGAATTCGGGGGTAAAGCCTTTCATTAGATCAACAACTCCATCAACGTCAGAGGACAACAATACCTCCCCCAACCCAGGCATAACCGACCCTGACTTCACCGCCTGGGTCTCCGAGCTGCAACGTATTGGCAACAAGCCACCCATGGCAGGTTTCGCGTCGGCTCACCAGATGGGTACGAATCGTATGAGTGTCCGCGCTCAAGACGGCGTTGTTGATCCTGAAGGTAGAGTCTGGGGAACGGAGGGGCTGTATGTGGCGGATGCGAGCGTGTTCCCGAGTGCGAGTGGAGTTAATCCGATGATTACGAATATGGCGATTGCTGATATGATATCGAGGGGCTTAGGGAGGGAGTTGAGTGCCGAGAAGGAGGAATGAGGAGATAAGTGGCTGTATGATAAAATTTGTTTTGTTTGTTTTGGGGATTACAATCGTATTGTTCATTTCAGTCGCTTAGCGGATTGTTTGTTTCTTAACCCGACGTGGTGCTGGCTCGCGGATCTTGTCCTTCGCACCATTCCCAGCTTAGATTCTACGGAGCAAAACTTCTCACCATTTATTACAACTTCAAAGTCGAAGTTCAAAGCTCCACCCATGAGGACAAAACTGATTAAAAACGCAAAAATATACTCGAGAGTTCCCAACCCCGCTCGCTTAATTTTACTTGCTCTCAGTCCACTTTGCCGTGCCATCCTGTCTCGTCTGTCTGAGATAACTGGATTAATAAACGTAGTGTTTATGAGAGTAAATATGATATTGAGTTGAGCAATGATGGAACATTCCAAAAGTCCAATTCGGCATTTTGTGCTCCTTTTCCGCTTAAATTATGGGTTGGCATTGAATCGGCACTGCACCTGTTTGTCCACACTGAGCTGACCTGATCTCTGATGCCAGCGAGTGCCGATAACAAGCCATACAAACTGTTGTTGAGATTTCGACAGCAGAGTTATGCTGAACCAACGAGACCTGGGGGAGCGATTTGAGAATAATAAAGTCTCAAATTCACATATCTCATCTTACATGGCGTGAAATGAAGCTCCTTTTCATGGCCATAGCACGTGTACATTCTTACTCGTACCCGCGCAGTACGCTGACAAAATGAAAAGGGCAAGAAAGAGAGTACATAATCGATACTATTTACAAAAAATCACTTTTAATACCAGGGAAGCATTAGTAAGTACAGTTCAATCTGTAAGCTTTCCAAAAGGCGGGAATATAAGCAGACTACGATAATCTCAACATCTGCTCGCTATTCATCGCCCAGTCCGCCGAGCTCCTTTTCAGTACTTTCTTTGTTTCTTTATATCAGTAAGCTGATCGATTGGTGTCTCATGTATACCAGCTACTCGATGAATGCTCCATCAGCACGCTCTCCTGTCGAGAATTCTAGAGCAGATGGACAAACTTACCACCATTGTCTTCTGGAGCAGAGCTTGCTACATCATCCTCCCCAAGATGATCATCCGCAGCCCAGAATTGGCTTTCCCAGCTTTTTATTTCACGGTCCGGTTTAGGTATGAAATCGGACGATCTGTTTTGAAGGGTATCCAGATGCCCGAAGTGAACAAGACAAATCTCCGGGTCACCAAAGTCTGGCAGGGAAGATTCTTTCCAAGCACATGTATGTTCGTCATTAGAGTCTGTGTATTCGAGCTCCTCTTCAGTTCCACACATTTCGTCGTCATCAGGGTCTGCGTATTTGGGCTCCTCTTCATCTCCACACATTTCGTCGTCATCAGGGTCTGTGTATTCGAGCTCCTCTTCATCTCGACGCAATTTATCATCATCCGCACGATCAACGGACTCGGGGCGTAGGTCGAGAAGCGCCCCTGAGCTATCAAGGTACACGACCCATTTAGTAGGCTCTCTGTGATCGAAAAGCCGTCCGAGAACAATCGCCTTCAGGTATCGATCGCCACTCGCTGTGGAAAGAATGATCTTATGAAGTATGGTATGATCGCTCCCAGCAACAGAGTGGTTGTTTAACCAGTCTCTACCAACAGTCGAGACGTATAAGGAATAGGTTTGTCCGAGAATGAAAAGCCGAGTTCTAAAATTAGGCTCGGAACGTGTGGTACTACCCCAGGTGGGGGAATTCTCGCGTGGCTAATTATCAAGTTTCGTAGTGTCTCCAATTTGGAAATATTGAATGGGAAACCTTGCTGGAGCATGGAGCTGAGGCTTTCTAGGAGGACCTCCGTTTCTATAAATTTGGATTTGAATGTAGGCGCCCTGAGTTGACGTTTATTCATGTCCTTTAACTCCTTCGCAATCTCAGGTAAAGTTGACTGATCAGCTAATTTCAATATCATCTATGCATGAAAACTTATGATTATATCGGAGCATTTGCTTAATTCTCTTTTGAGCCATGGTAGCAAGGTATATCGACGCTCGCAGCTGATGCACACAGAGCTCTCGAAACTTTACGGTGCAGGTGTTGGAGCAGAGGCAAGCAATAATAGTCTTGTAATAAATAGGAAATCTACATAAGAAACTCTAGCCAAAATAAGTTGATCAAAAGGTCATTAAAAGGTAGGGAATGGATACTCGACACTCCTATTCTACAGTCTAGCGATTCAGTCCCTGTAAATGCTTCCCTGATCCTATGAAACTCTAATCTAATCATTTCATTGTCTATGAAAACGTACTTTTCGAACGAAATCCTTTGAGACTACTTGGAATACTCCAGTGATGAAAGAGGAGCCCCGCCCACTACGACGGAAAAAGGCTGTCCGCATGCAGAAATCGCCCCATGGAATTTTGATAGAAGTCATCTTTTATCTCAAATGCTGATAGTTACGTACGGCATGGACTCGCTACCGATGATAGCTAGCTGCAGTGAGTTTGGAAGGACTCTTTGTCTTAAGTGGGGATAGTTGTGAAAAGTGTGTCGCAGTGGAAAAGGTCGAATTTGGGGGGTGTTTCCGCTTTTGGAGGAACGTGAAGGAAGCTTCCGTGTGGGAGAGATGCTGAAGACTTTGTCAAAGGGATTTCCTGTCGCGGCAAAGCTATTCTAATACTGAGCTAAACCGCAACACGTGTCGGTCTGAAGAGAAAACAAGAGAATATCTTTCTATCGAGGGCCAACAACACTTGGAATGCCAAGCATGTTCAGGCTTACCTTGGTACTTGTCAATATTGGACTCTAGATACAGGCACTGGTCCTCAGTATCAAATCTTTATGGCTAATCAAACGATGAGAGAATTTGCAATTCTTGTCACTCAAGAGTGGTTGAAGGGAAAGGGCAGAAATTTTCCCTCGCTATTGCTGCATGCAATCCACGAGTCGAGCAATAAGTTGAATGCTGCTTTATGTAACTTCCAGGAAAGCTCTATGTTCTCTAGGTAGAGCATTCGAGTATGGACCAGAGCTTTGTATATTCTGGTATGGAAACTTTACGAGTTCTTTGTATGGTAAAGCAGATGTAAACAAAGTAGAAGGAACCCTCAGTCTGTTACACCCATACACTTGAGCAAAAGATTGATTCCAGAATGCCGCATCCGAAAACACATCAGAATCGCAGACAGAAACGGAAGTCTAGACAGCAAAGACGGCGGGTCCAACGACGTCGACAGAGAAAAAGGAAGAAAGCTCGAAATTTCATTTTGACCAAGTTACCGGCATTTTCAACAGACGTCTTCCACACCCATTGATTACAGGCCACCAAGCCACCGGAGTTTTTGACATATGTTATTTCCACTCATAAATTGAAAGTCAATCCGCCTCCCCAGTGGCCATCGATCTTGGACGAATGTCAGCCTCGGGCATGTTTCCGTGATCAAGATCCTTCAAGTTACCGCAACGTTCGAGCCAGTGATTTCCGCAACATACTCTGGCCTCGTGGCGGTCTGAGGAAGGACCTAATTGACCAAAAATTGCTGTGGATTAAGCAGGACATCGCTATCGTTTCGTCTCTAGCGGAATTCTTGGCGGAATATTACCAAGAAAGAGAGGACGTTCCGCAACCGACGCTAAAGAGAAAACGCTTGAGATACATGTCCACTCGGATATACGGTGGAGGTCTCATCAATTGATTTGATGACATTGTGTTGATTTTGCGTAACCATTACCATAGAGCAATCAAGTGTGCAGCGAAGCTTGCAAGATTGATGCTAAGGAGCTGCAGATATATATCCCGTAAGCTGCCATTCAGAACACACATTTCTCCAGTGGCTTAGCGTAGCGCATGTGCCCTGTGATTCAGGCAGCCCCTAGAATCTTAGCGCCTCGCTTCAGCACCTCGCCCTGCAAAAGTTGTGTTAACGGCAGCCTCGAGCTTAGGTAGGGGATAGTCAATCGCGGCTAATACTCAGACGCCAGAGGTCTATCATGCAGAGCAGCTGCAAACCCATTATTTTGCTACCAACGTCAAAGACACAAACAAGCAAGTAGAAATGGAAATTCGTGAAGCTCACGGGTAAGCTTTACCTCCAGCCAGTTATCCTTCAAGGCATGCCGCTTTGATCTGTACGTTATTTCATGTCCTTCGATTGTTTCCTTTTTGTACCCGTCGAGAACGTGTGGGAGAGTCACTCGTGGAAATATTGCAAAGCTTGAGGTTCCACGAAGCTCAACCTAAACCTGAAGTCCACCTCTGACATAATATCATTCTTCTTCAGAGCCCGTCCGGCTTCCTAGAGGTCGCAGAAGAGACTGACTATGGCACATCGCGGGTATCAGGGCCACCCACCGTATTGGGTCTCGTCGTCAGACCAGTGCCAGAGCCTGATATGTTGGCTTGCTTTACTCATTGTCACACGGGCTTTTATACATCATCCGTATCGATTCATCCCTCCTACCCAGTCTGCTCGTCAGCACTTGCATCGTGCCCAGCAATGCTGTTCGTCTTGAGATTTCTGAAGCCACTCTTTAGCCACTACAGTTATTTTGACGTAATCGCGCAGTGCGACATCAATGCTGAATGGATGGGCAGTTTTTTCATATAAATGTGGTGCAGATGCATTTCATTGCTGACGAGTTCCAGGAGCGGGGTACAGCTGTTCCCATAACTAGTTAGAAACCACGGGTGCGCGCCCGCCCTCATCAAAAATCGTTTCCCCCCCCCTCTCTAGAAACCTACCTACCTACATCTTTATGAAACGCGATTATAAAACACTATAACTTTATAGAAATAAACTAGAACACTAATATTCTAACTTATAAGTTTCCTAGTTTTAATTGAATATCTAGTTGTAAAGTTATTAATTGATTAAGCTGCATAGGATTTGAGGCTCAAGTTAAGAGCTCAGCCTTGAGGTGGCCCGAGCGCAAGGCAAGCTGAGAAAACCGAAAGTCCTAGTTCTAAGGAAATCAAATTAAGTCTGTTAATATAACTCTACAAAGTAAAACAAATTAACAAAGTGAGTCAAAATATGTTAATCTTCAATTATTTAAAAAATCTAGGTATTATATTAAAAGGTGGTTGTGATGCAAGTAGGTACGACTCAGAGAGGGGGGGGGAAACGATTTGGATGAGGGTGGAAAATCGGTCCCGTGGTTTCTAACTAGTTATGGGAACGGCTGTATGATTGGCTCCTCCAACTTCACCTGGATCCCCTCTGTCAACCTTATCAGACCCGAAGTTTACGAGCTTACATGAGCTTTCCACCCATTCTGGGTGCACATTGAGGCATATTGACCTTACACGAGATTTATTTGCTCTCAATATGCGCCTTCTTAGAACCACGACCCTCGAGCTGGAAGATTTTATGGGCATTTCTCCAGCATATGCGATTCTTTCCCATCGGTGGCAAGATGACGAGGTTTCTTTTCAAGACATGATGAACGGCGAAGCAGCCAACAAAGCGGGGTACAGCAAAATTAAGAAGTGCTGCCGTGAGGCGTCCAAGCAAGGATTGAATTATGCCTGGATTGACACCTGTTGCATCGACAAAACTAGCAGCGCAGAGCTTACCGAAGCCATAAATTCCATGTATCAATGGTATCAAAATGCGAAAGTCTGTTTTGTTTATCTTTTCGATGTCGATGATTCAGAGGTCGATGCACATTGTTCAGATGACGCTGTAGACAGCGCCCATTTCGAAAACAGTTCTTGGTGGACCAGAGGGTGGACCCTACAAGAGCTCATTGCACCTTCAGCGCTCGAGTTTTACAACTCGAAATGGAATTTGCTCGGTTCGAAACACGATTTGACTGCCCTTATCACCACAATTACTGGGATTCACCATAAAATGCTTCAAGGAGCAAACCCCGAAACATTCAGTGTTGCACAAAGAATGTCTTGGGCATCCAAAAGGACTACAACGAGAACTGAAGACATTGCATACAGCCTTCTTGGTATTTTTGGTGTCAACATGCCAATGTTATATGGCGAAGGAGAGAAGGCTTTCATTAGGCTGCAGGAAGAAATTATGAAACATTCGAACGACCATTCTTTGTTCGCATGGAGTGTTGAAGGTGAGGGTTATCGGGGTCTTTTAGCAAAATCTCCTGCCAGCTTTCAACAGTCGTACGATGTCGTCCCTTCGTTCAATAAACTCAGTCATGTTCCATACTTCGTCACGAACTTTGGGCTGTCCATCACACTGGCTTTTATACCTTGGGCAATGGACACATATTTTGTGGCACTCGATTGCGAAAGAGAGGATAAATATGACAGCCGAATAGGCATATATCTTAAACTTTTGCGGGAAAAGGATCAAGCCGCAAGAATATCTCTGGATGGAACAGACTTCCCGACTTTTGAGTCGAGAAACTTTCCGCTGGTTCATCTTCGGCAGATATATGTTCGTCAACAAGTCTGGTTCGTCGCTCCCCAACCGGATCGACTTTATGGTTTCTGGATCCGAACACTACCTCCTATGATAATGTTTGCAAAAGGGTCAAGATTTGCTGTAGCCGACTGTAACCAACCTATCTATAGAACGGAAGTATTGTCAAGGAATGTCTGGAATGATGGAGAGCGGTTTCTCAAACTTGAAACAGGCGAACACGGTACAGCAGGAAGAATATGGTACGAATCGGTAGATAAACATCGATATACTGTGTTCAAGATCGGATTTGATGATGCATTCAATCCTGTCTGCCTCTGTTCAACTCACGGTGTGGAAGGGTCGCTACGGGACCTGCCTGTATCGGATAACAAGTGGCTTCAATACCCCGTGGGAAGGAAAGACGGGTATCTGCAAGGTGATAGGTTCTTGGGACTACGTGAGACTGTGCACCTTGTCACAGTCTCGGTAAGTAAGGAAGTAGTTGGGGGCCAGAGAATGTGGGTCATTGACATTCATCCTGTCTTAACGGACGAAAAGCAGAGCAGATAGGAACTTTAGAGCATGACTTACCAAAACTGCCGGTGGTGATTGTCGATTGACATGCTACCATGTTATTTTACCCAGGCAGATGCAGACGTAGATATCCAATCCTCGCTTCACTCCAACTTCATGACAGTGACATCTCCATACGCCACCTGTGTGCATAATCTATCATTCATCAAGCGAGACAAATTCCGGACCAAGATCTGCGACTTTTATAACTCAACGTCTTGGGGGCGCAGGCTTATTCGTTACGGCGTTGACTATGTCCCGCACTCCGAAGTGAAAAAAATCGATGACATGTTACATTTGACATCGTGATCATCAGGAGTCGACTAACAGACGCGGTAGTACCACTGTTACTGCAACACATAAATATCACATAGGAGAGCAATTTGAGGGAAAGAGCATTTTCGATGTTTGTTTCCAAGACACTCAAACATACAGCAAGACCAATCCTTTTCAACCCATCCGTTCTCATATCGCGCAAAATGGCACAAGCATCTCAGCCGGGAGAGAATTTCGAGGTTCGACAAACGTCTGCAACCGAGGACTGGCATCCAGATGTGAGTAAACACACTGTAAAACTCAATTGACCAACGATTTCGGGGATGGAGCCATTTTTCGGTCAGATTTTGATAGTTTTGGCGACTCGATCACTAATCAAGCCTCAGCAATCTAAGTCCCTTCCTTTGGACAAACCCAGACAGGCACTTGTCGATGACATTATTGCTCTCTACAGTTGTGAACCAACAATTGAAAGAGTCAAGAGATACACCCCAGACTGTATTTATGATGACCAGTTTGTGTACGCCAATGACCGGTAGGCTTCCCGACTCAGTTACCAAGAGAAGAGCTGAAAGTACGTAGATACAAAATGGCTGGGCAATGGTTCGCACTTCCAAAACTGTTCAAAGCCTCCAAAAATGAAGGTTACGAAATTGTTCGCAGTGACGACGAGGTCATTCAATTCAAAAATGAACAGGTGGATCTCACCCCAACGAACTTCGTATCAACCCTGGCCACTTTCTGACATATTGTAGTCTTGGACTTTCAAAATTATTCCCAAGACAGCGACTATCAACGCTTTGGTGACGCTCTCGTTGGATCCAGAGACTGTCCATAGTGACTTCATCCGGGTCAAGTACCACAAAGACCAGGCAAATGACAAAGATTATTCTCATGAAGGACTTGGCTTTACTTTCAAGAAGTGGCAGGCTGATCAGGTAGCGAAGCATATGGATAGTAAAGACGTCGAGGCTTTCGAGGCCGACAAAACTGCAGGTAAGGAGCATGTGAGAAAGTATGGCGATGGGAAGGGAGATGCTCCGGAGAAGAACTTGTAAAAATAAATGCGCCTAAAGAACGACTCCATGGCTTGAATCTACTAAAGGCGTGAGGAATTGGTTATACACAGACCGGCTTTTATTGAGATAGAATTCGTCCATATTTTATGATTGCTGATCCATACTTTTGCTGAGTCCGGTCTTTCCAAACAGCTGGAATTAATCATAATGTAACATTATCCTTAGCATCTTCATTGTTGACTCGTGCAGATCTAGTGAATTAACGTTACCATGGCGGACTTGGGCACCTCCAGGTTTCCATAATGAATCTTAAGAGGATTCTGTTCTCTAAACATCGCTTCTCGGATTGTGTAGTCAGAACTACAATAGTCCATTAGTCCGGTTTGATCGGAAAGATTGCCCGGAACATCACTTGCATTGTCAAACTATTTCATGGTCAAGCCTAAATATTGTCCACCGGTTCACACGCCGATTCTTCGACTAATATCCAATTTTTGACAAAGGTCAAATATAGCCGAATAATATACGAAAATATATACCCGGCATACAATTTTTCATGGATCGTCATTCTGGCGCAAGAGTCTGTTTGAGCGAGTAAACCTCCTTCAGCTCCTCATCAATGGGGTGAAATATAAAGAAAGCAGCGACTCTGAGAAAAATTCAGGGCAATTGAAAAGTATTATGATACACTTGACCATCTTTTAGCCTTTGCCGTTATTCTTGCCTAGCGCAGGTATCTCGAGAACCGAAAGTTCTCGTTGAGACGAGATCAGTCGGGGATGGCTGCTTATCTATTGACAACACCTGAATTGAAGATCAAGGGGAATCATAGGATCTCCCTTAAATATTATTGATAGCAATTGAGTGCTACTTGAGTGTCTCGGTGCCTCGCAGGAGATGTGACTTGTTCGTGAACCCGGCGCGGCACTATACCAGTTGATTTTCCGGACACAGTAGTGGATATAGTTGCAATTGAGATGATGTGTACCTACTCCGCGTTGACTCATAATCTAGCGTACGACTACCATAATACTTCTAGTCTCCCCAAAAGGGTTTCTATTCTCTGGTTGTGGATGAGCTAGTCGCTATCGTCATTTGGCTTCCTTCTGGAAGTGAACTAACGTACGCGAACCACGAAAAGCTGTGAGGATGACAAAATTGGCCAATTATGATCTGGACTAAAGCTAACGATGTGTTCACAAGGCTCACAATTATTCAAAGACGATTTGAAGTCGCACAATGATTATTTCTTCATCCTTGGATACTTCACCTGCTTCCAAAACTCCAACCACAATACTAAGCCACACACAATATGAAGCTGTACACCACAACTTCGAGTTGTCACATATACCAGCGTCTGCAGGCAAGGAACACTTCTCGACTACAGCTCACTCAACAATTCCGATCTTCAAGAAACCACAGACCAACAGATATCGCTCATCAAACATCAGAAAAAAACTCGAACAACCCAGACTACCACAACAAAACACACGAATATCCGAGGATTCAGTCAACATGAGCAAGCGAAACATCATCTCGGTTCAGCAAGCTGAGCTACCAGTAGCGAAGAAGTCCTGTACTACCCAAACATCCCAGAAAGCGGCGAAACTGGACCAAATCAGAATTTCCTCTCATCCCATCAGCTTCTTCGGCAAAACAATCAAGAGAGGTCTCTCATCTGAGCAAGAACAGGCAAGTTTCAAGATACATTACACTTGTCCCAAGGAACAAACAACAGCAACCACCAAGGAGAAAGCCAGTGCAGTCGGACGACAATTCAGTATGGATCAACTCCTCGACCAGTGGTTCGGATCGGATAGGGATAAGAGGAAGTCTCTCCGTTTCACTGGCTTCCGTCCCGTCCAACAACCTGTTGCAAAGAAATACGACACTGGCAGCAACAAAACTACTACTCTGACCAACAACAAAACCACTGCTCTGAACAACAACAAGACCACTACTCTGAACAACAACAAAACCACTACTGTCAGTGACATACCTCGTCCAAAGACGACCAGAAAGAAGACTGTCAAGCAGGCTTTTACCATTTTCGAGGATGACACCGGTACCGAGACTACCAACCCAACACCAGACGACATAAAAAACGACCCAGCATTTCAGAACTTTGGCTCCACAGAACAAATAACCTCATCCACCACTTATATCAGACGCGGCACCAAGACAGTAATGCAGCTGGCTAGCTGGAAATACGCCAGCTACGTTACCGAGTGGTTGAGCCCCCTGACCGCTCACCTGGACGCATTGGGAACAGAGAGCGACTCAGGGTTTGTAGAAAGATTATGTACGTGGAGGGACAGAATAGAGAAGGTGCGAGAATACGGTGTTACTCATCCCAAAGGAGTCCGATACGGGACGTTGCAACACACGCATCACGACAATGAGGAGGAATGGTTCACTGTGGAAGACGTGGAGGAATTAGCGAAAATCATGGAGGACATGCATCAGTTTATAGTGCTTCACCAGCTAGGGGACTTGCTTAAAGAAGGGGCTGTCCTGCAGGTTCATGAGCACTGCAGCAAGACACTTACCATGATCGCGGGGTATTGTCTGACGTTTGGCGGAGGATTGGACGTTGGAGGTCCTATTGAGATGGGCTATCTTGAAGATGGGAGGAGAAATCCGGAGTTCTTTAGACGGCTAGTGGCGGCGTGGTCGAGGATCGTGGAGTTGTATTTGGATGAGGACCTCGAGAACCACTGGAATGGGACGAACGGAATGCATGTTTGGTGGATCAGGAGGTTGAGGAAGAGAATTGGGGGGTTTGGTGTGGACGACTTTATCGATTGGGAGGTGATGGAGAATTTCTGGGGCGATAGTTACCCGCCGTGCGAGCACGTCAGGAGATTTGGAGGAAGAGTTATTGTGGCAAAGGAAGATCCGTACGCAGAGGAGAGGTTTCGGATGGGGATCGATGAGTTCTTTTATGTATAAAGTGGTTGGATTGGGAAATTGCCAGTATGGGGACGAGCTTCGGAGGGTGAAAGTGTTGGGAACAGAAGTGGCTGAAACGCATCGGGATGAATGAATGAGTGAAGGAAATGCCAACCTCAACTGAACATTACTCGTGATGACAATTGCCTTCCATTGAGACTATTCTCATCCCTTCGTAATTTAGCATGCTTTGATTCTTTCCCATGACTCTGGACAGTCATAGGTAGTGGTCGGACCTTGGGTCTCAAAGGGCCCGCTGATTTGCCTCATCATCAGACGATGCTAAGAAGCCTCCCTTAACACGCCTTTTCTTCGGTTCCGTCAGCCAGACTTACAGCTCTCTGTCGTTTGTCTAATCAACCAAGATTTTCTCCTCGAGCTCTCCGAAATTCTCGAAGAAGCTCTCGAACAATCTCACACCGTGCTCGACATCATAAACGCCACCGCACTCACGAATGCTGTGCATGCTCAACTGAGGATTGCCCAAATCCAATGTGCGTACACCCGTAGCAGCGCTAAGCATAGGACCAATTGTACTTCCGCAACTCGAATCGTTTCTTACAACAAATAGCTGCAGAGGAACACCGGAGCTCGTAGTTGAGTCCGCAGAAGGCTTGGCACGGCGAGCGACTTCTTGAAGGAGGACGATGCCTGGAGAGTTGGTGGCATATCTCTGATTCGCATTGATCTTGATGACCGTACCCTTGTTCATCTCTGGACGGTGGTCGGACTCGTATTTGTGGGCATAGTTCGGGTTAACACTATGTGCCATATCGGCAGAGATGAGGAACGATGCAGAAAGGGTCTGCTCATAGGCCGTTGCTAGATCTAATTCTTGCTCCCGGACCTGCTCGTAGGAGTTGTCGGAGACTGAATCATGATTGCCTGGAAGGACCGAGAGACGTCGAAGCACAGCGGGCAGAAGATTCGAGGCTGCTCCATGCGCAGATGTGCTGCCGATCTCTTCGTGATCAAAACATGTCGTTAAGCGAATACAAGACTCATTATCCAGGGCGGAAGGCGACGAGTGACACTCGATGAGACCCTGCACGGCGCAATAGGTCATACCGAGGTTGTCCAGCCTCGCAGAGAAGATCAACTCGTTATTTATACCCCCAATGCATGCCTTCTGTGTATCGTAGAGAACCATCTCGAAATCGACGACATCTTCCACTTCTACGCCTGCATGTTCTGCGATGATCTCTAGGACATATGGGTGATGCCTCTCGCTCATCAACTTCAAGGGCTTAAAGTCCTCAGTATCCTTTGCGTCTTCCTCTGTCTGCTCTTTTTTACCCGTGCGATTCAATTCAGCAGCAACGAGCCCGGCAATAGGAAACAGTTCCGTCTCTTTGTTTGGGTCGAAGTTCGCGGAACGGTCGAGATGGATCGCCAACGTTGGGATTCTTAGGATTGGCCTGTCCACCTTGACCAACTTCTGTACATAGTTGCCCTTTCCATCTCTCACCATCGCCCTGCCAGCAATGGACAAATCTCTGTCAAACCACGTGTGCCAAATGCCTCCCCCATATGTCTCGACTCCCACTTGCATGAATCCAGCACCAGTCTTCTTGCTCACAGGCTTGAGGCGTAGACAAGGTGAATCAGTATGTGCACCGATCATGGCAATAGGATTCCCTGGCTTCCACTTATGTCCGATCGAGAATGCGACAATCGATGATCCGTTTCGAGTGAGGTAGAACTTCCCACCTGGGCGGAGGGTCGACGACCAACTATCGCGTTCTCTGATCTCCGAGAAGCCCGCTGCTTGCAGACGTTTGATGGCAGAGTGTACCGCATGGTAGGCTATCAGACCATTAGTACAATATGGATGCAGGACTCCAGAACAGAGCTCCGAGGAGGGGTATACTTACGGGTGGGGGAAGCGTTGACGAAATCGAGGAAGTCGTTCGCTTTCGCAATAGCTGCAGAGACTTTCTTGGTTGATGACATTTTGACAGGATTCACAGAAGAATATGAGCGTCGAAGGATACTTGGAATCAGAGAAGTGCTCATAAGGAGAAATCAATAGCCAGTAGAGCTTGTGATACTTTGAGGTCGGCCGATGATCCAATGTTGCAAGCTTGTCCCACTTTTTCCCTGATTCGGTCTAGGTCCCAAATTCAGATTGGAGAGGCTGAAGACTTCAGGTTGTGACAGCAGAGCCAAACAAGGCAGCAGAAAATAAGACAGTCAGAAATCTGTCCGAAGTATGAATGTAGGATAGGAGAACGAAAAAGCGTTATACTTGCTCAGTTTTCGACAATCTGCTTTCGCAGGCAGAATTGATGCATCTTCTGTGGTGAGTGAGAAGCTTGAATTGCGGGGATGGAACCACGTCCGTCCGTCAGCTGTGCTTTAACATCAAGACCATAGGTACACTGGCGAGACTGGATACTGGAGCAGTTATGCATATAAAATCAAGCATTGTAGTTATTGGCAATATCCAAAGACAGTTCACTTTTGTTTACAAACGAGTGCCGAAGGACGAGAGAGTTAAAAAGGACACTAGGCTCGATCAGGTACCGGCCTGACTTAAGGTCACACGCTCACCATTGATCAACTGCCAAGTCATAAACATCTATTGAAAATCATCTTCTGTTCTCGTATAATCAGTATTTTCTACAACTCACAGGATCGCCATTCTCTGACGGTTCCTCGAGGCGTGGTGCCGATTGAGCAGCTCCAGCTGTGCTTCGTTTTACTGTCCCTCAGAACCCTTAATGTCGACGGAGGAGTCTCCGCAAGTATGGCGAACAGCTAGAGCTTGCAAGTACAAGCTACGAAAAGGGGCGCTCTTTGGCACGTCTTCTTGATTTTGTCGGCAGATCCGACTTATGAAGCTATAGTTGGATCCAAGAAAGACTCTAGTCACCGGAGCGATCCGAACGACGCGGTTGTCTCGCTATTTCCCGCTGTTCTTTCCGCTGTCTCACCATTGCCATTATCCCCTCTCCCCGACAGGCGATGATCCTTTTTGCTAGTACCATACACGAAAACCGCCGAGAAAGAAGGTTTCATTCCCTCGATCATTGAGGATATATCTTTGAAGATCCCCTAGCAGTAGCTTCGCTTGGAGTTGCACCTTCATGTAGTATCGTTTGTGTTTGCCCTGGATCCTGTCATCTTGACAGTCGACGATCAACTGTCAGCTATCAGCTGTCACCGCGGAGCCACCGAGGTTTATTCGGTATATGTGCGCATAAGATGGAGAAATGGAGACATGTGGTTTGCTTCCTTTCTTGCCTTTTCAATTTCAACTGCCGAGGTCTTTCCACGATTTGGCGTTTCGGTATTGGATTTTAGTCTTGAGAAGTCTCGCAAGCTAGTGAATGGTGAGGCGAACTCTAAAAGCAAGTAGCCAGAAGAGACGGGATGTTTCAGTGCTGCGAGAATGACTACGGAAAATAGTACGGGGGATCACTTTTTATTCCGTAGTTCTCATGCCATCAAGGAGAAAAGGAAGTTGAGCCATCCAGACGAACGGATGTGGCATGGAGGACTGGCATTTAGGGTAATTGCCTTTGCCCATTTGGATGTATCAGTTTCCAACATGCTGTTTAGCCCTGCACTTTTGCTTCCACATTTGGGGAAGTTCTATCTCCTCGGTACCAGTATATGCAAAAGGCCTCGCGTACCAGCGACGTATATTCGGCTGAATTGGGCGCGTTTGACAATTATTTCCCCTGCATGTCTGCGTGCATGACAGATGCAGTAATAAAGACTGGTGTGTTGCATGACAGGAGAAAGGGGACATGTGAAATCTAGAATTCTGTTGTTGGTAAACTGGAAAGAACAACTTCTAGCCATTTTTCTTCTGGAGAGATGACTAAGAGGAGACGATTCATGCATTGATGCCCAGACAGGGCGATCCCTACACCGACCGAGAAGAATCCAGAGCTGGTGCTCACGGATGTTGGCGCATGGTTCGCGATATTTCTTCGGTACGGCTATTTTTGTTCGGATGGCAGAAGTTTGTTTTCCGGAGTTTGGCTTAGCTGTGGGTGGGATCTTCGAATGAGCGTTGTTGGGATGAGGGTTTGAGATGTTGGATCAAAGCAAAAGAATGGAAGTTACAGCTGCCTGTTGAACTCCACCAGTTTCCAGCCTCAATGAAAAAGAAAGGTTAGGAAATGGCTGGATTATATCGTATCCTGGTCATAACACCAGATCTCGGTACTTGGTGTTTTGTGAGACCGCGGAAGTGGATGAGGCTCCTATCTTTGAGCTTGGGCGGTGGTTGGATGAATGATCTGAGTTGTCGTCTGGCTCAAGAGAATAATCAGATCAGATCGTCGGATTTTCTTCAGCATAAAACGAGTTCAAGGAACATCGTGGTTGGTGGTCGATGTGATCGAGGTCAGACGATTTTGGCCGAGCGGAGAGACAATGATAGGGAGGGGCCGGAAGGCTGGGCTTGATCAGATCTTTCGCGTTATGAAAAGCAAAGAAACATCTGAGAGGTCAGATCAACCATCGATTGAATTTCCTTATTTCGGAGGATTATTAGGCGGCACAGACAGCCTGCGCAGTGCTTTGATGTTGGCGGCTGGAACAGAGTCCAGGTAGCTGGATTCGCACAGACTTCGGAATTTTGTTTAGAAGTGTGCAATGGTTCGATTGAGTCGAGAAGGCTGGGGATGTTACAGTACTATATGACGGTTATTATGAATGAGTGATTCAAGTTGCATTTCTGTGATGAGGCAGTGAGCGTTACAGAGGTTGGGCTGTGAAAGCTTCCGCAAGCTGTTTTTCCGATGTCACGATTAGAGTTGGTCTTTTTGGGGCGGAAAGTCAAACGCGGAGGATCCTGCCGAAGGACGTTGAAGTTCTACGAGACGTCCTCGTGTCTCTTGCACTGTTTTGGTGGTGTAATATGTTTGCAACAATGGCGCGGCGCCGCGTCGCCAGTCTCAATGTGTCAATAACACAGCTTCATTATTGCTGAATTGGGACGAACACCTTGGGACGATGGACGCTGAGTCGGCTGGTAAAATGGAATACTGTATGTTCTTCGGTATTCCAGTTGTAAATGCGAGAAGTGGGCAAGATCAGCGTCATATAACTTTTTTCTTAATAAGGTTATATTAACACACACACATTACCAGAACTCGTTATGGATGGCAGCGCGTGACGTACAACAAGAATACCTGGCATCAGGCCACACCCTCTTGAGCTTCGCGCAGCTGCTGGGGAAGTTTTCTCGGTACCAGCGGTCCAACACATTCGATGTTGACCGAGAAAGGTTCCAGAGCTTTCCAACATAATTTATCCAGTCTTGGTGCATGCAGCACCCCGAACCCACTTCATATTGCTCATCCGCGTCTCAATGACAGCATGTTCTTGACCATATCCACACCTGTCCTAAAAAGCCTCACTCAATACGATGATCTTGACCACCAAACCAAGAGAAAGATGGCGAGAGTGTCGCGTTTTGTGAAAGCAGAGCTACTGAGGTGGAGAGGCGTGGAGGTGTGGGGGCCTCCTGATACAGTACGTCCGGTATCCATTATTTACTTGTGCAGCAGGACCTTGGCTAAGCCGTTCAAGAACACATCCACTTTCATTTTCAGTAAGGACTGACTCAAAACTAGAGGACCTATCTGAGACATTATTACTATCGCGATGGGGCTCCCTGACAGCTGCGTATTTAACCTTGGTGCTTGGCCGAAGAGCTTCCTCAAGGACCTCCTTCCAGACCAGGTCATGCCTGCCTTTCATGAAGCCGGGTCTACGTCCTTCAGTGGGGAAGCCGTGGGAGCTTCGACGCCGAGGTTTAGGTGGAGCTTTCCACGATGCCGGGAAAAATGAACAGACTGGAGAGCAGGGAGGGCAGCGACCATCTCTCTCTCTCGTCCCCGTCCCCATCACATCTGCCAAAAGCAAACCCACTTCCAGCCACCAAATGGACGTGCGGATGACAATCATCTTCCCCAGTGTCAAAGAGCGATCGATAAACGCAGTAACAAATGGCCCAAAGTCCAGGCCATCTATGATGCTATGGTAGCATTGATTCGGAGTTCCTGGAGAAAATATGACTGACCCAAACAATTTCGACCTTACCGTGTTTTCATACGGAGGGTATTTCAACGGGTTTCTAGGCCACGCCAGGGGTCGACGTCGCTATTAAAGTGACAGGCAGGGGCATTCTAGGCACTGGCTTGTGATTTGTCAATTCGGTCTTTAAACATCAGCGAGGCTTGTCAATGAGCTAGGTCAGCACTTTCAGTATACCCTGCAAACGACCAGGAGCTTAAACCCCTACCACTTTCACTTCCACCCCAGTGTTTCTTACTGCAGCTGCACCCAAGCTTCATTTGTGATGTGATTGATGATCTCCAATCTTCTGTGCGCCGCGGAGGAGTCCGACCCTTGCTCTCTACCTTCGCGGCCACAGAAATCACTGCTCTAGCTGACGAGGCGTCGAATGCTACTGCATACTTGCGTACAGTACTTGCATGCATGCATAATTCTACATGCGGCCAACCTGCAGATGGAAACCTCTGGTCCGTCTTGACGGGTACAGACGAGAGAGCAAGGACACATATGGCGATTCAAGAAAAGTACCAAGAAGGGACGACAGCGGGACAACTTTGACTTGCAGATGCACAATTCTCATTGGTGGGGGAGCCTTGTTTGGCACCTTTTCGTCGGGCATTGTGAGCTCATTGTTATCTTGATCAACTTTGCAGCTGCTGGATTGGTCAAGTAGCCTGGAACTCTCATGCGAAGCTGCGTGATTGTCCAATCTCAAGAACCGGAAGATGAGGTCTCGAAGCGGAAGTTCACAAGAGCCAGACGTATCTATCCAGAATGGGACATTATTGCTCATCGTCCATTCAGAGACGTTTCCACGGAGCCAAGATGTCGATGGATGCAACGAGCGAGTAATACCGTAGGATTCTGTTCCACGCCCTGTTACAATTTTGAGGATTCTCCTAGGGAGCTCCCGTCCGTCCCAGTGTTAGAAAAGGGAAGGGCATGAAGGAATAAATAATGACAGCTCGCATTTCTCACACGTTGTTCGTGTCCCATAGGCGCCAAAAGGATCTAAAGAGGGCGATGACAGTATCATGGGGAGCATGCTTGCCTACAGTACACGAGGGAACAAAGGCGTGTGTGCCTAGGTAATTTACGATCATTGATTCGCTCTCGTGTCTGCTTCTTCCCATCTGGCACCTCTCTGCCACTCGCCGTCATGTCTCCCAAATATCTTTCAAATAATCTCTCCTTTCGCTGCGGGCCGCCATTATTGAAGCAGCTTCTGCAGCTAGAGAATGCGGCTTTTTCGAACACGGCAAGGACGGGAGAACGGTTCTTGCGAAACCGAGCGACCACGCTGGTGTGGTGACAGGTGGTAATACTGCACCAACCACCTGCCAGTCTGCTCCAGGGGTTCACGTTAAGCGCGAGTAGGTACCGAAGCCGTGGGAAGACGGCGCAGTTTTGGGCGAGACATGCAGTTGAGGTTGATTCTGTTAACGGGGCCAAGAGAGCGACCGCGTAGGCAGGTCTGCATTTGTGGGCTGGGCTGTGGCAGTTGGGTACGGTGCAGCAGTAGCTTGTAACATTTGTCAGGATTTGCAGCCGGCCGTGGACGCTGTGCCCATTCTTCTTCTTTGCTGCTGTCAGGCACACCGCTAGAGAGGGAAGCCTTAACTTATCATCCGGGTGTGGATAGCTTCAATGCGCTCACGCAAGGCACAGGCCTCACAGACGCCTGTGGAGCAGTAAGTTATCCAGTGCAGCCCTTCTGCAGGAGGTTGGATTCTCTGTAGTCGTCCGGCATTGGGACGGGTGTTGGGTAGGAAGCTGATACACAGGGAGAAGGGAGACAAAATCGCGAAGCTAGCAAGAACTTCTGAGAAGGGGATCGGTTGCGAGGCCATCGAACGTGAGAGACTGAGCGAGGGCTAATATTTGGTGTTTTCGCTTTGCCAGGGGGCAAGCGAAAGGTAGTATTTGGCTCCCACAGGGCACAGGGTAACGTAGGGGCAGTTCAGCCTTTATCATGAAGTATCTCGGTGATTCGGGACGGGTAAGGTACAGTAAATTTACATACAGGACACGCTCTTCCTCCAACAAAAGCCATGCCATATCGAACTCGGCAGCGCCTCACAGGTGCTTGCGTTGCTTTCTTTGTCTTCTCCCTTTTCTCGTCGAGGTCACACTGTTTCTGTCTGTCTCCCTCCTGCCTGTACGGATCTCCAGTAGAATTATCCCGAACCTTAGTCGCGAGATATAAGACTCGAGAGTTCAGAAAAACCCTTATCGTGACGGGTTGGAGAGCCGTTGCGTTGCACCCATGATCCATCAACGAGAGATACGTCAACTGAATTGAAAGTCAGTGCAACCAAAGTCTCCGAGTGAGACATTTCACAAGCAGCAGCGGCTGGCGTTGTCTTAAGTGCAAAATGGGGGAGGCAGAGAAGCATGGATAGATGGGGGATGAGCGAGGGGATGAGGCCGAGAGTGCTCCTCGGCCTTCCTTCATAGACGGGAGTGATTGACGATGGGCCTTGAATGATATGCCCTCTCCCTCGCTCTCTGAGTCTCTGCATGTGCAGTTTTGTGCAGGTCCAACACCAGTGAAAATGTGATGTCCCTCCTCCTCTGCCCCGTGAGTTTCTTCTGGATGCCACAACGAATCGATGTCGTTGCAAGTCCATCCCAAGTACCCAGCCAGACATGGGCGAGATATGCCCTCAGGGGTAAATCCGGACCTTGCATGCCCGCATGCCCGGGCTCTAGTTGAAATCCACTCAAGGGCTCACGCAGCCAACCACCGCAGCTGTTGTCTCGTTTCACAACAAATCACAACGGCTCGCTAAGGGACTGGCCCCTAGACGTTTCTTGATTAAGGTAATTATGCTCAAGTTTCCTCTATTATTATTGCACCAAACACCCCTCCATGTAGTGAGGTCCTACTGTACAGTACTGTACAAATCCACTCTGACTTCGCCGGCGCCAGTAGTCCCTTGAGAGGGAAGCACATCCCGCTCAGGAAGACATGGATGGGTTTGGTTCGCCAGCCCCGGCGTCGACGTCGCCCTAGGTCTTTCGACCCCCGGCTGCTCCTCCCCTGCCTCTCTGCCCGTCCTCTTCCTCTTCCTCTTCCTCTGGCCCTCAGGGCCGAAAGCACCAGATCCACTTCCCTGCAATCCCTGCAGTCCCTGGCCCCAGAAGGTCCCCCCAGGTCTTGGTATTCTTCAAGGACCAGGGCCAGTTACAGTAGAGGAATCCGGAAGGCAGGCAGCTCCTGGCTTGTGCTGGCCCGCACAGGGCCAACTGGGATCAGTGCCTTCATTAGCCAATCCTTCCAGAAATAATGTCGTCCCTACTCCGTACTGTTCCTGACGGCCAGAAATCAATGTGACATTGAGATATCCTCATATCAGTCAGTCACTTGCAGCCGCCCAATCTTGCGCGGAAATTCGTTTACAAGCATATCTTATACATTGTCTTGTCAATCTTGTCATTCTTTGGTCCCTTCAGCCTCTTCTGCATGTCGATGGCCAGCGAGAAGCAGCTCTGTTCGCGAGAGGTTCCTGCTTCCGTCCTTGCATGAAAGAGGGCTTACTCCAATCTGCGTCGTCAAGGAGAGCTCCCTTCACTGCTGCAGCCCCTTCACAGCAGGACGTTTCTCGCATCTCACCTCACCAGCACTTTTCAGTCTGCTCCCATTGGTTTCGTCTACGCACTGCATTCTCCTTTATAGCATGTTGTATTGAAACTATCTCTCCCTACTCAGGTACGAGAACTTTCATTCCTTACTCTGTCCTGTGCTATATCAGACTTCCTGCGCTTGAACTGGTGCCAAACGAACACCGCATCTCTTGTGCTTCTTCTTCCCTGCCCCATTCGGACACGATCATCCCTGTGGGTATACCACGGGAAATCAATTTCCTTAACATCGCCCTTCGATCACATCCATGTTATAGCACGATTGTTATAGGGCCCGCATACTAAGAACCCCCAGCCAGAACGCCATCTTGCACAAGAGCAGAAAGATATCAACCCGTGCCGCCGTCTGGCTCGTCAATCGAATGTGGAACGACCTTGACAAAAAGTTTTAAAATATATCCTAAGCATTGTGTTCGAAAACAGTTGCAAGGCTGTCCATACTTCTCGTGTTTCTTGCAGCCGACACGCGACTGGAATATCCAACACGCTTCTTCCGACATATTGGTTGGGTTCCCCGGTTCTCATCAATTCTTTAAATATACCTCTCCACCGGGATCCAATTATTCGCATTTGACTTCGCCAGTTGTCGCTCCTGCAATCTACCCGATTAACAAGATGTTCACGTTTGGAGGTGGGAAGGCTCCTTACCCCACTGTCTACACCGTCACCTCACCAAAGAAGTCATCTAAGAAAGACACTCCTCCCTCGTCTCCCCAAAAGGAAACTCCTTCGTCCCCGGACTCTCTTGAACCAGCAATCGATGGACCTCCATCTCCCGAACGTATACGAGCCTATACCGAGCAGATGAAGAGGAGTTCATTGTTCGGTAACAATTCCAGGACAAATACACTTTCCTCTGGTGCCTCTTCCTCCCGTTCTCGCGAATCGACAATTGCCTCAACGGATAATGTGAGCTTGTCTCGACGGTCATCTAGTCGATCCACCGCCAGCAGTATGCTTCGCCATGACAGACCGGAAAGTGTTCAGATATTCGGATCGCTGTTTTCTCGAAGCGCGAGAAGGACAAAAAGGGATACACACAATCTCGGCCTCCGCACCTCATCTTCACTTGGTCTAGATGAGATGGTAGTCGAGGAGGGCTCCGCGAAAGAACATTACTACGGAAAGAAGAGCAATTCACGACGTCGTCATTTTATCTCTGGCCCATACAACTTCCAGCATGTAACTCACACACGGCAAGACCATCTTCCTGACCTTGGACGAACGAGCCGGACCGAACTTGTATCGGAGTTCTCAGCTATTCGAGCATCCCAAGCCCCAACACATGGTGAGTTGAAGGGAATCAGGGCTGATGACTTGCATTTTGAGAACTTCTCTTCTGAAGCTCTGAGCGTTCTGCCAAGCGAAGACGCTCCTCCAGCAACTTCTCCCCAGACGAGCCCCCAACGCCGGGTGCTTCGCAAGTCTGTTCAACCACCCCAATTGCCTTCTCAACGAGCAATGGGATACACCAAATCACATGACAATCTGAGAATAGCACCACCTCGACCACCCCGCTCGCCACTGTCACCGCCGTGTCCACTGGCACTTCCAGCAAGGACCTCCTCCCGCACAGCTTCTGTGCTTTTCGATACCTTTGATCCTCTCGCCACAACGACGATTACGAGACCTCATACAAATGCAGGATTCCGCAAGCCAGCTCCTTTCATTCTTCTTCCTTCGCCGCCACCAACTTTGGATGAACAGCAAGACGGAGGCGCGCACGCAGTAACAACACCAGGCGATGAGGCATGGCCATTGACAGGATCATTATCTGGAAATTTTGGTAATGAACTAGCAGATGTTCAGGAGGAGGAGGAAGATGTTATGTCAAGGAGGTCGTCGCGAATGTCAACTGCTAGCGCCGAGCTGAGAATGTCTCAGTCCGTGCCAGCGCTTCGACTCAAGTCACAGGCACAGGTTGATAGGTCCGAGGCCCGCATGTCCACGACATTGGGGCAACCACTGACCGCAGCTGCATTCTCGGCCCCCAAGCAAATACCAACACCAAGCGGCTTCCAAGTCAATGACTCGTGGGAATCCGATATCGACTGGTGTTATGAAAATGGAGAGGAAAGCTGTGATTATAACTATTGCTCTGAGGAAGGTGATACTCCTACACAGACACCTGCAACAGTCGTCCAAGAACCGCTTCACTTGAGCCTGCAGACCGAAGAACGTACTTATCGTGGACGATTCCGACCTTCCCTTTTGGTGTCGTCGTCCTTCGATGCGCCTGAGCTATCGCCAAGATCGATCAACTCTACGCCTTCATCCGATCCCAGAACACCAGCGAACTTCTTACGTCCAAGTCATATCCGATCTCCCTCGCATGCCTCGTCCTTCAAGGAGTCTCATGGCTTCCACCTCTCACCAACCCTTCTCATTCCTGCTGATTTCCAGTCACAGATGGAGCAAGATGCTCTCTACACCGAGCACTACTCCAACGACTCGTCAAATGGTGCAATTTTCATGCAGGACTCTTACGTCCATGCCATCTCTCCTGTCGACGAAGGCGAGTCAAGCACTTCTTCATACCGCTCATCTGATTTCTCCCGTCGATCTGCGCGCAGCTCATCGAGCACACGTGCGTCTGGCACATCGAGAGGAAGTCAGGATTCGATGATGTTGCTTCGCCGCTCATCGAGCATGAGCCATGCCCATCATAGCATTGGGTCTAATTCCTCTCTTCCAGACCTTGTTCCTTCAACACTGCGTCAGATTGATCATGATTTGTCTACAAGCATCTCTGCTTTGTCGGTCTCAGATGAAGTTGTTGACTCTGCTCCTTCTCCAGAAATCGGAGGCCCACACCCTGCTCTTGCTTCGATGCAACATCGACGCAACAAGTCTCTGGTGCTCGAGAGAGATCTCCGAAACGGCGAGACTCAATTGGTTCCTTCCAGTTCCGCAGAGCAGAAAAAGGATCTCATTGATGTGGTGGGCAGCCTCAGCCCAGTTGCAGAGGCGTTTCCACACGTACCAGCCGAGGGCAAGGCACCAGTACACGGACGAAAGATCTCAGCACCCGAGGCAGTTGCACCCCTCCGAGAATTCAAAGGAAGAGCTCGAGCCTCAACTGTCGGGGGAAAGCGAAGGGGAAGCTACATGCTGTTCCCCCAAATATAAGCAGCCACATATCTAAGGCTATGAACCGCGCCAAATATTGCGCGACTCATGGTGTAACGTGGGCACCAACTGCGAACCCAGAACATGGCTGAGTTTGCGACGATTGAAATGTTTGATATGATTTTATGTATTCCCTTGTTATCGTTTCTTCATTTTTGTACACACTTGTGTCAATTATATCGGGCTGGCTTTTGGAGTGTATCAGAAAGGACGGCCATCAAGCTAGCTGGGTCAAGCTTGCGGGAAAGAGAAAAGCAGCATTGCGTTTAGGATTTCGGAGACTGATCGTCCTGTACCACTATTGTCGACTTTCTTTGATCGACCTTTCTGTTTCGGACAATGTTTCCTGGGTATCTCATTTGTTATTAATCTCATTTGTTGGAGAGGGAGGAGCATTGTATGGTATGGATCTGGGCATTCATTTGGGCAGGACCTGGGCCTGGATAGGACCGACTTGTGGAAAAGGGAATGATGGGAGCGAACACGATACAGATGGAATCTGAGTGGGACAGGAGCAAGCAGAGCAGAGAGATCACAGACACAAAGGCTTGTTGATTGGCTTGCTGGTATGGAAGCGGGTACTTGGGAAGGTGACGAACGAGATGACATTTTATACCTCTTACCGAGAGAGGCAGGTTGAGATGCTCACCCGATCATGGGAGCAACCTTTGTAGAGGAGCTACTAGTGTGATGGGAGGGGTAGAGATTGAGGAAAGGATACTGTACAACTCTTGTGCTGCATTGGAGGAGCCTGTTGTTACCATGAATAGAACATGGATGGACAACGAACAGTAGACATTCTACCCCCTTTTAGGGGCCTCTTTAGGCGGGACTGGAAAAATGAAAAACCATCAAAACCACAGCTGGTCCCATCTCTTTCTGATTCGCACCTGAGTTGAAAGTACCAATGTACGCCTTCCTTTGCTCCCGATGTCTCACTACCCCAACCGAAGAAGCCACCCCAAGAATTGCTTTCATTTACAATCCTCTTCCAGAGATCACACCTCAGGTCCTTCCACCCTAGAAAGACAGCTTTCCAAACATCCGAGACACAAAACGTTGAAGATAGACTCTGAAACACTGGTCCTCCTCCTGCATTCCATATCGTGGCCCGTTCTATCTTGTCCAAATCACGAATATAGCCAACCATTCCTCAACTTGAAGCCGCACATGATGTTTAGCAAGGTTAACACTGCTGGCCTCGGAAGCCTCATTTGACGTCTTCAGTGAGGTATATTCTATGCATTCTCTAACAATCTACAATGCCCCGATCTTGAATCCCTTTCATGTCGTGTAACGTGTAAAGTTGCCTCTCTAATGTATCCCTGGGCCCAGGGACCACTCTCAGCCCTGCAGCTCCTTCAACCCTAAAGACAAGCTTGAATCCTGCATAGACAGACACCATACATATTACTTCTTGTCCCGATCTCAATCTTCGGTCTCAGTCCTGAAATAACCGCCAGTCAGTCCCACGTGCAGCTCAGTGGCCAAAATGCAACCCCCCCATGGTCTCTCCTATCCCACGTGTTCCCCAAGTCCCAAACATGCTTCATCCAGCCCTACTAGAAAGAACCACCTTTTCCCATCCGATACCAAGACCGCGGGTTGTTATCAGAGCCGTGGGGGTGTTATCCCTTCCAACTATACAGTACCCGTGTGTACAGCTTCACACGTTTCGCTTCAGCAACACGGCAAGAGACTGTATGCAAGGCAAGCGGATGTAACCTAACACAGCACACGCTGTTAGAAATCAATCTCCAACTCGATCTCAGTCTCAGTCTCGCCCCATTCGTTCAGTTACGCAACCACACACCCTCCACTTCAACGTCGTGAACAAACCAATTATGTCCTTCAGTTCGTGATTCTCCAAAACGTCATCGAGTGCCATCATGGAATATGGAAATGCCACGAGGAGATGACTGTAACACAAACAATATCCGTACCGTCCATGCACAACTTGCCAGCATACAAACTACATGCCGATATACATACATTATGCGTCAGCTGCATCAAAGTCAGCCCACCAAGCCTCATCTAACACTGACTGCATCGGACAAGGAGCTCAATAGGCCATCCATACCGACCCTGCGCATAGGCTACTACTTCCACTTCCACTTCCAGTTCCATGTGCCAGCGTGCGCGTGCGTGTATGTACGGAGGGTTCTCTATGCTTAAGTGTGTGTTTATTTTGTGTCCTGGTAGGCTGGTAGATGTTCGTTCCAGGAACCCGGTCCGCATATGTAATAGCAGGTCTATATCACACACGGGCCGGGCTCTCCTCATTCCGCTTGGAAGGAAAAACAAAGATACTTTCTCTACCCCAGAAGCAATTACCGCATCTGCATACATACATCTTAGGGTTACAGCACCAGGTTGCGGCACAGCTGCCGACTGTCAGAAAAGAGAAGGAGTCCAGATCGGAAACCACGCAAGCACCGCCCTGCCCTGTCAGATCGATAAAAAGCAAGTGCAGTCCCGGAAAACACCCCATCAACAATGTTACACGATGTCCACCAACAATCTCACATGCACATGCCATGTCATGTAGTACTGCAACTGTCCTGTAAGCGAGGGGGAGCATCGGTTGGTATCAGAATTGAGGTGATATTGAAGTCCTGTTAAGATGTGACCTATCCCCAGATTTTCCCAAACCCGCTCGATCTCCATATACTTTTACAACAAAAACATACATGCCCCGGCCCATCCCCCAATGATCTACATCGCCATTGAAACGAGACAATGCGACGTAACGCAACCCAAGTCAAAGCTCGGTTGCGCAAGGAGGGGGGGAATAATAAGATCACTTCTTGCATTCTTGTCATTGCCAACATACTGGGACGCTGTCATCAATGCTCTGGTCTGGTCCCCTCAATTTCCAACAGTCATCGCAGCGTGACATCCGAGATCTCGTTCTCGCAACTTCATTCGTCTCCGGAGACTTCGAAGAGGTAAGTAGGGAGGCTATCTACTCGTCATCTGAGTCCGCCATTGGTGTATCGGCACCGTTCGCCGTTGCTGGCGAGTCTTCCTTTGACGCATTAGCTTCAGGAGCAGGAGCAGCGTCCTCATCTTCGTCCTCATCATCCGAATCGATCATTGCTCGTCGACTTTTGCGTTTGGAGGCTGCAGGAGCGGAAATAGTCTCGTCATCACTTCCTGCATCGACGTCCATTCCGTTGGTTTCGTCCTCAACATCGTTGTCCATTTCCCGTGCCGCAGCGGCGGCACCATCATCACCGTCGCTGTCACTCTCCACCACAATCTCGCTACTCTTGTACTTGTTTGGCTTCTCTTGTGCCTTCTTCGCCAATCGTCTCTTCTTTGGCTTGGGCTTCTCCTCGTCACTGTCTCCGCCACTTCTTTGGCGGTTCCGTCTTCGGGGTTCAGCTCCGCTCTCCTCGTCATCTGTGATCCCATCCTCGTTCTTCTTCTTTCGCTTGCCACCAGCGCCACCAGTACGAGGCTTCTTCTTGCGCTTGACCTTATCACCCGTCTCGCTGTCAGTAGTGAGCTCTGCAGCTTCTCTAGCTCGTTCTTCCTCGTGGCGGGCTTCGGCCAGCTCTCGGTCTCTTTCGAGGATCTTCTGTCTCTCCTCGCCAATCTTGAGTTTGCGTGCACGTTCGGCCTCTTCGGCGGCAATTCGGGCGTCTTCGCGTTTCTTGAGCTCGATTTCTCGGGCCTGCTTCGAAGCGAGAAGTTTCTCGGCGTTTTTCTCTTCGTACTCCTTCTGGGCCTGGATCGCACGCTCTAACTGCTTGCGCTGGGTGTTTCGTGCCATGTTAGCTCGCTGCTCGATGTCGTGTTTTGGGTAAGGTGTTGCTGGATGCAGAGCAATTGCGTCTAGAGACTCAATGGCTTCCTCGAGCCCATCAGCCGCCGCCTGAACCTCAGCTAATGTTCTTTGTATTTCACCGAGACCGTAGACAGTTTGAGCAAGCTGAATCTGCACAAATGCAACATTGAACTTGTAGTGTATTTGATCAGGGGCAATTGCCAGAGCCTAGGTTCCGTCAGTGTGAAATCCAACAGGAAAGAAATGAAGTACCTACCTTCTGAGAGTAATCCAAAGCATTTCGGAATGCCTGTGAACTCTTCTCTGCCTTGCCCTTCAACAACCACGTTCGACCCAAGCAAGCCAGGATCAGCGCATCATGCGAGCGGTCCTTTGACAGTGCAAGCTCGTAATGCTCGATGGCCTTGGAGTATTGTCGCAGTTCCGCAAATATGTGCCCAAGGTTTACATATACGCTTGGATCCTTGACCGTATCTCTGACTTTGATGAAAATCGTCAAGGCAGTCTTGTAGTCTTTCTTGTCTTCCACCAAAGCAATAGCAATACCTTGAGCAGCATACGCATTCTGAGGGTCCAGTTGCAATGCCTTATCAAAGAACTCGACTGCCTTCGTGTACATGTTGCTTCGCTTCTGCTGCTCTTGGTCTGTTTCACGGCGCATTTCACGCGCGCTCGCAAGGTAGAGGTTGCCCATACCGATCAGAGCATATCGATCGTGCTTCTCATATTGCTGCAAGGTATGCTTGTAATGGCGAAGCTCGGGATCCTCAGAAATGTGGCCCTTCTTCTTGTTGTGGACCTTTCCAAGGAACCAACCATACAAGGCTCGTACTTCGAGATCTGCAGAAGAATCTTGGAAGAGTTTGGTGATAGCCTTTGGACCATCATCTGTTGGGTTTTGTCGAAGAGAAATGTACGCAAGTCGAGTTCTCGCATCAGTGTAGTCGCTGTGGCGGGTGAGCAACCCCTCGTAGACTGTGTTGGCTTCGTCTAGGAGTCCACTGGCCTCGTAAGTTCGGCCCAGATTGTAGCTGATTGTTGTTACAAGAGCATCTGTGTCCATCTCTTCCTGTTTCTCTCCGACCTTGATGCAAGCGCTCAGGGCAACCTGGAACATGTCTCGAGCCTGCTCGTACTTCTCCGCTTGATAGTAGAAACAACCAATATTGTTGAGAAGCTGAGGCGGTAGACCTTCTCGAAAATTGAGCTTAAAACTAGCTTCCTCTTCCGGATCCTTGGGCTTTTCGTCGTCAGGAATCTGGTCAAACTCGAGTTGCTCGACTTGCTGCAGGCATTGTAAACTCTTCTCGGGCTGGTCAGTCTCGTAAAGGCGGGCCAAATTTAGAAGTACAGATGCGTCTGGGACCAGATTCTTCTTCGAGTCCTTCCAGGCGGTCCGTACGCTCTCCAGGTATCCAACAGCCTTTTTGAATTCTGTTGACTTCTCCTCCTTGGCTCCTGTTGGCTGGCTGTGAAATACCTCTTCGGCATACAACGTTCCCAGTAGAATCATAGCTTCGACGTTCTTCGACTGTTGAATTATTTTCTCCAGTCTCAGCTTCGCCTCTCCAAAGTCGCTCTTCAACACAGACAGCTGAGCTGCGCCAAACTTTGCAGGCAGGTATCCACGGTCCGCTCCACCTCTAGCCTCATCGGCTCTTCGGTAGTAGTCTGCAGCTCGCTCATAATCGTCTTCATAGTGCTCCTTTCGGGCCAAAAGATACCATCCGTCACTTGCAATAGCATTGACGTCTGTGTACTGGATAGCCTTGTGGGCAAGAGTGTCAACATTTGGGAGGGATTTTCTTGACAAAAAGTACCCAGCAAATGTCGCACAAGTCAAGGGAAGGTCCTTGTCCGCCTTAAATGCCTTTTGTGTATATTCCGTCATCGCTCGCTTGTATAGCTTGATGAATTCTGGTCCGTTTGTCGGTACGCTGGAGCTCGAGTCAAGGTAGAAGAGGCCAAGGAGGATATTCGCAATCTTTGAATCTGGGTTGATTTCCAGGGCACGTTCCCAAGCTATTTTCGCATCCTCCTTGAATCCCAACATCCAGAAACAACAGCCAATTCCAATACGGGGATCTGGATCTACCAGATCTGGCATCCTGTGAAGAGCATCTTGATATCCTTCTAGCGCCTCTGCATATTTTCCTAATGAGAACAATGCCCTAGCTTTCCCTAGCTGTGCCAGCATATTCCTCTTTCCGGACACTCGAAGGGCATCTTCGAATGACTTGAGTGATGCTCGTAGAATATCGGCCTTGTCTTGATCTAAGGCGCCAGGTGCCGAGGACTTCGACGGAGGCTGTAAAGAAGCTTTGAGGAGCTGGAGGACACCGGATGCCAGGAAAAGAGGTGGGAACCCGGGGTTGATTCGTAGCGCCTCATTGAGAGTTGATGTCGAGAGCTGCAAATAGTATTCTTTCGTCTTGGCCTCCGAAACCAATGCGCCTTCGGGGGCAACTCTGGGAGCTTCTCTGCTCTTCCACAAATACATCCAACACAAACAAGTGAGCATACTGAGTTTCTCTTTCGGGCCACCCTTCATGGCTTGCCCGCCCTTGATCAGCATCTCGATGGCATGGTCGACTTTCTTCTGTTTCGCATATGCCAGAGAGACCGTCATCCAATATGTTCGTGCAGCGCCTTCATTCTCCAGCAGTGTACACAGTTCGGTCGGATCGTCTAGAAGAACTTCGAGATCAACTTCGACAGCTTGGTCATCGTCTTCGCCCTGGACTGGAATATCGATCGCTGAAGGGATGTCCGAGAACCGTTTGCTCATCACCCTATGTCCAGGAGAAATAGGAGTATGCCCATTTGCTCCACCATTTGAGACTCCATTCTCAACTGCCGCCATGGTAGATGGAGGTTATGATGCGACTTCGTGGAGATGGCCAGATGTGTTGTCTTGAGCTCGAGCGCGTCGTGGCGCAAACGCTTACGAGTGAGAAAGGGGTGTGGCTAAGGGACGTGGGACATCTGTTCAGAACAAAAGACTGGCCAGCAATGAAATTTGTTTGTTTTCGAGAATCCTCGGAGGATTGTGGTTGAGTGTATTGTGCTCGTGAGGCTGTAAGAAATTTAGTGTCCAAAGGTCGCGCTCCCATGTTCAGCCTCGAGCTAAGCCTATTTGAATTCAGCAACACCAACTCACCCATCACCATGCTTAATGACCAAGAAAGTGAATTTTCAAACACAGCAAAACGAAAAGCAAATTTAGCTGGGAAGTGACTTGTACAGCATGGATCTTTCTCTATTTGTGGTCTCAATCACAAGGGGTTATTATGTGAGCCTTGATGAAAAGGGAGTTGGCACCTTTGAAGAACCCTGTGATCATCTCAACAGCACCTTGTAGTTGATTGCGTATCAAAATTTGAAAATGAAGCCATCCAGTATATTACTTAAGGTACTACAAGTCATACATATTCATTGTCTCTCTACAATACAGTCTAGGCGATCTCAGCCCAAAAGCAAGTCTCCGGAGCCCCGTTGTAAGAGATTTAGTGATCTCCAAGATTTTTCGCCTGTGTAACGCCAATTCTTATCCACTCCATACCAGCAACACCAAATATGCAAACTCCGCCTCCCAAGCAATCAGCTCGCTATCGTATTCCACCAACCAGTTCATGATCAACCATTGTTCTACTTACTCATCATCGCTTTGGCGACCACTGCTCCCACCGTTCGCAATAGCACTTGCGTTAAACACAAGCTTGATTTTGCCATTGGATGCACCTGGGACAGGAGTGCCCGCATTAGTCGTGGGAGCAGTTGAACCGCCATTTGGTGAAGAATCGTCCCCGTCGCCAAGCTCAGGGTGCTCCTTAATCTCATCTTGAATCATAGACTCGAAGGCATCCTGGTTAAGATTAGCACTCTGTATGATTTTCGAAATCAAGAAAATGGACTTACTTGGATCTTGACAGCGTCAATACAAATAGCGCTGGCTTCCTCATTGTATGTCTTCGCGTTGCTGACCATCAAGCGAACATCCTTCAGCAAATCGCCGAGGCTTGAATACTCTTCCTTATTGATCTTTTTCTCCATGGTCTTCAGGGCAATGGGCTCCTTGATGATGCCATAGTAGTCTGGGAACGCCTTCTTCGATGGCAGGGATACAAAAGGACCAACGAGAACATATGGACCCTTATTCTCATCGGCGGGTCCTTCTTCATCGCTATCATCAGAATCGGAAACCACGACAGTGATGTTCATGACGGCATCGTAAACTTTGCGCAGGCTAGTTTGGAGAGTGCTTCGGTGCTTAGGAGTCATGCTATCAGCATTCGAAGCACCTCCCTTGGAAGGTCGACCTGTTGGGCCACGCTTCCGCTTGGCAGGTGGCTCATCATCAAGTTCATCTGCCTTCCGCTTCTCAACCTTTCCAGGCTTCCGACCACGGCCCTTCTTTGGTGTTGGCTCAGGCTCAGGTTCTTCGGTGCTGTCACGACTTCCGGCAGGGGAGTTCTCAATGGAGCCAGGCAGTTCGCCTGCTCGCTTGAGTCGATTGTTCTCGCGACGCTCCTTGCGAGCTTGCTTCCGTGCGGCAGCGGCTTCTGGGGTATCCTCATCATCATCAACGGCTTGTAGCCACTGCTCCTCAGTGAGGCCATCATCGTACTTGACGCGAGTCCGCTCACGAGCACCACGACCCTTGATCTCCTCTGGCTCATCCGATATTGGGTTGCCGTCAGACATGTAAATTTCGGGAAGTTCGCTCTCAGCCATCAGACGCGGGACGCGCTTACTTCCAGGGCCTATACCGTAGGTCATATCCTTGGCTCGCTCCTTGTCCATTTCATCGAAGATAATTTTCTCGTTCTCACTACGGGCAAGGATCTCGTTGAGCTCCTCATCGTCCATCTCTTCTTGTTCCAGAGTCTCGGCAGCTTCGGCAGTCTCCAGCATGACACGGAGCATAGCGTCACGATCAGTCTCAGAAGACTTGTTGTCGAAACGACCAGCCTGAATAACCTTACCATCCATGTCAAGCTTGAATTTGGCACGCTCCAAAATCTTCTCCTCGACCGAATTTGAGCTAATAAGTCTCAAAATTCGGACCTCGTTCTTTTGGCCAATACGATGAGCACGATCTTGGGCCTGGAGATCCTGATGAGGATTCCAATCAGAATCGTAGATGATGACAGTATCGGCTGTCTGCAGATTCAGACCCAGACCACCAGCACGAGTAGAGAGCAAGAACATGAAGTAAGGTGAATCAGGCGCGTTGAACTCGCGGAGGAGATCTGAACGATCATCAGACTTCGTGGTACCGTCCAATCGCATGAACATGATGCCTCTATATCTCAGATAATCTTCCATAATGTCCATGATGGCTGTCATTTGGAAGAACATGAGGACTCTGTGACCTGTAGCCTGGTATTTGGGAAGGATACGATCGAGAAGCTCGAATTTACCAGAAGTCCTCCACAAGAGATCATTGCTGGTGTTTAGAGGATTCATCTGATTTTCGACCTCGTCGAAGACAAAAGGATGGTTGCAAAGCTTTCGGAGCTGCATGATCATGTTGCTGAGACCTCTTGCACCAGTTTTTCCACCCTTGCCATCACTTACAACAAGTTTGTTGTGGGTGACCATCTGCTTGTAAAGACGAGATTGCAACGATGAGAACTTGCACTTGATGACTTTCTCGGTCTTGTCGGGAAGATCCTTCTCGACGTCTTTCTTCAGACGACGGAGCAAGAACGGGCGCAAAACTTTGTGAAGACGACGAATGACAAGAATTTGTTCTTCTTCAGTAAGTTCCATCTTGTCCTGGCCACCAGTATTTGCGAACGGGGTGTTGAACCATTCATCAAAGGACTTGACGGACTTGAAAATGGTCGGGAGGACAAAATTGAGAAGAGCCCACAACTCGGGGAGATTGTTCTGCAGCGGTGTACCAGTGAGAATGAGACGGTATCTTGTGTTGTAGTATTGTGTCAAGGTGGCGCTCAACTTTGAGGAAGAATTCTTCATACGGTGACCTTCGTCAATGATCATATGAATCCACTTAATCTTGCTCAAAATAGGTCTGTCCTTGATGATGTACTCATAGGTCGTCAGGAGAACCTGGAAATTGCCGTACCGAATTTGTTGCTGCTGTTGCTTTCGAGTGGCGGGAGGACCTTTGTAGACCACCTTTGCGAGGGAGGGAGCCCACTTCTCAAATTCGAGATTCCAATTGGTCAAGGTACTGAGAGGTACAATGACAAGGAAAGGACCATTTTGCTTCTTCTTCTCAACAAGATAGGTGAGCAAACTGATCGTTTGAATAGTCTTTCCGAGACCCATCTCGTCAGCAAGGATGCCGTTAAGGTTGTTGTTGTACAGAGAGATCATCCATTGAAGACCCTTGATTTGATATTCCTTGAGAGTACCACCAACGAGAATTGATGGCTGTGCGGTGACTTCTTCCTTGATGCGATGCGCAACAGCGTAGTAATCGATCTTGCGGACATCCTGTTCCTCTTCTTCATCATCGTCAGAAGAATCGTCCAAGAAATCATCAGCGTTGTCTCCATAGCGTTCAGCAGCCTTTCTTTGTTGCTCTTTGACCGACGATGCAAGTTGCGACAAGAAACCGTCGGTTTGGCGGAGCAAATGGGTGATACGAGTGTCCTTTGCCTGGTCAAGCAGCTTCAAGTATGCCTCTTCATCGTTGGATTTCAGGGCCTGGAGACGTTGCTTGGCTGTTCTCTCAATTCTCTTCTGCTCCTCCTTCTCGATGTTTTGGTGTTGCAGTACCATCATGCGGCCCAACTTGCCAATCTTCACTCTTTGGTTGTTAGCCGCAATGTTGACCTCGCGAGCATGATTAAGCACGGTTGTGAGATAATCATTATGCTTTTTCTTCTCACGCGACTCTCGAGCATCACGTTGCTGCTTCTCAAGCTTCTCTGTAATGCGTGCCTCGCGCAACGTTTGCTTCTTCATGCGTCTGTAATGGCTTCGATTAGCAGTCATGGCAAGATTGTCATATTGAATCATTTGGCGTCCAATTCGCTCTCGCATATTGCGTTGCTTCTGGACCAGACCAAGCAGCTTCATCTCAATCAAAGCTTTTCGCTTCACAGATTCCTCGAGAGTTAACTCGTCACCTCGCACTTCCAAGTGTGCCATATTTGCTGGGAGAGCCTTGAGATCCGCCAGCCTAGCTTGGATACGATTATAGATGACAATCTCTCTCTCCTGTCGAATCTTCTCGAGGTTGACACCAGATGGCATGATGCTGGGAATAAGTGGTCTTGTCTCACGTTTCTGGTGGCTAGAATAACCAATTTTGTCCTTGAGGCCTGAGCGTGGTGATTCGAAGCCACTATATTCATGGACTTTGATCGCATCGACATCCTTGTTTCCGGCTGCCCCATCAACTCCATTTGTGGTCGGTTGCGCATCATCTGTCTTTGCCGCCGAAGTTTCGAGAGTACCGTCGACTGAAGGGGCCGCCTTCTTGTGGGCTGTGAAGAGTTGCTGTTGCACGGCTTGTGGTATGCCCATATTCTTCGACAAGCACTTGAAAGCGAAGATTTGCTGCTTGAGTATGCCCAGCTGCTCTGGTGAGAAGTAACCTCCGCTTCCTGCTGCTGTCGATCGCTGGACTCCACTCTTCTGCGCAGATGCAAGTGATGCTGTTGCAGGAATAGCCGATGGGCCAAGCGAGGTTGTGGCAGGAGCTTGTGAGGTAGGAAGGGTGGCTGGTGCTGGAGCAGTTCGTGTGCCGTTTGTACCATTCGCGGCAGGGCTTCCTGAATTTTGTTGATTCATCATCTGCTGCTGTTGTTGAGCAAAGGCAACCCGCTGCTGTTGGAATATGCGCTGTTGCTGCATCGAAGTAAGGTATTGGTGGAGTTTCAAGAGTTCAGGGTCTTTATCCGACACGCCTGCATCTTTCATCTGCTTGTATTTCTTCTACGAGTCAGTATATGGCAGGTGTAATGAAATGTGCCTGGAAGGAGAAAGGTGCTTCATCCCCTCGGAATGTTACTCGTAACCAAAACGTCAATCATCGTCTCCCTAGGAAGAAAACAGGTCCGCCAACGTCCCTGAACAATTCGAAGATTGTCTCAACTAGTCTAGACGATTTGACGATTTCGGACGAGCGACACACGATGGGGAGAAAACTCAACTGTCCTAGAAGGTAGTGGGTACTTACCTGAAGTGCGTTTTTCATGTTTTCTGGATTGCCCATGGACATGGCCGAACCAGGCTGCTGGACAGCCGGCGCGGTCTGAACAGAAGCCATGATTGCGAGTTGATAGACCTTTCACTTGCAGACGGCTTTCGTGGTTGTGCTGATTAGCTTGGGCGCATATCAGGATCCAGCCTTGCGCATCAGGTCTGATGTGAACAGACGAAGCCGTATGGTAGTGCGCGGATTGGCGAAGGCGGCAATGGCCAGAACGACTGTCAAAAATGAGTCGGGTAGGCGAGGGATGGAGTTGTCGCGCGATGAGAGTGTGCGGCGCGTCCAGTGTTGATGTTCAATGACTTTTTGTAGATGCACGAGCTTGGCGCGATGTCTTCGCTGTCGTTGGACGTGGATGACCGAATCGAAGGGTATTAGGGGATGGGCAGGATCCCGTCGAAAAGGGAATATGGGATAGGATATGCGACCAGCAGTCGCGTAGGATGCGACGTGGTGAATATCGAGATTCTGGATATAGAAGCTAGGGATGGGGGATTGGCGGCGCAAGCGGTCTCGTCGCGGTAGAATCTGCCTCCTGGTGGATGGACCTGGAGTTGTGATGGAGAAACTGGCGAGGCGAGTTGGGGCAAGTGGCGGGACTTGTGAGCACGAGGCGTTTGCAGCACGCTAAGCAGTTTTAAGTTTGGCGCTAGATGAGCCGAGGCTTATGTCATCAGCAGCAGCACGTGAATGCGGCTCTGCAGGTGCAGCTGAATTCATCCAGACCCAAGCTGACCTGACCTTCACCTTCATAGAGATGCCACCAGACACACTGGGATCATCGAGGGCCACGGTATTGGAATGACTGGCTTTGCCTGGTTTCACGAGACATCAGGTATCTGACTAAGATAAGCATAATCACGTGAATCTAGCAAGCTTGCTGGCTGGCCAAGTGTGCTCTCTGCCAGGGAGTTCTTCGCTTGTACTGATCGTAAGGTACCTACCTACCTAGGTATACTTACTTCACTTTATCCTCTTGGGCGTGGTACTGGCTACTGTATAATAGCCGAGGAATGGCCTTCTAGAGACAAATGGCGGAAAGGAGACCCAGTCACCCAAACTATTGTCGCCTTGGTCATCCTGTAATTCTGTACAACATCTGGCGATATTTGAACTATTTTACTTGTGCATCCTTCTCTCCAAGGGCTATTCTCCAAGAATGACAACAACTTAAGATAGGTTTAGCGACAATGCGTTGTGTCTCTCCATCGCTTTGCCATTGCGTTCCTTTCGGCCGCCCTACCGAACCCTCCTCTGTTCCAAGGAATCTCAACCTACAACCTATCTCCATCTGGCGGCCAATTTTGAGTACAGACAATAATTCAGTCTGAATTAGTATCTCCCCGTGCTTAAAATCAATAGTTCCGGGTTTCAGAGACAAAGTCAGAACCTGGGCATGACCACTACTCCACCAGCTCCCCGCCATCAACCTGTTGACAATCATGTCTACCCAAACACGAACCCCTGAGTCGCTCCAAACAACCTCGCCAAACGTCACAGTCAACACACCCTCCCAAATATCCAACCACCCCTCACCCATCTCCTCGTCCACATCACAACACCTCATATTCTTCATAACCGGCAATCCCGGACTAATCGGCTACTACAACACCTTTCTTCACAGTCTCCACAATATCCTCAGCACATCTCAGGAAATTCAAGATGTCTATCACGTTCATGGACAATCTCTGGCAGGTTTCATAGATTCAGACACAGAGACACGAACAACGCCGTACAGTTTAGAAGAACAAATCGAAATCACGCTATCAGCTCTCAGATCCCAGCGCATCCCTTCAGGGCCAAAGAAAGACCAGCACTACGACAGCGTAATCTTAATCGGGCATTCAGTCGGGTCGTACATCCTACTGGAACTCATCAAGCGACTGGGTAAATCCTCACCAGTCAAGATCTCAGCTGGTATCTTGCTATTCCCTACCGTCACCCACATCGCCAAGTCTCCAAGCGGGGTCAAAATCAGCACACTATTTCGCATCCCGAATTTTGCAAAGAAGGTGGGAACTATTGCGAAAGGACTTGTCTATCTGGCGCCAGGTGGTGTGTTGAAGTGGCTGGTGGGTCTGGTGGCAAGGATGCCGAGTGAGGCTGCTGAGGTTACTACGAGTTTTTTGAGGAGTAGGATGGGTGTCTGGCAAGCCTTGTGAGTGGTTTTCAGAGTGGTAAAGAGCGACAATACTGATTTGTTCAAGGCACATGGCCAAAGATGAGATGGATTTCATCACTGAAGATACGTGGGACGAGGATATCTGGGGTATCGAGCAGGAAGATCCAGATACGAAGTCCAAACCTCCGAAGCTTATTTTCTATTTTGGGCAAAATGTTTGTGTCATACCCCGCCTCTGTATCTTTCAGTTGCTAACAATCAGAAGGATCACTGGGTTGCAGACCATACTCGTGATGCACTGATTGCTGCCAGAGGACGTGAAGAAGGAGCCCGGCAGAGTTCGAAGCCAATTATGATCATCGATGAGAGTAATATACCACATGGATTTTGTATTCGTAAGTCTCCCCATGCTGTAATTTCTGCGCAGTTCTGATTGGAACAGGGCACAGCGAGACGGTCGCGGAGAAAGTTGGTGTGTGGATCAAGAGAGTGATGGTGGATTTGTGATCAGACTGATATTCGAGAGAGCGATCCATACAAACTTGAGACTTTGTAGAGTACATGTACGAATAGATAAACTATTAGACTGTTCCGGTATGTGTTCTTGATTCCACTCAATACATGGCAGACCACTGTCTGGCTTGTTCTGGATGCTGCCGGGGGCCTTCCAATCAAAAGACTCGTGGCCATTATCATACCACACTCTCTTGAGACCAGAAGCTTGCTTCTCCAATGGTTCCCATCCGGCAGTAATCTCAGGCGAGGGTGATAAGGCTGGGAAGGCGAAACTCGCTTCCGTGTGGCTGCCAAAACAGTTGGCCAAAAAACGCATTAAATGAACCCTCGTCATGTTTTGAAAGATTAGTATGTATGCATATGGAGAAGAAGATCCAAAAATGAATTATTTTCTTTCATTCGTTCCCCTCCCCCTGTGTACGTCACGGATCAGCATTCCCGGCAAGCACCCAACAACTAGCGTTGCACGACCGTCATTACATGATGACTGGAAGTACCGAAGACGGTATGAGATAATCAACATCTCTGGAGCATCTTCTCGCGCGAGTGTATCATGAAGACGCTCCTGCACGCGAGTTTCCTGTGCTTTCGTCTGTTTCCGTACATGAAAGGCACACTCTCTCGCTTCGTGGATTTGTTGGGTGGCTGATGAGAGGCTTCTGGCTGAGCTTTCAAATCGCCCCAAACAGCTTTCTGCTCCAAATGGAGTATAGTAAGAATTGGACGTAATGTGTCATAGTTTAGTTGTTGCTTTAATCGAAGATAGATTTGCTCTCGTTTGTACTTATCGATCAGAAGAAACAACAATTGGAATACAATCATTTGCGCACACTCTTTTGATTAAAAACCTGTCTCAAAAGCCGTTTCAGTGCTACATACGTTGGCCTTAAGCCGTTCGTTCTTATATTTGACTTGCCAGGTTCCTGGAAGACTAAAGTAGTGTCCGGTGGGAAATTTCTCCTGTGTAGGGTCTGTCTGCACCGCAAACCCCAGTATATACTGTTCGAATCACATCTGAGACAGTGGAAGGAGTGTTTAGGTAGATGCTTCTATTCTGTAGTTTGCCTTCGCGTGTGAGCTCTTCAACCAACCGTCCTAAAGAGATCCGCGCGTAGACTACATCTACCAAACTCTATCGAAGTACGCATATCTGTTGATTCTGACCAAAAAAGGCCATCCTTGTTTGCTAGCCTTCTCTAGATACGCCAATGCATCAATAAAAGCACCAATGCGCTGTCTGAAGTAACATTGTTCCATGCAGTGGTATCTTTCCCATAACGCCTCGTGTCAATGAAGTCCTCCAAGAGAGCAGAAAAATTGAATAAGTGAAGGTGCATGAAGAGGAAAAGGAAAGTAAAAACAGAGAGGTTGTGCAGCTCCATTTCGATGCAAAGGCCACCATGCGTGCTCAGTCATTCTTGGAGAATGAAGGAATAGAAGGGAAAACTTTGCAACACCGTCGGGGAGTACACACTCTTTGGCCCCCATTAAACCATTATAGGTGAGCTGCTAGAACTGACCATGAGTCTTGGATGACTTGGAAACTGGGGGTTCTCCCTTAGCAAGACGGTTGCGATTGATCCGAGCCATGAGTTCGTCATCGTCGGTCTTGGTCGCCTTAGGAGTCGAGACGTCTCGGCGAGATTTTGAGCTTGAGAATTGACTATTCATCGCCTGGAACATAGCGGACTAAATTCGTATTGCGTTAGCGCTCGGAACTGAACATCCGCATCAAAAGTCGGGTGAAGTTGTTGCCAATTTTGCTTGGAGCAGACTCTACGGCTGGTGCTATGGCAGGTATAATCTCTGCAGCATCGCCGTTCCCTGTGCCTCCATGCTGTTTCTCAGCCAGAACCTCATGGCTCGTATCGTTTGCAAGGATCAAATTTGGGTCTTGATCTCTGCAGCGTTCTATCAATTCCTGTCTACTTCCAATGATGCTCAAATTTTTGCTACATAAGTAACGCTCGAGCTCATTTAGAGAGAAGGTATCGAACTTTGGTTCTCTGGCCGTGTGATGAAGGTCTGACATTGGCTGTGAAGTTGAAGTCATCAGAGTACTCTGGGAACTTCCAACAGCATGTGCCTCACGTCTGAAAGGAGATGTAGAAGATTGGGAAATGCATACTGATTGTTGAGCAGAGCTAGGTCCACGGCCCAAAAGACTTTGGACAAAGTCATCACCGCTCAATTTGGATTCGATGAGTTGGCAACATGTTGCAGGGTTCTTGCTAAGAACATCCAATACCAAGCGTAGCTGTTGTTCACGGTCATCGCAACGTGCAAATCGCTTATGGATGGCGGCTCTGATGTCGTCGTTCACAGACTTGGCTATCTCGTAAACATCGTCAGAAATTCGCGAGGCACCTGAGGCAGCTGAAGCCATCGGGTCACTGGATTTGTATGCACTGGCGATGATGGGGAAGAGTCTGGTACCGGACTCCTGCGTGGAAGTCAGTTTCAGTTCGTGGTCACTCAGTTCGAAGCTGCTATCACATACAAGTTGTTTTGACTGACTAGATCCACCATTGGAAGTGGCTGTAGGCGTGCTCCGCCCAGTCCTATCCTTGCCAGGTCCAGGAGTAGAAATCATGTTTGCTTGATGGCGAGCCTCTTCGGCCTTTCTGTATGGAGGCGGGGTCTGGGAAAGTGCGCGTGTGTTAGCACCCATGATTGGAGGATTACTCCGGTCATTGCCACCAGAGGCGACAGCTGAATAAGTTCTGGCGCTCGAAGATGGAGTAGTAGGTCCTCGAGGAGCTTTTAATGGTGGACGGATCGGGGTTTCATTGCCGGGTTTTTCATGGCCAGCGGAATGTGGTGCAGACATAGCAGGGGGGGCAGGTCGGTTCACAGACGGATTTACGTGCTGAATGCAAAACTGTGCGGCTGTAGATGGGCCTGATTGTTTCATGGACCGGGCAGAGCGATGTGCCTGAAGCTGTGGCGGCATGGAAGAGTCAACTTGCATCAAAGTCGGGCTCGGACGTCGACGATCAGCAAGTTGCTGGGCTTGCCGCTGGGCCTGCTGAAGTTCGAGTTCCCGACACATCCTATCAACCTCCTTCTGTTCTTCAGGCGTGAGTCGATCTTCATCGTCCATTTCGAAAGTATCGGTCTGAACAATAGAGCGGATTGTGGATCTCTGAGCTTGAGATGCAAGAATTTTGTCTAGAACTTCAGGATCCATTCCTCGAAACTGGGAAAGATCCTTTTGTGGAAGGTCCTTTGGCTCGAAAAGAAAGTCCCCAAATTTCTTCTTCGCATAGGCCAAGGGGCTCTTCTTGTCAACCTAGGTCAAAAGTTAGCTTTTGTTGGTAGCAATCGAAGTGTTGACGTTGGTGGGTCGACAGAGATGCTATCTAAAGGACTCCAAGAAGGGACTACGGATTAGATATTGCATCTTGCACGTACCACTCTAGAAGCAAGCTGAGACTTGAAAACCGTCTTGTTGTGAACATTGTCTTCAAATGTGCCTCCGCAGACAAAGCGGTAGACAAATGTTCGTTTCGACTGCCCAATGCGGCTACGCAACGTGTCAGTATACTATTGTCAAGTACTATTCCAGTATGAAATCTGATAGGAGCGGTATTCTTGTATGTGTTAGGGGTGACTTACAATGCGCGCCCCACAGCCTGCTCCTCTTGGATCGGGTTGTACTTGAAATCGAAGATGACGACCCGGTTAGCGCTCTGTAGATTCAAACCAAGCCCACCGGCAGTTGTCGATATGAGGAAGACGTCGTCATATCCCTTATTGAACTTCTTGATGAGGCGCTGACGCTTTGCCATTGCAGTCTTACCATCAAGCCGAGCTAGTGTGCGACCTTGTCTCTTAAAGAGATTTTCCAGGAAATTCAACGTCGGAATTGAAGAAGAGAATATTAAAGTCTTGTCGCGAGCCTCCTTTGCGGCATCCAAAATCTGACACAGCACTGCGACCTTGTTTGACAAATTTACTTGAGTGAGATCCTCATCTGCAAACAGTCTCGTAACCTCTTCGATGAATGTTGTCGAGAGCCCTGTTTTAGCAAGGGGGACGTCGATCAACTTGGCTGTGAGATCATCGTCAGTCGAATTTTCTGGAGTGGCCTGCTTTGATGGAGCTTCCTTGCCCTCCTTCATCTTGGCATCGAAGCAGTACGGGTGGTTGCAAAGCAAGGAAAGCGTCGCGAGCCAAGACCAAAGTGTAGTCTGTTTAACCTCACCATCTTTGGTGAGCTGGTTATCGCTAACCTTCAGATATTTGACATATAATGAGTAGACCTTGCGCTGAATATCTGTGAGTGGCACAGAAATCACAAACTCTTTCTTCGGTGGCAAGTCGTTTCGCAGGACTGATAAGTCAGCTCTGTTAACCTTAAGTGCGAGTTCCTTGTTTAGAACACCCAGCATCTTCAAGGCTGTTCGACGTTGGAAAGAATCCGAGTCTGCGAATAGACCTTCCTATAATGAGAGAGTTGTCAGTCACTTTACCGTTGGGACACAAAACTTGATAGAGATCGCTGAACTTCGAGAGAATATAATAAGAGATGGGTGACTCTACCTCAATGGGTTCCTTGTACTTGCTACGGAACTCAACAACGCCACCAAGATAACCAGGCTGCACAAATTCAATCATTGAATGATATTCCTCAACGTTGTTGGCGAGAGGAGAACCTGTGAGAGCAATACGGCATCTGGATCGGAAGCCTGAGGCGGCAGAAGCAAGGCCGGATTTGGCATTCTTGAGCTTGTGAGCCTCGTCGGCGATGATTATGTCGGGGCCATTCAGAATCTCATCAAGGACTCGCTTATGTTCCTCCACTGTAAGTGGGGCTTGGCGAGTAGCGGTTGTCTTGTTTTGAACGAGGTTGCGAAGCATCTCGTAGCCAACAATGAGAACTCCACCAGCACTATGCCATTCAGAAATATATTGCAAGCGATTCTTCACAGAAAGAGAACTGCCGATTTTCCAGAATTCACCCAAGGTACTTCCAGGGGTCCAGTAAAGAAGTTCGTCCATCCAATTATCAATCAAACCTGGTGGGCAAAGAACAAGGGTTTTCGGCGTACCTTTCAGACTAGAGGGGATCTGAGAGGAAATTGATGGGTCGGAGGACGAGGCTGCCTCTGAGATTGCAACTAGAAGAGTGATGACTTGCATGGTCTTGCCAAGACCCATGGTGTGGGCTAAGAGACAGCCTTGCATCGAGTGTTCAGTGCCAACTGCAACGATCTGGTTCCACATGAAACGGACGCCATCAACTTGGTGTTCCTTGATGCGATGGCCAATCTCCTCGTTGACATATACATGTCCTTGATCGAGTGTAGCAGCATCATTGATAATGTGTTTAGTCTTTCCTTGCCCAAGAGTGTTACCCGATTCGGCAAGCTTAGCCTTGAGGATGGTCCGACGACGTTCTTGTTCGGCTATACGCTCCGCGTTTCTCTTACGAGCCTCGCGAGCGTTCATGTCCTCAATTACTGGCCTTTTGCGTGTGCTGTGAGGTGACAAGGTTGCAGGAAAGGCCCCGTCATCTTCGTCGGCATCAGTAGAGCCTCTAACGCGTCGACGCTTCGTGGGACCTTCGTCTTCGTCATCGTCGTCGCTCTCGGAAATCTGGCGCTTCTTGAGCTTGAGTCTGTCGAAGTTGCTTGGCAATGAAGGTGATCGAGGTTCAGGAACATATGAGCCATCCAGATACCTTTCCATGCGTGAGCAATGCTTGTAAAAGCCAGGCCACCAACCTTCCGCACCTAGCAAAACTTCGCACAGCACCTCGTGCATCTCTCGTCCCCATTCCACAAACTTGCATTCCATGTACATAGCAAGGACTTGAGCAATTGCAGAGAGTTGGTTGAAGGTAGTAGAGTGCATGTCATCGACCTCCTCGCTGCCTACTTGAAGAGCTCGCACAACTTCGCACATGAGATTCCAAAGCTTCTCTTCATTACAGCTAGCGAATAGTTGAAGAATATGTTGTGGGTCTCGCAGTTTATAGAATATACGGATCAACAGTCGGTGTCTGTCTCCAGCTTTCTCCCAGTGCTCAAAGGGGAACTCCGCAATGGCCATTGGGTTCGTGAACGGTGGCAGCTCCACTGCCTCCGAGTCGCTAGAGATGATAATTGGGCTTGGGCTCGGCTTCCGGTTCAAAAGCCTGACTTTTTGTGCCTTCTGTATAGCAGGTAATCTCTTTTCGGGAGTAATAAGATCGACATCGCACGGTCCTAGAGGTGGTGAGTCGGTCAGATCAATGACCTCTGAAACTCGCTTAGTTGACTGTGATTTTCGAACTGGAGTTCTGGGATCGTCAAGGGATCTGTTCAGGTAATGTTGGCCATTATTTGGGCGATCGCCTTCGACAAGCTCATCATCCGAGTCCTGCATGCCCTCAACCATTTCCTCTTCTCCGCTTCCTTCTGCATCGAAGGCTTCGTCATCAGTAATGAAGCCTTCCATATCATCTTCTAAGTCATCGTCTGTGTCAGCCGCAGCTCTGGAAGCTTTGGTCTTTGGTTTGGACACGCGCTTCGAAAGACGCACAAATGGCACCCCAGGACTGGTCTTCTGCTGGAGTGTATCGATCGTCCATTCCAAAGTTTGGATACCGAACACAGTCAACTCCATGTTTCTGCAGCCTCTAAGAGCTTGAGTCCAGCTAGACCATGCGATACTATCAAATTCGGCCTGTTGATTGGCAAGGCGATTTTGGAGATGTTGGAGATCATTCTGAGCGGCTTTAATTTGGACTCGCTTGGTACGTGTTCTGCGAGAGCCCAACCAGATACCAGCGGCTGTTTTCTCAAGCTTCGGCAATTTCTGCTGCTGCCACTTCTCGATGTAATCGTTAACTGCCTGGTTCCAAATGTTTTTGAGCTGGATAGGATTAAGATGAGTTCCTCTCAATCTTGTACGACGACGACGAATATCACCTCGCTCTCTATCAATCTCTTTCCAGGTGTCTGTATCATAACATCCTTCCTGCCCAGACTCGCCCCACCCAGGCAAGTTCTCATTACTTCCAGTTTCCCAGTGAAGGAGGGAATCGGGGTCTAATTCGGGGCGACGGCCGATTAGTTGCAGGGGATCGTGAGCTACGAAGTCCTCATGGTTCTGGCGTCCCATGAGCTCAGGCCAATCGACCAGCTTCTCGCGTCTAGCACGAACGGTGCCTTCTGGAGAAGTATAATACAGAGTGAAGGAAGGTGTGTTGAGTAAAGTCATGAATCCAATCTTCCCATCGCCTTCATGATAGGTACGAACGGCAGTAAACCGGGTGAAAACCCTGTCATCCTTAACTTCCTCTTCGTCAGGGCCCTCACAAGAGTTCGTTGTCTCAGATGCTACTGCAGGAAGTGTATCTTGCTCAGAGATCATACCAGATACAACATGTGAGTCTCTCGATACAGCCTCTGAATTTTGTGCCACCTGGAATCCTTCATCGGATCCCGGCACAAAAGCCTCCCAGTCAGCATCAATGAATATAGATGAATCGACAACGACTGCGGGAATCTGCTTCCCTTCTGCATCTCGCAAGATATCAACGGCCAGCAAGTCATTCGAGAAGTTTGTTCCAGAGGCTCTTGGTGTTCTGTCCAGATCTTGCTTACTCAATATGTAGTTTCGGATCATCTTGCCAACATACCGGACTTGACCGGGTGGGATGTGGTGTGACTTCACATGACTGAAGTACTTGTCTTCAGGTTCAATAGAATCAACTGGCAGATCGGCACCAAACGGTACCTTGCCGTAGAAGATATCATCTACTGGCAGCTTATTCATTGGGAGATACTTGGCAGCTCGAGCACGACGACGACGGGCATGAGTCGCAGGCTGCGGGATTACAGGCTGCGGAGTAGGGAGGATTTGCGCAAGAACAACTGGGTTTTCTGATGGCTCAGATTCCTCATGATCAGATTGCTCTTGGTGAAGCTGATTAGCTGCCTCGACATCCGATTGATCGCTACCGATATCTTCTTCTGAAACTGCCCACGCAGACTTCGCGTACACTTCGCTGTCAGTTGGTAAGAGTTGAGGAGCGACTCTCTTACGATTGACAGCACTAGAGTCGGGGATATCAAGCCCAAGGATGTCGTCCTCATAGGTAGGAAGGGCGCGATTTCTGTTTGGGTCGATTTCGCCAACATGGGTGAGCATTCCAAGAGCCAATCTCTTGGGTTGCTTCTGGACTAGCGGCTCCGCCTCTGATTGTGAAGACGAGACTTGGGAGTCGCCTTGGGCCGCAGGAATGGTAGCTGCAGCTTCAGGAACCACAGGAGTACTTGGGCTGGGTGGTGTATTGCTAGGATGGTCGTCATCATATTTGGCACTAGAGACTCGGACACCACTTTCCGAGTCGAGAACAGCGTCAGCTTGAGGAGATAACCCATGACTGCGGTCTTCGATAACATGGCTATCTGGCTCAACACTTGATTCAAGATCGACAGTGCTAGGTTCTGGTGATGGAACAAGGTCAATCAAATCCTTAGCAGAGCCAGCATCTTCTTGGGCACCATTTACAAACAGAGGAGCGAAATCGGCCGTAGGGTCTGCACTGCCACTCTTGTGACGCTTTGCAACTGGCTCATCTGATCCTTGTCCACTATTGGCTTCTTCCTCGCCATCATGATGCAGATCACCGTCTGTATTCAGTTCGCCCGTAGCAGCGGACGTATCTTGTGACGAGTCTGTTGCACCAGAATTGACTTTGGAACCAGGAGGAGCGATTTGAGGTACCGATGGGTTAGCCACTGGGTTCGGAGTTACAGCAGCGATTGTAGAGGCAGGAAGACCTGGCTGAGGTCCTGGTTGCGAAAGCGAGTTCCCTAGATTGTTGGAGGCAGGAGCAGGGATTCCATATAAACTTCTGAGCCTCGCAGCTACCTGTTGGAAATCTTGAAGCCAGTTCACCAAGCTGTAAGCAGGAGACGGGTATCGCGACAAATACTCGGGACTGCTCCATTGGAATTGTGTGATAGCGGCGAGAAGCCAGGTCTGCTGGTTGATAACGAAGATCTTGAAAGTATTGGACAGATCTCTCCTTGTGAAGTGTGATGAAATGAGGACCATTCCATCCACACCGTGTTCAAATAGCTTGCGACGAAGTGACTCCGGATTGGGCGATGACAGCGCAGGAGGGTTCCATGATCGATCGTCCGTGGTGAGCTCCTGACAAACTCGGCCCACATCCCAAAACCACGGGTCATCCACGTCATTGGTGGCCATGATAAAAGGTGTTCATGAGGTCAGAGGTGGTACCGAAAGGTGTTTTGGGTCGACCGGTTTCTTCGACCTGTGGTGTAAAAGTTAATCATCATACTCGTAAAATTAGAGCAGGATAGAGCTGGGGAGCGTTGGCGCTCAGGTAGTTGACGAGGCCAAGAGCTGGACTGGTGAAATGGAAAGCGGAGCTAGTGAATTGACTTTGAGGATAGAGCCATGGTATTGGAGGCCTTTGTATGGAGGTGAACACTAGATATGATGGGGCGGAGTCGAGGGAGTTCAGGGTACAGCGGGGTTGAACATAAATGTAGAGTCCACGCTTTCAAGGTGAATGAGCCTGGGAACTTACCAAGACAGCTTGAGAGCGAGTCTCGAGGTCTGAAGCGCTGAAAACCTCATGCAGTTATCCGCAGGATGGCACAGATGCGCTCACTGCCTGTCTTGGGTTGGCAAACCGCAATTGCGCAGGATGTTAGGAAGGTGATCGAGTCAACCATGGGAGCTCAGGCGCATACGCGTAAGTAAATTCGTAAATCGTGAAGGTCGTGAAAGTGGAACTGATCGTGCTCTCACGGAACAGAACGAAGGTGGAGTGCGAAAGGAGAGGAAGGAGCGTGGTGGTTAAGTTTGGAAAAGAGAGTTGAAGTTAACGGAACAGACAAGGCTGCACTTCCATCGCGATCGCGTCCTCCTTATCTTAGCTTATCGGATTACAGTAGCGTCATCACGTGAGCATTTACGGTGTGGATGAGAATTGGCTTGGGAGAATTGACTCGGTGGGCTTGTGTCTTTTTGTGGAGAGAAGCCGAAGCCTCAGCGGGATCTTGCTGCTAGGGGTGGGATGTCGATGTCTTAAAGGCAGCCTCAATTTAGACGTCACGTCACGTCAATCCACAATTACCAATACTTCTCGATCCCGATATTCTCAATTTACGGCATTGCATCTGTGTGAAGGAGTTGATAGAATCTGAGGGACTTTGCAGTGCAGATTGTCAGCCTGAACAAATTTTCAAGATGGCTCCTAGCAGAGCTGCAGATTCTTATCCTCCAAATTTGCAACCATCCGAAGCTGAGCAGCTGGTCACTACTATAAAGGACTGGTCAATAGCCCATGGATTGGCAGTAAGACCGCCGCCAGCTGTCATTCCGGCAGAGGCAGACCCTCACGGAATTTTGGCGACAACTGTCCCTGTTACTCTGTTTCCCAGTCCATTTCCTCGAATATGTTTCGAGCAAGCCAAGTCCATTCAAAAGGCCTACAATAACCTCTATGCATCCATTGCTCAAGATGAGGAGTTTTTAAAGGAAATAGTCCAACAGTAAGTTGTCCTTCAACTCCGTTACGTCACAAATGGCCATGATCCGATTGAGTTTCTTGACAGATCGATCGGTTAACCGAATGTCTCAGGATCATTGCAGTGGACGATTTTATCGCTGAGCTATGGCAAGTACATCTGAAAGTTAGAGAAGAGGGTTATGTTCAGGTAGGTGATATCTCGACTGTGCCGGGCTTTTCGTTGACTTTTGAAAGAATCTCTCTCTCGGCCTCTTCCGGTCTGATTATATGGTTCACCAAAGCACAGCCGAGGAGACGCCGACAATCAAACAAGTTGAATTCAACACCATCGCTTCCTCTTTCGGTGGACTCTCTTCCCAAACATCAAAACTTCATAAGTAAGTATGCTAACATAACCTGCTCCTCAATTACTCAAATTTAAGTTATCAGACTAACGTCTTCCAGGTACCTTGCTGTCAGTGACTATCCTCTGATAGAGAAGCCTCTTCAAACGACAGAGTTGGACCTCCCAAAGAATGAGAGCACCAAATCTCTAGCGTTTGGTCTCCGTTCTGCTTATGACGCTTATACCAAATCCGAGACAATTTATCCATCCTGCATTATTTTCGTTGTTCAAGATCCCGAGCGCAACATCTTCGATCAGCGCCATCTTGAGTACGAACTGCAGCAGCACGAATCACCAATACCCGTGTTCCGGCTCCCCTTTGGAGAGACCCTCTCTCGGACATCTATTGCAGAGACACCGAAACGACAACTTTTGTATCACTTGCCAAGCAATCCATCGAAGGTATTCGAGGTTGCAGTGGTTTACTTCCGCGCCGGATATGGACCAGGAGACTACCCAGATGCATCTGCGTGGAAAGCCCGTCTGCAAATCGAGCGCTCCAATGCGATCAAGTGCCCAACGATCCTCACTCAGCTCGCAGGTGCAAAGAAAGTCCAACAAGTCCTCGCAACACCTACCTCATCCTCCACACCATCAATCCTCGCCCGCTTTATGAAAGCCGACGAATCTTCCATCCAGGGCCTCGAAAACACATTTACGAACATCTTCCCACTCGACGAAACACCTGCCGGTCTTGAAGCTCGCAAACTCGCCATTGATCCGGAAAAATGCAAAGGTTACGTCCTCAAGCCACAGCGTGAGGGAGGAGGAAATAACATCTACCGCACCGCCATCCCACCATTCCTCAAGTCTCTCCCAGAAACACACTGGAAGTCTTTCATCCTCATGGAGATCATCATTCCGCCCCCAGTTCACAACATCATACTTCGCAACGGCGCGCTAGAGCAAGGTGGCGTCATTTGCGAGCTAGGGGTGTATGGTACTTGTCTCTGGAATCAAGTTACAAAGGAAGTCCTGCACAATGAGGAAGCGGGATATCTACTACGAACCAAGGGCGATAAGAGCGAAGAGGGCGGAGTCGCAGCTGGATTCGGAAGTATGGATAGTTGTCGCTTGGTTTGAGTGTGGACTATTGCGATTTGAGGATGCCTTCATTTATTGGCCGAACGCTTTGGTAGCCGATGACTTGTGCCCGATCGCGTATGGTACCCCCCAAAAGTGGCCATTTTATGTGGTAGTTAGCCACAATCATTGCGAGTATTTCAGCTGCCACAAACTCTGAATCCTTCCTGCCTATTAATCAGTGCTGCTGACCTTCCTACGTTGTCTCTTTTGGATAGATTCCGCTCCCAGAAATATATTTCATGTTTGTCATATATGCGCTATTTATTTTCTAAGTGCTGCTATCTATTTACAATTTCCTTGATTGCGCTGTTATTTATTTGCTGTTTGTAATATCAGTTATGTCTTCACATCTTTCTACTTCAAAAGCTCAGTAGCTGCGATCCTAGCCCCAGGCTGCCGCTGCCCGCGCCGCGCGCTCCCATGAATGCTTCGAGATTTTCAAGCGTAGGGTTCTGCTGAACTTTGATGACACGATACAAGGTCCTTTGGGCATAGGTAGCTCTTTCCTCTCGGGATACTAGCCTAGCTCTATTATTCTCGCAAGGTCTGCACATTCACATTCGCGAGTAGACTTCCACGAGTCTCTGCTGCTATTAGATGAAGCCTACGACTAGTGTAGGACCACTTCCCAATTGTGCTGTTCCAAAACTAAGCAGCATGTCAGTAAGTCGATCGCTGCTTGTCGAATCTTTTGCATATCGTACTACCTCCCAGATATTTCCGTGTTGCTGTGGGGAAATGGCAGAACGCAACAAGGTCAGCAGCGAGCTACGCTTTCCTGTCGCCCAAAATGTGCCGTCTATCCCTCCCAATGAGTCGCGTCGCACGGTGACCTGTGCCATATTCTTACACATACAAAGAAGCGAAATTTGCACCTCGACGGCTTAGCAGCACTAGATGTAGGCCATTGGCTCCCAATATAAGAATACTTAAGTCATGGCTCATCAACGCGCTATCTAAGTCTTGTTGCGCATCGTCAGTAGGCCTGGAACTTTCCACGCTCTGCCTTTCCCATCCATTCATCCAGGACGGCGTCATCTTAGCTAGCTGAGCTTGCAGGGGTCCCAACAATCGTCCCAAAGAAGCCGAACCTCCCCAACCTCTCTGTTGCACATCGCCACTAGGGTCTACCATCTTCATGTGCCGACTCTCTAGCTGTTTTAGTAGCAAACTTGAGGTTGTCCAGCCCATGCCTGGAGGGTCGAAGGCCGGTCAGCAGCTGTACCATGAAAGTCAAGCTTCAGCAGGTCTAAAATGCCTTTCTGTTGCATATCGGCAGTAGGCCTAATTACTGGGAAAGGCTTCTTCGTAATTCTATACTTGCAAGCTTGTGGGTGCTCAGACCAACGAGTGGTCAACCTATCAAAGACACAAACCCATGAGGGCCTATAGTACTATTCTTGTCGCATATCGGCAGTAGGCCTAGATACTAGATGGAGGTTTCTGCATACTATTGTAGCTACGAGCTTTCATGTGCTCAGGACATCTAGTGGTCTGTCTGTGAACCAGATGTGAGTGACGAAGTCTTTATTGCATTTCGCTCTAGTGCCTAGAGTGAAAGAAGGGTCTGCAGCTATAGGAAGCAGACCTATTGAGTATTGCTGAGGTCTTTTGGGTGCGATAGAAATCTGAGAGGCTTCTGGCACGCAAAGTCATCCAGCAAGATACCCAATGAGAACTGCAGCGCCAGTGTATCATTCAGGAATGTAGATTTGCCTGTCATGCTGGCACCTTCCGCCCATTTTTTCGGGGTATCTCTAAGATTGCGCTGATGGTCAAAAACTTCGAGTGCCCCGAAGTCGTTACTTCCTCCGGAAGAAGAAGGACTGGGAGGTCACTAGGACCGAGAACATTTAACTCGCTGGAGACATCTCGATCATCCTTTCTACTGTGCCCTCAATAACTCCCCTAAATCTTGTGATTTCAAGTCGCAGGTTAAAGAAAGTTTTCGCAGAAAAGCAATTATAACTTAAGTGCTGCTTAAACCACAACACTGTATTGTTGTGAAATCACGGACTTTGCTTTACTGCCGCCTCTTTCCGTCCCCTTCCATGGTGATGGCATCGTCATCACCAGGTATCGTCGTCGCACGTGATCTACAATCTCTCGGTCTTGAGGCATCTCGCTCGTTTTCCGAAATTGCTTTCGAAAAGAGCCGCCCATAGGCGTGATCACAGCCTAAATCCATCATATCATTCGATAACTGGCTGTTCCTACACTGGAAGTAAACCATGGCTGCCCCGAGTGGCTTGATCCTCAATCCTCTCTGAGAAGATCCTGCAAACTCCTAAGACCAGCTTCTTCGGTCCCAATGTTGATTTTTGGGACCGCAAATATAGTCTTCTTCCATCTCTGGCTCACTTTCATCATTTCTAATTGACGTTGTTTCAACGTTAGTGCACCATGTTGACGTGAAGCCGGCTTCAGTCCGGTTCAAGCCCCACAGATCTCTCGCTTGACCTTCTCATTCTATTTGCAGAATTCTGGACACCCTCGAAGCTAGAGATACAGGGTTGAGTAGGTGTTCTAGCTTTGGGATCCAATAGGGCATGGTTGTGATGAAAACGGTATGTGTATATAAAGCAATTGATGCGTTGCTGTTGGCAAGCTTTCCCAAATTCTCTCGGCTTGTCGTTCAAAGAAAGCACACCGCTTACGACATCAAACCTCCCTCCTGCCGACTATCTCCAGAACTGAGACTGGAGCTGCTATGTCACATCAATGCTGATCAAGTCCTTTGGGTGCTGTCATTGGTCGTTGTTGCTAGTTACAGGCAGGTCAAGTTTCGTTGGGGGGTACAACTTTGGTTCGCATTTGATAGTGGTCTTTAGCGCGCTTTCATGTCACTCTCGCTTGTGGAATTTGACTGCTTTCTAAGAAGTCCCTTATGTATGGACTGTTTTAGTTCCACCATCAACTAGGCTAGTATAGCAGCATTCTATTCAGTTGAAATGTAAATCATGCTGAAAAATCCACGGCCTAAGGGTATGAATCAGCCTAGAATCCAACCGCCGAGCCCGAAGCAGGCAGATTTAGCGCACAATGCCTCTTATGGTACGTTTATTCTTTCTGAACTGGGAATTATGTGCCAGTTGAGATTCCAATGTCCCAAGTATATCAAGTCAACCTAAGCCCTCGAGTTCTCAACTTTCTCTTCACCACACTCAAATTCGTCTCGTCTCATACATATCCATCAATCTTCATACCCTTCACTACATCAAAGCTTCTACTCTTCTTCCCTCACACACCAGCAACATCTATAGTGAAACAAACTCCACTATCTATAACATCCCTCCACCACGCCGGCCGCTACACCATCTCCACCACCACGTCTCTTCGTCTTCCCCACCACAGCCAACTACCGCCTTCACCATGGCGAGGACACTACGCCAAAACCCAAAAAAGTCTGCCAAGGCTTCGCTAAACGCCCACACGGGTGAGAGTTCTAACGGTTCCTCCCAAAGTAATCTCGCAACAGCCCAATTTTCCAGCGAGATCGCTGACCAACCAGCAGTAAAAATCTTACTACAAGAAGTAAAAAAACTCCAACACTACGCCAATGGCTTCCAAACTATACTTCCGGATCCGGTGAAGCACCCACACCTTTCTTATCTATTCGATGACCCTGTTGGGGAGCGATTCGGTGTCTATATTTTACCCGTTCCTCCAGGACTGAGGAGTTGGAACATCGATCGTATGCCAACTGAACAAGATCGGGAGTTTAAGTATAAGAGCGATAAGGACTTGACGTTTCGGCATAGACGTATAAGAGATGGGGTTCCAACATCCGCTGAAGTAGAGGCTAGAGAATGGCATTATATTGTGGGAGAGCCAACGCCTGATCAAGCCGCTGCCAGGGTCGAGTTCGAGAATGCACGGGTCCGACAAGATGCGATGGGCTATCAGCGCAACCTAGAGCCCGATATTTCGAAAATGCGTGTCGATGCCGGTCCCAAGAAAGGAAGCCACCTGGCGAAAGAAACTGCACCAACCGAAGACAGTCAAATTCCTCACCAATCCCAGGCCCTAAAAAGAAGAACTCCATTACCCTCAGGCCGACCTGCTCCTCAGCCATATTATAAAAATGTAAATGGCGAGGATAGATTGACTTTGAAAATAAGAACAAAAATACACGCCCCGGAAGAGAGCTCCGACGCCTTACAGAAGCGGAAGGCAACAGATACTGAGCCCAAGAGAACTACTCCTGATACGAAAGAACCTTACAATTTTAAGAGAAAGGCCGTCGAACAAATGAATGCAAAGGTCGCCAAGAAGCAGAAGATAATGGCAGCCTCGTCATCCTCAATATCTCATCCTTCGTATCCAGCAGCACGCAACAGACATGCTGCGATGACGTCGGTCCAAGCTTTACTTGCCGACACCCCAGGTCAACAAGCGCAGAACGCAGGCGAAATATCAGCATCTGACGAGAGACGAGCCCAATTGCAATCCATGGGCCTCACTACAGAAGAATTCCCAGATAAGATCCAGCTCCCTGGTTTGTGTGCTGAACCTCCAAGGAAAGGCCGAACAGATCAAAAGCCTTCCTGGGCTTGCATTGCTTGGAACCTTCTAGCCAGAGCACCCAATCACAAATTGTCTCTGAATAAAATACGTGATCTGGGAACCACGTGGTTTCCAGAGCTAAAAGAAACAAAATCGCAGACCTTGAGAGCATGTCTATGCAGAAAGGATTGTTTCTACTCCATGGGTGACACCAATTGGCGCCTGAGAGGACAAAATGAGCCTCAACCCCAAAGGAACCCGGGCCCAAAAAGAGGAAAGAAAATCGTTGACCGCCAAGCTGAAGAGGAACTTGACAATCAAGATAACGAATACGATGATGAAGTCGAAGACCAGAAGCCCGATGACAAACAATAAGAATGGCGAACACAAGTAACGTTGATGAGAGGGCTCAGAGACCCCAAACTCTGAAGCATCAATAAGCGTGCCTGACCTGGATCTGATGCTATCGCCCCCTCTTCGCTGAGCGGAGGAATCTTAGCAAGAAACAGTGTAGACACAAAAAAATGACTTGACCTCAGCACTGGCATGCCTATGGAAACAACACTCAACAAGACCGACTTTCAACATACCCGCAGAACAAAAGCAGTCAACAATCATCAGTACTAGCTGATCATGCCAGGCCTCGGCCAAGTCGCCCAAAAAAATCAGAAAACATAAAAAAGTCATCAAAAAAAATGGACCCGCTTCTTTCTTTGTTTCCTATGTACTTGTATTTCATTTCATCATTTGCATGTTGAGTTCAAGGAGCGTGGAAATGGAAGAGCTTACTTATTCTGTACTATGCTTGTTTGTCTTCTTTCTTTGTTTCCTATATCGTTTCACTCAGTAAATTGACCACGTTGGGTCATGTAAAATATAAGAAAAATTGGATGAGAAAGAGCTGGATACGGTGGAGTGATGACCTCTGATTTGGACTTTGTTGGGAGGGAAATTGTTTCTGACCTGTGGTGGGCGAAGGACAATGGTTCAATCAACTATCATTCATAAAAACTTCCTGTGCAATTAACTTGTCGACTGTGAGATGTGATCGTGATGTTTGAGCATGAACGTGGTCGCTCTTGAAATGGATTCTGACTTGAATAGGTATGTTTGGGGTTTTGTTGATAGCGAAGCGAGATTCTGGCTAGGCAACAGCTGTTCTGCATATGAGGTCTTGGCACTGATACTGATGATAACGTTTTGGTAAGAAGTTGTCTTTGGCTACAACACTCGGACTCAGCTGATTATATTCAGCAATTCATCTCATCTCATCATTCTTCTTGAACTCGTAACTGGGCCACTCGAAATACATCTCCAACCTTCCTGCATCTTCTCGCCAAGAACTAGAAGTGGATTAGAAGAAGCCATTTGGTTCTTTTACCATCAATTTTATCAACTTCTGAGGTGAAGTTTTGATTTAAGAATTGAGATTAAGGTTATGAGTGTATAGCCAGTGGGGAGAGCATCGGAGACAGAAGCTCAACAGTCCTTGAAACTACACACAAGGTCGCCGACTTCAATTTGTGCCTCGTCGAATTCCTCATGCACAACATCATCAATACAGGCATTGCTTTGGTGGTCCAGCCGGGAAATGCCAATGGTCCACAAAGACTTGCGTACTTCAAAAAGTAAGAGATCGAAACGTGGCCTGTACACCAGATACTAGAATGATACGTATGCATCACCAAGTTGCGACATGGCAGCAGCCGAGTTGCGGTTGGAACATCTAGAATAAAATCAACAAATGTGAGAGACATGTGCTTTACTCCCCAAAATGGTGTACTCCAGGACTTACGGAGGGCCGCGGCCTTCCGTCACACGATTTTGAGTTGGGGGAAAAGCTGAAATGAGCAGATAGAGCAGCCTTCCTCGAGGCATTCACCTCTAAGCACCTCGAGGCCAGCAAATGAGGATACGGCGAACACAGAGCTTGTACCCACCGTTTCCCGGCCTTGAGTTGACACCATCCTCAGTATAATGCCACTCTATCCAGAACAGGTTCTCCAAGTATCGCACAATCAATAGCAATCGCGGGTGAAGGTTTTACATAGTGAGGAGAGATTCATTGCTTCCAAATGGACAGACTGCAATCATCACCCAGGTCCCCCCCGCCCCCTCCATCCATCAAAACCCTTCATTTCTTACAAGCACAAATCATACATAGTCCAGCCGACCCTATCAGATACACCAACGCCCAATTATTTCTTCCACGTAAAAATCGACAAAGGAAACCAAATGATATGTAATCAGCCGGCCAAGAGGTCATGTAGGCGGAGAACGGGTATTCGAAGAAGTTGGATCTACTGAGCCTGGGCGGGCTTCTTGGGGGAGAGAACATCGAGTTGTCCTGCAGTGTGTTAGGCGTGTGGTCAACAAGGGAACCGGGCAATGAGTCTCGTACTTTGGACAATGTTCAAGGAGCTTTTTGGCTTGCCCTCGGAATCTTCATATTGGCTCATCGAAGCCTCTCCTTCAACGTAGACAAGGGTTCTAAAGGGTTGTATGAATTAGCAAGTTTTTTTGGTAAAATGTAACAAAATCCATGTTCTGCCCAGAGCCGTCCACCTGTGTCACTTTCCAAAATCCGTCCATTTCCACAAATAACATTGCAAGTTTACGTACCCCTTTTCTAAACCTGCAATGAAATCTCTTTGCGGTCCCTCAGGCAAGAAGGCAGTAACGCGGAACCAGTTCGTCTTCTGGTTATCTCCACGTCCACTGTTTGTACCAACAGAGTATCTTAGGATCTCCTTTCCTGTGCTTGTAGGCAGAAGCTCTGGGGTATCAGCAAGTCTGCCGACGATGGTCATCTTCGCAAATGAGGATCTGGTTGCGCTGCTGGAAAAGGTGCGAGACAGAGGAGCAGCGGTGCGCAGGGCGCGGCGGGCGAAAAAGGAAGACATCTTGAACTTTGTGAATAGGACGAGAAAATCTGGGATGGGTAGAAGTTGAGCGGTAAAGGGAAGAAGTGTATTCAGATCGTGGTTGTTTGAGGCGCAATGTGTACTCTGGGGACGCGACTTGCGCGATCAGGGGTTGCGCCAAGGAATTTTGCAGACTCACGTGATACGCATTCAATGAACTTCCCGTCGTTGGTGACAAATACATACACGATGCAAACCAGTGTGTTATTTAATGGATTGAGGCATGATCTACGAGGAATACCTCGCAAGATTCTGAGCAAAGATAACAATGAGTACCAAAGAAGTCTTGACCATTGTAGGACAGCGGACATGGGCCAGCAACTTTCATGCAGGTAAGTGAATGTCAACAGGACGAGGACTGACCGAGCCGAGAATAGCTGAAACATTGATTCAAAGACCGAGAATCTATTTTTTTAATATAAGGAATCGTCCTTACAGCAGCGTTTTGACAGACTCAAAATCTTAGCATGATCTGCTCCTGTCAGAATCAATATCAATCGCTTTCACGGGTTTCTCCTCTCATCTCCGGGCAAAAGAATTCTTAGCAGGAGCAGGAGAGGAATCGCTACCTAGTATTGTGCCTCAATCAGAGAGATCCTAAGAATCCAATTTCACATTAAGAGTTTTGGCCCCCGTTTCCAAAGACTGAGCTTGTCACTTGTGCAACCGAACCGCTTGGACATACTGATAACTCACAGCCAGATAAACATTACTCCCTAATATCCCATCCACCTTCCACTCTCTTCAGCAATGGACACTTAAATACCCAACGGACGTTCTCAGCTCCCTCTGTTCCCAATCGTATTCGCCATCTGGCCCCTTGATTCATTACAACTCCACAGCCAATGACTTCACAACCCACCGCTTCAAGAAAGTCCCAAGACGCTTTCAATGTCTTGCCAGAGCTGACAGCATCGTCGATGATCATCACCTTCTTTCCTTTCAAGAGCGAGATTTGGTTAGGATCAAGATAAAGTTTCTTCTCGCCGGATGGAGAGGTGATGGATGAGACTTCGGTGGAAAGCAAGTCTGTGTACCAAAACTTTCGCGAATAACCCAAAGGAACATATCGTTCTAAGCTCCATTAGTAGTAGGTTCCCGGCGTAAGCAAACTGGTGTAAATTAGGGGAGACTGCATACTGTGACCCAAACCTTTAGCAATTATGGGAGCAAGTGACAGCCCAAGAGTTGGAAGTCCAACGATAACCTCGGGGTGGAATGGCCGAACTTGATCTACAAGAAATTCTCCAAGCTCTTCAGTGACATCGAGAGCAGCTTGATTGATAATGAGAGAAGCAACGGCTTCGTTCGCATTTAGGGCCCGGATGGGTAGCTTGAGGATTCTTTGATCTGGCAAGCGAGCAGGAAATCCATATTTCCAAGGAGCTGGGATTATTTCAGTATCGGGAAGGATCGTCTGCCAGTATTCGGTCGTTGGCTCTGTGAATGAATCCTTTGGCATGGTGGTGAATCTTGAAATTTCGTGGCCGTTTCTTCATAGGCTTGATGAGACTGTGGTGTACAGGCTAATCGAGGTTGGAGGTCATTGTTAGACAGAGCTGTAATATTGGGCTCCATGGATGAGTTTCGCTTACATTTTGCGAAGCGGTTGATCGAAGTGAACAGACCTCCGATCAGCGGGCAGGGCTGTTGCAGTAAACACCAACCCCACTTATGAAGAATCCCAAGCAGTGACCAAGTCTTTAGGAGGCTAGGAGGCTTGTCCAGCCCAAATCATGAAGTATTGCTTTTAGTGGGCTTGCAGCTTTGAGTGGTAAAGAGATGGTGCCCGACTATCAAATAACCTTGAGCTTGCTAAGTAGATGAACAAAACTGCAATCAAATGGCGATGAAGGGACGATCAAGGGAGACGAGGATCTGTAAGTCAAGGATGCAGCTGCGAAATATTACGTCTACCTAGTAAAAGGTAAACTTTACGAAATAATCGTCCCCAGGTCGGAATATTGCAAATGGGTTGTGAGAATTTAGGATGGGAGTGAAGTTCAAAACAATGTAGATCCACACTCAAGCAAATAAGCGACCTGTGGCAAGCGTGGTGGCTTGAAAGCGGTGGCGTTGTGAGGTCACAATCCGCCGCCTGAGATAAGCCCAAACAGGCAACAAGCGTCATTGATATCGAAGCAGCACGACTACCTGCACGTAGTGTCCCTTTATATAATATACACTATCTACCACGGGCTTACTTCAAGTCCATATGCCATTAGTCAAGGAACGCCCTTTTCACACCTTGCCGGAACTCCATGAACAACAAGCCCAAGACCCAGATCAAGTTATCAGTGGCGAAGTCCGTCAACGATGGCCGAAGAAAGCTGTTGTACTTGCGCGACACTCCTTAAGAACGTGTTGCCGCAATACGATGAAAAGAGTGAGAAACCAAAAGGTCATGACCGACGACTAGAATGTTGCCGGAGGGTCATCTGTGGGAACTGCATAGCTGTACGCTTGATGGATGATGATTAATTGCCCTTGTGCTAATCTGATGTCTAGGATAACCAGCGATTTGCTACTTACTGTAAGTAACGACTCTCACATGCTAATCTTATAAATACTGAACGAAAGTTCCCAGGTCCTTTCTGCCAAGTATCCACCAAACCATCTCCATTACCACAAGGGCTTCGCGATCCGCCGACATACACGCCACCTTCCTCGACCTCCAGACAACCCCAAGAACCCCCCGCATATTCCGACGAGCTCCCTAGCTACTCATCGCTCACAAACCCCCCAATCGTCCTCCCTGAGAAATCCTCAAACGCCCAACCCGCTGAAGACGTCCTCCATTTCCTAGACCACGAAAAAGATACCCTGACATCCTTATCCTTCCGCTATGGTGTTCCTGTAGCAGCTCTAAGAAAGGCAAATAATATCACTTCGGACCATCTGCTGCTGGCCAGACGGACGGTCATTATACCCGGCGAGTTCTATAAAGGTGGTGTGAGTCTAAGTCCGCGGCCAGTGGAAGGAGAAGAGGAGGAAAAGAGGAAGGGGATTGTGAGGAGGTGGATGGTCGCGTGCAAAGTCTCGGAGTACGTATTTCTTCTGGATTGGTGACAAGGGGGATGCAAGGAAGGCTGACGTAGTAGTGTTGCTCCGAAATACAGGTATGATGTTGCTCTAGTATATTTGAAACAGGTCGAATACGACCTCGAGGCTGCGATCGAGGCGTATAAAGATGACGAGAGATGGGAGAAAGAACATCCCATAGAGGCAAGTGTGAAAGGCAAAGGGAAGAGGCATGACGTTGGGAAGAGGAGATTTACTGGCCAGAGATGATTTATGACTCTGCGTGAAACGGTAGCGATGATAGACCATTTGCTTTCACGAGTTTATATTTTGTGTCATAGTCTGATTGACTAGATGTCATGATTTCATGACCGGTGCAAATCTCATGCACGCCTCCTTAAAATACACATAAGCCAAATTTGCCCACCCCGAAGCGCCAATTAGTATGCTGAACGTGTCCGAATATCCTAGTACGATGTTAGTAGCTACAATCTGATCTTGATTGATGGTTGAAACTTACAGATATCTTTCGCTCGATTTCCCTGACCGACCGATCTAACTCCCCAGCAATCATTTGTTTCTTGTCCGTAGGCAAGAGGGTATATCTTTCACACAAGTCTCCATCAATAACTCCTTTGACTGGAACATAGTAACTCCGGTAGATGAGATGATCTCGTCCAGCCAGTGGAGCATCCTCTGACCTGAGATGTTGTTCGAGAGTCTGGAAAAAATCCACATCTTCGCGACTCACGAATGGGATCAGAATACCAAGAGTTCCTTGGATGCCACTCCATAATATGCAGTCTCGGCCGCCAGCAACCAGATTGGTCTTCTGGATGCTCATTGGAATATCTTGGGAAAAGAAATGAGCCATCAATGTCAAACGATGAGGCGAGCCTTGCAGGTATGATCGCTCATGTACAAGATGTGCTCCGGAACCCTCTTCATCAGCTTCCTCGCTTGCCTTAGCAGGACACCTAAGAAGCCATAGATTACCAAACTTGTCGCCACCAGCAACGGTTTCATAATCCACCATTGTCGTGCAGGACGTCCATCGAGCGATAGTATCATCAACGAAGGGAATAAGCTTGTTTTCTTGGAACTTGTACACGACCATTACGACACTCTCTTGAACATCGCTGACGACAATTCGACTTCCTTGTGTTTGAAGACCAACAACCAAGTTGGGCACAACTTCTGCTTGAGCTTTTCGGAGAAGCTGTCGTATACCTAGGTCGTAGATTCTCAGATCCTTGCCAATGCCAACCAATAACCTTCCCTGGAAAGCAAGAAGGGCCATTGGTGGTTCTTCAACTTTCGTCTTGTGGATAAACTCGATCTCCTTGCCATTTTCATGAAAGCGATAGACGTGAATAAAACCAGATGTTGAAGATCTGGGGCTGACGATCATGTCTTTGCCTGTTCCGACAACCAAGAAGACTTCGTCATCTTGACTGGCGAAAGAAACCGTAGCCATGCTGACTGCGGCCTCATTGTCATCAAGATCGATTTTTTGGAGAACGCTCTTTTCCGTCACAGGGTCAACGACCGAAATACAGGATGCCCAATGATTTTTGCCTCGTGGGTAACCGAATTCTTCAGCTGGTAATACGGCAGCATCACCATTGACCACTGATGGATCTTCTAGTAGCTTAGCTTTAGTTGCTGGGGAGAGAATATTATTATCGGATTCTATTGTGTAGAATAATGGGTGCTCAGGGTGTCGAACGAAACGTCGGGGTGTATATGTGAGTGGAATGGTCTCTTGGAGTAAATTATCGGTGAGTTTGTCAATGGAGAAGATTCTAGCAAGTATGGAATGTCAGCATATGCCATTTCTAGATTGGCAAGTGCGAAATGTGGGGTTTGTGAGATTCTCAGAAGGAACAATTGGATTTATAATAATTAATCCGCATAGTCACATTGGACTCGGAAGTTAACGATAAGAAAATCATCATAGAATCTCTGGGGTTGGCAGGATGACAAGAAAGCTAGACATACCTCAAGTTTTGTCCCTGAATGCCGACCATGCCTTCGGTACATTGTTCGCTACTGAAATTCCAGCCCCATTCAAGACCGGGATAATTTAGCGGCGTAAGCATGAAGCCTTTAGTGACCGGATCTGAATATCCAAGCCACGGTCTTGAACTTAGAGCAAGTACAGCTGTCTGGCCTTGAACTGAAACTCGGAAGAGCTTGGCGGGCTTTGGACCAAGGAATCGAGTACGCGTATCTGATAGCTCTCCGGTAACTTCATCTAGAACAGTTCGTAGATATACTCCCGAATATAGCCCAATGTGGAGGTAGAGGGTAGAGCCTCCAGATGATGAATCGGCCATAGCCATAATTGAGAGGGCGGAAGGAGCCGATGTCAAGGCTTGAACCGATTTATTTTCCAGTGTGGAATCGGGATCGAGACTCAAAATACGGACCGTTGAATCATCACAACCCACAGCGAGGAATTGACTGCGAACGCGTCCTTCGGGAACCTCCCCGAGACTCAGGCAAGTAACGGTACCACTCATCTCCTTCTTCTCATCGTATTCAGCCAAGGATCCATCGGAATCCATTTCAAAATAAACAATCTCGCCAGAACTAAGAGCAACAGCAACTTGACGTTCGTTTGTTGTAGCGGCGACAATCGATCGATGCTGGGGAGCAGCCCACTCGTTCACACGACGATCAGCTCTAATGTGTCTGATACCTTTCGGGTGGACTTGGATCAAGCCATCTTCGCCGAGTTGCTGCACAGCCAGGGTTGGCGCACTAGACAAGAAACCAGTATCTGTTACCTCCTCGACAGTTTCGCCAATGCTGAGAACCAAGGTGCCATTGGTAAAGGATAAAATGATGTAGGCATCGTAGGTGTCATTTCGAGTGAGCTTGGTAGTCCAAACAGCTGACGGTACACCGGGCAGTTCAGATTCCACAATCTCGGAAACTTCTAGTCCATGTCTCAATGTTCTGAAAGTACTTCGAGCTCCAGTTCCACAGATGGAGTAGATTTGAGGCGCATCTTCTTCAGTCAAGTTAGCAACCTTGCACTCCATCAAAGGGTTCATAGAATCGATGCTCTCAACGAGACTCAGATTTTCTGCTGGGCGTGGATGGAAATAAATGGGTGTATATGGTTCGGTTGGATCGGTGGGAAAGTTGTCGCTTATGAACTCAATTTCCTCATCATCATCTCCGAGCTTCTCGAATTGATAGAACTGATGGTTACCAAATTCGCTGGCAACGAATAAGAAACCACTCTTCAAAATGCAAAGACTTGTAGCCACAGGGACGGTATCAAAGTACTTGATCTTGAGACGCTTGACCTCTCCTGTGGGTTGGCCGTCATCATTCTCAACCATTTCAATGGTGACCTTGAAGAGATCACCATCGTCAGTTTGCAGCAAGAAGAAGAATGCACCGGCAGCACCCTTCAACTTGTGCATAACACCGCCAACGATAACGCGCTTTCTTTTTGGGTCTTCAGTGGCTCCTCGTCTTCGAGGAATGGCAACACGGAAAGCTTCTTGATTCGAGTGTCGATATGTGATGTTGTCTTCACCGCATACCAAGACTCCACTAGGGCCATCAGTGCCTCCTGGTACCTGGAAAAGAACAGTGGCTGTCCGGTCTACTGGATCTGACCATTTTCTTACAACGTGGTTCAAGCCAAGATCTAGTTCGTAGTAGACTAGAGTCTTTTCGATTTCATCGTATGCTTGACCCGTTGGGTCCTGATCCGAGTCCCCGTAGTCGACCTCGAGGGCAGCAAAGACCGGATTCGCGTACCCAACATCCAAAGCACACATAGCAAACACCAAAGTTTGTGCTTTGTGTGCTTCCAAAGGAGATGAGATTGTCAACTCTGCCTGGGCATTGCGGTTGAGTACATAGACAAGCTTATTCTTCTCAACAGAAGCGATCAAGCAAGCTCTCCCCTTCGGGTCCACGGCAAGATATTGCCCTGGAATAACTCTCCGCACACCAGACTTTCCAAATGTTTCCAAATGTAATCTGTTGAACTTGTTCTGTGCAGGAAGAAACTCGACAATTGTGATTCGGCCAGAGTCGGAAGTGATGATAATGTAATCTATACACCTGTTTAGCAATCATTCTTCCAAAGCGTCCAATTTCTATACCACTCTCTGCCGGTGACGATTCATGGTGGAATTTCTCGTGCTGCCATCCATGCTTCAAATCACTAAGTGAAGTTCAAATGACAAGATTGATTGACTTACCCTTGTTACTTCCAGCCAGCCTGAAGGCTGCTATAGCTCTAATGATACCAAAAACATCGTGCGAAAGGGCTGTGACAATCTTGCCCTGCGACGGGTCTGGTCGGTGCAATGTAAGGCGAGAGCCTGACGCAGTGATGATCTGCTGCTCCTTTGTGCCTGTGAATTGGCCCAGGATAGCTTGGGTTGTGGCGGTGGGTGGTTGAACCGTCAAGCTGTACATGAACATAGAAGAGGTTGTCGCCATCTTGTCGCTGGCAGCGCAGGAAGTCTGCGCAGCGTAATTGACAGTACGAGTGCCTGCGGGCACGAAATTTGAAGTGTTTGCAGGCTGGTAGAGCTGACAAGGCAGCCTGTCGCAGCTTAAATCATGTCGAGGTGAGATACTTCGCATCCTGCAATCTCGAATGGAATTTTAAGAGGACTTTACTTCGACGCCTTTCCTCATTGGGACAAGTCACAATATCTTGAGCATCACTCCACACCCCAAAACACCAGAGCTTCACGATCAGGGCCAGGAACTGCTGAACGTTCCAAAAATGCGTAATACGGCCTCCTATACCTGTCATAGGTGCTTGAATGCGCTCAAAACCACTTCTCGAGTTTCACAAAGACCGGTGTTTTCTTCGCGAATAGCCTTCGGTAGAAGAACAATTTCAACAGGCCAGCAGAATGGACCAAAGTTACCTGGAAGGGAGGATACAACGCAGAAACCAATCGGTAGAAGGGCAGTCTCGTCACTGGGAGGTCAAGGACAGAAAGTGAAGAATGAACCATTCGAGTTCCGAACTCCACCAGGCCTCGAGTCAACACCAGCCCCCGAAACCGAAGGCAGACCCCTCTTAATGCCAAACAACCTCTTCCACCCCTTTTCCAGCTCGCCCTCCCCTGAAATCAGAAGAAGAGCTGCTTTCATGAAGCAGAATGCCTACTGCCCGCACCCTGACCACCACCAAACTCGGCTGCCCATGAACCCGGATGATCCAGAAGCACGAAAGTCTGTGAAGGGACCATTACCTCCTGCGCATGTGGACTTCGAATGTCCAGACTGTGGCATACCAGTTTCTTGCTCGGAGGAGCATTGGGCAGACGATTATGAGGCACATCTGGAGATTTGTGATACACTGAGAGAGATCAATGAGGATGACCACGATTTACGGTCCGGCAGGTTCTTTCCCGAATTCGAATATCCTGGAGATCAGATTGAGGAGGCGATGGTCAATATGACAAACTGGGATACATTCCTCTTTTCAAGAGAATTTAAAGCGATCAATGACGAGAGAAGTTTGCGACAAGCAACTCGACTGCTGACCTATCCGGTCACTATTGGTAGCGTCTTGCATGAACTCAGTCCATATAGCATAAAGAAAGAAGGGCGTCTGACCGTTGAGGGTCTGAAGAGTTTGAGTGGTATGTTTTTTCTGTTCATGGGCGAGGCAAAGCTAATAGACGTAAGCTCTGAGATACTCCCTTCACCCACCTCGTTCTGGAGGAGGTCCTGATATCAAGGGACTTCGACCTACCCCACCACCAATGAGAATCTTCATTCTCGGAGCGCGTGCAGAATCGTCTCTTCCGCGAGAAGTCTGGGTGCAGTTGACCCACCTTTTCCCCCGAGTTGCATTCCACCTAGTCTTCATTGGCCCTGAAAGTATGGCAAACAGAGATGCCGAATTCCCGCTTCCAGAAAGAACTCCTAGCAATCCATACGGAGCCATTGTGGAAGACAGGATTACGAATTCCATGAAAATAAGCACCTATGTTGAATACTACCACACCCTTCACCAAGCTGGACACTTTTACCCGTACGATCCATATTTCGACTGCTTCATGCTTTTCCATCCAGGTCTCGGACATCCTGCCAGCTCACATGAGTGGGAGGAGACGATTCCTCAGTTACTGGAGACGAAGGTACCTATCCTGGTCACAGGTTACACACAGTACGACATGGAGAGAGATATCGATTGGGTCAAGCAGAAGGTCGGAGGAGAGATGGATATGTTGATGGAACCAGGCGAGAACCGCTTCCGAAGTTTGAGGTGGGATCTCAATGATCTAGATCCTCAAGATATCAGCTGTGGAAATTGGGGAGTGTGGGCGTTCAGAGGCAAGAGGTAAGTCGATCTGGCTCTTGCGTTCGGATTAATCTGCTAATACGCGCTAGGTACGAGACGACCAAGAAGGGCCTTGAAGCGGAATCTTGAATCCGTCGAGTTGGTGAGGGACAAGATGTATCTCGGTGGTAGAGTGCACAAAGTCTGTATGAAAGATAAATTATGGCTTCTAGCCAGTGTATTTTAGGTCACACAACTCTAGGACGTCCCGAAGATTAAGGCTTTCGGGTTATGAAAATACTGTGAGGCGGCTTTGATAACACATAGAACAGCATTACATTGAGAAGCCAGCACGGCAACCCGCATATGCAGGAACACAACTCAATCTTTACAGGTGAATGCCTCTAACCAATCGAAGCAAACACCCTTTAAAAACTGCCACCATACCAACATAATCAAGGAAAAAACTTCAAAATTTCTCAAGAAGTCACGGTTTCTTGCTCTAGATATCGTTCTCTCTTTCTTCCACATTTGCTGTTCTAATCAAAGATTCCTAAATCATAAAGCCGCCTTGTCTTTCCCCCCCTCTCAAAGCAAGCCTCCTTATCTGGCAGCCGAGGCTAAAATAAATATCGATAAACTTCGTCATCGATCTTCCGAAAATAAACAACCATGAGTCTCGAAGTAATCTATGTAACCCGCCATGGGGTAAGCTCTTTTCTAACCGTCCCAAAATACTCTCTATACTCACAATCGGAAAAAACTAACAATCTTCGGGGGTTTAACTGACAATGCCTCACAGTTCCGCTCCAACTGGGTCGTCGACCCCAAAACCGGGGAATATTCAACCTCCATCCCTTCCCCCACAGGAATAGCCAGCGACCCCGAGCTGGCAGGTTACGGCGTCGCCCAATCCAAAGAACTCGCCTCGCATCTCGTCAACCTCTCCCCGCCCATCGAACGCATATACTCCTCCCCTTTCTACCGCTGCATCCAAACCATCACCCCAACCGTCACCGCTCTCGCCTCCTCAGGCAAACCCCTCTCCCCGTCCACAACCAAAGTCCGTGGCGAAAATGGTATCGGGGAATGGTACGGCATGGCGCGGTTCGACCACCCTTCTCCTGCTGAACCCGCGGTCTTGAAGAAATTGTTCCCGCATTACGATGAGGAGTATAAACCTACTATCAAACCGAGCGTGAATGGTGAGACGTTGGGCGAGTTGCATGATAGAACGGCTTATGCGCTGCATAGGATCATCGAGCAGAGCGATCGCGAGGGTGTAAAGGCTATCTTGCTGTGTACACATGCGGCGACGTTGATTGCGATTGGGAGAGCATTGACAGGAAGGATGCCGGAGGATATTGCGGAGGAGGATTTCAAGCCATTTACGTGTGGACTGAGTTCGTTTGTGAGAAGGGGGAAGGAGAATATGGAGGTGGGTGTAAAGGAGTGGGAGGGTCCTGAGACGGAGATTCCGAGGGTGGACTGGAAGGGTGGTAGGGGTGTCGGAGGTGGTTGGAATATTACTGTTAGCGGTGATTGCAGCTTCTTGAGTGGTGGTGAGGAGAGAGGATGGAGGTTTTCTGGAGACGAGTCTTTCGATCTTGCGGCTGGAGCTGGGGCTTCTGTGGATGCTGGCACTGGTCTGGGAGTTGTGGTTGAGGGCAAGAAGGCACAGGGCACTTCTCTAAGCCCGTCACGATTGTAGGATCTTTCAGTTTTGGGGTCTCGATGACTTGCTGCATTTTAGACGAGAGCATACTTCATTCGGATTGGGATAGATACCCTGGGAAATGAATACTACTACAAGACCCTTTCGTGTACATAGCTTTGGTCTATCTGCAGAGAAGATTCTTCCCTGTTGTTTACAATCTACCTGTCTAGTAGCGTGTCCCATTTCTGTTTGTCCCCAACGCCATATGAAGCATACGATCAAGGATACATGGCATGAGATGATACACACAATGCGAGTAAATTCAATATCCCGAAGGTTCCGGCTTTTCTGGGAATGCGGTTGCTTCCAAGTTGCTTAAGCATTCCTGTTTCCAATGTGCTGGTGTGTATTTGTCGACAATACTCTTGAAAGCCTCCTGTTGAGGTGAGCATGATTGTCAAATTGGCTTGAACTAGAAGAACTTACAAGAGTGCAAAAGGTATCATCTCCCTCGAGATGTTTCCCTGCCGCTTTACAGCCTGGAATCGACATGACCTTGTCGTTGTATCGTATTCTGACATAATAGCCATCTAGTTTTGACCGGTCCGATGCCTTAAGGTTTTCGACCTTTTGCCTAGCTATTGCCGTGGAAATTGGTTTTGATGGTCCGCTCCCAAATAATGTTCCAAACCAGCTAGATGAAGCAGATGCCTGATCTTGCAAGTGAGCCGTATTGTGTGACTGGAACCCAGATTTTCTGAAAACTTCGAATGCGATATGGCTAGTGTACGGAGGCCAAGGCTCTCCATCAAATGCTCCTAAGCTGGCCAGAATACCGGCGAGAGTCGTGTCGTGACATCCGCGAAGGGCCAGCTTGATGCTCCTTTCGCCCCCTCTACCCTCTCCAGTCGATCCGTCTTTCCCTCCTACTTCCTCATGTAAATCATTGGCATTCTGCTGAACACTGCCAACCATCTGCTCAACGACATCACCCATCAAAGCACCGATACCTAGAGTCCGATATTCTCGAGATTCTTGATATCCACTATACCATTCCTCGACGGAAATCTGATCGATGATTTTTCTACCTTTAGTATCATAGAATTCCTTTGGAAGCCTAGTTGCAGGACCATGGGCCAAGGTTGAATTCATTGTATCCATGATTCCAGAAAGTCGCGGATGGGAATCCACCGCAACACGTTTGCTGGATTCTGGCATCCACTTGCTGAGTAGTTTATTCAAGTACTCCATTTCATCCGTCTCATTCCAGCGATCGGCAGTTCTTTGAGCAAAGGCTCGGGAAAGCTGTGCAAATCTCCTACAATTGCTGTCATTCGGGAAGAGTGTTTCATCAGCAGGAGCACGAGTTATGATAGTAACTGGTGGAAACGAGGCAGCCCGGGCCTTTGCAGGATACATTCCCCAAAATACTTGTTGAAGCGACTCTAGTGCTCTGGGTATTGGAGTTGCACGAAGATATACCATATCTGCGTCATGGATCATAGCCGGCATGTACTGCAATTGATCCACGTAAAGATGTCTGAGTCTTCGACCAAGCTCAAAGGTCGTTTCCCGTCCCTTGTCCGTCAACTCGCCCAAATTGCAAATTGAGTCGACATTTCCGCCAGGTCCAGACGCTATCACAGGGTTGTCGTTGCTGCCGAACGTCTCCAACCGTTTGCGCCATTGGAGTGGCGACCATTTCCCTTCAGTGGCTTCATAAGTTGAGCTGACCATCTGTCTAGCAGCAGAACAATAAGGCCAGTAGGCGTGGAGGCCTGCGTTCTGAAATCTAGCGGAGACCGGAGAGCGCTCGCCGTGACGCAACAAGACCTGAACGAGCTGGAGGTCGAGGCCGTTAGGATAGAGTTTCTGCAGCTCTTCTTGGGAGTATGGACCCCGTGGCTGAAGAGTCGTCATGGCGATTTGATATGAATACTATAACACACTCAGCCCGAGCTGGACGGGATGTAGAGGAAACTGTATTTACTTTCACCGCGGGTTAGATGAACATGAAGAGTGGGAGGGTTGTGACTCTAATTGCTACCCTAAGTACGTGTAAGTGAGGTACAAAGGAACCCGAGGCACCGCACCCCACCAGAGCTCTCTGGTACTTATACTGCAGGGATGTGGGCTTGGCGACGTCCTGCTGTCGCGACTTCTGGGGAAAAAAGATCGCGACAGACTTCTGCAAGATGCGAACAAGCACTTACAGAAAACACTTTTCACTTACCCGCGAAAAGAACGACTCGTCATATCTGCGGAGGTAATGAGCTCCCCTCACATCTGCCTGGCATGCCGTCGATCCATCCGCCAGCTACGCCCTACCACAGTTGTGCAATGGAGGTCCCGAGCTGCCTTCATTTCTCTCAGTAACAACAAACCTCGAAGCAAAGATGCCAGGTCGTCGAAGGATGGCCAATTGAAATCCGACGAATATGATGGGGTTTCAGCTGTGCCTCCGAGGAGGAAGACGGTTCGACCAAAGAAGGACGTTCCTGGAGATGTTCTTGAATCTCTCTTCGAGCAGACCATCCACCCGCAACGACCAGAAGAGCAACATCACACAGATCATGAATCAATACTGGAACCCTATCAAAAAGTGCAGGAGTTAAGCAAGATGATGAAGGATGGAGCACCTTACCCCGACCAATGGGCATTCTTTGTCGAGAACTTCGGTCCAGCTGCACAACGTGCACGAGGCATAGCCCGAATATCAATGCCTTCATTCTTACGACCAACGATCAGCTCTATGTGGCACTCCATCGTACAGGCAAAGGAAAATGGCCATCCATTGCCAGAATCACTTCCTACTACTGCGGAAATTTCAAGGGTCTTCATGAAACTCGGTTATCTCCAAGGTCACGATTGGATTGAGATGGTGTCTCATCCTATCCGAGCCATCTTAACGATGAGGAACAGGGAGTTGGATGACCCAGAGATGGAGAAACGTCATACCGAAGATCTGATTGGTGCCTGGAATATTGCCTGCCGGGATATAGGGCAGTTGGAAAATATTCATGATAGCGATTCTCCATTCTACTGGTCATCATTGCCAGCCATCTCGACAGCGGATGCACTCAAAGTACACAAGAAACTAGGCTCCCACGATTGTTTTGGGCTTCTGGTTCCTTCTTTCTCACTGGGAAGTCTGAAAGCATTCCCTGTAGTTGCTCTTGCTACCTTTGGGCTTTTGACAGAACGTACCGTCGCTACAGAAAAGCTGAACATAGATGTATCGCCTCTTTTGATGACATTGAGCAGAGTGATTAGCGTTCCCGGCTTGGATTATAGCAGAATCTACTCGCCATATTCTACATCAAATGTCGCCCAGTGTTCGGATTATGTCAAAGCCAATTGGACTGGAATCTTAGCTAGGGCAGCAGAGATGGCACAATATCACCATCCTGAGGTTGACAAGACAAAATCAGAACGCGTGTCGCGTGCACCCGTTCAGATCAGTGTAAGCTACATCAACAGAAGACTTCATGAAGCTTTTACCAAAAAGAACCTACGGCAAGTCGACGAGATCTGGGCGGACGTGTCTAAATGGCCGGTGAACACCTCAAGCTCTGATGGCCCATCCACCGAACCAGGAACGATGTCAATCACTTTGGCTAATTACTTGATTCTTGTCTACATGGGACTTCGCCAACCGAATCGTGCCATCGATGTTTGGAATCACATGGTTAACACTGGTTTGACTCCGACTTTGAGAACCTGGGATTCAATGATGACAGGAACTATCAATGCTAGAGACCCTCGGGCACTAGAACAGGTCTGGACGAAGATGAGAATGGCGCAAGTTGAGCCGGACACAATCTGCTGGGCGACAAGGGTCGGTGGACTGCTCACATGCAGAAGGACTGATGCTGGGGTTGCCGCACTTGATGAGATGGGCCGTATATGGATCGAAGCGGCGAGGCGGAAGTATCCCAGCATGGAACAGTCCGAATTACAGTTGAGAAATGATGTCGCCGGCGCGGTCAAACCTTCGATTGAAGTAATAAATGCCGCAATAGGGGCATTGTTCAAGAACAACTTGGCCAAAGCTGCCTACAAGATTCTGGCATGGGCTGGAAAGTTTGGCATCGCCCCAAACGTTGATACCTACAACGCTCTCCTCGGGGCCTTGGTTCGGGAAGGTCGTTCACAAGAGGCCATGGCTCTGTTACAGCGGATGCATAAGACTGGCGTGCAACCAGACAGCTACACCTTTACGACAATTCTAGACGAAACATTCCGATCCGTGGATGGACATACACCAGAAGAGGCCAAGGAGATCGTTCAAAGTGTCTTTACTGAAATGGAGCTCGCAGGCCTCAAGCCCAATGTTCAAATATTTGGCAAAATCATCCGCCAATTACTTCCTCAAGAAGTTGTTCCGCCCGAAGAATTGGCCACTGTCCATGCCGTGATTGACATAATGAACAAGCAGGGCGTAGAACCTAACTCTTTCATCTTCACCATGCTCTTAGAGCAATACTTTGCTCAGACACCGCCAGATATGGACGCTGTGCGGAATACGATTGAGCGCGCGTCAAACACTAAGGGTGGAACCGATGGTATATTCTGGGACCGAGCAATTGAAGGGTATGCCCGCCTCAATGAGACCGGGCCCGCCATGAGGATTCTTGGAAAGGTTCAAGCCTCGAAGGGTAGGGTAGGCTGGACAGCAATGAGGCTGTTGTTATTGGCTTTGGTGGAGAATCAGGAATGGGAAATGGCAAAGACATTGGTCAACAATGCTATTATAGATAATGGGGCACCAGTGCCACGTGAAGTACGAGGTCACGAACGACAACTGAGTTGGGAGTTTTGGAGGTTGGCTCGTCAGTTTGGTCTTGTTGAGCAAGGGCCGGAACCCAAGGCGCAGCATATTAAAAATACGCAGAAGTGATGTTCAGCGGTCTGTCGCTAAGTTGTATATTAGAAATTTCCATTCATAATCTCAACGGTTGCCATCCCTGTACCAATAGCAGAGCCAACCTAGAATTTTGGGCGCAATTTCACTTCAAGATACCAGAACCATTATTCATCCCATGAACTCCATACAACCGTGCTGGCAGGGAAAACCGACACCTGTACCATCCAGAACCAGCCTCCCATAACACTGAACTCCGTTCCCATTCTTTCATCGCAGCAATATCTTTACGGACCTTGATCCATAGGATCTCCTCCGACCATTCCCACCACCCTCTCCAAATCCTCCACCTCTCCCTTCCCCAACTTGCGCCCCTCGCCTTGCCACTCTCCATCTCTTACCTCTCCCATCTCGCCCAACTCCAACCCTCTCACATTCTCCAAATGCCTCTTCGTCTCCCTCTCCACAAACTCTAGCCTCTCCCTCCTCCAAGACTTCTCCTCCTCCCCCACCAATCCCTCCTTTCCCCCACCATTCGCCAACTCCCCCAGCCTCGGCCTCAAATCCTCCAATAGAGTCTTCAGCGCCGGTAGCTGCGAAATCGTGAACTCCGTCGTCGTCGTAACGGGATGTTTGACATCCCCCGTTAATTCTCCCTTCTTCTGCAAAAACGCAAACGGCGCAGACGTCTGCGCTTCTTCCAGCCCAGGCTCCACCTTCTCTACTTGATTCAACAGCAACGATTTTAAAGACCTTATCGTCGCCTCATTCCTCGCCGACTCCGCCCTCAGCAAAGCATGCAATTTCTGCGTCTCTCTCAACTTCCTCCTCTGCAGCGTCACACTCTCCGTATTCGGCGCCTGCTCATCCTGCGCAAAGCTCAGACCCTCGTAATGGCTCAATCGGATCCAATCGCGCACTTCGGGGGGTACACTCAGTATATTCCGTAACGCGTAGATCTCCAGCTTGTCAAAGTTCTTGTCGATTTTCGCTTCGAGGAGGGTCTCGAGCTGGTGGACGCCGTTCTCGATTTCATGTTTTGCTTTCTCGGTGATGGCTTGCGCAGCAAAGGGGTCGAATGAGGAGGTCTGGGAGGGGGTCTTGAAGCCTAGGTCTTTGGGGTCGGCGGAGAGGAGGCCTTTCTCAACGGCTTCGGAGGCTTTGAATGCGAGGACGTTGATGCTGTGCGTTATGTCAGTATTGGGCCTTGGGATGGTATTTTTGGAATGGGCGCACCTATTTACTATATCATCTATTAGGGCAGCTGGCCGGTATGTGAGGTGTTCTGTCAATAGAGTGACATCTGAGTTGATTGACGCGCTCATGGTGCCAGTTGGTCTTGTATGGAGGGGTTTGCGCCAATCTTGATACTGGGCGCAACTGAGGTCGCACAATGACCGCAGATGATTGTATGTTATGGGACTTATCGTAGGTACTAAAACCACTCCTGGAGTTGTCTACGGGTGTCTGTTGCGTTCGTTTCTTGGTGAAGTCTGAAAGTTTCTTGATGTTGATATTTACTTTGCGGGGAGACGCGAAGTGCAGCGGGATCTAAATTGCTCGGCGCGACCTCGGGCTAGGCTCTGAACCTCGCCTTCTTCAACTCGGCACAGGCAACATAAAATCGTCCATAAATATTTTCCCAAATGCCATATATCGGTTCCCATATTTACCAGATGTTCTCGACATGAAATATCCCAATCAGGACGCCCCCTCATTGAATCTATTAGAACCAACACTCCAAGCCCAAGGGTCTCGTTTCAACACCCACTTGAAACATCCAAACATCCAAGATCTCCAATCACACCCTCAAGGATTTCGAAAATCTTATGATCTACACCTCTTATTAACTGTATCAGATGTCATCGCCATTACCCGTATTCCGACGTCACGCCAGGTCCAGGTTCTTGAAACCTCGAGATGCAGGCCCCAGAAGACCCAGATGAGGCTGTAAGCTTTCTGATACAGGTGTGTACTTCGCGTCGCAAGTTTGGGTAATCGGGTCCCCGGAGCACGACGCCTCCTGAGCATGGCATTGTAAACATGAGGTTGTCGTACATGCTTACTGCGCCGCCCCCAATTATACTTGGACTTTGCTTGGAGTTGAAAGAGTCAAGGCTCTTCGGCTGGATGAGAAGGCTTGGAAAGTTGCCAGTGCGAGACTCATACGCCGAGTGTGACGTTCTCCATGGGGTCAATTAAATGGTCTTTGATGTCCGAACATTTTGATGTCTGAACATTTTCCATGGCAGATTTGTATAGTAGCTTTCGTTGGCTTCTCTTATTCTCCGTCTTGTTACTCTTTTCTATTGATGGGGCAGGACCTCTTCTGTTCACTGGCTGAGAGTTACAAGTTACGAGCTGAGGGTTTGAATATGGGAATTTGTTGGTAGGTCATGCCAGATGCGGAGACGAAGCTCCGCCCTCTACCGAGTTTGACATGAGAGGTGGCTCGAGACGCTCTCCCCGTTAGGCTTTTGAGACTGAATAATCTTTATTCAGTCAAACCGGGCTCTGTTGGTTTCCATCTGTCAAGTGATGGATCGAGTGCCACGGTTAGATCACTTCTTTGGTTCATAGGATGGCCAGTAAAGCTTGTCCGTCCCAAGAAAGTTTGAAATCTGCTATTGATTATTTGGACGGCCTTATACCGGCTCCGTCCAGATGATGTTAGCCGGATTTTTACTCTGAGACTGTCAAGTGACATATCATTACGCGGCACTATAATTTTCCATCAATAACCCCTTTCAACACAAACTTATCCCATCCACTACACCACATGACTTCTCGTAACAACCGAGGATAAGTCCAAGAAGTTTTTATTATCGATTGCGTCAGGAAATCCGGCAAATTTCATCCATCCAAAGATCCCAACATGTTTCACCGAGTTCAAACAATCACCACACAAGCACAGATTCCAAATCCAAGATACACGTTCCAAAAGCCCAGCCCAGAAACTCGGCTCAAAAGCTGCCCAAGGCTTCTTTGTTGGTGTTCGACTCCCCGTCTCAGTCGTTTGATCTCCCTCTCTCCCTCCACACGTTTCAGGAGCCGGGAGAATCCAAAGGTGAGATGGGACGGAACCATGGAACCCAAGTACGAGGTTGCCAAGCGATAATGCACGAACCTATGTGTACGTATAAGCAGCATATAGTGTCAGAGACCCAACAGAGAAGATACAGAGGCATGGTAGGGTAGGGATGACATTGCCACATATCTGGACATATCTGGTTTACGTTCACTTTGCGGAGGCACGACTTGGCTGAACTGGGCGGGGCTGTTGGTTCGGCTACATCTGACCTGCAGCAGTTGCAACTCAGAAATCCAGTCACAAAATCTAAAGAAGAGCGTTTCAGATCCGTACACACTTTTCTATGAGAGGGCTGTGATTTGTCGGGGTTTGTGTTGGAACACACCTGCGCCCAACATTTAGGCTGAGAAATTCAACCGAACAAGACTTTAGGTGGAGAAAGTTGGAGAAAGGTTATCCAGAAGCTTATCTTCACCATGCTGGTTCCGGAACCAGGCAGGGAGGGACAAGGCACGAACATGATCTGAAAGCAGGTAAGCTCACGAAATCAAGAATTTGCACGAGATGATGCGGAAGAAGGTTCGAAGAATATGTTCATGCCATTAATTGCCCTGCTATGAATCAACCCAAACCCAAACCCCAGTCCACCCCTTCGCGACCACCCCTGCGCCAGCCAGCCAGCCAGCCATCCATCCATCCATCCCGCGAACACCTTTTGCCCCTGCATGCTCCAGTTCACCCACCCGCCGGCCTTTAATCGCTGCCACTGTCACTGCTCCGTTCGCCACAATAGGTAGGTATGTAGGGTAGATGGGTAAGGTAACAAGTAGCAGCGTGATGAATTATCGTATCCCTCTCTCTGTATGTAAAAAGTATGCTCGCCCCAATGTCGCGTGAGCGATGCGGGAGCGGAGCCGAGTGTTGGAAGTGAATTATATTGGTATCGGTATCTGTCATCTATGATGTGCGTGCAAAAGTGATGCCGTTTCAAACTGCGTAGAACCAGTACCTAGAGGGAATTGTTAGTGTATGTTTTGAGAATCTTGTTAGGAGAATGCGCTTACTCAGCAGCGTACTGGACCTCGAAGGAAGCAGGCATGCCAGTGCATGATGTAGGCGGATTTCCTCCAGCAGTGTTGATTCTGTAGACTTCCTGGAGACCACCGGTTGCGCCGTCACGAGTAGTGAGCTTCAGCCAAGCGACGGTACCGAAACCCTCACCACCCTGCCCTTTGGTCGTTAAAGCTGGTGCAGGAACTCCGGCATTCTTCTGGCAGGGTGCAGTGCCTAGATCTTTGCCGGCGACGTTCAAAGTGAAGACTGGGGTGGTGCCGTTAGAGAAGTAGTGGTGACCGCTGATGACGAGGTTGGATGGGGAGAGCGAGCGTTGGTTGGCATCTGTGAGGTTGAATTGAAGAGCTACGTCTGGGAGGGCGGCAAGTAGATCTGGGTAGGATGCGGCTACACATGATGCGTTGTAGAGTGTGGCAATTGCTCCATTAGCGACCGGAATGGCGGTTGAATTCTTGGTATCGCATGTGTAGTTCTGTGTTCCTCGTCCAATTGCGACATGCTTCAAAAACAGGCCTTCGGTGACAGCAGGTAGAGGTGTTGGAGCTAAGAAGAGTTAGTATATATTTTCTATGATAGTTCTTCGAGTACCTACAAGCAGCAGGCATCTTCGCGTTCTCCATGTTGCAAACAGGAGCTACGGCCATGTTCTTCCCTTCCTGGATCTTCTTGCCCAACATTTGAAAGTAATCAGAGAGAATCTTCATGTCTGTAGGCTTGTCTGCCGATCCAGCGGAGAATGTGAGGGTTGGGGCAGCAAGAGCACCAGCGCACAGCGCGGAAACACTCCAAATTTGAGAAAGCATGTTGATGTATGCGAAAGGTAAAGAAACAAATATTAGAGATATTAGGATGTAGAAGCGGACCAGGTGGAAGAGGAGGAGCACGGTTCGAGAGACGAAAAGAAAACAGCGACCACAACGATTTTCGAGATGAGAGACCAGATGGATATATAGATGGGATGGATCAACTGATGGGAAGGGGTAGTTGATAGGTAGGTCGGGAGGTAGGTTGTTGTAAAGCGCACAGATGATATGAGAATCAGGCTCCTTACCTGGCTGGATCTGCGAACGGTCTTATACAGGCCATGAGTATGTGCAATTTCTTGCCCAGTTCCAGTTTTAGAATGCAGAGGGTTGGGTTGGGTTGGGTTTGGCCGACCACACTACGAGTACATCGCGCTGCAAATAATCCTGGGCAGCGGTAACCATGTATTCTAAAACGGGGTGGTTCCATCGCAGACGCTGATTCGCAATAAGTCCCCTGCGGGCGAGAAGCGAGGATGCGACCCCAGCCTATCGTGAGAGCGGGCGCTGCCAGGAGGAGGCGGGAGCGGAGCTGCGCTAACCGAGAGACATTTGACGCTCGGTCGCTGACAACCAGACCGCTTGCTGGACAAATAGGGAGGGCAGAGGGCAGCCTGGCCCCCCTCTCCCCTTCGTCGAAATGGAAAGCCTAACTTATGGCTTGGGGCACCTTGGGGCACTTGGGGGTTCTTCTCCCAGGAAACACTTCGCGTCTCGAAGTCCTCTCCTTGCAGCGCTGCCCAGAGCATCAAACGCTGTTCGTAGATCGCCGCCCCCTTCAGCAGAGGTCCCTATGCTGAATTCAACTGAACTTGTTGTCAGAGCTTCTAAACGCTGCAGCGATCACATCACTTCAGCCTAATCCTGCCTCTGAAATAGCATAGGTGTATGATCCTCTGTGCGTCTTAGAATAGGGTTTGACTGATAGCGGCCGTGTGGAGTAAGAATTATGGGATGCTTCCACCCGCATTTCCTGGCCATGTTCTCCGAACACTAAAACATAACATTTGTGAGGCCGGGTGGATGCATATGCTGCATACTGGAGCACATTAGAGCAGTCCACTAAAAGCACAATTTCCATTGGCAGCTTGCTTTGCTTCATACTGTAGCTGGTCCTGGTAGAACAGCGTTTAGATATCGTGTATCCTGGAACCCTTCAACCGCGGAGTTCATACCAAGACCTCCACGTATTTCTTGCAGTGACGCTCCCGAATCCGCTAGAGTGAACCTGGGATGGAATGAAGACCTTGGCTGTCCTCCCAATATTTTGACGCCTCCAAGAGGTCCATAGCCGCGATTGATTTCTCGTCGAGCGTGGGAGTGTTGGCGCGGTAGAAAGTATTGGATGGCAGGCAATCTTGAACAGAAGAAGCTATTCATAGCTGACAGATCGCCAGCGCTTAGAGAAAGTATTTTTGGACCGTGGCGTGCGGCTCCCCGCCAACCTTATCTGAACTGGCCAATGGGGGCAGATGTTTGTTCTATCCGAGAAATGATCGTCTGAAATTGCGGGTCGGCTTCTGCGGCGGCCAGTGGAGTCGATGAGGATCCTCTGGCGGGAATCGCTTTTTGTGGCTATTATTATGCAAGCAATTGAAAGAGCTTCTCGAAAGCGTTTGGAAGTCTAGGAAGAGAATCCCGATGAAAAAAATCTGGAATCGTGGCGCCTGGGCTTGAAGCCTCGCTATGCCGCTGAAGTCAAATATGACAAGACTCGAGACTTGGCCAATTCCTGGTCGCTTGTCTCCACTCCACATGGCTTCGGTCAGTGAAAAAAAATAACACCAGGCTCATGGTCACCGCATGGTCTACTGTAATCATGCAAGATTCAATTGTCCCTGAACGTAGTGGCCCATCTGTACTGGTTTAGGTCTGCGCAATTTCGACCACAGGTCAAATTACCCCACGCTGAAAAATTGAGCCTTCCCCAGGAACCATTGATGGAACAATCAAACAAGCATCTCATGTGCGGGAATCTAGGAACGGATCAGAAACTGGCCTTGGCCGCTATTGATTGTCACAAATAATACATTCCTCTCGCATTCTCACGATGACTTGTCGCTGAACCCTGCCTGTTTCCATTCGCCGTGTGTTGTCAAGTCCTCCCCGGGACTTGCAAGAACTGGTCCCGCTCCAGCGGCAGCGACTGCTCCTAAATTGCTCCCGGCATCCCCTGTACCCAGCCAGTATAGGGAAAGGAACACAACGAGATGCAATGCCACGCAGTACCCCGCAAACAGGTTGCGACTCGTCCTGGTAGCCAAAACCATTCTTGTAATCGAAAAAACTATGCGCTCTGGAAGGCTCATGCGCTTATACGCTCGAGCTGACTCTCTTCCTCGAAATGCGGCAAATGGAGAAATGTTCGATTCGTAGGCTGAGCGATAGCGATCCAGTGCAAGTCCAGACGACGTTGAATTGGACATTTGAATCGTTGAAGGGTTGGGATTCGTAGAATACGAAGAAGCGGAGGAAGCTGTCGGCCCGGCTCTGTTGTATGTAGAGACATATCGTGTCTTCTCGTACAGATTTAGATTGTCCTTCTGCAAGGATGCTACTTCCTGTCGCAAAGACGAAACTGTGCGATGGCTCTCTGAAAGCTCATTTTCAAGTTGAGTGTTTCTTTTCTTGAATCGATCACGCTGTGCTGTGATCATTGGTAAAATGCCGGACCCACCGCCGACTGGTTCTCCAGATCTCAAAGCCTCAAGAGAAGTTGTGCCCAATGATGCTGATCTTGGATCGAATCCGGAGATAATCGACGAGGTGGGCGATACTTTGCCTTTACGACCGAAATTTGCTGATGACTGGGGATATCTGCTTGCGTATGTTCCAGCAACTGATGCCCCAGACGGATAAGCATTTGCAGACTCATGAACATTTGCTAGGTCGTTCTCCAGGGTAGAGTTCAGATGTTGAGCTCTCTCAAGTTCGGTGTTTGTCTTAGACAATTCCTCCTGCATTGACTGGAGCCGGCCCTGGAGGTCTTGGTGTGAAACTCTGAGAATAGTCAATTCGTCACTGAGTTTTTTGTTTCGAGCAAGCAGAAGCTGCTCTAATGTGTCCCCTTTCCCTTTGGCACCGTTCTCTGCTCCAGCCTGGGACACAGGTGTTGCATCAGCAACATCTGGGTCATCATCATCTCCTGTTGAAAATTCAATGCTCTTCAACACTTCCAGCTCCTGTTTGACGTCTTCATAGTCGCTCCATTTCTTTACTTTGGTGAGCAGAGTATCACGCTCTTCCTTCAGCATTGCAATTTCCCGTTCAAGAGTCCGTAGTCTCCCATCCAATTCTCGCTTTCTAGAGTCCCGCTCAACCCGTGCAGCATCAAGCTTCCGCAAAAGGGACGAGTTCTCAGATCTTATTCTCATGAAAGATGGGTCATCTTCTAGGTTCAAGGCTGGTTGACTAGGTACTTGAGATGCTGATTGCGCGAGCTCGATTCTTAATTGTTCGTTCCGGGCTTCAACTTCTGCCAATCGCACACTCGTTCGCTCGAGGTCCGAGTTGACCATTTCCAATTCCGCACTGGTAACATTTCCCCTGCCGCCTTCATTTTCCGACTCAGACTGTCCCAGACGCTGCGTAACTTCATAACTGGCCTTAATCTCGTTCAAAAGTCGGTCTTGGTTCTCCACTTTCTCTTCGAGAAGTTTTTCTTTGGCTTCCCAGTTATCTTTCTTCTCTTCCAGCACGGCTGCCCATGAAGTCTCGACCTCCTTAACTTTTGTCTCCAAACCCTCCTCAATTCCCTTTCGTGTTGCTCTTTCGGCTTCCAGTCGCGATTCCGTATCTTCCAGTTGTGATGTAAGCTTGCTGACACTCTTTTGTAGATGCTCATTCTCCTGTGTGACTTTTGGGAGCGTATCTTCGGACAGAAGTAGGGAGTCGACCGATGCCTCTAGAAGTGGATATGGATCGGGTGCTTCGGAAAGTGAGGAGTAGACTTGCAGGAATGCAGAGTTGGTTGATTTGGAATGATTCGTGAGCAGGTCGATGAAGGTTTGGTATGCTGAAATTGAACGTAAGTTTCATGGCGAGCATCTATCTTCGTCAACACGCACCTTTCAACAGCCCTTTGATCTCTCCGAGCTTGGCACTGTCGTCCAATTTCCTGAAGTCTTTCGTTTTCTGTGCCAGGTCTTTCCGCTGCACAGTCGAATCTCGTTGGTACTGCACAATCTCCGATGCGGTATTGTCCAGGGATGGAATCATCGTTGTGAGATTGATGTCTTGTTGTAATTAGCAGATGACAGCCTCTCAGGATATGAATGCCTACTTCGCCATGCTGATATCGCCTTCTGGAATTTATTGTCGGTGTCCTGCCCTGACGATCCATGATGCTCACCAGCAGAGGCCGAATTGGCAGCCTCCAGCATGGCGGCGTCTGCTAAATCAGCCATGTCGCAAAGAGCTTCAGTAAGTAATCATCAGATGTTGATCGAATTGCCTGCGTCTGCCAGAGCGTCTCTGTAGCTCATGGATTGTGCCAGGACGAGTTGAAGTGTTTGAGCAAACATACATACATTCGAGAAGTTGTTGAAGCGTGTTCTTAGAGGTCCAGGCACAGCACTGCACAACACCAACACAGCCCTGAAGCTTGGGCCAGCCCCTGTCCATGCTCGTTTCCCCAGACTTGTTCAAGGCTAGCGCTCCCGGACATTTCACTGCTAACAAAGGGAGGGTGGTAGAGGTAGGTAACTATAACAACAACTTCAATTTCATAGTCCGTTTGATCAGATTGTAATTGAACACCCGGAAGTATTGTCACAATGAAACTAGAAGGGTTGTCATTCTTCCAGGTGTTTTCTTTGGTTCTTTCAGCTGTGGACTATTCACCAAGCATCCTGGCCTGGATGCTTCGGTAACCCCTGGCCCACGCATTCCAGGAGAAGTCTCCTTGAAGCGAGGGCAATATCGGACCTAGCCACCGAGTCGAAGAGCCGGTGAGCTCATCAAGAAGTGGGATGTACTTCAGTCCTTCACTTGCAGCTTGTTCAAGCAAGTTTTACGCAGTCCATTGCCTATGAAGGCGTCTTTCGTGTTTTCCCCAAAAATCGGCTGGTCCATCTGCATATTCACGGAGCTAGGCAAGCCTTCGCTAGGCAGTGCCCTCTCACCGAGTACGCAGCAAAACTTGCCGAAGTACGGAAAAACCACAACTCTTGATTCGATGGCTATGCATATAATACGGTCGGTCCTCAGTCCAGTTGACTCTGATTCGATCTGAAACAGGGTAAAGCTTGTTAGTAGCCTGCGATACTGCATGAAATAGTATGGAGGGCTGAAAATGGCTTGCATGTCAATGATAAGCGTCTGGACATTGGTTCGTGCAATGCCGTCTCGTTGCCTGCTTTCAACCTTCAAGGCTTACACAGCCCTACCACCATATGCGGGGAAGGAAGCGATAAATATCAGTGTATCCCTCAGCAACTGTTGTATTGCCCTTCTCATTTCCTCAACCTCTTTCCTGCTTTGCTTAGCGAAATTTTGAGATTCTGCGAACTTATATTGCGAAGAAAACCGACTAGCAAGCGTCTTGACACCATGGCCGCCACAAGTACCCATCCTGGTGATTCCATCCTGGCGATTGGAGAAACTGGGAAGTCGCTCATGGCCGCGTTCACAAGGTTGATAACGTACCGCAAAGTTCATGACAGGAGACTCGAAAACCTGTATGCCACCCTTTCGCTTACAACCAACATGCTCACGGAGCTCGGAACTACGATCAACACATACGAGAGTGACTTCCGCATCAAGGATGAAGTCACCGGTCCGATATGCGAGACTGCTAAGACAAACCTTGAAAGGCTTCTTGTTATGGTCAATGAGGGTAATGCAAATGGCGTCTGGAAGAATGACGGTACTATCGGTGGGCTCACTGTTACTGCCGAAGCTGATCCATGGTTTCTCATCACAATGGCCTTGGGTGGCCGTGAAGAAGCCAAGATGTACTGGAAGAGTCTTGATGACACCAGAGACACGCTTCTTGAATTGAACGACATTATCAAGTACCGGATTCTGAAGACGCTTAGTGACAAGTATGCCTCCTAGATTGATAAGATGTTTATCTTATGTTGACTAGATTCTAGAAATGCCCTCAAGCCGGATCAAGTCGAAGAATTCAACAAGCTAACCTCGCTCCTTCCCCACATCTTGCAAAGCCTCGAGAAAGCCGAGAAGGGGAAAAAGCTTGAGGCTGAGGCTGCTGCGAGAAAGAAGAAGCAGGAAAGCGACCGGAAGGCAGCTGCTACAATGCCCGACCTCTCTCGGAGAGAGTCCAATGTCAGTGACATGACTCTGATTGTTGAGCCAACAAGGAAGAGAACCCCTTTCGTCAAAGATGTGGATTGCGACTCTATCTTGTCAGTCAGCTCGTCAGACTCTGAGTAAGTAGAATTCTTCATTCTGGAACATGCTTGAGCTAACAGGAATATAGTTCGTTCATTGATATCCCAGAAATATACGAAGAGTGGTCCTTCCGTTGGAATGAACCTATCAAGAACGTCAACAGGAGCTGGGGCTTCTTGGGAATCAAGTTCAAGTCCTATTTTGAAGATACTGGGTTCTGGGCGACCGACTCGGAATACAGGACTCAAGGTGAAATGAAGGAGCAACACCAGTTTGCCGCCGGCGATCTCTCTCCAGACAAGCATAAGGAAGCGATGCAGAAGGCAATCCAAGCGATCCCAAATAAAATCGGATTCGAGGTCGACAATCTCATCGAGACACGCACCGATGCTTCGTCGCACGAAGGGGCGAAGCGACAATGGACTGTCGTCGCAGTTCGACCACAACAGAAGTATCCTTATGGCTCGGCCAAGAAATGGGGTAAAGACCCAAAATATACCAACTGGTTGGTTACCATCAAGGGCGAGACTGTCGATAAAGTCGAACGCAGCCGTGCTTTGACCAGGCGAGACGATCCGTGGAGAAAACAACGAGGCTGGAGCCCACGGTCTCGCAGCCCACGTCGTCGGTACCCCATCATTCACGATCGGCCTCGCAGCTCATACAGCCCTGTTCGCATCCCGATGCCGAGACCTTCATACCGAGGTCCACCAGGACCTCCACCACCACCAGTCTTCGCTCGAGAGGCCATACCAGATGAGGGTTTCCGTCAAGGAAATATTGTTATAGGCAAGATTCTCAGCAAGGAGGAAGCTGTGAAGAAGATGGATGAAGTGTGGGAGGAGATGACAACAGTGAAGGAAACTGTTGAGGCTAAGCCTACTGTTGACTAGGGTTTTCTGGTGAATTATCGTGAATCGTTTACGAATAAGATGTTAACGAGTTTCCTTCTTGGGTTGAGCCCCTCTCTGCTGGTTTTGGGATTCCAGTTTCTTCTTCGTTTTCGATTTTGCCTTCGGAGCACAGTTCTCCGGTTTGATGATTTGCGATTCTTGGAATTGGTCAACTTATGATTTGGTAGTAGCGGTCATATTTTCAGCAATTAACAACCCATTAAGCTAGATTACGTAGGTAAATAAATTGCTTTGCCACATGGCAAGCATTTCGCACGCACAGTTATGGATCGTGTAGCATTCCCCCCCTACATCATTCTGACTAAGACGACTTGGTCGCCAGATACTTCCTTGGAGAAGTTAGTACTGATTGACACCATGTAACTTCCCCTTGAAATATATACAGGCACTGCGATAAGCTTACCGGAGACCAGGAAAGAAGACATGGTCCAATTCATCATTGGATAACACTACGGTGGCAACGGTTCTCCATTCCAATGGAAATATTCTCCATAAATATGGAGGTATTTTATGGAAAATCCTTCCATGGGAATGTAGAATATTTCCATTGGAATGGATTTCATGCCATACAAAACGAAACATAGAAATATCCATAAATCCATAATTATGAATTTTCCTCTATTTTTATATATTCAGTTCTATAGATCATATTTACAGTTTCCTGCTCCCTACTTTCCCACTTTCCTACCCCTCCACCTCCTTACCTCCTTACCTCTATACCTACCGTAGAGAGACCTACTGTGGAGAGAGACCTACCGTAGAAAGACCTACCGTGGAGAGACCTACTATAAGAAGACTTACCGTGGAGTGAGATAGAGAGAGGGGGGGATAGAAAGAGAGGGAGAGAGGGAGAGAGGGAGAGAGGGAGAGAAAATAGGGGGGTAGAAGGGGAATCATATGGAAGGATTAAAGTTTGAGTACTCCCACACGAAACACGCTTTGACAAAGAGAAAGTAAGTTCCATAGGTATGGAAAGAACTTCCATGATTATGGAATAATCTCCATCCCTATGGAGATTCTTTCCATGCCAATGGAGAGATTTTCCATGCTAATGGAGCTATTGCCACCGTAGTGTAATCGGATTCATATCTTCCAGATTTACCCCCTTAAATGGATCGGTTCTTTCATCTCATCGATCATACACTACCTCTCAACCGACGTAAGCTTCTCGTGGACCAGTACTAGAATTAAGTTCGGATGGATACTGGATCCACTATGCAGAAGCAATGCCTCTCTTGTTGACATTCGACCAATGCCCCTTGTTTTAGCGAGTTGACGCTTGTGCCGCTCTGACACAGCCCAGCGAGCCAGCCCAGCTCTGAGCTGATCCCTGCAGAGCTACGACGCCCAGCCTTCCGCACCTTGCCTCGTGTTGGAAGCTCATCCCACCAACTCCCCCAGATCACTTTGCATTTCGGAGCAGTGAAGCTCGAAACACAGCGCAGAAACATGCGATAATTACTGTTCGGGCGCAAGCTTAATGAAACATGGAACCCAAAGACCCTGAGGAGACTGCAGTGAGCAGGCGGCAGGCAGCCGCAGAGACGGGACCATTCGTACTTCGCGCCTTGCTCGAGGATCTGCCATTGTCTGCAGAAGGGGATAGAGATGATATCGAGATAAATTGCGTGGAATTTCTAGGTATTTCTCTGCACGATCGGTCGCTGGGTGCTGGTAGCTAACATTGTGTAGAACAGAACCTATACGTAGGAACGTCCGCATCCGAGATACTACACTTTGTACAAATACCTCCCGACCCCGAAGATCTCTCTGGAAAGCCATCGTATATTCTGGCATCAAGATTACCTCCCGCATATCACGAACCTCCGACCGCTGCTCGACCGGGCGTGCAGCAGATATTGCTCCTACCTAAAGTCAATAAGGCTTGCATATTGTGCAACTGGACAGTAACATTCTACTCGCTCCCAGAATTGAGCCCTGTGTTTGGAACCACGCAAATACGGCCGTGCAATTGGATTGGTGGCATAGACTTGAATATTGACTTGAGTGGGAGTGGACAAGATGTCAAGGCTCCTTCTGTTACGGTTCTGGCTTCTTTGAATAAGAAGATAAGGGTTATTAAGATCAGTGAAGATCCTCGTGGGCTTCGGGTTGGTATTTGTCGAATATGTGCCAACTAATGCTAACAAAAGGACAGACAATCGACTTCGCAGGAAGTGTGACGTCTGTTCGCCGAGACTCATTCGCTTGTGTTGCTGATTCTCACTCGTATGCGCTTCTGGACGTCGATCGGTTGCTCAAGATACCACTTTTTCCCATTTCTTCGCTAGATGATTCACAGTCTGGCAATATTGGTGGCTATGTTGAGGATATATCTGGTAATACTACTGGAGGCATATCGCGAAGTACATCTTCGGCCCAAGCATACTCCAATACGCCTCCAGATGACAGGGGCCATGGGCGCAGTACGAGTTTAGGTACATTTATGACTGGTGGTGCTCGTAGACCAGGACAAAGAGCTGCAAGCGGCGATCGTACAGGACGAGAGACACCAGAGGGAATATTTCGAGAATCATCGCCCGCTGCAGCAAGAGAGCCAAGTCCAGCGAATAAGCCCCTCCCTGCCCCTCCATCTGATTCCGAGGCCACAGAACAACAGCAGCCGCCAGCGCCGCCAGCTCCTGTATTACTCAAGCCTCACGTAGTGTCCCCCACGCCTCAGGAGTTCTTACTTGTGACTGGTACTGGCCCTCGTGATCCTGGAGTTGGCATGTTTGTGAATCTCGAAGGAGACCCAACCCGATCTACTTTAGAGTTTGACAAGTATCCAGACCAGCTCGTGGTCGATGGTCGCGGAGTTGGCGTGGACCCGACCGCAACAACGATTGATGACGATGAGGAGGGATTTGTACTTGCCTCAATGTCTCGTGATTTTGGCGAAGAATCTCGATATGGCGTAGAAATCCAGCGGTGGGACTTGGATCCTGGGGAAGGCGATATTGAAAAGCACTGGCTGGAAGCGCCGTTATTGAAAGCTGATAGCAGTCCTGGGAGAATTGGTCTTCGGTCTGTTGTTGATGTTGGAGATGTCTTCTTTGAAGACGTTGTGGAAAGATTGCGGTCGAAGCGCTTCCAGCCATTTGCGACGAGATCTATGGACGCATCTATTCTATCACTGCATAGTGTCGATTCTAGGACAGCAATGTCACTGGAACGTGTTTCTGGCGAGAGAGAATTATTTGAGAGCACTGACGATCTTCCACAAGGATGGGAAGACCGTCGAAATGAGGAGGAGCAACAGTTTGCCCAGCCGCTTGGACACGCTCGTACGCGCTTAGTTGCCTGGTCTGGAAATGCCATTTGGTGGACAGTTCGGAATCCGCTTGTTTTGAGGTTGGATGCCAGCCTTACAGATATTACTACTACTCAACTCCGAGAAGACCAGACGTACCCTTCAATCGACCGAAGAAAATTGATCGAAGTGGTCAACTCGTTGCGTGGCCGTGAGGCCAAAACGGAAACTGAGTATCTTAGCCTTGGGTATATCAGACAGCGTGCAGGACTGTTACTGTTCATGAGTGGTTTCGATGCCCTGGCACCACCGCCTTCAGAGCCCGAGTATCGGATATGCGAAGACGCTTTGCTCGAAGGTGGTTTGGATCCACGAGTCATTCTTGCCATTGTCCCATATCTCAGAAATGAGATCGTGGAAGGTCGAAAAGGCATATGGATTCACGGAGGTGTCAAAGATGTTGCAGATAGCTTCATCACAAACAGCATCTCTGAAAGCTCAGACCCCACCAAGCAGAGCGGTATCATGTCCGACCATATCTTAAACTTTCTAAGAAGATTCTTGACAGCATGGAGGAAAAAGAAAGGATTTGGAAGTATCGCCAACGAAAATGAAGTGTTCAGAAGCGTTGATGCGGCACTCTTGATTGTTCTACTTCAGCTTGACAGGGCTACTCCTCCTGGCCCTCCAAAAGGGAAGTCTGTGAGACTAGACCTATATGAACTTGTTGACAAGGGAGTTGATTGTTTCGAGCGGGCTGTCTCCTTGCTGGAGTCTCACCGACGTTTATATGTACTCAGCCGACTTTACCAAAGTCGGAAGATGGCCGGCGAGGTGCTTGCTACTTGGCGCAGAATCGTTGAGGGGGAGCCTGATGAAGGCGGGGAGTTCCGAGAAGGCGAGCAAAAGGTTCGGGACTACCTTACCAAAATACGGAATCAAGCCTTAGTACAGGAATATGGTGTCTGGCTGGCAACTAGAAACCCTAAGCTTGGTGTTCAAATCTTCGCCGAGGACCGAAGCCAGGTTAAATTCGAACCGAATCAGGTTGTCGAGATTCTCCGGGCGGGCGCGCCTGGGGCAGTTAAGGATTACCTTGAGTATCTTGTTTTTAGCAAAAACCATGCCGAGTACATCAATGAGCTTATAGCGTTCTATCTGGACATCGTCACCAGCAAATTAGAGGAGTCAGAGGATGCAAGGTCGATTTTGGCACAAACCTATGACTCCTACCGGGCACTACGTCCTCCGAAGCCGACCTATCGACAGTTTATCACGGACAACGCAATCGACGAAGAATGGTGGCACAGTCGGCTGAGGCTACTGCAGCTATTAGGTGGAAGTCAAGGTTCGGCCTCTCAGTACGATGTCGGTGCCATTCTGGCAAGGATTGCACCTTATACCCGGGAGCTCGTCCCAGAGGTCATCATTCTAGATGGCAGACAGGCCCACCACGAAGAAGCCCTCAAACTCTTAACCCATGGTCTAGGAGACTACGATACAGCCATCAACTACTGCCTACTCGGCGGTTCGAGCATCTATCACCCTGTATCCGGAACAGTAGCAATGGAAAGTCTACCGAGCCGGGAACAGCAAGCCGAGCTTTTCGGCTTTCTACTATCCGAGTTTCTAAAAATCGAAGACATCAGCAATCGTGTTGAGCAGACGAGTAATCTACTTGAAAGATTTGGAGGTTGGTTCGATGTCGAACACGTGCTGAGCTTGATCCCAGATAGCTGGTCTGTGGACCTAGTAGCTGGATTTCTGGTCAGTGCTTTGAGGCGTATTGTTAGAGAACGAAGCGAGACTATGGTCGTGAAGGCGCTGAGTGGTGCGGAGAATTTAAAGGTTGCTGCAGATCTCATTGGGAAGATCGATGCTGCAGGGCCATCAATTGAGGCCTAGAAATAATGAAATAACTTAATAATCACAACTCAACGACAATTGGACTTAGTGGGGGGTTGTCACGTCTGTATCTTGGATGCGATTGATACTCCATGAGCACGCCTCTTGACTTTGACTTTGACTTTCTGTCTTACCATCCGACAGTGCTCCTAGTTGCAGGCGCAGTTGATCCCTGAGGATGTCGCAGCCAGGTGATGTTGTATGCTTAAAGCATGGCTCTTGCAGCACCAGCTCTCAACTCCTCATCCGAATCAGAGCCATCCAATCCTAGGACATCAAACTGATTTTGTCTTCCCAGACCCAGTCGTCTCATGTCCATATCCTCACTCACCTCATGAGCCACATTCCTATCAAACGCAGAAATCAAGCTAGCAATCTTCCCAGCAATAAATTCGGCACCCAATCTGGCGCCCTCGAGGTTTGGAGCCGCAGGACCAAGCCTCAATCCGCCCAATCGTCCCGTAATGAAGAACGGAATCTCGTCATTCCACATCAGCTCCTTTGTCAAGCATGGCATACCTCCAACAGTCTCAATCGGAAACTCATCAAGCATCGGTCTCACGGCTTCAACACGATTGATATCCGCCACAATGCCCGTCGCATAAACGACATGATCGACGACAACCTCTTCCCGCTTCTCTCCATCCGTCCTACTCAGCTCCAATACCCAATTCTCCCCATCTCCATCCCCACCTACCCTCTTCGCCCCCACAACCTCCGTCCACTCCCAGACACGCAGTCTCCCCTCCCCAACCAACCGCTTCAGAATCCCTCTATACTCCGGATTCACACTCCCCCCTCCCCTCGCATCCCTCATCATCTCCGCTCGCTCCTCATCGCTATCCGCTTTCCAGAACGCACTCATACTGTGGTTCTTGAACTTCGCAACCCAGCAAAGATCGACGTCGAAGTGCTTGGTTTTGAGAGGGCCGCGGACGATGAGGTGCGTGAGGGGGATATTGTTCATGGAGGCCAGGTGGGCGATTTGTGCGGAGGTTAGGCCGCCGCCAATTATTGCGAGGGTGGAGTGGGGTTTGGTGAGAAGGCTTGGTGGGAGGATGGCTGGGTTGATGTTGGCGTTGGTGTTGATGTCGATGCCGAGACCTTTAGTTGGAGCTGGGGGTTTGCTGAAGACATGTTTGACGTTTTTGTCATTTAGCGAGATATTGCAGAATGGACAGTCGGGTGGGAGAGATGGCTTTGCAGCTGCGCCAATGGCGAGGACTACGACCCGAGCTTTCTTGATGCCAGTTGAGGTCTGGATTTTGAAGAGGGAGGATGGGGCTGAATAAGTAATTGATGACACCGCTGATTTCTGGACGAGGTTTGAGAGGTCGTAGCGCTTGACAATCGAATTGCAGTAGTCCTTGAATAGTGCTTGACTTGGCCGGAAATAATCATGTCGATCTCGCTCATCAACGTATGTTGTTTCCTGGGGTCGTTTGTTCCTGAGTGTGTTAGTGTTTACAGTTACTCCAAAAGTCTCGCTTAACGTGGCTGAGTGTATTAACCCGTAGCAAACACGACGAGGAAAGTCAACATACCCATCCCTCAATTTCTTCTTCCTCTGATGCTTACTCAACTCCTTTCCTACAACCCCTGAGATCTCTTTCAACTCTCCTTGTCTCCCCTCCCTAACAGCAAACTCTAACATTCCATCTCTATCTCGTGGGTCAGGATGGAAGAACATTGGACTTCTTAAATGCGTGATCCCCAGGGACTCGAATTTTTCGTTCCAATAACTCATCCATTGGTCGCTGTTTGCGTCTAAGACTGCGATGTCAAGATCATGGTTGAAGATGGAGTGTCCCGGGAGAAGGCGGTCTGGTGATGTGTGAGCGCGGCGGCTGGTACGGATAGGTTTGTTTTTGCATTTGTGATTGTGATTGGTTTTAAGGTTTTGCTGAGCTTTCATGAAGTGGAATTTTTGGTGTTCGGATTCGGTGAAAAGCGCTGAGGGGGTGGATTCCCGGAGGCGGGCTGCCACTGCTAGACCACAGGGTCCTGCGCCAACGATTAGGACATCGTGGATGGGGATTTCTGCTTCGAATTCTGTCATTGTTATCATAATACTCAAAGTGTCTTTTTTAAGAGAGAGTCATTGTAATGGACAGATAACGTATTGAAGGGTAAATGAATGATTTAAAGGGCCGTACCTTGATGGTTATCAGGACGAGGCTAAGTCAGCCTTGCATTGTCAACTGAACAACGGGTTGCCTCTTCGAGGACCTGGATGGCTAAAGACTCAGCATCGAAAGATAAAGGAAATAAGAGCGTTTATCAAATGGCCTAGTTTTACAGTCTTCTTTACAATGTATTTCTAGTGCAAATCCAAGATCAGTCAACGTCTTACGATTCGTCAACCCATCCAATAGCTTGGCCCATCTTGACCGTCTGTCCTTTCTCCACAGCCCAGTTCCATCCCCCCTTTCTCTTCGTCTTCTCGCCCATCCAGCCTTCATCCAAACTTGGTCTTTGTCCTTTCGGGGCTTCGAATACAAGGACAACTGTGCTTCCCAACTGGAATCCTCCCATTTCTTCGCCTCGCTTCAGGGCGTGCCCATGGAGGATAGGACTTGCCGCCTCATAAGTAGCCTCGGCAAAGCCACTGTAAGGTTCTCCATTCTTTGCTGCTTCTTCTGCTGCTCGATCTGCTGCAGTGTCTGTAGTCAAAGAGTTTGTTCGGAGTTCGCGATCAAAGTTGATCTTGATGGAGCCAACGTTAGTAGCTCCGACTGGGGTATAAGAGAAGAATCCCCATCGCCATCTTCCCAAGAGTACAACTCGTTCGTTGAGAGTGAACAGCCCAGGTAAGGTTCGTTGAAGGTATGGGGACACACTGTATAACTCTCCTGCGAAATGACGACGCTTTTCTGCAACCCAGGCACAGGGCGAATGGAAGCGGTGATAATCCCCAGGGGCTAGATAGATGACAACGTAGTAGAGCGAAGTCCGATTTTCAGAAGTGATAAGCGAGTACCATGGCCTTTCGCCTAGAGCTAGATCTGCGCGAACTTCGGCTTCCGAAGCTGGTGTTGGGGTTGTAGAGGCGTCTTCAGCTTTCTTGCCAGACCGCTTCTTTGGCCCAGAGAACAGATTTGGGAGAGTGTATGAGATGCCGTTGACAGTAGCGAATTCTTCATCTTGCTTGATGATCTCTTCGTCTCCTGCTCGTCGAGATGTGGTGCTGGCGTCATTCTTGGGTGAGAAAATGCTTCCTGGCCTCGATGGATTGGGTGATGTTTCTGGAGTCTTGGTACCAAGTAGGGCATCAAGACTGTATGTCATGCCTTTGACTTGTTCTACCTCACCACTCTCAATTGCGCCGAATTGGAGAACACGGCCATCAGAAGGAGATAGCAGAGCATTTTGGCGAGGATCGAGGGGACGGGCACCTGGTTTCAGGGTCCGATAGAAAAAGGACGCAAGATTTGGGTATACATGAAGATCAGGCTCTGATACCTCTGAAAGACTGTCCTTTGGTCAGTGTGAATATTGCAATATATGGCAGAGATGTCGTACTTGACGCCGAATATGAAAGAGTATAATTTGAACCCAGGAACACGCAGATAATAGGGGATTTCAAGCTCATTGAACTTGCCCCAGATTCTAGACATAGCTTTTAACGGTAGAGTCGACATGACCTGGACCTGCCTAGGAGCTGTCAGTAAAGCTTCATCTGATACGGTAATTGATACGAACCATGGTCCTGTCGGTCGAATCCGTTCTCGTCTTTTGGGCCTGCCATTAGGTTCGCCATCTCCACCAGACCCTGCCGTTCTCACTACTCCATCATCTTCCCACTCCTCCTCGCGAATCCTCGCTTTCTCCCGCTCGTTAACCCTGTATAATTGACCAAGGCCAAGAAATCCAATCCCCAATCCAACAGGAATTGGATACCATCTAATCTTCGTTTCACCAAGAGCCTTTCGCAGACGAGTACCGAATGAGTCTTTATAGTGCGGCTGCTGTCTGTAAAATCTAGCGGAGGAGGAGAATGATCGAGGGTTGTGGCAACGGCAGACGCATTGTGATTGAATTTGGGAAATGAATGTTGTACCGCGTCGAGTCGTTTGATACTGAGTAAGCATTCCCCTCTTAGCGCCTCTTGCTATCGATTGGGATGTCATTGGACCTTTGATTCAAGTCGAATGTCGATTTTGTTGTCTGCTCTGCAATCCATGAATGATTCCAATCCTGCCTGGCCAGATGCTTATGACGAAGATGCGCCTCTGAATTCTGGCCGGCGATTACATTCTGCCAGCCTCTTTGGGTCACCGCCTCGGCGGGTGATAAGACGTGCATCACAGTGCCGCTTGCTCACTTACCAGCGGAGAAAGCTAACATAAGGCGCAAGTTGAAAGAAATATTGAAATATCATGAGTGAAAAATAGGGAAATCAAAATATACCATCAATCATCAGTCGTAAATAATATAGTACATTGCAGTCCGTTGATTCCCGTCTAATCCAGGCTGAATCTGCAGGTCAGCCAGATACCATGAACAGGTGTCTTGGAGCTTAATCGGTCGATACGCCATACGTGGAGCCATCGAACACCCACCCGCCAGAACCTATTAACAGATCCTCTTCCCAACAGCACAGGCAGAACTCGCCCCGGTTGTCGCTCTGGGCGAGAGATAATTTTGATTTCCAACTCATACAATTGCAATGATTCTTTGACAGCCCAGCCTATATTTCGTGTTCCGGCAACTCTAGGCTTAGATATTTCCGTTTGTTCCCAACCGGTGTCGAACGCCATGGCCGAACCTTCAGCAGCACCACTCGCAGATACGGAAACGAAAGGAGAGGAGGCTCCTGGACCATTGAAATTTACCCTCCATGTTGTGTCGCCTTCAGTCGGGGTGTCTGGTCCGCTGAACTTTGCAAGCTTGCCTGCAACTACGACTGTGAAGGATCTCAAAGGCAGGATCCGAGACGTTCTACCATCAAGACCTCCAGATGAGAACCAACGCTTGATTCATCGTGGCCGCATGCTGGGAAGGGATGCTGAAACTATGCTAGAGATCTTTGGTCAGGAAACTGTATGAGCTCCACGATCTTTCTCCAGATTATTAGCTGACTTCCTCTCTAGTTGAGCAATACCGATTCCCAGACACTTCACTTAGTCCTTCGTCCAACCGCTCCTGAAGCTGCTTCACTTCCTGCGACTTCTACGCCTACTCCAATTCACCCACCGGGCATTGCCAATCCTCCAATACCCCCGCAATTTCAACCCCGCCCTCAGTCAACACCTGTGAACCCACTACAAGCTGCTCTGCATGGTGGAGGTATTCATGGAATGCAAGCACAGCAGCCGCTTCCAGGTTTCCAACAGATTATGCAACACCAACAGCATACACTTAACCAAGCACAGCAAGTTGCTCACTTGCAGCAAGGCATGGTTCATAGACTTGGACAGTTGCAGCAGGAAACCCATCGCTTACAACAGGAGATCAACATATTCGAGCAAAGGGCTCGAGCAGCTGCAGCAGCTATTCAGAACGGCCAGCAGGCGCCTGTTGGACCTGGAATTCCTCCGCAAAGCATATTCCGACCAGTTGCAGCGCCTCCGCACTTCCCTGCCTCTATTCAGCAGCTGATCAATCAACAGCAACGAGAGCGAGCGGCTGAAGGACGGCAAGGTGCGCAGGATACCGGTGGACTCCCTCATCCTGGCCATTTTCCTCAAACAGCATCGGGTAGAGCTAGTCCTAGTATCCACCGTCCTGATAGCACTACTACATACACGCGGGAGGGTGTTGGACCCAATGGGGAAAGATGGTCTGTTACTGTGAACGAGACCACCACTACAATCCCCGCACCTCAGCCCCAATCCCAACCTCATCTTCATCACCATCACCCAGCTCCGCATGCAAATCCAGCTTTGGATATCCAGGCTGTGTTACGGAACGCAGACCGATTCTTGGCACAGAATGGACATAATAATATGCAACGGAGTGGTTCAAGTCCAGTACCTATGCAAGGTCTGACTTCGGCCCCTGGTATTAACAGACCAGAAACGCCTGGACAGGCGACTCCTACCACCACAAATAGTTCTCCTTCAGCATCGACCTTTTTGAATCCACTTGTGAACACAAATCTCCCTACCATCAATGTACCAGCCCAGGCTGCCTCGAGCACTAGTTCTTCTGCATCCAACCAGCCAATGGTTTACCTGCTCTCGTCACCATCAGGTCCTCGAGCTCTACTAGTCACTAACTCAGAGACCTATTTCACTCCACGTCATTCCTCAAGACGCCGCCTCTCCCCGACCGCGACTGTACAAGGGCAAGCTGCTGATGGAGTAATTGGGCTTCCGGAGTATCGTAACAGACCACAACAAAATGTTCGAAGAGTCAATCCCCCACCTAATGCTGCCCAGGCGCCAGCCCAACCTATCCCAAATGCACCACATGGGAACCCACCAGCTGCAGCAGTGGGTGCTCAGTTTGGCCAGATTGTATGGATGCTCGTCCGTCTTGCTGGCTTTGTCTGGTTCTTCACATCTGGTAATCCTAGTTGGACCAGATGGCTCATCATCGTCGGCTTGGGAGTCGTCGTATTCCTTTACAACACTGGCATGCTCAACGGTATTGGCGAGCTTTTCAGCCCTATCCGAAGGCACCTAGAGAACTTGATACCACTAGCAGGACCCGAAGCAGCTTTGGTTCCTGCGCAGAATGCGGCTATCCCTCAAGCACCTGCTAGAGGCGCTGTCCCAGGTGGAAATCTGACCCCTCAACAACGTCAACGTGGCGAGCTTGATCCTGCTGAAGCAGCAGAGAGAATTCTTGAGCAACGCCGACAAAGACTCGCAAATGGAGGATGGCTCGTGGCACAGATTCGACGAGCTGAACACTCGCTTCTGTTGTTCCTTGCTAGTTTGGTACCTGGTGTGGGCGAGCGTCATATCGCGGCTCGAGAGGCAGAGGCCAACGCTGCAGAAGCTCGTCGTCTAGAGGCTATTGCAGCTGCTGAGGCGGCTGAACAAGCTGCCAATGCTGAAGCGCCGGTAGAGGGAGAGAGTGGTGTTGAACGGGCTGAGGGCACGGGAGAACAGAGGGCAAATGATACCAATGAAGGCGAAAATAACGATGCTGCTGCTGCTCCAGTGCAGCCCTTGATCCAAGTGTAAGATGGGAAAACAGGAAAAACAGGAGAGTGTAGAATACCTTATGTTTTGATAGCTAGTAAGGTAAGCGAGTTTTAGCTTAGGGAATGGAAAATAGATGTTATCCCATAAAACCCGACAACGGCAATCTCACGTATGGATTGGAGCCTATTTCAAACAGCCTCATCAAAAATCAAAGCTCATGACTCGCTTCTGAATATGTCATTGCCTTCTTCATGGGCAATTCGGCCGGTGTCGATGGGTTTGAGTAGTAAATATACAGTCGTCCCGTTCTCTGTAACGTACACCATCTTTACCTTCCCAAAATCATAGTCATCAAGTTTATTTGCTCACTTATAAAAGGACTCTTCATCGGATGGAAAGAAACATTTGGTCAGTCGCGGTAGTATATATTGATGAGCTGCAGTAGCTCAATTGTGTAATTAATTGTCTATGGAATACTCTTGCAAGTCTGAAGAAAAACAATATTTGGTAAGAAACATCATGCCGACCTAGCCGAAGCTACAGATGATTATTGAAGCGGCTTAAAGGGATCGTGAGTAAGATCAGTAGGTCAAAAATAACGCAGGACTTCCTTTCACTCATGGAGTAGACCCTGCTGGAGCAGTGCTATGGAAACATGTAAGTTCAAAATCTGACACCACACAATGTTAGCTATTGTATCTACAGAAGCGTTGGACCAAAGTGTGGTTGAATAGGCAAAGGATCAGAAGGTCTCCAAGAGATCAGCATTGTGCCGTAAACGGAACCTCAGAACAGGTCTGTAAATCTTGTGATTTTCATCATTTTGCGAAGGGTAGTTACAGGCTTGAGGTGGTACGAGCTGTAGGGGAAGTGAACATACCAGTATCGATGTTACAACCATGGCAGTCGTGACGCTTACTTGACTGGTCAATAATGATAATAATTCATCATTGGCAGCTGTTGAAGGCCCTTGCCTAGGATCGTCCTCAGACAGGCTCAGCATTGTCCAGTAACTCTCATGACATCCGGGCATAGGACAAGTCTCAAGTTTGAAGGACAAGTTGACTGGTAGCAAGCTCAGGCAGTGCGAGAAACCCAGTCTTGTAATCCATGATCACACGCGATGCTGCTGTTGAGGATGCTGAGGTTGGAAATGAAGTTGAAGAAGAAAGGTGAAGAAAATTGGCAGGTCAAGAATTATTTATGGAGATTGAAGGGTCTGCTCGGTTCGCGGGGTGGCTTTTTTTGTTAGTCCATTTTTGGACTAGTTTTGCTCGCTCTGTCAGCTGTATCACTGCGTCAGTGGTGGCATGGCATCCAGGTTGATCCGTGGGAGAAGACAGGGAGAATACGAGACGAGAGAGAGCCAACACAGACCAGACCAGGTACAGAAGCAGGAACAAGAACAGAACCCCAACCCAACCCAACCCAACCCAACCAAATTCTTGCGGCATTGTCGTCATGCCCCAATAATGCTTGCTGTATATTCACTCTCCATTCACGACAACGACGGCGACCTTCTTATTCTCACTCGAAACACCACTTGCTACCCCTTATGGTCTCGAGACCTCCACACTCGTTAAGCCTCGACTGATCGCAAGTCTTTGCGACGGAACTGCCATCGGAGTTACCCCACGTGTCCGATTTAGAAAAAATGGACGTAAACCACCCTGAACTGCAGCAGCAGTTGCAGCAGCTGGAAAACGAACTAGAGGTCAGTTCCAAACTTCCTATGTGGGGGATGCATTTGGGGTTTTCTCCAGGTCATGGCAAAGTGTCTGCTCCAACCAAGGGGAATATGTCTGGAGATGATATGCTTTGGGACTCTGGCTGACGGATCATAAGGATGGCGACATTACTATGAAAGGGTAAGAAGAAGAAAGTAGGGGAGAGACGGCCTTGAGCATTGGGGCTGACCATGGCTTCAGATATCAGAAACGGCGCACAATTTTGCTTTCGCAATACCTTGGAGACTCAGCAGCTGCAGCAGATCTTAAGGGGCTGCGTGTACACTCTCCTGATAACACTGCGCACCCTTCGAACGACGGATCCCGCAATGCCTCTTTGGCAGCTCTCAATGCGAATTCAAACGATTACGATAACCAACACGATTCAAGACCGCCCATACCGCCCCAATCACCTGCAAGACCAAATTCAGGTGGAAGGCTAGAAACAATGGCGAGTGATTATGGCAGTTTTGCAACCAGTCGAGAGCAGCAGCCCGGATTTTCTGGGCCTCCTAAACAACTCCAATTGGGAGTTCCTCCTGCCGCTGTACAGAGAATGTCGTCGTACGGTAACGAGACATTCCTACCCTCCACTTCCATGTTTGGAGGAAACTCTCCAGAACCGACGATGACCATGGCATCTTCAGTTTCTGGCGCAAACTATGCGTTCAATCCTGCGTACCAAACTGGGTATGTACAGCAGCAGCCAAACGAATACGAAAGCCGAGCTGGGACAATGATGGATTCTCATGGCACAATGTTGGGAGAATCGCAGCAGGGCTATTTCTCAGATTTTGCTGGCCAGCAAGGATATGAACATGGGCATTCGAATTCATATGGCGGAGGGCCCCACAGATACTCATCTAGCGATGCATTTTCACCAACAGCAGCAATGGCTCCACCAATGCTGACTACCAGCGATCTTCCTCCACCTGCTGCGCTCGAATATCAGATGCCCCTGGAACCGCGAGATGTTCCATTTGCTGTCTATGACCCCCACGATTCTAATACACCAATGTCCAAATTCGACAATATAGGAGCGGTTCTAAGACATCGTTCACGAACGAACGGGAAAAGTCCTGCATATTGGGTCCTAGATGCCAGGGGAAAGGAGATCGCGTCTATTACTTGGGATAAGCTAACTAGTCGCGCCGAGAAAGTTGCTCAAGTCATCAGGGACAAAAGTTCTCTGTACCGTGGGGATCGAGTTGCATTGATTTACCGGGATACGGAGATCATCGATTTTGCCATTGCTCTTTTGGGCTGCTTCATTGCTGGCGTCGTTGCTGTACCCATCAATGATCTTGAAGATTATGCCAAACTTAATGTTATTTTGACATCTACACAAGCACATCTCGCACTTACAACAGACAACAATTTGAAAGCATTTCAGCGGGACATCACGACACAGAAACTGAACTGGCCGAGAGGCGTAGAATGGTGGAAGACGAATGAATTCGGTAGCTGGCATCCAAAGAAGAAGGACGACACACCGGCTCTCGCTGTTCCAGACCTGGCGTACATTGAATTTTCACGAGCTCCGACGGGAGATCTACGTGGAGTTGTCATGAGCCATCGCACAATCATGCATCAAATGGCCTGTCTTTCTGCTATATTTTCAACTGTACCGACAGGTGCAGCGGGCGATACTTTCCATACCGGGCTCAGAGACAAGAACGGGAGACTCATGGCTGGTAGCAACAACCAGAGTGAAATTCTCTTATCGTATCTTGATCCTCGCCAGGGAATTGGCATGATCCTGGGCGTTCTGTTGACTGTATATGGCGGGCATACCACTGTCTGGATGGAGAACAAGGCTGTGGAAACTCCGGGTCTATATGCACATCTAACCACGAAGTACAAGGCTACGTTGATGTTGGCAGATTATCCAGGCCTCAAAAGAGCCGCATACAACTATCAACAAGATCCCATGACTACCAGGAATTATAAGAAAGGAATGGAACCTAACTTTCAGCATGTCAAGATGTGCTTGATAGATGCCTTGACAGTTGACAGTGAATTTCATGAAGTATTGGCAGATAGGTGGCTTCGTCCCATGCGAAATCCAAGAGCGCGAGAACTAGTTGCTCCAATGCTATGTCTACCAGAACATGGAGGCATGGTGATCAGTATGAGGGATTGGCTTGGCGGAGAAGAGCGAATGGGTTGTCCGCTCAAGCTTGATATGGGAACGGACGACGACTCCATTGAAGAAAAAGTAGAGGATAAGGAGAAAGATCAACCACCCGCAAATGGATTTGGAAGCTTGATTGGTGGAGGAACCACGACGAAAGTCCAGCACATAGAGAGAACGGAGTTGAGCGAGGTACTGCTAGACCGTGAAGCTCTCAAAACCAACGAAGTTGTTGTTGTTGCTATCGGAGAGGAGGCCCGAAAGAAGGCTGGGAGTGAGCCAGGAACGGTACGAGTGGGTGCATTTGGCTTTCCTATCCCCGATGCCACCCTGGCGGTAGTGGATCCTGAAACTGGCCTGCTTGCTTCACCCCATTCCGTGGGTGAGATCTGGGTCGATTCTCCATCACTTTCTGGCGGCTTTTGGGCGCTACCGAAACATACAGAAACGATCTTTCATGCACGACCTTACAAATTTGAGCAAGGAGACCCGACACCGATGATGGTCGAACCCGAATTTCTGAGGACCGGTCTCCTGGGCACTGTTATCGAAGGAAAGATTTTCGTGCTAGGCTTGTACGAGGACCGTATCCGACAAAAGGTTGAATGGGTTGAGCATGGCCATGAAGTAGCCGAGCATCGGTATTTTTTCGTCCAACACATTATCGTGACTATCATGAAGAATGTGCCAAAGATCTACGATTGCTCTGCCTTCGATGTCTTTGTCAACGATGAGCACCTACCAATAGTATTACTGGAATCTCAGTCAGCCTCAACAGCGCCAGTCACCTCAGGTGGGCCACCACGACAGCTTGATACTGCACTTCTTGACTCTTTGTCAGAGCGGTGCATGGAAGTGCTGATGCAAGAACACCACCTGAGAGTGTACTGTGTCATGATTACGGCACCAAATACACTTCCAAAGGTTTTGAAAAATGGAAGAAGGGAAATTGGGAACATGCTGTGTAGGCGAGAATTTGATCTCGGCAACCTGCCCTGTGTTCACGTCAAATTCGGGGTTGAAAGGGCTGTCCTCAATTTGCCCATTGGTGTCGATCCTATAGGAGGCATCTGGTCTCCGCTGGCTTCTCAGACACGCGAAGACATCCTTTCCCCTGGCGACAAACAATACTCTGGTATCGATCGCCGTGAAGTTGTGATAGACGATCGTACTTCTACTCCTCTGAACAACTTCTCTAGTATAGTTGACTTGCTGCAATGGCGAGTCGCACGACAAGCAGAAGAGTTGTCGTATTGTACCATCGACGGTAGAGGCAAGGAAGGGAAAGGAATAACGTGGAAGAAGTTCGACACAAAAGTGGCAGCAGTGGCTATGTACTTGAAGAACAAGGTGAAGGTTCGTTCTGGCGACCACTTGATACTCATGTACACCCATTCCGAAGACTTTGTTTACGCGACACATGCCTGCTTCTGCCTAGGTGCAACGGCAATTCCGATGGCGCCTCTGGATCAAAATCGTCTGAACGAGGATGCTCCAGCTTTCCTGCACATGGTGGCTGACTACGGAGTCAAAGCTGTATTGGTCAACCAGGACGTCGACCATCTAATGAAGCAAAAGCCAGTATCACAGCATGTCAAACAATCTGCACAAGTCCTGAAGGTAGCAGTCCCCAATATCTACAACACCACCAAGCCTCCAAAACAGAACAATGGCTGTAGAGATCTCGGCCTCACGATGCAACCAGCGTGGGTTCAGCCTGGATATCCAGTGCTCGTATGGACCTACTGGACCCCAGATCAGCGTCGAATTGCCGTTCAAATCGGACACGATACTATTATGGGCATGTGCAAGGTACAAAAGGAAACTTGTCAGATGACGAGTTCTAGGCCAGTCCTGGGCTGTGTTCGAAGTACAAGTGGCTTGGGATTCATCCACACTTGTCTAATGGGTATATTCGTCGGTGCTCCAACCTACCTAGTTTCCCCTGTGGAGTTCGCCCAGAATCCAATCTCGCTCTTTTTGACTTTGTCAAGGTACAAGATCAAAGACACTTATGCTACACCTCAAATGCTTGACCATGCTATGGCGATTATGCCTGGCAAAGGCTTTGCTTTGCACGAACTGAAGAACATGATGATTTCTGCCGAGGGACGACCACGTGTTGATGTCTTCCAAAAAGTCCGCCTACACTTCGCCCAGACTGGCCTTGACCGTACAGCCATCAACACCATATACTCTCATGTTCTGAATCCTATGATTGCTTCGCGGTCATATATGTGCATCGAGCCGATTGAGTTGTGGCTTGATACGCAGGCTTTGAGGCGGGGTATGATATATCCCGTGGATCCCGAAACAGAACCAAAAGCGTTGCTTCTCCAAGATTCCGGAATGGTCCCCGTTTCAACCCAGATTGCGATCGTGAATCCAGAAAGTCGCACGCTTTGCCATGAAGGAGAATATGGTGAAATCTGGGTGGAGTCAGAAGCGTGTGTGAAGTCCTTTTACGGCTCTAAGGATCCCTTCGATGCTGAGAGATTCGATGGCCGCACTACTGATGGCGATCCAAACGTTCAGTACGTGCGAACAGGGGATCTTGGTTTCTTGCACAATGTCAGTCGACCAATCGGACCCAATGGAGCCCAGGTCGATATGCAAGTACTTTTCGTCTTGGGTAGCATCGGTGAGACGTTTGAGATCAATGGGCTCAGTCACTTCCCCATGGATATCGAGTATTCGGTTGAAAAGTGCCATCGCAATATCGTTCCTGGAGGCTCGTAAGTACAACTATCCCTTGAATCCGAACATGGCTAACATTTTCAAGCGCTGTTTTCCAAGCTGGTGGCCTCATTGTGGTTTTGGTCGAAGTGGGAAGAAAGGCGTATCTTGCGTCAATCGTCCCTGTCATCGTTAATGCAATCCTTAACGAGCATCAAATTGTCGTTGATATCGTGGCCTTCGTCAACAAAGGCGATTTCCCACGGTCTAGACTTGGTGAGAAGCAAAGAGGCAAGATCCTGGCCAGTTGGGTACAACGCAAAATGCGAACCATGGCACAGTTCGGAATTCGAGATGCAGATTCTGGTCTGTCGGATGTCACCGAGACAATGGAACCACGTAGTGGCGTTGGTAGTGTCAAGAATGGAAGTGTGATAGCAAGCAGTCTTCGCCATGTGGAGTCAGCTCCTCAGATCATTGAACAGCGAGAATACGAGCGTCAACAGATACAGGCACAAACTAACTTCGCTCCACTGCCAACCGGCATTTCGGAGATGCCAGCACAGAACTACAACGACTCCATCGTTGGCTCACCCACAAAGGGAGAGAATGGAACTTCTACAAAGAGCGATGATACCCCAACGGATACACGGCAAAAGAACCATTTTGAGCTCCCGACTCACAACTACTCTCCCGAGAAGAGCACTTTCCTAGACGGATCCAACGATTTCCAAGTCCCTGGCTTCGAAATCTCTAACGCTCCGCAAGTGCCTCCACCTCGAGTTGGGCCAAAGCCAGGCACGAGCCCTCAGATCAATCTACCTGCAGTCGAAGGACGAGAAGGCGATCTGTGGAGTTTACCTTCCCAGCAAGCTCGCGGGGGTGGTGGCGGCGGGTTGAGAGTCCAGAATGCCTCGAGTGACGATGAGGACGATGCGTGGAAGAATGATGCAATTATGCATATGAACTTAGCGGGGAGGAATTAAAGATGAAATATGAGCTCACCTACTCGTATTGCATGCATAAACCGTGGGCAGACGATAAATGGTCATACATCAGCGAGTATATATTGTTAGATAATGAATGGGATGATGGATGTGCTTGGATTCTCTTTGCGGGCTGGCTGGACGGCGTAGGTGTTGTCATTATGCCTATCATAGGTGAGGAGAGCATGGATGCAGATTTGTGTGCATAATGAGACGATGAGCATTTTCATGATACAAACAGTAGTGTATATACATGTGATTCTTGAGATTGTTATCATACGGACTTCGGTTTCTTAGCAGGCATTTCAAAGATTCCTATTCAGTGGATCTTCTTTCAGTTCTGTTTTTCCGCTTATTTTGACTCTGAAGCTTCCTCCTCGCTTATCTCTATTTCCTCTTTTGGTGTCACTAAACGTGAGCATAGTCGTGCTACAGCCTAGCTATCCAGGGTTCTCCGGGTCATTCGGCTATGTTGACTCCCGCTTCTGTCTTTTACCATAGTTGAATTAGTGGAGAAGATTAGGCACATCTCAGAGCTCAGAGCGCCAGTAGCCTCGATGTGTTATCCGGAAACATACATGCACTGAACGACAATGCTTGTGTTACTTATCCGGCCAATGATCTCGTCTCTTTGTTCTCGTAGATGTTTACCGGAGACAAAGACTCGCTGATACGATAACAACCTCGATCAACAGCCCTCGGCTCAGTCTGAGTTCTCTCAGTTACTGCGTCTGCCTGGTATCACCTACTTGCACTATTACGACTACTGAACTCGACACGTCACGCACAGCTTGGTGCACATGCTGTGATTCGGCCATTTTGACACTATCTGTGGTACAAGAAGAGGCAACAGCAAATCTAGGCCTCATTTCATTCATTTCGAAGTGCTTTTTGGAAGTGTTGAAACGGTCTCCCAGAGTTGCATTCCTCAGAACAAAGTTCTCAGCGAGACATCCTAGACTGCTTACATAACAAGCTCTCCCATCTACCAGTCCCCAGGGTCCAGGTAAACTCTTGGCCCTCAACAAGGTTCACTCTTATTTCGGGCGATTGAGGCTATTCGCTACGCCGACAGGGAAGGGAAGGGAAGGGAAGGCTGGGCTGCAGAGAGGGCTCCCAGTCCCGAAGAAGTCCAACAATTCACAACCATACCAACATCTGTATCGACTTTGTCACAATACCACCGAGCACACAGCCTACTTTCCCACCTATCCCCGCCTTGCTTCTTCACCATCTACGCTTAACCTTATTGCCTGAAGGAGAGGAGGTGGGTTTCGAAAACGTCCATCACGTGTGCGGTTGCCGGTCTCAGTTCCACCCAGGCCGGTCCAAACCCCTCCAGCTCGCTCTCGCTCTCGCTCTCGCCCCGGCCGTCTTCGTCTTCGTCTCTTGTCAGCTCCACGGGCCACCACATAACTTCACCACAACCTTTCATCTCAGGGGTCACACCAACCTTCGGAACGCTGCATTAAGCACGAACCCTCGAACCCGCATACTCAAAGCCATTGTTCTTTGTCCTCACCAACCATACAGTCATTCCTCTCCGATCCTTTGACTTGCATTCTGTCTCATCGAGAGTGAGAGTCACGCGCGATACGGAGCTGAGCGCTCGCTGAATGCGCGATGGGGATTACCAGCGACGAGATGCCGGCTATGCATGTCGTTGTTTTGGTGAGTGCAATACTTTCTACTTTTTACTTTTCTAACTGAACTCTCCTATGCGCCTTCCCTTCCCTTCCCTTCCCTTCCCTTCCCTTCCCTTCCCACGGCACAGATCGTCCCGACATTCAGGCTGCTTGCAGCTGTCTTACATCAAATCCCATTGTCTCCCTTGCTTCACTATTCATCAACACAACGCAATTGTTTTGCGATTATATTCGCAAGTCCTCCGATCTATTACATGTTGTTCCTGAGACGAGATCGTCCTATTATGTTTTTGCGAAAGACAAGACTTCTTTGCGCTGTTTGAAAGAGCTGCTGCTAATGTGGATATGCGCAGGGTGCTGGTGGTGGTCCCGATGAAGCCAATACTACTGCCTTTCTTGTTCGCCCCACAGCTGCTGGAGTAAGTACAACGCCTACAATTCCATGCTCAAAAGCCCTTGAGCGTTTTTCTCCTGAAAACGTGTCTCGATTCACTAGAGCTACTCAGTACTCATTTCTATTACGTTGTAAGCAGAGCTAATATTCCCTAGTGGAGCAAAGGCAGTGTTCTGGGTGTTGACGGTGGTGTCGGTATCTCAAAGATGAGAAAGATCCTCAAGAAACACAAGATGATCGTTCGTTCCAAGAACGGAAAGCAGACCAGTGGATCTACTTTGATTGATGGACCTTTTGAAGGACTAGACTTACCCCACGTCAGCCCCGGCGCAAATGCAAGATACATGTATGTTGAACTGATTGACGCATTTCTGTTCACGCATCCTCACAGTGAGTCTCCACCATCTCCACAAAATCCTCCTGCTTTTAAACACTCCTGACTTGGCGATGCTTTTAGTGGATCACATCGCTGGTGCTGTTGTCAATACTGCGGTCAATGGATTGACTAGACAGAAACGCTATGCTGGTTTGCCCACTACTATCGAGGGTCTAAAGAACCATGTTTTCAATGGTGTTATTTGGCCGAATCTGACCGATGAGAATAATGGTGCTGGAATGGTCAGCTACGTCAGACTAGTCGAAGGAGGATCCCCAGCATCTGGAGAGGGCGATAGTAAAGGTTATGTAGAGGTGGTTCCTGGCCTGGGAGTCAAGGCTCTTGGAATCAGTCACGGTATGTTCGAACAGATTCAATCCTTTTCTGTTTTCTCTTTGCATTTTCAAAATTGTCCGGAGGCAAATCTTGTCATTCTCAAGGTACAGCGTGACACCCACTTACCATCTCTTCACTCTAGGCACTTGCATGGAACGTCACCCTCGCCGTGGATCAACCCCATTACCCTCACCATCTCATGGCGACAATCAACACCTCGGCTCACCCTTCCCAAATACCCGTATGGCTCGAAGCGACTCCAATGCTTCCACTTTCGATCCTTCCGTACCCAGACTTAGTCTCAGCACTCAAACCATACAGTGCGTCTATAATAGCACCGCGTTCTTTATTCGAGACACAAATAGTGGCAGAGAGATCATCATATTTGGTGATGTAGAGCCTGACTCGATTTCGATGTTGCCAAGAAACGAGAATGTCTGGGCTCTGGCTGCGCCAAAGATTGCTTCTGGTCACCTAACAGCAATTTTTATCGAGTGCTCGTATGATGACAGTCGTGAAGATGACCAGCTTTTCGGACACATGACGCCTTCTCACTTGATGGTGGAGTTGAAGAAACTTGCGGACATGGTAGCTCGAAATAGCGATAATGAGTTGCGCAGTAAGGCTATGTCACCAAAGAGAAAGCGAGCCAGGTTAGTCCCCATCCACGAACAGATCCCAAGAAGGTCTCAGGATTTTGTGACATTGTCCCCGTTACTAAAATGCGAATAGCAATGGGAACAACCCAACACCAACGACAAAATCATTACGCCAAGTATCACCAGTCCGATCTGATAGTCCTGGTAGACAGACTGTGTTTCGATCGCCTCCCAAGTTCGACCAGAATTTCGCCAGACCTGGACGAAGAAGTGCATATTCTGGACCTTCTAAGGCACAAGCTGGTAGCAAGCCCCCAAGCGATAAAGCTGCGGATAAGTCTCCACGCCCATTAGAGGGTGTCAAAATTGTTATCGCGCACATCAAGAACGAACTTGATGATGAGAGGGATGCTGTAAGAAACCCAAATTTTTCTTGTTGCATGTGTCAAAATTCCTCAACATATTTCCCACCACTGTACTGATTAGACAATCACTAATTGCTCTATCAGCCCGACATCATTCGAAAGCAACTTCTTGACCTGGAGAGAGAGGCCGGTCTGGGCTGCGAATTCATCGTTTCTCATTCCGGTCAAGCATTGTACTTCTAAGCCGCCTGTACATTGGAGTTAAGGTCTACGAGGACGGGGAGAGTGAGTGGTCAGGTTTGGTGTATATATGGATGTACTGTATTGAAAGCGTGGCGTTGTGGGTCTGGTTTTGCTATACTCTGGATTGGCGTTATGTCATCGAGTATGGGGGGATGGCTGTTATGGAGTTTAAAGGCGGTGGATGCGGTGGATGCGGTGGATGCGGTGGATGCATCCGATTCTTTATGTAAGCTAGAGCAGTAGAGTCAGTGAATCGAATGGACGAACCGGTTTTGATGTACGGTTTCTCTTCGCAACGCTGCATGCTTCACTCACATGCCACAAATTTCGTACTTCTAAGACGTCTTTAACCACAGAGATCCGAGGTCAACGAAAAAGTCTAATTATCCGAGTAACAATAATCAGATGTCGAGGAATCCCGGCTACTTCAGGCAAAAAGCACCACTGAGACCCCAGAGTCAGCGACAGCAGGCAGCCGAATCAAGACATGTCACGCCTAAAAGAGCGAATTAGTAGCTCTGAATATGCCGCCTTCAAAGGAAAGCCCATGCCCTGCCTAATCTGACTCAAGCCGTAAATATCTCTCTCATAATCCGCTCTCACCTCGAGGATAGCGTCAGCGAGCATGACGAGAGACGTTATTGAATTAGCCATCCTCAGTTCTGATCAAGTCAGAAGCTTTCTGAAAAGTCGTACCCGGCAGCCCTAGATTTTGGTCCTACTGAAGGGATAAAGTTGCCTTTGTGCTTGTCCACCTTGATCTTGGCAAATGCTACCTTTTGTGGAATTTCATAATATTTTGTGAAGATATGACCGATGCCGTACATTTTGGAACGGATATATCCATCTTCATTATACTAGGATTTAATCTATGGTACTTCTAGGCTAGATCGATACCAATACAAGAAGCTATCTAGCTAAGACCCTCTGCGTCTCCCTAGAGTTGGGAGAGATGGTCAACAAGTGTGTCTGGTCTAGATGCAATAACAAGCTATCCAATTTACATATCACTTATGTATCTTAGTTAAGATGTGAAGTATAGACATGTTTTTTCGTAGTTTAGCAACTTTACCATCTAAATGACAATGACTTCTATTCAATTGCAATTTTTTCACCCCAACAGGAGAAACTTCCGAATTTGGCAATTCGATACATCTGACAGAATCTGCCATACGGGCACATCTATTTTGTGATTAATAACTATTCTACACCGCAGAAAAACATAATTACGAGCATACAGTGGAAATTCGTACCCCGAGCAGTCAGGGTGGGATCCCCACAATTCGCTCCCTTTTGGCGTGGAAGCTACGTCCAAGTAAAACACCAATACGTATCAAATCCAGAACTATGCTTTTCCGAAAGCCGCTCGAGCTCTGCATCTAGTCATTACATTCACTAGATAGTCGACCGTGTCCAATCTCTTCTCTTTGTAAGGCTGAGGTCGCGGCTACTAGCTGTCAACAATAGCAAAACTCACAACAATTAAGCGAGATCCACCTCCCTTTTCACAATAGCAACAAAACTCGCAAGCGAAGCAGAATACGATCGCTTTGATCGATCGTTTCCTATGCTTAACCATTATTTGGAGAGTGAGAGAACAGAGAGGCGGAGATACCAAAACTCCCTCCTCCTGAGCTTCGTTTCATTTTGCCCTTTCTCTCCTTCTGGTTCAGTTACAGACTCAAGGACGATACCGATTACCAGATCGATCTCATCACAAGCAAAGCAAAGCAAACAACGACTTCTTTCATTCACCCAACCACTTCGTCTCACATCTCAATCCACCACAAAGACACTTCTCACTCTTCTACCCCTTTCTCTCTCATCACATCTCTCACCAAAAATGGCAAACACCAGAGCAAGTTCAGCACCAACGCTGCGCCGCAGCGAACGGAACAAAGTCCCTGCCGCCGCGAGGCCTGTGGGTATCACCAAGAAGAAGGCCGCTGCAAGACCAAAGCCTCCTCCAAAGGCAAAGAAGACTTCCGGGGTTCCTGCTGTCGCTCCGACAGCCAACAAGACCACTGCCGTCAAGGCAATAAAGAGAAAGGGTTCTGCTGGAGAGGACGAAGCATCTGCGCCCAAGGCGAAGAGGTCTAAAGCCTGTGAGCCAAGGGCAAAGGTTTCTTCGGTTCCTGCTCCTGCTCCACCAAAGCCTGCCACTCACCGGTATCTCACCCGGTCGAAGAAAGGGGCCGCAACACCAGAGCCAGAACCGGAGCCAGAGAATCAGCACCCTCCTCCTGCCCCCCTTCCCTCTCTTCCTCCTCGTCTCCCCCCTCCTCCACCACCACAACCCGTTCTCCCTCTCCTGCTTCCCCATCCACTGCCACCAGCTCAACCAGCTCCAGCTCCAGCTCCCTACCGATCGATCTACTCCGCCAACACCACCCCCACACCACCAGCCTCGACACAACCCGGTTACCTCTCCAAAATCCGCCAACAATACCGGCAAGTGGTACCCGCCCGCCACACCCCTGGCTACAAGCCAGATTACGAGCCACGGAAGCAAAGCTCCAAAGCAACGCTGCTGGCAAAAGGCGAACAGAAGCGAACCAACCACTTCACCAACCTCGCCTACCAGCGGAAAGAGGAGGCCCGCCTCTGGGACGTGGAGGACGACGACCCAGCGGAGGATGATTCGAAGAAGAAGAATTCGCTAGCCAAGCGCTTAGAGATGAAGGATAGAGTGCGGACGCATTACGAGGGGTACCAGAAGAGGGTGAGGCAGGAGAGGGTGGTGGCGCACCAGGCGAAGGTGGATGCTGGGGTGGAGAGGTGGAAGATGGCGGAGGTGCATGAGAAGTCGTCGTTGAGGGAGGAGTGTGGTGTTGCTTGGGGGAAGGAGGCTGAGGAGAAGTTGAGGGTGCAGGCGAGGGAGAGGTTTGAGGCGGAGAAGGCGGCGGGGAGGGTGAAAGATGCGGAGTTGTATGGGAAGGATTATGATCCTCATGAAGAGGATTACTAGCTGGGGAGATCTTGTTGTTCTGTGGTGTACAAATTTTTTTTGGCGATGTTTAGGAGAGGAAAGGGGAAGCGAGCTGGTCTCGCTGCCTCACTGGAGAGTGTTTCTGTTTAGTGCGTAAATACCAGGGACAGATCAGCTCAGATCGAGATGCCCACTCCTCATGATTAAACTTAAACATTCTTGCATGTGATGCACATTCTGGGCAATTGTTCTACTTACTTCTAGGACTGTTATCTCATGGATTGACTTAAGCCCTTCCTCGGTATGCCACTTGGAGTTGAAAGATATCATCCACTAAATACTTGTAAGCTTGAACCTGATCACTGCCTCCTCGGACGGCGAATTGAGGTACCAACTTGAGGAGCTATCAAGTACCTCTAATATATCAAGTTATGACCAGAGCACGGCTACTACGAATCAAATGGCAGTCACAAAGAGGTGAAAGCAGGACATCTGATGAGATATAGAACTTCGAGGAATAAGGAAAGTCATTGATAAACCAAAGCGAATGACAAAAAATCACTGAACTGCGTTAAAGTAAGCAAAACTGCAACAACATGCTGCAGACACTTGGGGAGGGAAGTAGGCAGTAGATGGGCAAGAAGATAGAAGGGATCGAAAGATGAAAGGGAAAACAGACGACAGTAAAGGGTACAATGTCAGCAAATACGCCGGGTCTACTTTCTAATGCCTCCCTAAGGGAAGGTCAGAGAAAGAAGTAGGCGGTGCCTTCCTCACTTGTAGCCGAGTGACAGTGGGAGCTACTTCTCTCCTCGATCATAGTATAGATGGGAAGGAGACTGGTGAAGCCAACAATACGCTACCAGACAATGGCAAATGCGGCGGATGTCCACGAGAAAAAGTCGAGAGAAGATGAAATGAATGGTAGCCGAGGTAAACAAGCAGGTCTGAATACTGGCAAAAGATGACAAGCGCTTGATGTGAGACTTCAGCCGGCGTGATATCAAGGCCAAGACATGTAGAAATCAAGGAAAGGATGCAAATGCATCTACCAAAAGAACATGATATCGTATTGTCTTTGTGCGTGTATCCACTTCCTGCTATGCTACATTCATCCACCCCGCCTCTTATCTCAGCTTCTTTCCACAGTCGACTGAGTCTGAATCCTAGCTCATCCCATCTGGTCCCGCCTCTCATCCCCCGTACGCCTCCCACCGTCTCACAACTTTTGGACTTGAACTTCAAACCCCAACTCCACGCTTTCAAACGACCACTCCAGCCCACGTCTCTCTCACTCCATGCTCCTTTGCCTCTAGCTAGCACCTCACTCTCCAACCCCTCCACTCATGGTATAAAGAAATAGACCTATAGGATGTCGAATCCCGTGCTGTGCAATATAATTGCAACGCCCAAACGCCCAAATCTTCAGTTCAGCTCAAAAAGAAGAGCTCGAGTAATGAACGAAGAGATCCACCCAGCCACCCACCGATAACTCGCTCTCCCTTAAAACAGACGCAGAAAAACCCAGACAACGCTGCAACACACTAAGCAAGAATAATGTCCTCCTCCATCCCGCTTGAACCAAAAAAAAAAAGGGAAAGCGCAAAGGCAGGATTGTAAAAGCAAAAAGCCGGCCTTGAACACGCTATAAGTAAATCAATATCGTACCCATAACAAAGATCGCGCCCAACTAATTTTGTTGCTCAGATGCTTTCTTGCTTTGCTTGCTTTCTTATTCGCTATGGTCATGATCTAGATCCAGATGTTCCATCTTGCGCTCGATGACTATTACTTCGATCTCGATGGCTCTGACTTTGGCTTTGAGCCCTTGCTCTTGCTCTGTCCTCAGCTACAGTATCGTTGTAGCTAGGTATCGGCGGCGGGGTACTCTGCCGCCTTATTAAGGGAGCCCTGTCGCTGTCGACACTCCCTCGAGGGCTGTTGGCATTTGATTGATGAGGGCTTGTATACTCAGGGGGAGCCTCGGATACACCAAGTCCGACAGTTGAAACTGTGGTAACTGCTGCTTCGGGACCACTGCCTGCTGCTGATGCTGTACTCGGCTCTCCAGGCTCGTCGTGCGAAGGGATATGTGTAAGGTGGGCGAGGGAGATGTCTGTTGGAGAACGGACAGGCCCAGGACTGGTTGGAGGCCCATGTCTGAAATTTCCACTCCTCGTTCGTCCATGCCTCGCATCCGAGTAATTTCCCTGACTGCTCTGGGCTCCTTCTCGTCCAGCTTCAAGCAGAATGCTCCCTTGTTCACTACCATATGGAGGTGGTGGGGCAAGACTTCCGGTCATGGGTGCAAGGCCCCACTTCTTAACATTTGCTTCAATAAAGACGAATCCCGATTGCCCAAAGTTCACATGCACCGTACAGGGGCCGTTTGCACCGACTGCAGGGAAGAGGTTCTGGGATTTGAGGCCATGGGCAACATCTTCTAACTTCTTGCCGTTCCGTGTGAAGAATATTGTGCCTGTTCGAGGTCGATATCCAACTCCGATGACATCTCCTTGCACGAACTGGGGTCCATAGGTTGGTCCGCTGAAAGGTTGGTTATATCTTCGGTGTCCAGTGGATGTGTAAGCAACGGAGTATTTGTGCCATCCTAGATATTGATTAGAATTAGACCCTATGTTCGAGATGTAGATTTCATACCTGGTAGCCGAAAGAGCGGGTAAGGCTTTGTAGCAACACCTATACTGATGAGAGTCGTTTCCGGCTTATCATAAATCTTCGACTCCCAATAATAAACCTCATTCTGCTTCGGTATCGGCAAGTTCGTCAGTGTCGAGCATTCCGAATCAAAGAACTCAATCTCCGTCCTCCCTTCTACGAAACAATTCGCAATTTCTAATTCTGGTTCAAACTCCCATGCTGAGACGCCTTTTTCTTGAATCGCAAGATACTGTGATAACGAGATGTCGGTCGGTAACGAGTCTGGGGGATTTGCTTGAATGAACGCTGTAGCCACCATATTAGCACAACTGCCTTGCGGTATTTTCGCACTTCAAGGCTGTTTAAAAACACACCTTTTGCCCTCAGATACTCAGTCCGTTGTAGATCATCCATCTCCTCGAGTGCCTCCGCCTCCTCCCTAGCATATGCCTGCTCATCGTCATACTCTCCCGGCCTCCCAATCCGATCCAGGAAAATGCGACCGCTGCTTGTATATCTGAAGAAGTAGACGATGAAGAAAATGAGGGCGATCAGGATGGCGCTCCCAAAGGAGCTCAGCAGCCCGATCATGACACCATTGATGGTTGAATCATTGCGCTGTATGCGGATCTCGCTGTCGGTCGGTCGGAAGGTCGTCGTCTGGCGGGCGAGGAAGGCTTGGATCTTGGCTTGGGCATCTTCGGCGATGGAGGAGAGCACTGTCGGCGTGGGTGTCGTTCTGAGGGAAGTCTTGAGCGTCGTGTGCATCCCCCGCAGGTCCTCCATCGTTGCTGTTCCGTCCCTCTGGGCTTATCGCACCCCGTCCGTCCGTTGTCGTCTGCCTGCCTTGGTTCGAGTGTATTCTGCCTCGATTTAATGCTGCGTACCGGCGTTCTCGGCCAGCGAGTCAGAGATCAATCGTCGAGGATGCGTGGGTTGTCGCCGACGACGATGAGGCTGTTGGGATATTTGTTTGTGAGAGAGGGAGTTGAGGGAGCGAGGGAGTGGAGAGGATGGTCCTCAGAGTCAAGTCAAGTCAAGTGGACTGGGGCGGGCCTGGGATGGCGCAGGGATCGTTCACTGCGGTGCAGCGAACTGTGGCGTCACGCAAATGCACCGCCGTTCGCAACCAGTGATACGATTCGTAATGCGGGCAGGGCTGGGAAAAGGTGCAGCTTGCTGATTTATGAGAAGGGGCGAAAACTCAATTGAAAAAACTTCAAGATGGAAGTGTAATAATTTCTGACTTTGGAAATGCAGGTAAAACACAGAAGCGGTCTAGAGCTATTGAAATGTGCCCTTGCTTGAGGCTCAGGCAGGGCTGGCCTTTGTGGGACTTGAAATAAACTGTGCGAGTTTCAGAAGGCGCCGCTGCACGTATCAAGCTCCGTTTCAACGACTACGATTCGAGCATTCACGCCATAGCCGGTCTCAACTTGTGAGTGGTACGCAGTTTGACTTGCTGAGGAGCCTCGTGGGATGATTCAAGGAAGGATCAGTCAACATGGGCTTGGAACTTGCTTGCGTAATGCTCTCTTTGGAGATATGGGAGCATGGTACTACGAGACAAGGGAGAGGCAGTGTCTCTGATACTCAGCCAGGCATTCTTCACTCTGTTAAACATTCGATACTTCTCTTCAGCAGAGGAATTCTTGAGATATTGATTAATTCCGTAACACTGCTGGAATATACTATGGAATGGGTAGACGGCTGTTTGAAGGAGATACCCTTGTGAATGAGATCTAACGTGAACGGGGCTGCAAATGTATAGGATACTCATACTGGCATTGCTCATGAAGTGTCTTGGTATCTTTGTGGACTTGGTCTACGTGAGTATATCATTGCAGCCAAGCTGCGACTTTCACTCCCTCCCTCTCAGTCTGAGATTCTCCAACGCCACAAAATGCATCCCAGTAACCTCAAATCCATGGTATCTCATTACGCCGCAGCTATTCCCATGTAGGCCTATTATCCCCCACTGATATCGCATCAACCCACCATCTCCTCATCCTCATCCTCATCTGCTGCACCGCCTTTCTTCTTGCGATCCTCCGACCTCTCCTTGGTCTTCTTCTTCGCATCATCGACCCACTTAGTATAAGCATTAGGTCCTTCCTTCAACTTGTCCGCAATGACACCCTTCAGCACCTCCCCAGCAAAGCCCACGAAATTGTGTCTTCTCAGCGCATTCTCAAACTGCCAATCACTCCTCTTCTGCTCCTCCCTATATAGCATCTCCTGATCACCAACCTCTCTCGCGCGAATCCTCAAGTCCCTAACCATAGCAAGCAAATTGAACCTGATCTCGTGCGCAGGATATCGCCCAATGCGTCTCTGCAAAACCGGGATGACCTTCTCTGGGAACTCATCGAATGTGCTGGCACCGTGTGCAATAGGCGCAGGTTGCAAGCCGTCCAACTCGTAGAGAACACCGTTGATCGGGGTATAGGCAATGAAGTGGTAGACATCGTCGTCATCCGTCGCCGTCCTCTGTGTCTCATCCACAAACGGACTGCTCTTCGCAAAGCTGTTATGCACATCCCGAATCAACTCGCTGTTGCTCAAACACTCCCCTCTGAACTCCGCTGGAAACCCCGCCGTGAATTCCTTAAAGTCCTTCAATGGTGTTCCGACATTGATCTCGGCGGTTTTGTTTAGAAGAACTGAGAGGAGCGCTTGTGTACCGCAGGCATTCTGTATGGTCTGCGCGGCGAAGAAGAGGTTCTCAGCCGCCGCATAGTCGTATTGTCCGTCCTTCGGCGTGCCGTCTGCGTTGGCTTTCTCGCCTGTGGGGTATTTGAAGAGGAAGATTACTCCGTAAACTGGACCAAGTTGACGCAGATAGTCGGCATCCAGCGTGATCATCTCCTCGAATTGCACATCTTTGACCCCGAGGTTGTCAAGGAGGAAGGTGAAGACACCCTGGGAATGTCAGCTCATAGCTACCTATTTCTAAGAATTGCCTGTCGGTACGAACCGCATCTGATTCAACTATTGAAGAATTAGTATTAAAAAGTAATTGCAGAAGAGCAAAGCTTACTTGTGTTCCAACCGCCAGACATTTTGGCAGCTGTTGTTAGGTTGTAAGTGAAGCACCTGTGAAGCTCCAGGAGCTCTTCCAATTAAAGCTCCACATACTCGATAGCGCCCGTACCTAGGTAAAGCTTGGCACTCGGAATTCCACGTGATATTGTATAAAAGTTATGAAATCAATAACCGGAATTCCGGGACACGGCTACAACGGCTCTCAGAAGTGCTCACAGAATTTACGTACATCTGAATCACGGATTCCAATTCTGGAATCCTTGTAGGGTTAGTGGGAATTATCGGTCAACTTTCAGAGCCAGGAATAAGTCTTGGCAATGAAGGCGGTCAAGAAGCGAAAGAATGAAAACAATGGAACATTGTACGTAGACTAGAGTGTCCGTATGATAAAGTGACAAATCGCGTGTGGCATTGGGAAACACGATGACTCGAGATGAGGTAATAAGCATTGATTCTCTACCGTTCTTGTTGAGTACTGACTCAACAGGGCTCACTGATTTGCATTACAAAATGCCGCTATGTCTAACGCCTAATTTTCCAACAAAATGCAAAAAATCCAAAATGTGAGCTCTCATGGCTCTTCCCTCCTTCCTTCAAAAACTCCGTTTTCCATGCATATGCTGAGGTATATAGTTCGTAATGACCGTGGGTATGTATTCGTACAAGAATATCATAAAGACATCATAAGGGTCGTAAGCCGTTAGAGTAACAGGTGATCAAGGAAAGTCGTTAAAGGTGGTGGAACAATTAGGTGTGAGATTCGTATAATCTCTGATCGGGCGGTGACAAAGTAATTAAGTCTCGCGCTCCTTGCCTTTCCCGGAGTGGCCAGCCGGAGAAGGAACGCGAGAAGGATTGCGAGGAGGAAAGCTGGGTAGGTGCGGGATCTGGTGATGGTGTTGAGGCATCTGATACATGCCGCGCTCGTGGGCATGTTCAAACTTGATCTGTTGGTGATGATGTTGCTGTGGTTCGAACTTAATGTGCTGATCTTCAGGGGTTCGAGACTCGAATTTGAAGACCGGTGGTGTCCTGGGCGAGATGTTAAATCCTTTCGTCCGATAATTCATATCCACACGGTGGTCGGAAGCACAAACCCGCCGAAATTCGAGCCTGGGCCCCCTTGTCCATCATAAAGCGCAAAATCGTCTCCCTGGTCGCTGTAGACGATGGAACCTTCCCCAAAGTTTGAAGAAGCTGGGCTATGGTAGCCACCAAAACCGCTCGGAGACGGAATCCCGAGGTAGTGGTTCGTGAAAGGATCAAGTGTCAATGGGCTGATGGCTGAGGCGGATATTGGATCAGGTGGCATAGTCATGAGATGTTCTTGGGAGTACGTGAATGCCGGATTGCCATATGGAGAGAGCGAGATTGTAGAAGGGTACGTCTCAGCCATGCTGAACTCGTTGCTGTGGAAAGTCGGGAATGAGGCAGTCCTCTCAGGTTGAATCCAGCCCATACGGCTTCGAAACTTGGAGACCATGTCGATGGGATACTCCATGAGGTGGAGTGGAGTTTGCATACCCGAGTCCGACGACTGAGAAACGTTGATCGAAAAAAGTCTTCGTGCAATCTCTTCGATAGGACAGAGCGATAGACTTCCAAAGTACGCAGCTCCAACCTCTGTATGATAAATTAGTACCGATTCAACTCAATGTGTCAAAGCGAACAGGAATATTGCACATTCATGAGAAGAGGGGATTACATACCAGGGAACAGTGGCTCAACGACCAATGCAACTGTATAGTAGTGGGCCAGGATGACTAGCGCAGATGGAGATCCTCGAGTCTGTTGCAAGAACATAACCGGAAGCCAAAACAACCAAGCTCGAAGAGGATTGAGCATCTCGAAACGCTGAGCAGCGGTGTGACTTGGCGAAACCTTTCGCACACCCCGAACAAAGCTCATGAGCTGCTGGATAGCCTTGATGTCCTCTCCATTTCCCTTCAGATGAGCTTCGACCTTCTGGAGTTGGGCATAAGCTTGTTGCAGAGAATCCAAATCCTGTTTCCGAGGGTTGCTAAGCTTCTTGTGGCCAGGGGCTATTTCTGAGTTAGTACTGCTTTGTCTCCAGAGCGAGCCCCCTAAAGTGGAGGATAGGACAACAAGGAACCCATGCTTACCCGGAGAGGGAGGGGCGGTCGGAAAGGTGCTTTGCTCTGCAATAAAGTCGCCGAATTGAGACTCGTTCTTCCACGGCTGCATGGCATCGATGACCTATCGAATGGTTAGTTACATAAAATAGCGCATGAAGGTTCCACAACATACGGACGAGGTCCCATGCATCAATTGGGTCCAACCACGCCTGTTTGCCAGTCAGTGAGTGCAACCTGAAGAGCTCTCGGATTCACTGACCATTCAGTTGCTTGCCAGGAGAGCAACAGCGAAGCAGCGAGAACAGCATCGGAGTTCTGCCTGGAGAATCCACCGATTGCCTCATGCAAACCCTTAAGTGCGATTCCTCGATGTTCATAAGCGATGTTCGCGGTAAGTGGGCACTCCGTTAACCATGCCAAATGTGTCGCGGACAAAGCCAAGAGTGCATGCATAACAAACTGGTAGTCTGTTCCGATTTTGAGAAACCTGCCAGTCTGTCAGTAAAGTATGTTAAGAAATCTCCAACACTCTTGGTACTTACAGCGGAATTTGACGAGTCCAGATGGTGAAGTTACCGGCATCATGGGCAGACAGTTCGGACGAGACTGAAGCAACGTGGTGGATCAAGCGAAGATCGTCGAAAGAGAAGAATTGAGGTGCGGGAGCTGGGTAGATATATAGGTCTGGGAATGGGAAACTTCCAGTCTGTTGCCAACGTTCGATCTCTGCCTCGATTTCTGGAGTCCACAACAGATCTGCCTTTTCAGGAGTTACTGCTCTTTCTTCTTGCACAGGCATGTCCATGTATGGACACCGGCAATTATGCTTGGTACAATTACGGCTGGACAAATTCAGACTCGACCTCAAATTGACTCCCTTGATGAAGATGGACCTACCATTGAGGGAAGTTTTCGTCACAACGAATGTGTCTTCGCTTGCAAGTTTCACAGCCTTTGCGAGATTTAGTGTGACTATGCCTTGTTAGCAACTCGTAGATGCCAGGAAGCATAAAGACGTACCTCCGACGAGGAGGTCCACCACCAGGGCCAGCCATTTAAACGGTTGAGGGGAACAGATAGAAGACGACGAGGCTTGAGCGAGTGAAAGCCGTCGACAAAGCCTTCTGATCTTAAGGTCGACCAGTCAGTAATCGACTGACGGTGGGATGGTGCTGAAGTAGAAATAGGCAGATCAGGTGCTAGGATTGTGACAGGCCTGAAGTTGTTTGGTATATATAATGTCGAGCGAGTGTGGTAAGGCTGCAGGAGCAGTCTGGGATATCTTTCTGTATGAATACAGCCAGTTATGTAAAGCGTAGCGGCTGAAGGTAATGTAACCGTCCTCCGATGTGGATAGTATTTCGGCCAAGCCAGGAACAAGTGGGTATCAACGCTGGGATGCGTTTCTGTAGCCGGAGTCCCTGAGTTAAAGGTATCGTGACACAGGTGTTCTGTAGTTCAACGAGGGTGATTCAAGGCTACGAAAGGAACAATATCCTCCGAAGGCTTGCGGTAGGCTCGGGCTGAGTGAGGGCTACGCAACGCAAAAGCGAATGACAGGAGCCAACGAGGGCTTCCTAGGGATAGATGCACAAAGCGAATGTGGGTAGAGGTAAGCTGCGGGCTGAAATGTCTGAATTCAAAGATCCTGCAAAAGCATGTTGGAGCTGGCGATGTGGGCAACTTAATAGAAATGGATGGTGGTGGCAGAATCACCGAGAAAGGAAAGGCCTGGGGAGTGTGGCTAAGGCGGAGGCAGCGGAGAGCGCTTGAAGGAAGTGCATTGGTAGGGCAGGGGATGTGGGTCAGTAAGTAGCGGGATGAGATGTGAGAATAATAATAATAATAATGATGGCGGCGAAGGGAGCGAAGGGAGGCTACGGCCAGGGAAGATCGAAAATAACAAAATGGGTTTGGCAGGGCCCGGCATGGACGAAGGAGAGGGAGAGCTGGGTGGGTGGAGAAGAGAGAGCGTGGATGGTGGATGTGGATGTGGATGTGGATGTGGATGTGGATGTGGATGTGGATGTGGATTTGGATGGGGGTGGGTGGTCAGTCACTTGGAACGAGTAACGTTGAGTGGAGCTCGTCACAGTACAGTAGTAGCTTAGCGTTGAAGTTAACAGCAGCCGCGCAAAATGGAGGCCGCCGAATTTAGTCTCTGACTGACCTGAGCGAGGCAAAAGTCACTCTGAGGCCACCACCACTGGCCAGCAGCTAGCATCGTGGCAGCATGGTTTCAGTTCAGTCTTTTTGCAATCCCCAGGGGCGATCTTGGGGCTGTTTGACATGACGAAAAGAGCTTCAGGCAACACGCTAGAGCTCGAGGTAGCTAGACACAGAAACAGAGGGGCATTCAAGTGCATCCTACTGTACAGTACTAGGGGCTAGCGGCGATGTCATACTGTAAAGGGACTGACAAGCGTGAGCACTGAGCAGGCAGGCAGGGCAGACCATAGGTAGCGCCGTTGGGTCGGGATAAGGGATGGACGGCCGAGGCGGTTGAGCCGGTCGAGCTGCTTGGTTGGTTGATGTTGTTGTGTTACTGTAAACATAGCTGGACGATATTTGCCTGAAGAGGGAACTGAACTGACAAACCACCTGGTCTTACTGGCCACAGCCCTGCTACTTGGGTCTCCCAGATGTAAATTATTGTATGGGGCGGCGGTGAGTCTGGAGGTACAGTACTGTAGTAGTGGCCAGCTAACAGCTGCTTGACCTACCTGAGGCTTGGCTCCTAGGATCGGATCATCGGATCTGGGGCGGCGAGCGAAGATCAGAAGATATGCTTTGTTTGCTTGCTCTCCGAAGCCTGTTGTGATGTGAAGTGGATGTGATGTGACGGATGGGCGTGTGTACTCGGGATAAGGTGGGACTAAGGGGATTTGCGACGACGGCCGAGCGAGCGAGCGAGCCAGGGCGGGAAGAAAGCGAGACAGACAGACAGACAGACAGACAGACAGACAGACAGACAGACAGACAGACAGACAGACAGACAGAGAAGAGACAGAGAACAAGAGCAAGGGCACCAACCCAACAGGTGCATCGCAAGCGTGGTGTGGTGTGCATATGTTCCAAAAATAAACACATGCACGCTTTCTCGCCAAAGCATGCCCGCCTGCCCGCCTTCCACTCCAGCACGGCACCCTGCTGGCCATGCCATGCCATGCCATGCCATGCTACTGTACGGAGTATGGCCAGTGCCACCGATTGATTACTCTTACTCTGACCGTCTGACGGCCGTGGACCTTTTCCGCGTTCACTTGCCATTTGAAGGTAGAGCCAAGGGCACATCTGGCTCCTGATTCACAGGCTGGTTGAGGGTTGCTGGCTGTTTGTCATCCCGACATTACTGTAGATGGCTAGCTGGGCTGGGGAGCTGCCTCAAGTCCAATATTAAATCTTGGCTCTGGGGTTCAGTTGACGCTGATGTCTGCCCAGCGCGTCGAACATTCTTTCTCTGAGCCGGAAAGTTCCCATCAGTCCAACGATCCTGGCATGGCATGGCATGGCATGGACTTGGACTTGGATCTTTTGCTGCTCAGTCGTTTCCCTGACCCCATGAGATTTGCAGTAAATTTACAGTAATTTACTTGTACATGTCTGAGCCTGTGCAACCCAACCTCAAAGGTTTCTCATATTATTATCATTCTTTGAAGGTCGTCCGGATCCCTGCTGTTCGCTTGAGCTTGACTTTGACTTCGCCTCGAGCCATGCCCCATCTAGCAATGTCTGTGTCTAAGCGGATGCTGCCCAGGGCCACCAGGCTCGCCAGGGCCACCAGAGGCCAGGATTTGTGGTCAAAAACGGACGCCAGGGCTCCCAAGGACATGCCCCGCAGCGTCCTCAGTGCCCTGTACTATCCCGTATCCATTTTTGTCTGCAGCCCAAGGTCAACGTTCAACGTGCACCGCCCTCCGCCAGTTTTAACGTCACAGGATCTTGGGACTCCTCACGGAGACTTTACCGACAACTTTCTCCATGCCATTGGTCGAAACAAATGTCGCATCTGGATAGCCTGTCCACGGGTATGTGGATGGCCGCTTGAGAATACCTAACTGGGGCAAGCCTTCGCAGTGCAGATCTGCTCTGCTCTGCTCTGTTGTGCTCAGGTCAGGAAAATATTTTTTTTCGCACAGCGCTCGGTGCCAGAATACACCATAATGTCCAGGAATACACAGGTTATACACCTGTCCTTGGCGAGATGAATAATCCATGCAGCCCATTTCCAACTGCCTGGTTTTCCTGAGAATTATTATTGAGAGGACAGCCAAGTTGGGCTCGTTCGAGATAGCCTCAGAACTCTAAATAATCCCCATGACCCTGAACTTAGCATGGTTGAACTCGGTATTTCGGCCTTACAGGGCCCGTTGTTTATGCTCTGCATCCACCTTCGAAGTAATTTACTTGGGTTAATGAGACAGCTGCAAGGAGTGTGTTAAGCTTTTTAATCACTCTCCTCTTGATCCGTGGCATGATTCTTGGTCATGCTTTCCACTACTCGAACAATCTGGTGGTTGGCACCTTTCTTGTTGTTCCTGTTTCTCCGTCTGGCAGCACGATGTTTCGGAGCCTCAACGCGAAAAGACCCCGCCACGGTAGGTGTTAAACTTCGAAATGGATACAGCAGTGTTCATACTTCTATCGAGTATTTGGCTCGATGATCACATGCACTAAGAGCCGATAATAAAACGATCAATCAGTAGTATGCTTTCCGTCCAGGAGCTGGAAAAAGTGAAAGGCGAGCTTGCAACGAAACCTCCCCCAAGTGCGTTCTCAATTTCGCAGGTCGACGCCACAGGGACAAGATTTAGACTGATCAAGAGCCGGGAGCGCTTACTCACTGTCCCAGCGTCCACTGCTGGCTCTTACTGATCAGAATGACGGAAAACGTACAGAGGAAAATGATCTTCATCGACTGAAATCGGCATTGTCCCTCTGTTCGCCTCACCATGATGTTTACTGTAGAGATTTTGGTGTTGAGTTCAGCAATGCGCGCTGATGATTGGTGATCATGTTCCAACGAGAGCAGCCTCCTTGCTCGATGGAGTCAAGCTCGCGGCATCGGTGCATGGATCCAAATGCATGTCGGAGCTATATTTGGGGTACCTTAGGGCCCTTCTAGAAAACCGAAAAACCTTCCGCGGCATGACCGAAACACGCTATTGAGCGCTTCCAGCAGAGTTGCTGAATGTGCTGGATGGATACAACGTAGTATCTTTGGCTGAGCTGTATATTCACCAGTGATAATTCTCAGTGCAAATCGTTGCATCCGTAGCAACGGGCAGAAAGTACCGCCGAAGACAGCTGTCAGATCTGATCTCATAGTCGGAGTGTTTCCCGTGGATATTTTTAACCTTTGACGAAGTAAGGGTCTGGCTGTGCCGAGGCACCCAGTTGCTCAAAGACGGCCTGGTCATGATAGTCACAATGGGGTACAGTAGTCGACCTTGCAAGAGCCTCAATATACACCTACCTATCACGGCCTGCCTGCCGGGATGGTATCCAATTTCGGTCAGAAAAATTGCGAAAAGGCCTTCGTCGAAGCTTAGGGACAAGTTTTGGGACCGCAAAAGCACAAAGGGCTTGATATGTGGGGCAAAGAAGCCTTAAGAAGAAGGAGGAGAAGCCATGCCCGAAACCCTTGTGGGGCTACTAACAGGGTATCCCAGCTGCTGTTTACACATCGCTGATTGCTGTCAACAATAATTCCTGCCTTGGAGATATATCTGTAATGCTGCGAGGTGAAGTTAATGCTGTACAAAGTCAACATGAGCCTGCCATCATGCACTTTGCCTGCCATTTGCCTTTCACCATCAATTCCAAATCTGGGTGTAGTTGAGTCAATATCAGCCGTTGAGGTCAGCCGACAAGACTTGAAAGCGGTGAAGAAACTACGACCTCAGCCCTCTTTTCGGTGTCTGCTCAGGCAAGTAAGATGTAGGCAGGTGCATGAGGCGTTTCTGAAGCCCAGAGCACAGCCAAGTCTCCTCTGGTTGGACACATATCCGCATGGTTCGGACATAGAAAGGCATGATTAAGCGCAAACCAGGGAGCATTTAACCTTAGTTGCTGGTACCAGGGTAAGCAGGATCTTGAACCCCAGTCCCAGCCTCTTTGCACATCATGATGCTCTTCTCAAGATCTCGGAGTTCGTGATGTGAAACGGCCGCCCCGTTTGCAGAAACTTCCCGTTAGAATTGGAGTCGCGCTGGCAGCGGACCATTCTGGAGGAACTTGTCGGGATGCGTCCCTGTCCCGGCGCACATCTCACTCTTTGATTCCTGAGTCTTGACGGCGAGTCCTCGGGCGAGTGACAATGAGCTACCGTCTTGCTGGGCGGCGTGGACCCGCCATTCCCTGGGCATGGGGGATGGCAGCAAACGTCCTCGAGCTGGCCAATAATTAGCTTGGAATTATGTCGCTTGGCTGTAGTGTGGTAACCTGGAGGCCACGCCATTCCCTTCAAAGTCAGCCCGAGGCCAGGCTGGCTTGTAACTCGCAGTAACATAACAGTAGGAATAGGCAGGCAGTAGATCTCTTGGAGCAGTCGCGTGAAGTCGTTCGCATATCGCGTTAATTGTTCAGGGCGGTGAGGATTCCCAAGCAAGCCACCTTGTTTGATAGCAGCACCGCATCGAGTGTTGTACAGCTCGCTTCAAGATATTTCGTCAAGATCATGCACGTCTGGTCATGTCTCTGGGCGGGGATCTTTGCATACATGCAGTACATGGTGATAGGATGCCATACTGCACAAGTTTATATTGGAGCTCCGTCTCGCACTGCCGTGCCTCGCCTCGGTGCTCAGTCCTTTTGTTGTGTCTTGAGCAGAGGAGGGTGATGATGGGTGCTGGGGTGATAGGAGGGATGGAAAACATGGTGTGGGACAGAACAGACGGTGCAGGGACAAGGCAGCGGGACAATGCGCTACTGTAGTTATCGATGCCAAGTTTTTAGCGTTGTAGCTTATTTATTTTTGGACACCGTGGACTGACCCGATTCATATTAACGATGGTTTCCATACGTACCCCATGGTGGTCGATGTCCTGTCAATAGACGACAGACATTATTGACAAAGCTGACAGTACATCAATGTGCGGCATTACCAGATAATCACTCACGTCTCTTGCAACTTTCCGGATTTCGATACCACGCACGCCGAGATATCCGAGCATGATGAGAAAAGTAAAAGCGGTGATCAACGACTGAACTGATACTCATCACATGAGAAGTCTATTCATGTGGAAGCATCTGCTTACTGGTGGCTAAGGGGCTTTCTCTTTGTACACAACTCAGCAGAAAACCATCTAGCTGACAGTCCTGGTATTTTGTTTTTCCAACTCTTGGCTCTTCCAGTAATCACCATCCATTTGTTTTGTTTGTTTTCATGTCTCTCCGAATATCTTAGATGCAAAGCCTGCCTTTGCTATCTTTCTCGTGCCCCATATCGTGCCCCATATCGCTCCAACAGCCCCAGTTTATCATTTCTACCCTGCCTCCCGTCCCAAGTTTCCGTTCAACCGGAGCATTAGTGGCCGGCTGTCTTGTCAGGCACAGTCAATGGATCCCCTTAAAATAGAAACAAGAACCATCTTGATCAAAACGCACGCACTCATATTATCCTGCAACGTGGAAACCCCAATCCTACCCTACTCGAAAGATTGATCCTTACTTCGTTATTCTGCATGGGCCGATTCAAACCGACAGACTGAGCTTAGCTCGTTGACGAACCTCAATCCCTCAACTCATGAACATCACGTTACGCCTTCACGGATCAAAGTCGAAGTGAAGCGGTCGGCGAGTGGGCACTGATTCACGGTAGGAGACTCTAACACGCTCAGTAAGAACATCCCTATTCGGATCAGCGTCATCATCCGCACTCTCGGGCTATTTCCCACCGTTTAAGCGCCAAGACTCAATTTGTAACCTTTGACCCCTTCATGCAGCTCGTCTCCCCTCTCAGGCCACTCCTCACTTCTTTCTCGGTTTTCACGGTTGCCAAACCCTCCAAGGTATGGGCGCCGCGACGCCTCAATAAAAAAGTGTCACGGCACAGTCTAAAACACTCCCAGCAACCGTTGCAAATGGCGGGTGGTGGCTGGAGATGTACGTTTGGGAGGAGTGAAGAAGCAGTGCCCTAAATGACTGTGCCCGCGGCATACTTAACTCTTATAGGGTCTGGGGCCTATAACATTGATATTCTTGGCATTGTAGAGCTTCGAATGGCTCACTGGACGAAAGTTCCTTTCTCGATCACATGTATGTACAAGGAGGCCAGGGTTCTGTACTCGGCATCGCGGGGTACTAAGGTAATCTTTACCGACCTGCTTTTTAAGACCTTGATACTGACATATAGAAAATGCCAATGAAGAGTTTCTACTACGCCCCGCAATATCATGATGAACAGTCGCCTCTTTTTCTCAGCCAGGTTGTGATGAGCATCGCTTCTCGATGTTGCCAATTCTCACTACTCCAGCGCTTGCTTTTCCTCATTCGGCTCTTGAATGTCTGCCTGTTTTTTGCTGCTGATTTTTATTGTTACCTCCAAATCTGACTGAGATATCTTCATGGACAAATACTCTGTTCCCAGTGGAGAGCGGTATTAAGGCGCAGTTCTGTTTAAATTACCAATACGGCCAAGGGGGAGGCTGTGTTTACCTGGCGCTCGCTACCAATCACATCTTCCCAAATGTCATCCCTTTCAAAACCACAGTAACATCGCTGACGACTCGGTCAGGTCGGTCACGTCTTGGCCTATTGCGAGCTCTGTATCAATTATCTAGTCAGACCAGCATTTTACGTCTATTTCTCATTTTTGCCTCATCTATCGCGAGCTCCGTCTTCCGGATCTGGGGGCTAAATGCTTACACTGTGGCAAGAGAATCACAACTCACACCCTTGAGTGACACCCTTGAGAATGCGCAGCACCGATAAAGTGCCGCGCGCGTGTGAGTAGTGAGCGAGTGGGTTTTGTTCCTGTACCTTTTGATTACCATTCATGGCTATGCAATGTTGCGTTACATATCGACGCTGATGCTCCAATCCGGAGGTGGTTCAACACCAACTGAGTCCATAGTTCTACCTCAGCATTCCCAAAAATCTTCTCACTGAGCTTATACTGATCCTTGCTTCAACGTCGCCATTGATATCTCAAACGTCATGATGCTTACCGATCCTTCGTTTCATCTATCTTACGCTTCATCTACCAAGACTGGAAGTTTACGAATGTCCATCTTCACTATTTCAACCCTTGCCATGTTGCCGCGGTCACTCCGAGGAGCGAAGTTCCATCAAGGGTATATGGATAGCCCGACTTGCGAGGCGCTGCTGTATCTTCGTGTTCTCTTCTTGAAACATATATCACTTACCAAGTCGAGTCGTCGTCATCAGTAAGTGTCAATAATCACACCTTGAACTTTAGGCCAAGCAGTGGACCAATAGGGACTTTAAGGAACTCTGATCCTCCCGTCATGTCCTTTGGGCAATTGGCCCAGGAACGATCCCTCCAAAAGACCACAATACCGCGCGAAGGGTCCAACCTACCCCAATACCGGGCCGGCATGCATGAAAGCATTAGTGATAGGGCGTGGCGGCTGATTGATGGAGCTATCCATGACATGTCGCCTGCAAGTCACAACGGACGGATACATATCATATGGAGCTATTGCTGCTTCACCGCCTTTGGAAGTCAAGCGACTGGATAACAGGCCATGAACCATCATATTGAAGAAGATCTCAGCCTCAACTCGTATTTTTCACGGCGTTTTGAGTTTATTTTTAGCTTCCCTCTTCCCGTCCGTCTCCATGTGCTTGCCCTTCTTTCACAATCCACTTTACTCCAAGTCTGCTTTAGTAGCTTTCAGACAAAGGAAGTGCACTTTTACATATCTAGCAAAGCTCTGTTTTCTTCGGGTCGCTTATACTTCCTCAACCACGGCCAATATCTTGTCCAGCTCTTGTGAACCGAAACAAACCTGTCCGTCTAGCGGCTCGGCTCCACAAAGACACCAAGCTCTATTCATTTTTCTTCGGGGCCTTTAAGGAATAAACACCTCTCGATCCGCTGTGGATGGGTCCTATCCGAATGAGAAGAAAGAGAAGTCAATACCCTTGGGTATGTGAAGGTGCCGCCTGCTTGTCAACTCGAGACAATTTTGAATGACATCGTTAATTAGGCTGGAATAAGACCGATTTGAAGAGCTATCAATCCTTTCAGAGCTGGAATAAGTCCGCGTGCTCTAAATGATCAAAACCTTCAAAACCCGAAGAACGGAAAATACCCAGTACTGTTTTGCAATAAGTTCCATCTACCGCGTCCCTCTACTCCGCACTTGAAAGGTCGATTGCCAACTAGCTTCAAGCCGAGAGACTTATAGAGGAGCTTTCAGTCCGCTTGCTACCCGACTCCCTGGTATTTTTATTGAAGGCGGTGAAGTCGTCGTTCCATTCATTCAAACTGGTGAGGTACAGAGCTAATCTTAGCGCTGGCCTCTTCAAGCCGCGCCCCAGAATATTAGTTTCCTGGTGTTGGAAGCAGGAATAGGAACCTCGTCATGCTAGGTATTAAAGTTGGGGAAGATCTACCGACGAAGGTCTACCGAGCTTCACCTGTTCCTAGTAGTGAGCAGCTTACGGCAACTCGACATTGTCAATTCCAGACCCGCGTTGGCTCATCCCATATCAACATGGACAGACAGAAACCTAATCACGAAAAGGAAAAGGAAACAGCTATCTACGCATATGGACAGAATACTCTCCAATGCTTCTCTGCTTGCAAAACAATCAAGTTTCCGAAATTTTCTTCAACCTTCATCAAGCTTGGGTTCGGTCACTCTAGCCTCCTCCCCGTCAGGCGCGAAATGCCAAAACGATTTAGCTTTCATTCCAACATCTTAGTTCTCTCTCCGCCCGCCCATCACACAAACTACTCAAGCATCTGCCGGGGACAACTCCCCCGAAGTCCCGTCCAATCCCCCGGTCCAAGAGATAGGAATTCAATGGCTAGCAGCCACATACCTCATCTACTTCTTCTAAAACAGTTCTGCTTCTCAAGCCTCAGGTCTTCCAAGATCAACCAAGGCTAGTCGGCTATTTCGGTACAGAGAAAGTGACCGGTACAGTAAGGTAGGGCAGCTAACCGAGAAACCACTACTACAACTTGTAGTGACCATTTTGGCCCCGGACTTTCCCCCTCGTTCCAAGAATCAAACTATTGTTAAGTCACATCTCTAACTTCCGACCTCGACTTCGGAATCGGAATCGGAATCGGAAGCTAACGAAAGAAAACGTGGCTGAAGGCGGTGACGAGAACAGGAATAGCCAGTATAAAAGTGGTACGATCTTCTTTCTTCGGTTCGCTTAGACTGGAGGATGGAGATCCTCTTGAGGAGTTTTTGAAGCTATCGTGAGAATAAATGGAGAGCTGAAGATATGCTAAACGCGGCAGAGATACGAATTACAATCTACTTTGGAGATAACCCTGGGTGATCATCAGTATGGTGAATGGATTGCAGCCTATGAGCAGCTCGCGATTTGCAACTTTCAATTTGGGTTTCTGGATCTACGAGCAATGGTAAGGAGAGGTTCGCATAAGAAATTAATTCAGTAGGGAGAAAAGCTAAGTAATACAGGGGCAGTGAAAACCAAGCTATCTTTTGAGACTGAAGACCAGAAAGCACGTTTTGGGCATCCTCTAACGTTCAAGCTAAGCCAGCGATGAGGGTTTCCTTTGTGAGGGAGACCGAGCAAGTTCTGACTTAAGGAGAGTGATCTCGTGAGCTTGTCTGATAACCTATCCATTTATCATGTTATTCCTGGCTGCTTGGGCAGGACATTGCTAACTACCTACCTATCTACGTATCTACCTAGTTGTTGTTGTTTGCTGTTATCTACCTAATTCCAATCCTGTATCCCTCCATCCATTCATCATCCACTGCCCGTCCCATCATCCATTCATCCCATCAGAGCTCACTAGCCGGCAGCTATCGGATATTCCCCATCAAGCAAGAGAGGACTGCAATGAACAACCTCCATGGTATAAGCACATGATCCAGGAATCCTCCACGATCAAATGCTTCTAGTAACATGTAATCCAGCCAGTGATATGCATCCAGCTGCCTACCTCTCCTTCGCTCTCTGTCACCCCAATAGCAATATCTCTACTCGTGTAACTGCCTCTCGGTGCAGTCTTCTGATAAGAAAGGAAGGAACCTGCTTAAAATCAATGCCATGTCGCAATGCTTGTTTTCATTTTGCCCCCGCCCTGATTTCATGGAACGAAATGATAGCATGGAACAATAATTTCAGATGCTGGCGATAGGGTGCTCCCATGATTCCCAAATTACGCCCCTATTGTTGCAAGTGTATCGCGAAATGTCCAGAGGTATGATCGATTTCATAGATTGTAGATCGTGCGAAGGTTGTTGGCATCCGGTGCTGAAATCTGACTGCTGATGAACACACCGAAGTCAGGTACAAGCGATTTGTAGAGATCAATAGTCTGGATTCAATCAGTATCTGACGCACAGAAGGGACGAAGTAAAGAAAACTTACATGCTGAAAGATCTGCTGCAAATCGGCTGTCAAAGGAGTATTGAATGCATCTGTCATTTTGTACCGAGAAACAGCAGTAAAGTATCGACCAAGATCCTTCTCCATTGCTTGTGGATTGCCCAGAATAGTGAGACTGAAGCCTTTGAACGCGGTTGCCTTCTCGAGCGTATAGTCAACGCTCTGTATGCACTTTAGAAAGGGCTCCGAGAAGGTGGACAGATGGGGTGCCATGATTTCGGAGTTTTCTAACCCTAGACGCCCGAGAGCGATCGCAGCATTTTCAAGTACAGACTTTGGGACTTCTGGATTTCCTAGGATTGCCAGATATCTCTCAAGTAGCTGTGGAACGTACGGCTCCATTCCTTTGCCATGCTGAATGGCAATCTCTCCAGCAGACCAGCATGCATTGTTGATAACGCTGAAACCTGTTTCGATTTGTTCATCCAGAATGGAGTCCAAGTCAAGCTGTTGGATGAGTAGGGGTAGCAAGGTTCCCAGGAAAGGCTCCAACTGCGGGAAGACATATTTTGCGCAGTCGCCGAGAAGTGCATATGATGATTGGCGCACATCATTCTCTGGATCCTCCATACAGAACTGGAGCAGCTCAAATAGGCGTGGCTGGGAGCCGGATACGAGCTCGGTGGACTGCTTTTGCTCAAGTGCCTGAATTATAGCGCTCAAGAGGTCCAAGCTCGTTACGAGAAAGTCCTTGTCTGGAGTGTCTAAAATTGGATTTCGAACAGAGGCAAGGTACTCTTCCAGGTTTTGATGGATGATCTGAATGCATCTGGTAAAAACGGGTTGCGCAAATGGGGCGAAGGACTCGGCAAGGGCGTTCGCAACGTATGATAGACACTCGAGGAGCGGGAAGAGCTCGCGAGACTGGTCAGAAACCTTATTCCACCGGTGGATGAGGGCGGGCATCAATAATTCAATCAGTTGGGGCTGGGCAAGGCCGTGGCCCACATGTTCGGCCAACGTCTGCACGCAGTCGTATAGGATGAACATGTTTCTGTCCTTGTATTTCTCGAAACACCGGACGAACTGGCGGATGATTGGTTCACAGTAAGGGGTGATGCTGGCACCAGCTTTCTCTTCGAGGTGTGCGAACGCTGACGCACCAGCTTCCTGTACCCGCTTGTTCTGATCCAGCATCTTCGTCAAAATGCCCTCCATCATAGGCTCGAAGTATTGGCTTCGTAGAGCAGGAGTGTTGAGATTAGCCCCCCAAGAAGAATATCTTCCCAAGGTCCAGCATGTGATTTGTCGAACAAGGGGCTCGGGGTCGTTGAGCAGCGAGATTAGATATGGGACTAATTCAGGCAGGTGTGGCGTTACAACATCAATACAACCTTCTGCTACTGCTCCGAGTGCAAGTACAGCAGCCTCTCTGAATGGCCATTCGTCGTGCTTCAAGTTGGTCATGAGGTAAGGCAGAATTGTCTCGAAGACGGGCGCCTTGAAATCTGATGCGAACACGTCGAGAGCAGCAGCAGAGCATTTCCGTAAGTTCCAGCGATCTTCTGGATTCGCATCGTCGTCATCGTCGTCGAACTCTTCAATTTCTCCTTCGCTCAAATCGTCGTCCATTCCGCTCAACTTCTGGTAATTCGCTCCATTCTGTTCTCCTCCTTCCTCGTCACCATTTGCAAGTGTTCTCGCACTCTTGTTTTTCGCAAATTTTGGCTTGATATCCTCCTCACGATCATCCTCTTCGGCATCGTTTCCACCACCTTCCAGCATTGCAATATCCTCGTCGCTGTAAACCATACTTTCCAGAAGAACAGGGATAATCTTGTGCAGGTAGGGAGCTAGTGATTTCCATAACTCGTTGTGTTCTCCAACGGTCAGCCAGAATTCAGCCGCATCACAGGCCAGCTCCTCGTCTTCAATCTTGCGCTGTTGGGCGAGCATGTACTCGACTAAACCCTCGATATGAGGTAGAATCTTGTCGGGTCTGATTTCAACAATCTGAACAAAAGCTCGGCACACCTGTCTTCGCACATCCGAGGATGGATCGTTTGCTAGTTGGAACAAACAGTTCAAGAGAGGGTCTAAGGAGACGAGAAGAGCCTGAGGCTTCTGAGGGATGAACACATTGATGCTTCCGAGAGCTAACGACCGAACTTTGGGCTTCTCGTTGGTCGTAAATGAAATCAGCTTGGGGATAATGAACGCAAGGGGTCGCTGTCCGCCATATTCCTTGTCCAAAATCTTCTTGTTATCCTCGCAAACTTTAGCCAAAGCAGCCATTGCACCCTCTTGTGCTTCAGGAGTGACCGCCCCGCTGTCGTTGCCAATCAATGCCAGCAGTTCTGGAAGAAGTTGTGGCCAACCTAGAATTCCACCTCGACTGACGATCTCCGTAATAACATTTCCAGCATAGCTTCGTATTGACTGATTCTTATCTTGTAATGCTAGAGGTACTGACGAGCGAACGAGTGCCAAGCTATCTTGGGGAATAGCTTTGTAACCAGTTCGGATATTGTTCTTCAGCATGACAGCTGCAGCAGATCGAACTGCATGGTATTCTTCTGGTGAGTAGTTTAATCCGGGAGGAGCTTGCGAGCTTGAAAATAGATACGTAAGGTAGTTGTTGATATCTGGAGAGGATTTGGCTTGAGAAAGCATCTATTATGGGGACGCAAAATCAATACATGCGACTTTCTGAGTATGCAGAAGCTGGCCTGCGATTATGGAGTAACTCACAATTTCAGCTTGCTTCTGCGCGGTCTTGTTATGACCACTAAGAGAGTCTCTTAGGCATCCTGAGAGTTGCCGCAATGGCTCTTGTTCTGGTTGCCAGGCCATAATCGACCTCTATCCCCAAGAACCCTTCGTCTTCTGTGGTAGTTCAAAAAGTTTCCCGATATGCAGGTGCGCTGTTCAGGTATGGGATCCGCCCTGGGAAAGTCGCACAGGTTGTTCTTTACTTGTGGGACATTAGAATTTCGCCGGTTGACGTCTGTTGGGCAAAAGGTAATCAGCACAGCGCGAATACATGATTCAGCCGGTACGACTGAGCATTTGCGAGCGCAGCAGCTGTTGGTATTGAACTCACAGATAGGGCAAATATTGCAGATCTGCGTAAGGGGTCAGGAATGGCGGGCGTTGTGTGGTAGGATCGATGTTGTGGCTACGTGAATGGTGATCGTGGGGTTATTTGCCAAAGTGATTTGTCGGTTGCAGGGCGAAGAAATGGCCGTCGCGGATAGCCACACACAAGGACGTGTAAATCTCTCTGATATGGGGGTCGAAGATATTTGAATTCAACGTCGAATGGTGGTAAATTCGAATATGTGGAGGGGGAGGGCAAATCGGGATGTTGCGCTGCGGTCGCCCACGTTGCTTGCGCAAAGCGTCGCTTCGTTTTGGTGGGGAGGTTGGAATTTGACTTTTTCTGAGCCTTGTCTTCCTTGCCTCCAGAACTTGCAGGGACCACTTCAGCCTCGAGGTGAGATGTCCAACGTTTCAAGGTGAATGCCAGCAGGAACAGTTATATATTAGACGAGAAAGAAGAAAATGAAATGACTTGTTCAGTTTCAATTTGTATTATTCAGAAAGCATGTGAGACAGTTTGGGTAACCCCAAAGGGGGCCCGACCTCTTACAGCCCAAGAAACAGACGTGGAGTTTCTTGGGAAGTTCGTCCAGCTTATTTTGATGTCTCTGCTATGGTGTTCTGGACTTCAATGCACAGTATATTCTTGCAGGTTTTACTTAGACTCGAGTGTTCGGTAGTTTTAGAATGTCATGAGACTTGCCGTCGGGTCAAGACAGTGCTACAAAATCATGTAGCTGTCCACAGCACCACCTTTAGAAGCCTACCCAGGTTTGGAAATTGTCATTTTAAATAGTTAGAACTGCCTTTCTGAACCAAGGGTGTGATTGCAATACTGGAAATGCTTGTGCAACCCAGTAGACATATCGCCGATGAGCAAGGGAAGCTGAGGTTACAGAGAATGCTCATATGCTATAAACTGATTGATTCCGTCCGAGAAAAGTGATTTTACTATCGTCTCGGCGTGACCTGAAAATCATTGCATGTCTTGAATTCAGATCATAGTTGGAATTACACGGCGTCATATCCCTTATCTGATAGCCTGGTGTCTAGATGTTTGTAGACTCCCACAGCAGGTCAATCTTCCACAGAAACGTTCCATGATGACGCCGTTCAAGTTGTACAGAGATTGAAATGAGATTTGTGGCACGTGGAACAGAATGAGCCTCGATGAATGTGTCCACAATCTTAGTCTGGATGCACCTCCTCAGCCATATCTGCCAGGCATGTGCGTTGCACAGTCTTGGGAACTCGAGAAACCGGGACGGATAGCTGCTGGACCCTTTTCTTGCTACTGTCGTCACACCAGTAGCCGTCGATCCGGCCCGGGTGACACCCAGATACGCAGCGTTGAAGCTTCTTCGTTGTGGAAACCGTGTTCAAAATCCGGAACTCCTCGTTGAGTTTGATGATTCGTTGGCCAAGATAATCATGGCCTCTTCAGCTGCCATTGACCCGTCTACCTTCAACTTCGTCCAAGACAACCTTTACAACCTTCTTGAACCCTTCCATCTCCTCCTCCACAGTGCCGCCTAGCCCAGCACTCGCAAAGCTTATCGAATTACCAACGTAGACAGCCTTCTTTGTCTTCCGCGCGAGAAGTTTAGCAAGACGTGTTGTGAACTCCACGGAGGATTCGTAGGTGTAAAGAGGGGTGGAGAGAGTTTGGCCTGGATTCAGTCTCTGATGTTCTATTAGCATGTGTATTCATTCTAGGTGGGATAAATAGCTCATTACATCGGGAAGGGCGTAGACAAATGATCCTAGTGGTACTGTTGAGGTGTCTCCATTCATAGCCGTAATCAAGAACAAGAGGATGGAGGTAGCCTGGACCGTAAGATGGATGTGAATTCTTGTATCTGGGGCTTTTGGAAGCGGGAATGATAATTGGATAGGCTGCCCTGACACGCCTGACGCTGGATTAGCCTCTTTTGCCATTTTCAATACGAATTGAGTGTGGACCGAAGATTTGGAAGTTGGAGAAGCTCAGAACAAGCTCCATGAGCTTCAAATTTAGCGCGGGGTGTCTTGAACCCTGACTCGCCACGTGACAATGATAAATTGGTCAAAATCTGGTCCAGATTCTCTTCTCTTCTGGCAGTCAAACTCAAAGCACATTTACTCCCTTTTGAGAAGATGTGTACATCACCACGAATAACAGCGCTGTGATGGGGTGCGCGAAACCTTGCTGTACGTGCTCTAGAAGTAACGAATCACAACCATGAAACCCATTTCGCTCAGGTTTTCAACTTCGAGGACATCAAGAACTCACGATTCTCACACATATTCTAGGAAATAATGTTCATCCATATTTGGTTAGGAAACCAAGATTCAGATTCGTCATTTCGATACCAAAGACACTAGGAGTATTGCAATCTCTTGTCCTCCAATAACTTTGGTTCCTCAGATCTTCGCGTTCTGGAACTTCTCAGCAAGCCAGTCAGCTTCATCCTTACTATCCCCAAGCCCAACTTGTCGAAGCTTCTCATCAAGCCATTTCACATCTTCCTTGCTGTCTCCAGGTCCTCCAGCCCAATGTCCCCAGATACTGGGGAATGGAACCATAATTCCCACTCCCTCTTTCATGTTCTCAACTTCAATCTCAGAGTCCTCAGGTCTATGCTCGTTAGCTTTATGTTCTCGCCAATGATGTTGAAGTATATAAACATACGGGAAATACAAGTCTGTCTTTCCTGGAAGAACGAGGGCTTTTGCTTTGATAGCTTGCATGGCAGCTTTGAAATCCCCATTGTATGGTTCTTGTTTGGAGCAGTCCCCTGATTGCCATGTGTACAACATGACTAACAAGTTTTCGGGATCTTCAAGGAGTCAGCATATATTTTTGTCGTTTCATTTGGAGTACATACCTTTAGATAATGCCCAGGTCTCCCAGAAGTTCTTCATGAAATCCTCTAAGTCCTTGAAGCCAAGCACACTTTCATAGAGCTTCTCACGATAGAAAGCTTGACTGAAACCCCACCCAGCATAAACACGGCCAAACGCTTTCAACCCAGCCTCCTTCTCTTCTGCGGTCCAAGTGCGATACTCTTCTCCTTTGGGGAGAACTCCGTCTTCGCAAGACCCAGCAGATCGGTGCTTCTTAGCTGAAAGCAGGGCAGATTTCACGCCTTCAAGAAAGACTTGATTATGTAGGGAGGTTTTCGCGGCACCACAGAATGGCACGATAATATCCATGAAGTCAGGATAGCTTGTTGCCCATTGGTAGGTTTGTCCTGCTCCCATGCTCCAGCCTAGTACGGCTCTTGCATGCGTGATGCCAAGATGCTTCGTGACGAGAGTGTGCTGAGCTCTCACGTTGTCGAAGAAAGTGACTCTTGGAAATGGGCGAATGTTGGAATTGGACGGGGAAGTGGATTGTCCATTTCCAAAGAGAGCGGTGATGACAATGAAGTACTTCTTTGGATTCAAGACATGATCCTCTCCAATCAGCCATTCGTTGTCCGCGATAGCTTCAAGGCATTAGCAAACTTTTTCCAAGGAGATGGTTCGACTTACAGCCGGAGTACCACGATGGATATATGATAGCAGGAGACTTCGGATCACCAAAAGTCTTGAATGCTATCTCAGCATCCGGGATGCTTTGTCCTGACTGGAGTTTCCAGTCTCCGAGCTTGAAAGTTTGGACGCCTGCCATGATCCTTCGATGATTCTGCTACCTTGCTCGAAGAGGAAGACTATGTTATATCTACTTAGCATTTCTAAGCAGATGAAGAAGGTTTAGCTGGTTTGCAGCATTTCTATTACCAATTGTGGACTTACCCCACCTGAGGTTGCTATGGTTTTGCTAAGACCGCGGAAATTAGGACAATGTGAGGTCTACGAGGCCTGGCAACGAAATTCGGTCTTCTTGCAAAGATGTTGATTATGAATACAATTAAGTTTAATGTTCAGAATGCGACATGAGCATTATCTCCAGAATATATAACAGAACGTAGGCTTTCCTATTTGGGAAGTGTAGCCCCTCACTTTGCTGCTCCTTATCAGCTCTCGATAAGCGCGGGGTCAATTCCGGCCTCCAAGCCATGACGTTTTTGATTCGAGAAAATAGAGTAGGAAGTGGAACACAGGACAGGTCTGCTTAGTGATGAACATTTATTCGCAGTACCCATAATGCAATTGCGACCTGTAACACATATCCACCGCATACCCCGTTGCCGGCAAGTCTCCCACTTATGCCAAATACCAAATACAAAACTTGACTGATATTCAAATAGACAGCTCTTCATACCCCTCTGTCGCAACCCCGCTACCCGCAACTTCTCCAAGTCAACACTCACCATGTCTCGAGCCGACGCCGAGAAACATATCCAGAGGAATCCACACCCGGATTTCAAGAGTGTGGAGGCAGAGCGACAGCCATGGGACAATTCACTTGCATGGAATGTCAAGCAGACCATCAATCCTGACTGGAAATACGGCGATGGTGCCAACGACGGAGGCGCAAGCCTGAAGATCCCACATGTGGAGATTGATCCCTACGAGAGCGGAAGACCAGCGGTATTCAATTACAAGCTCTTGATCTCTGGAATCATTCCCAGACCAATTGGATTCATCAGTACACGCTCGAAGGACGGAAGCAGTACCAATCTTGCGCCATTCAGCTACTTCTCTGTCATTAACCATGACCCACCACTCTTCACAATTGGATATGCTGGTGGTTTTGACAATGCGAAAGACTCGTTGAAGAATCTGTCAGAGACGAAGGAGTGCGTTATCAATATCATCTCGGAGCACTTCATCGAGGCGGCCAACGCTTGCAGTATCAATGCGCCATATGGAGACAGCGAGTGGGCGTTGAGTGGCTTGACTCCTGCACCGAGTTCGACTGTCAAGGCGAGCAGAGTCAAGGAAGCCATTTTCTCGATTGAGGGAAAGTTGGACTTCACCAAGGAGTACGAGAGTCGGGCTACGCCGGGAAAGAAGACTGGTGTTTTAGCAGTAATTGAGGGGACGAGGTTTTGGGTTAGAGAGGATGCGCTTAATGACGATAAGAATCAGGTTAACCCTGCTGTAAGTTCCGCTCGTGATTTTTGCAAATCGGCTATTAATATGAAATAGGTTCTCAAGCCAGTCAGTCGACTAGGAGGTATTACTTACGGAAGAACGACTGAGGGAGCAGAAATTCCTAGACCGGACTTTGAGGAGACGGTTGTCAAGAACGAGGAAGCGAAGAAGCTCGTCAAGCCAAAGGTCAACGGGCAGTAGTACCATCCATATGAGCCGGAAAATAGAGTTTATAGATTTGGTCATGCATTAGAGGGAAGGCAACATTAGAGTGGCATCGAATACCTTTCTAGAACATTAAATATATTTTACTATTATGTTTCTTTTCGCTGGGAATAACAAAGCTCCCTGTTGACACCCACTGTCTCGGGTACCCCATGTCGTGCCTCGGCCTCGGCTTGAATCTGACTGTCAGCTACATACCCCACAGCCATCCATCCCCGGATTATTAAATTGGGCTTCGATTTCATGTTTATAGGTCTCATCCAAGTTTGCCTATTCTCGATTGCCATACATCTTCACTACATATCAGTTCAATTTACTGCTTTCCCAAATTTATTCAGACTAATAGCTCAATCAGCCACGCAAGATGTCTAAATACGACACCGAGCTCCAAGACTTCCCCAACATCTTCTCCCTGAAAGGAAAGGTTGTCGTTGTAACAGGAGGCTCTCGTGGTCTTGGACTCCATGCAGCATCTGGGTACTCCTCCTCTGCAGCAACTAATCCTGTATATTCCTAGCTAATACAACATCCTTTCAGATTCCTCCAAGCCGGCGCATCCAAAGTGTACATCACCTCCCGCAAAGCCGCTGCCTGTGAAGCAGCCGTGAAAGCCCTCAACGCCCTCCCCAATCTCGCCCCCGGCGCAAAGGCCATTTCCGTACCTGCCGACAGTGCGAAGTTCGAAGGCGTCGAGCACTTGGTGCGCGAGGTTGCGAAGACGACGGATCATGTGGATATCTTGTTTGCGAATGCGGGTGCTACATGGGGAGAGGAGTTCGATACGCATCCGGACTCGGCATTTGGGAAGGTGATGGATTTGAATGTTAAGAGTGTGTTTAATACTATTCGATTGTAAGTCTGGCCCTCAATTGCAGGTTGCGTGGTGGAGGAGGGACAGAGTGCTAATTAGATATTTTGGACAGGTTTGCGCCAATGTTGCAGAAGAACGCATCTATCCAAGACCCGTCAAGAGTTATCATCACAGCTTCCGTAGCAGGCATTGGAATCGGTTCTTTGGGAAAGAATGCCACATTTGGATATTCCGCTTCCAAAGCAGCAGCTATCCATCTCGCAAAGAATCTGGCTGTTGAACTTGGTCCGAGACATGTTCTGGTTAATGCAATTGCGCCAGGATTCTTCCCGTCGAAGATGGCCAGTGGATTGATTGGGCTGAGTGGTGGCACGGAAGCTGCAGCCGCGAGGAATCCGAATAAGAGATTTGGCAAACCAGAAGATATTGCAGGACTGGTGGTTTTCTTGAGTAGCAGAGCCAGTTCGCATATTAATGGTGCGGTAGTCACTGTTGATGGAGGGGAAGTGTGGGCAAGAGGGGGAATGAATTCCGGGCTGGAAGATAAGCCTAAGCTTTGAGCTGGATGAATATTTGTAGCATTGTTTATTCTATACCGAGCTATTTACTGTAGATCTAGGCGAGTAGAAGCATAAGGAATACAGGGTATCATCGCTTCCTTGCAACCCAGTGGGTAGCCATGTATGTGTTTTGTAACATGCTTTCTACATCCTGAATATATGGCGCTGCAATTCCTGACTCTCTGTGCTCAATGTCAAAGCCAAATTTCTCGATCAATGCCACCACTTCGTCATCTGTCAATTCTACAGCACCTGGGTCTGCTATTCCTGTGTAAACAATTAGCGGTGCAACACGGCGTGGTAAGCGAAATCATACCTTGTGCCTCCTGTCCACTAGGAAATTCTTTCTCGCGCCCATGAGTCCCTGGGGCATTGTTCTCAAAATGCCATAACAAAGGCCCAATATTGACAAGTAAGCCTCCTTTCTTCAGACAGTTTTTTATCACTTCGATGTACCGAATTACGTTTGGAGCCGTATCTAGGAAGAAAACCGTAGCCACTGCATCGAACGAGTCCTTCTGGTCCTTGTCTCCATATAAGAGTAGAAAATCCGAAGCACTCATACTCATCTCTCCAGGCTTCTCAACGGCTCCCAACGCCGCAGCAGGATGGATGTCTGGCACGAGCACGGACTTCAAGTGATTGATACGAGTTCTGTGATTTGAAAAAGAGTGAACCCAAGGGAAAAGTGTATGGGCTTGTGCTTTCGGACAATGGTTTAGTATGTAAGAACTTGCGATCAACTGGTGGTAACTGATCTCATTCCCTTCAGTATCGAAACTGGCACAGCAAAGGTCGAAGACAAGTCGACCGAGACCTGCTCCTGGAACCAAGACTTTTAGGCTTCGGCCGGGGCGAGATTGTTGCTCCCTTTTAAGAGCTTTGATAACTGGACCGTAACATGCTTCTCGCTCAGCTGCACCTTCGGCCGACCAATCGCGGAAAAACTGTCTCAACGTACTTCTTGCTTTCTCCAAATCATTAGATGTAGCTTTGCCACGCCAGTCACTCTCTTTACTGTCCGCAGCAGTGATTCTATCTGGGATGCCAAAGGAAGTAACTCCTGACTTCCAGATAGCTAATGAGAGATCCGCATTGCTATCAATGGCGTCGTCGACAGCGTTCAGAGTGTCGAGGTAGGAGAATGGAGGAGCGGCTAGGAGTTCCAGGTGAGCTCTTGGGAGAGCATAGAAGGATTGTCTCCTGAGATGTGTGGTGTTGAAATGAGCGACTCGTGCATATTGGCTGCATGTGATGTAAGTAGACGATCTCCGTGACAAGCAAGACTGTCAGGACATGAGATAAATAAGACAAGCACATCGTTGGAGCGACATAAGATCTTCTACCTTACATATCACAGAGGAATATCCTCAAACCAAATACTTGAGAGATACTAATTATAGAAAAATAGAGGAAACAAGAGAATGTAAAAGCAAAAGTAGAAATAATAATGGTTGTTGACTTACTAAAAAGAGCTCAATGCTGCAAGTAATACCCTTTGTTCGTCAGGATCCTCGATGGTCTCCTCGTTCCCCTCCCACTCTGGGGTCATGATGCCTTCAACAGGATCAATTTCCAATGTCATTGCATGTTTCTATAAATTTGAGTGAAGAGTTTGAAAGGTGAACTCACTTCTTGAGACTCGCTTCGTTGCCGCTGGTTCAGACCTGTACCTCTACCTGTACTGCTGCATCAACACAACACTAGACCACATATGGTCCATCACTAGCGCCGCACCCCTGCTCGACCCTCCAAGTTCAGAGAGTAACCAACAAACGCCGCTCCCTTCCCTTCCTTTCATTCTTCGCTCTTCACCCCCAACTCGCTTTTCCGCCAGCCCGACCATCGCCATGGCTTCGCAATACGTCAAGGCGCAGGGCGTCACTGGGCCTCTGTCGACTGCTATGCCAACGGCCCAGGAACTCGCAGCCAATGACGATCTTGTTACAGAGTTGAAGAGACAGAACAACTACGAAAATCCAGAAGAGACTGCGAAGAGGTATGGCCACATTTCTGCCATGATAAATATTTGATCACCTACTAATAACATCTCGCATCTAGATCGGCCGTTCTCAAGTCCCTTCAGTCGATCACCGAGGAGTTTGTGAGGCAAGTCACCAGAGCCCAGGGCAAGCCGGAGGCGATCGCAAAAGCCGCGGGAGGAAAGATCGAGACTTTTGGAAGCTTTAAGCTTGGTGTCATAGGTCCTGGATCTGATATCGATACTCTCGTCGTCGTTCCTAAACATATCACCAAAGAGGAATTCTTCCAGAAGTTCCCAGAGGTACTGGTCAAGATGGCGCCTGAAGGTGCTATCACGGAACTAGTCCTCAAACCAGATGCTTATGTACCCATCATGACATTCAAGTACTCTGGAATTGACTTGGATTGCTTATTTGGCCGGATCGCAGGACTCGGTCAGATTCCAAGAGACCTAAAGATTGTCGACTCGGACTTGCTGCGTGGACTGGATCCTATAGAAACTCGCTCACTCAATGGTGTGCGTGTGGCAGATGAGATGTTAAGTTTAGTTCCCCAGCCAAACGTCTTTAGAACAGCCCTGCGGACAATTAAGCTCTGGAGCGCCCGGCGTGCAATTGCTGGTAATGTTTATGGCTTCCCGGGAGGTGTGGCGTGGGCAATCCTGGTTGCGCGCGTCTGCCAGCTTTATCCTAAGGCCACAGGTTCAACAATCATTATGAAGTTCTTCAAGATCGTAGACAAGTGGCCATGGCCTCAACCAGTCTTGTTGAAGCAGATTGAAACCGGCAAGCTGAACCTCCAGGTCTGGAATCCAAAGGTATGACATTTCGTTCTGCGGGCCAAACCAAACGCATGCTTACTTTTCGCAGAACAGCGGTACTGACAGAAGACACATCATGCCCATTATCACTCCAGCCTATCCCTCAATGTGCACTACACACAACGTTACTCGATCTACAATGGCGGTCCTGCAGAATGAGTTGAAGCGCGGTGGTGATATTGCTGATCGGGTGATGGCCGGCAAGGCGAAGTGGAAGGACCTTTTCGAGAAACATACATTTTTTACCAATAGCTATAAGTACTACCTATGCATTATTACTGCTAGTACCACGAAGGACATGCAGACGACATGGTCGGGTTGGGTGGAATCGAAGGTCAGATTGATAGTCGGCAGGCTTACAGAGCAGACTTCGGTTGCGATAGCCCACCCATTCAACAAGGGTTTCAACAGAGCCCACAGGTGCCGAACCGAGGAGCAAGTCGATGCAGTCAAAGGTGGAAGTCTGGAATACTATGCCAAAGACATGGGGACTGCAACAACTGGCCATGGTCTAGCTGCAGGTGGTATGGTGAAGGATGGCACTAGCAACGGAGAAGAGGAGAATGAGGACGACAAGATCACAATGGTATACACGACAACTCACTACATCGGACTGGAGCTTCACGAAGGTGAGTTCAAAGCGGTGTTTTCTGGGCCTGCAAACGCTTGGTATGGAGTGTGCCACCCATCTGCTAATATATTTAGGTGCTAAATCTCTCGATCTTTCCTGGCAAGTTGACGACTTCAAGAATACATGCGCCAGCTGGGACTTGTATGACAGCAATGTTAGTGCATTGCATGTTGCTCATACGAAGAAGTAAGTGTGCTTGGAGGTATTTACAGCAGTAATTGACCTCCGTTACAGTTACGATCTCCCCGAAGATTTGTTCGAGGACGGCGAAGTGAAGCCTACGAAACCACAGAAGAAGAAGCAGTCGAACAAACGTACTTCAGCCGACGTATGTAGCTTCTCCCATGCCTAGTTGGAACTGACCACAGCTGGGCGTTATATTTTCCAAAGACCTGCACTGGTTGTGGGTTTGGCACAGGGCAGAACTAACTTCTACTAGGATTCGGCGCAGCCAGCATCAAAGAGACAGCAAACTTCGGTAGTTGCAGCAGGATAAATCTGTGCGAATTCACCCCACCTTCTTTACCTCCTCCCTCTCGTTGACCAGATGTCTAACGGCAGGCTTTGGACTTCCCTTCGCCATTACAACTCGATTGCCACACTCGCATTCCAAAAAAACATTCTGGACTACTAACAAAAGCAGTTCCGGCAGGCATTGGAGCTGAGAATTGCTCTAGTAAGACCTTCGTCCCCTTCACACCCTGTTTTGTTTCTAGGGGAATCTTGTGACCAAAAACTTTGATACACATACAGGCGTGAGATGATTCTCAACCTGGCGCATCCATGATAGGCGTTCATAGACAGCGAGGACTTCGGAATGACATACATCGTCACAAAGCGACAGGCGAAGAGGCGTTGGCTATGGATGGCTTAGAAGCCCGTGTAATCTAGTTACCAATAAATGATTTTTTGAGACTACGGTCTCTTGCCAAAAGACAAGAAAAGCCTCCCTTGAAACCATGAAGAACAATGAAGATCTTGGGTGTTCTATCCTTTCCAAAACTGAAGGAGTCGAAGCTGGGATGGGAACAGCAGCTAGAAGGCTCGCCTGTTTGTTGTTTACCAGGTCTCTGGAGCGAAGGGGAAGGTGTATTTGGGCCAGGGTCTGATGACGCTCGGCGAAGCTACGTCAGAGCCCAGACCGAGGACTACTTCACAGGCAGCCTCTTGGCATCAGCCAGCACTCGACTAATTACTCCTTTGGACCACATCATTCTTCTCTTCTGTTCACATCTGCAAGAGCTACAAATCCATAATACAGACCATCGAGGTTGATTTGTTTCCATTGCAAAGAACGAAGCCATCCAAGTCTCTCCGCCATAAATGTCATCAGTCGTTGATAAGCGCTAGCTCCAAGTCCCCTCCAACGAAGCTTCCCTGTGATCCAACTCTACCTACCTGCCCATAGCCTCATACCTATCCTTCACCGAAACTGGCGCCTCCACCACTTCGACCAAGAGCTGGGCATCCTCATCATCGCCAGAGTCTCTTCCGCTACCTATTCCCACACCCTCGACAGACCGCGCGCGACAGACTTACCACCTTCCCTTTCGATACACTTCCATACTATAAGCTTCGAGCGCAGTCGCGGATTTTCAGCTTCATCGTCAAGCGCCAGAAACGACATCAAGAGAAAAGAGTCGCAGGGACACGGATTGTCGATATCCTCCGCAGGCGGGGCAGCAGAATCTTTGGCGTGCCGAAGAACAATGAGACTGGAGGACGATCTAAGCTGACCATGTCTGGTTTGCCTGGTAACGGCTCAGTTGAGGTTGGTGGCGAGAGAGAAAGTGGCTCAAGGAGAAAGAAACTGGCGGGATATCTGAAGGCTGCGAATGATTTAAGGCAGTCATACCAACAGTCCTACTCGGAGAGATGGGGTTCTGCGAACGGGGACTTTGGCGATGATACCAAGGGGATTCCGGGATCTTTCCCGGATGTTGCAATAGTGTCGCATGGGGACGAGCAACTCATTTTGTTTCCATCTTATGCAAAGAAGCATGTCAGGCAACAGCCTCCTGATCCAGCCTCAAATCCGGTTCGGAGAGATAGTAGTGGGAGTGAGATGAGCGCTGATGGACCTGCTGATGCAGAATACTGGGCTAGGGAATGGCAAAAGTTTGAGGATGATAGAGCAGTAGTAGATGTTGATGTTCGAGGCTGGATATACTCCCCCCATAGAGGACCAATGACAAGGAAGAACAGGTTGTTGATTGGCCTCGCTCGACAATTGAGTGGAATTCCAGCACCAAAGGACCCGAATAGAGACAATAGTCCAGATGCTGCACCATCATTGATTGCAAGGCACCAGGAACACGAGGCTCGCCGCGATGAAGAAAGGATTGCTCGTGAGGCGGACGAGATCTTGAGGAGAGGTCGAGGAGAAAAGAAGGCTGCGGCTCAGGGTCGATACAGTGAGAAGCCGAGGGAGGACTCGGACGATGAAAGCATATATGGCGACAAAATCAGATCTGGGACACATACTCCGCTAGGATCAGCTGAACCACCGGGTCCTGGACACCTTAGCAAGCGACAATCATGGAATCAACCTTCTGACATGACAACGACGGAGTTGCTGGCCGCAAACACACATCTCATGGCACGGCTGAAGCCATTCTTGACGAATCCATTAGTATCTACCCCTATTACAGTATTTTTCTATGATGAGAAGACTTCTGTGTCTCGTACGGTCACGACCAATGACGCTGGTCATTTTATTATGAGAGCTGCTCTAGACTTTGTCCCGACTCATGTGAGAGTATTGGCCTCGGAACATCTCTCGGCAACGGAAGAAGTCAAGATAACCCAGCCGAAGGGAGTCAGTCTTATCAGTGATGTTGACGATACTATTAAGCATTCGTCCATCGGTGGTGGGCCAAGAGAGATATTCAGGAATGCCTTCATTCGAGATCTAGCAGATCTGACAATTGATGGCGTGAAAGAGTGGTACAACACCATGTATGACATGGGAGTTGGGGTTCATTATGTTTCAAATTCTCCCTGGCAGCTGTTCCCGGTTCTGGTCAGTTTTTTCCGAAAGGCAGGTTTACCACCTGGATCCTATCACTTGAAGCAGTATAGTGGAATGTTACAGGGGATATTTGAGCCTGTGGCCGAGAGAAAGAAGGGAACCCTTGAGAGGATCATGAAAGACTTTCCAGAACGTAAATTCATCCTGATAGGAGACAGTGGAGAAGCAGACCTGGAAGTCTACACCGATGTAGCTCTTGCACATCCTGGCAAAATCTTGGCTATTTTCATCCGCGATGTTACCAGCCCTGGGAACCAAGGGTTCTTCGACTCTTCTATGGGACCATTGAGCGGTGATCGACGAAGAGGTCGAGCTGACCCATCGCGAACTGAATCATGGGATAGTCGCAAAACAACATCCACAATCTCGTTGGATTCGGCGGAAAGACGCCCCACCCTCCCACCAAGAGTTGCTACAGAAGTAGCTCCCCAGACCAGCACTGGCCCAGCTATGGGCAAATTGATCGATTTCGACGATGAGCCTCAGCAAGTAGATATACATGAATCCCATAGAAGAGTCATGCCCAGATCTGCCTCGGATTTTGAGGGTCTAGACTCCCCAAGGAGGAAATCTGCTCCTGAAGGCATAAGCCCTCGTGTACCGCCTCCTCGTCCTGTAAAACCTGCAGGACTACGAGGTGTATCAACCTCCGGCTCATCATCCGAGCCTGCTCTGCCCAAAACGAAGGGTTCTCCACCTCCACCACCTAAGCCTCGTCGGCCAAATGGCAGTCGAGAGGGTACACAATCTCACCCACTCTCCCAGGCAACTAGTTCAACAGATCTGAAATCACCCGAAGAGGATTCGTATCTCACAAGTGCACGCAATAAGGTAGCTGCAGCTTACAACTCCCTGCCAGAAGTCAGATCTCACCTGCCTGGCTATTCTCACGGCCCACTCTCCGAAAGTTCCTCCCTTTCATCACAAGAGAAACCACCTCCACCCCCGAGACGGGGAACAGGCTCAGTCGGTCCAGCAGCAGCGGCTATGACAAAACGGATGTCCTGGAACAGTACTGACACATCAGATGACGAGCGGCCGAACAACGGTGTGCCCGTCAACAAGAAGCTCGACTTGTGGCGAAGACGGTGGAAGCGAGCCAAAGACATCCTTGATGGACAAGGCGTGCAGTTGCGGGCTTGGAGGACTGGCAGCGATGTATGCTTAGAGGCGGTACAGATGGTTGAGAAGGCGATGCGAGATATGAATGTTGAGGGGTACGGAAATGATGGCAAGGGCAAGACGGGAGAGGGCGGTGGAGAGATGAAAACGAAAGATATGAAGAGGTCAAATAATTAATCACCGATAATAGTCTTCGATGAATTATACGTATATACATATTTATCAAACGATAACACTCTACATCCGTGCTCCACACCACCAATTTGGGTGGGTATTTTCTTATCAATTACCTAGATAATAATCGTCAGGGATGCCAATAATCCGATACATACAATTCATCATGGCATGTGCCAGTGCCTCTCCACGTTCCAAGGACACATCCTAATTCCATATATCAGGCGCAACACGACCCACAACACTCGCAACTATTGCAATTCATGCCTAAACTCCTCGCTCAACGGCGCTCCATTCATATCCACCTGACTCCTCCTCGTCCCCCCACCCACAGGTCTCCTCGCAATACCCCCCGAACTCGACTGCCCGCCACCCATCTCCTGCACCCCAGGCGGAACATTCCAACTCCCGCGATTCTCACCACCTAACTCATTCACCTCGCTATGCGTCCCTAATTCATTCACGGTTCCCATAGTAGCAGCAGCAGCAGGAGGAGGAGGACTCTGCATCACCATCGGGGAATGCGATTGCCCTTGTGGGGGGGAGAAGCCTGAACCCATGGGACTGACGCCGCCTTGACTGCTGAGGTTACTTGCTCGCCGTTGCGTCTGGTCTTGAGCGAGTTCGCTGTATTGGCTCGGTGGGCTGGGGATGAGCGTCGATGAAGGATTGGTATAGACTGGTGGGGGAGATTGAGATGGTGGATATCCATTAACACTCGATTGCGTATTAGTATTCTCCCCGCCGCTCGACAAGTGTCCTCCCAAAGCAGGTCTATACACCTCCTGGGTTCCCACCCCAGCCGTCTGTTTCTCAGGATATACACCCATAGCTGGATGCTGCTGCTGTTGTTGCAGCTGCTGAGAAGCGCCATAAGCAGTAGCGGGCTTCATGGCCCCTCCTATTTCCGCTACATTGTTGTTGTTCATGCCGTATGCAGTCAATGCGCTCGCTTGCTCGTTCTGTATACGTGCTTGAGCAGCTGCAGACTCGGCACGCTTTTGCTTGCGTTTGCGTAGGCAGAACCAGAGGAGGAAAGCTAGGAGCGCGAGGACTGCGACGCCGCCTACTGCGCCGCCGACGATGGCTCCAATGGGCTTTTTGGAGTGTTTGTTTGGCGAGGGCGTCGGTCTGGGAGATGAAGAAGGTGTGCTTGTTGAATCGGAGCCGCCTACGAAGATAGTGGGTGTGGCAGGTGTGGATGTTTCGGTGGCTGTTGGATCAGGCGTTGCGAAGGACTCATCGGTAGTGGTCGTGTCGCTGGAATTGAAGCCATCGGTTTCTATGCGCGTGACGATGAGGCCGTAGGCGCTGGTTGAGCAGCCAAAGTTGTAGGCTGTAAATCCGGAGCCAAAATCGAATCCGAAGAAGCCGCAGTATGGCTCTTCCGCGGGACTGTTATATTGTTAGAATATTTTGGACATATTGACGACAGTTGGATATGGCTTTGATTCTCACCAGAAAATCTCAGACTTTGGCGGAACTCCTGATTGAGGATAATTCCAACACTGGGTGATCCAATCGTATGCTATACTCGTCTGTCCACATCCCTCATATAACCTGCCATTCACAGTCTGGAAAAGACATGTCTGTGAATTAACACATTGTGGCTGCCCGAACCCCCCAGGAATTGTCCACTCGGTACAAATGTTCGTCAATGCCCTCTGCTTCAATTTCTGCTTGACCAACTCCACCGAAGGAGCAGCTGTAGGCTGGAGAAAGACCTGTCCGTATCCATCTGCGAGAGTCTGTGTAGGGAATGCGCCAATCGCGAAGCCGCTCACTGAAGATGCCAGCGCTGCTATAGCTGTATATCGCAGGAGTGAGGCCATGGCCGGAAATCGATCACGACACCAAAAGACAAATTCAACAGTTCTTGACAACAATTGATGACGATAAGGATCGCACCCAAAGGAAAGAGAGCCGAAGTCGTACATGGGCATAGCTTACCTATGTATGGAAATGAGCTGAGGGGACGACTTCTTCCATTCGCTGGCTCATGACTCTCCCCGACGCCATGTCTTCAGCTGGGTGGACCGCGTTGTTCTTAAAAACGCCATCTTTCATCCCAATGCGGGACATGAGGCTCTCCCGTCTGCAAAGTGGAGGTGATTGGAGACTAAGTTGGAAGGATTCCAAAGGGCACCAGCGGAACCTATCATCTCTCACACTTGAGAAAGATAGACAAACAGATCCCCGTTCTCAGGACAAGTCCCTGGCTGCACTTGCACATGAGTTGCACTTGTGCAAGGGCAGGCTGCTTGACGGGAGCTGGAAATAGGCAAGCCGCCATAGTGAGGTTTTGGGGCAGTGAGACATTCGCTTAGCGAGCTGAAAGCCCCCTGAGCGAATCACAATAACACCTTCCTTGGCATCTCGCTGCGGGAGCGTGGTGGGTGGTGCCAAGATGTTTATCGACCCAGCGGGGCTATGGAGATCCAATAATCGTTTATTGTGTAGATCGAGAGCTTGGATGAGGGGTCCAGCGCAGCGGGACAGAACAACTGATTGATTTTGTTCCGAGGTTCGCGAGGCTGATTTGGAGTCCGGGTTCTCTTGGGGACAGTAGATACCTTATTTGGACATTGTGATGGCTTCTAGAAGCTTTTGTGGACAGTCAGATGGGCCGTGGGGCTAGCATAGGGCTGATTTGAGACTGTGGCAGGCTGACGTCGGATGGGCTTGTCAGATCTTCGCAGTGATTCCCTTGTTCCGGTAATCTATGTATGCTTTTCAACAACACCTGAGAAAAGAAACGTATTTCCAATCATCTTGACAAGTCTTGGGTATTTCTATATCATGTTCCTCCATCCTGTCCCATCCCAGAGAACCCGCTCTCGCTGGACGTATCTGGCATCAAAAATGAACCAGTATACCAACTATCGTCCTCGAGGAAGCTCATCCAATCATCTCCAGGAGTGCTGACCATACTCGCACTCATCGAATTGGGTGTCATCATACCCAATGGATTTTTCAACTTCCACTCCCATTTCATGCCGTCGCCAAACTCCATTTGCACAACATCGTTCATCAGTATTCTTGGAACGGTGTCTTCCTCGCCGGTCGTGCGTAGATGAATTTTCTCTAACTCCCACCACTCCTTAATCATTTTCACACCCGACTCGCTGTCCCACATTCCTTCTCTTCGTGGGCAGCGACTCAAGAGATCAATAGCGAGCGTCTTGATCTGCTGATCCTGACATCTTATACAGACATAGTACAAGGGTCCCACTATCCCCAAGTCTGTCGAGAAAGTAGCGGCCGTCTTGCCGTTCTTGATATCCTGCTCTTCAGTGGCAATCAAGGATCTACAAAGATTCGTGATGATTCTGAATTCGTCCGTGTGCTTTCTGAATAAAAACGAGTCGTTCATGGCCGCAGACAGCGGTCGAGAATCGGTAGCATCGGGTACCATCGCGGATATTATCTGGGCGGTCAGATGATGGATTTTCAGCAATGCTGCTCCTCGAAGCTCGCGATTGTCGAGGGAGGCAGATTTGGCTCGCATAAAACGCTCAAATGCGGAATTCCAACGTTGGTTATCTTCTGCATACTTTTGGAAAAGGTCAAAAGCTTCAAGTGGCTGTTCGCACATGGATAGGGAACCTTTGGCAGTTAGTGCTTTGTCTCATCGACCCTATTCGCCATTTACATACCATCGCACAAGTAAGTCATTCTAAAGAGCGAATTGGCAACTACATTCATAGAGTTCCTCGCTTCATCAAGCGTCTTGAAAACTTCGGGTATTGGCATCGTTCTCGAGCTCACATGAGCTAGCTCGACAACCATTTTCCTCCGCTCTGGTGTGGGCCGTGTGTCTATGAACAAAATGGCTTGGATACTAAGCCGTAAGAACAGAGGTGCGATTTCCGTAGTAATTGCATGCTCGTCCGCTGCAGATTTCGTTTTCAAGTCGCGTAAGATCTTGAGTCCGCTCTGTAGATGTGCCATGGCCGATACGAAGTGTCCCCTCAAGGAGTCGAAGCCTGTATTCATGAGTCCCCTAGATTCAGAACCAAGCTGTCCGATGGCCATGACTTACAGACGAACAGAATACACGACATCAGAGCCGTTATCGGTGCTTGAGTCCCATCTGCTAGCGATCTTCTCAAATGACCAATTGCTTTCACATATTGGTTTACTGCAAATGCATGTCCTTTGCTGACCTCGCCTGTGCCATAAGTGAGCTTCCGATTCGCAAATTCCTCATGTATAGACCCGATGGCAATAACAGCATGTCGAAGACTAGGCTCCGCGGCGCTTGCTTGCAGGACAAGCCTTTCCCAGAAATCAGAGGAGTAGAACCCTGTCAACTCTGCTCCCGTTTGTGATATGAAGTATTGGAATCCGCGCTTCTCTTGGGCACTTCCAGGGAGGAGAGCTGGCAATCGCTGAATAAGGGTGCCGGAATTGGAGTGGGGATTCGAAAGAGCAAATTCGGGGAGGTAGCCATCGCATTTTCGACCGGTACTGGTGCAGCGCTTGCAGTGGGGTTTGGCTTCGTCACATTTGATTCTGCGGACTCTGAGTAGGGTCAGTAGCTGTAGCTGAGGAGTTGAGGGATCCTTACTTGCAGGTTTGGCAGCCCGTCCTCGTCTTGGGACCACACTGTCTCCTTCGTTTCACTTGAGTCTGGGTTACTTGGTCTGCCATCTTGCCTCTGTCTCTTGAATGTCTTTGGAACAACAAAAGGGGGTATCAAGTTGAAGCTTCTAGAATGAGTAGAGAAAGCACAGCACCATGAACATATAGTAAATGAGCGATGAAGAGAGGAATGGGGTAAGATAGGGAAAGTATGCTTAAATGACGCCTATCATCAACAGGCTACAGACGGCGATCCATCTGCGGCACAGTCGAGCTTTGAACCTTGCATTTGTGAAGCTTCGCGGCAGAGCAGAAGCTTGCATGGTGGACGCGATTTGGCTGAGCCACTGTTGCACCTCTTTTCAAGGCTGAGCAACAGGTGAAATCCAGGATCACCAAGAGCGACGACACTGATTGGGACAAATAAGAGTGAGTGCTACACGAGCTGACGAATCAGAGACCGTTGACAATTTAGCCCAGCTTACGTGAGCATCAGCACCCCTGTCCCAGGGTCCAAAGTCCTATGGTGATCATACTTTAAGCTTAAACTTTTCTATTCCTGGGAACAGACTATCGGGCCACCAAGAGGTTAGAAGTTGACAGTGACCTTCAAGCAGTTGCGAGTATCTCGCTTCCATAGGTACGCCTAGTCGGGAGCGAAAACAAAGTTCCTCATATGGAGGATTACGCCTTGTTTACTATGTACACCACTGCAGAACCACATGTTATTAACCCAAGACTTACTCGAACCATATCTGAAGGTATATCAGGGTCCCGAGTTTTCAAGATTGATTTTGGGCCAGGAAACAGCTGCTACTCGCTTAACACCAAAACAATAACAATCTGCTTTTTAACATCGCTCGGCTGAACTCGGCGAATTTGCTACAACACTTTTATATCCCACAAGCAGGACCATGCACATGTCCCTCTTCATCACCACCCATTATCATCTCAGGATCATCCCATTCCTCCCACCCATCCTCAAATAGCTTCCCCAACATCTCCACCCTCGTCTTTTCCCCAACGCCCTCCAACCTCATAACTCTTTCCCACTCCCCCATCTCCGCATCACTCAGCAAACACCCATCCAAAGTTCTCGTCAAACCCTCGACATCTAATCCCTCCCCGATCAACACAACCTCCTGCCTCCTATCACCCCACTCACCCTCGAAATCTCTTTCAATCATCTTAGTCAGCTCTATGCCTGCCTCGCCAGCAGGAAGCGGCCATTGCTCTCTGGGAACATTTGCAAACCATTGCAAACCTGGGGAGAACGTTAGCATAGCTCCGGCTTGAGACCAGTCACCGGACTGGTTCGGGCGTGTCGCGAGCCAGACAAAGCCCTTAGAGCGGAGGAGGTTGTGGAAGAGAGGATGGGATTTTTTGTTTGCGAGGCGTTGTTCTAGTGGGATGTCGGGATATTGCGTGAGTTCACTGGAATCCTCTGTAACACAGGTGCCTGGTGATGTGACTGCATCTGAAGGGCTACCAGAAGCCGTGGGAGATGCGGTCATGGGCGAATCTTGTCGTGGAGAAATGTGATCCTCGGATATTGGTGATGCAGAGTTGGAAGCAGGTCTATGTGCCGAGATGTATTCGTCGCCCTTGTCGTCTTCTTCATCATCTTCATCCTCTTCATTCTGAGGCTCAAGAATAACAAATTTATCATATACAAGCTCGAAAAGTCGTTTGGGTTCAAACGGACGACGAGCTCTGTACACGAACGAGTTGATACCATACCTATGACCATGGTTAGCATGCGGTTGGATGTTGCCTCCTAAAATTGGAGACGTTGGAGCAGGGGCTGCAATTCCTTTGCGCAAATACTTACTCCTCAGTCTCAGGTTTAGGTGCCAACACCTTCCTCTCATGATTGTCGATCATACTCATGTCATGCACACTTTTCAGCCACCCAGACGACTTAATACTCGTCTCCTCACTATACCTACCGGTAGAAATGATCTCTTTGACATCCAGTGGAATAGCGCCAAATGGGTTCTCAGATTGTTTGGATGGTCGAAGAGAAGTCTCCAGGATCTTGCAGCCTGGGTTGAGTGTCTTAATGAGACCACGGATGCGAGATAGGGTTTTGTCGTCAACCATGTCGATCTGTGAGGACACGTATTAGCTGTATTCGACCAGAAGCCCAACATTGTCTCAAGAATTGTGAAAATTAAGGGTTTGCGGGAGAAGGGGACGTACCTTATTCACAATAATCACATCCGCAAACTCAATCTGATCAATCATGAGATCCGTCACAGTCCTCTCATCTTCCGGAGTCTCCACCTCCGACGCAAACCTCTGATGCAGCAACTCAATAGTCTCGAACTCCTCGAAGAACCGAAACGCATCAACAACAGTAACAGTTGTATCAATCTTAGCGATCGAGTTAAGCCCACCATTATCAGCACTATAAACATCAACTTCAGCAACGTCCTTTCCACAACAATACATGCGAGTAGTGAAAAAGAAACTCACAGTTCCCCAAGAACATCCTTCTCCTCCTTACTCCACGCCATTTCTCCGCTCCCACCTCCATCACCACCCTCCGCCTCCACCATCGCCAAACTAAACTCCTTCGTAAAACTCTCCGCAACCTGCTGCGGCTCGCTGATCCCCGTACTCTCAATCAGCACATAATCATACTTCCCATCCTTAGCCAGTCTCGCCAGCTCAAGCACGAAGTCGCCGCGCAAGGTGCAGCAAATACAGCCATTCTGCATGGCTACGAGCTTTTGTTGGGAGGCAGGATTGGTTGAGGAGGTGGAGGAACGGATCAGGTTGGCGTCGACGTTGATGGCGGCCATGTCGTTGACGATTACGGCGATGTGGAAGCCATGGTGAGGGGAGTTGAGGATGTATTGGAGGAGGGTGGTTTTGCCGGAGCCCTTGATTGAGTATTAGCAGTGGTCTTGGTAGAAAGTCTAAGAGTAACTTTGGAGATCTTAGGAAGCCTACCAGAAACCCGGAGAGAAGTGTGATTGGAAGTGTCTTGAAAGTCCCCGTGGGCTCAACAATGCTTGAAGTTTCCATCTTCGCAATATCTTGCTTCTTGCTTCCCTTGGTATTGTTTTTTTTTGCTCTTCTTCGCAACTGGTTGTGAGTCCGCCTCTTACTTTCGTCGCAAGCTTCTGCTTCGTTTTGATGTCATTCGGTTATTATTTTTCTGCGTTCAAGTATTGATAGTTGTTGCCGACACTGGAGAAAAGGAGATATTGTTTAGAAAGTAGGAAATTTTGGTCTTACAAGTCTGAGGGAAGTATTTCGAAGTCAAATTATATGACCAGCAAGTAGATGCTGAGGTATGTCAGGTCTCTGATAGGCCCACGGATCGGGGAAGTACGGTATGTAAACACCTTGTTGTCTTTCGATGTTCGCTTAGCCAGTACGTCCAACAACCTTGTTGGTATCGGCACTGGCCTGTCTTTAAAGTTTTAAATCCAGCCTGGAACACTACATATTGGCTGGTATTGAATTGCACCTGTGGCCTTTGTATGATAAGGAAAGCAGTGATCTCACATGATCCGTTTTGACTCTGGGCAGCAACTTACCGCTTTCTTGATGCCCAATTTCATTCCACAAGGTATCAATTCCTAGCTCTACAAATATCTACCGCTTCTTCCCAAACTTCCCACCCCTAGCACCCCCTTTCGCAGGCGGCTTTCCACCTGCTACCTTCTTTTTGCCCTTACCGTCCTTCTTTATAGGCGCAAGAGCTCCCTTTCCATCCCTCTCCGCTCTTCCCTTCTTCCAGACCTTCCCCTCAGTCCTCGCTTCCCTATCATCCAATTTCTTTTTATCCTTATTACTCAACTTCCCAGGCTTCTTTTTCAAAATGCTCTCCACGCCATTGAGTGCATCCCGACCAACCTTCTTCGCCGTCCTCTTGTCCTGCTCGCTCTCAAACCACGTACGTTTTGGTCTGCCCTTGATTTCTTCCTCGTGCGTCATGATGTTTTCTCCCTTACGGACTTGCATCTCCACTTGTGCGAGCTGCTTATCCTCTTTCTCTTCTTTCAAGATCTCGTCGATCTCATCTGCCATATCCTCGACCTTCTGAGCCCATTCGTCGGCCTCAGAAGCTTCGATTACTCGACTGACGATCTTGGCTCCTTGAGATCGACCACTCTTCACAGCGGCTTTGACGACTTTGCGATCGGGTTCAGCAGCGAGTGTGCAGGCTCTGCCTTGGCGGCCAGCACGAGCTGTTCGTCCGACTCTGTGGAGATAGATTTCATGAGATTGAGGTGCTTCGTAGTTGATGACGGTGTCCACGCCTTTAATGTCGAGACCTCTGGATGCTAGATCGGTGGCTAGTAGGAAAGATGCTTTCCCGTCTCTAAAAGATTCTACACTCCTGATACGCTATAGAATTGTTAGATCAATGTTTAGCTTGCGGCACTTGTATGCTTACCTGTTCTTGGCTCATGCTACCGTGCAATTCAGTAGCCTTGAGACCAGAAAGTCCAAATATAACTCTGGCTCTATGCGCCTCCTTCTTCTGACGGAAGAAAACAATCACCCTGTCGGTATAAACATTTGCACAAAGATACAGTAGGTATCCCATCCGCTTAGTCTCCCTTCCAGGACGTAGACGAATGAACTCCTGCACCAAAGTCGTGACAGTCTGCTTCTGAGAATCGACTAATAACCTGACGGGTCTGTTGAGACCAACACGAATCAGGTTATCGACAGAAGATGTCATAGTAGCAGAGAACAACATAGTCTGTCTCGATTTCGGAATAGTCGTCAGAATCTCGTTCAACTCGTCGGCGAAACCAGCCTCCAGCATACGATCAGCCTCATCGAGAACCAGAATCTCAAGCGTATCGACAGTAAAGCTTGCTGAATTGCGCATGTGATCAATGAATCGACCGGGTGTGGCGATGATGACATCTGGGCGAAGCCTCAACTCTGCTTCTTGAACTTTGAGACTGAGACCTCCGACTGCTAGACAGAACTTGATATCGGTGTGACTTGCGAGCTTCGTAGCGACGGCGTGACACTGGATAGCCAATTCACGAGTGGGCATGAGAATGGCTACTCTGCTGGTTGGGACTTTCTTGGGGCGGTACAGAAGACGTTCGAGAACGGGAACGATGAACGCTGCAGTCTTTCCGGAACCAGTGACAGCTCCACCGACGACGTCTTTGCCCAGTAAGGCCACAGGGATAGTCTTAGCTTGGATAGGTGTTGGCGCAGAGAATCCAACAGCGGCAAGACCTCGAAGAATTGGTCTGGATAAAGACATGCCTTGGAAAGAAGAGTAAGTGGCAGCTTTCGCACCCTTAGCAGGCTTCTCTTCTGGCGCAAAGAACGCTTCTCGACGAGCTGCCTCCTCTGGATCTTCATCCTTCTCTCCTTCATCAGATGAGCCGTCCGACTCCATATCATCAGGATGAGGAGCCGGACTCGCAACCGAGTCTGCGTCCGAATTATCCTCCTCATCTTCATCATCCTCGTCAGCAGACCCGTCTTCCTCCTTCTCATCTCCAGATTCTTCCTCGTCGGATCCAACACCCATACCAAACCCATCTTCCGCCATGAATTCGTCTTGCGCATCACTATCCAACTCTAGATCAAGCTCGTCGGCGGAGTCCCCTTCAGAATCACTACCGTCGACCGCTGCATCTGCATCTGCCTCTCCCTCCACCTTAACATCAGCATCCTCACCAATCTTCCCCTCTCCCCTCTTCTCCCTCCTCCTCGCAATAATCTCATCAATATCCACCGCCTTCTTGTCACCTCCCCTCCTGTTCATACCAACTCCCAGCCCCTTCCTCGCACTCTCAAAGCCCCACCCCTCAAACTCCTCCATCGCACCAAGTCCCTCCCCACCATCCTCCAACTGAAACTCGAAATCTGAATCCATCGCTCCATCATCCTCATCTTTCGCACCCCAGACACCCTGATCGCCTTCCTCTTCTGAATCATTGGCGCTGGATTGATTTTTGGCTTTCTTCGCCTTCTTAGCTTTCTTCGACGACGATCCTGCAGCTGCCGCAGCTTCGAGTTTCCGCTTCTTGGAGGACGGCGGCGGAGAGGCGGGGAGTTCTTCTTCTACTTCTGCGAGGTCGTCTTCATTGTCTGAGAGAGTAAGGATGAAATCCTCCTCTGCTTTTCGCTTGGTTGAGGGCAGCATGGTGGATAGGGGCGCAATTGGGATTTGTGGTGGTGGTGGGCTTTTGGAAGATTCTCTCTGCTCACTGAGGATTTGAGCTTGACTTGGGAACTTTTTTGTGTTTGAGGGCGGTGCGAAGGGGCAGATTCGCTGCTTTTGGAATAGTGTGGGCTGGATGTGGGGTATCTTTGGGATGATGTTGAACGCCAGATTAAGAGGAAGTTTTCTTTTGGTAATATCTACTAGCGAATCTTGTAGAGAATTGGCCATGGCTGAGGAGTTTATTGATTTACAGTGAAGCGTCAAAACCGAGAATTTAGTCGTGCTTGCAAGCAATTGAAGCATGAATCTAGTCAAAAGGCTCAAAAGAACAAGAGAGGCCTCAACACGAAAAGTTGCAGCTAGAGGTACTCTAAATCAAGTATGAATTTTTTTTTTGTGAGATCTTTCCATTCATAAACATTCGTATTGACCCTGACAATAAGTGCAAAGAATGGTATTCCTCACCATATGTCGTTTTTCAATCCGGACTTTCATTCGAGTCAACTTTTTGAAGTCCATACTAGCAACCTACCGATCCTAACAAACAATAAAAGTTCCGAGAAAGAGGAGTCCGTATCTTTCAAATCATAAGCTGAGAATAGCTTTACAAGAAAATACCAGTGAATGAATAAAGTCCTTAATGGCTCATGTACTTGAGACCATCCGGTCCCTCATGATTAAACTCCCAGTCTCTGAAGCATCATTGCCGTTACTGTTCTTTCCGCTCTATCTTGGAATTTCGAAAGACAATCGGGCCAGAAAAAGGTGAATTAAAAGCCTTACAATGATACTGCTTCTTTTCATCTTGACAACCATAGATAGAGCTGTAGCGTGGGCGTACGGACCGAACCAGTTTAACTTCACATACAAGGGGAGTATCAATTTTCAGTTTAACTTTATTGAGCTAGTGTACAAACGGAGAAGCCTCAAGAATAGAAGAAGAAGCGAAGCTGAGTAGAAGAAGTGACTAGTGATGAATGGGCATTTTGAAAGCAAATATTTCCATGAGACCGTCCTCCATAAAGGCAAAGAACAATTTCCAGGGTAGCAGGCCAAGTCGATGACAGGCAATCTCGGCGTCAGGAATTGGTGTAAAGTGTGTGAAATAATGTGCAAAAGAAGAAAAGCTAATGAAGATCTCCAACGCAAGAACCAACGAAGATTCAATTCAGATTGCCCAACTGCGGATGCAAAAGTGGCTATCATGAATGAGGCGTGGATGTTATCAGAAAGATATGCGTCCGAACATGAGACCAACTGTGTCCAAATGTCCCTAGTGTGAGCCGATTACATATATGGATCAAACTCACCCTCCTGTCGAGCCTCATAATGGAAAATGGCAAGATCGAGGAAGTGAGCCATGCGACCCGTGGTAGTACTCCGGCAAACCGACGTCAAACGTTTAGGATGCTCCTTGTCTCCCTCTCTGAAGACCTTCTCCTTGAATAGGAATTTGAGAAGAAACTTGGTCAGCCATGCGATGTTGGGGTCATCCTTGTGCTCAACCGGGATCTGGAAAAGGAGTTGGTGGAACAAACCAGCACCCTCAGTTTCGTAGAGCTTGTCAATTGATGGATTGATCCAAGCGGTGGCATTCTTGTAGGCATAACCAGGATTGAGGATATGGATCAGACGATCAAGAAGGTTACGTCCGACACCCTTGCGAGTGTATTCATTGTGGACGTAGAGTTGGAGATTGACCGTGGCGCGAGACCGGGCTACCTTCCCTGCAAAGCCATAATTGAATCGCTCTGGAAAGCAGAAACCGATGACTTGCTCACATGCAGGCAGCATGATCTTCTGTGAAGACCGACCTTGAGCATCCACATCACTTGGTTGGCGACCCTTGATGGCAACGAGGAATGGGAGATTATCATCCTTTGCTTGCTTGATGATCCAATTGCCGTCCTCTTCGGTGATAGGTTCCTGATCCTCTGGGATGTTTGAGTTGGAGATGTACCAGTTGTAAATTGCAACGACATCGGTGGCATCCTTCTCCTCAGCAGGGCGCATGTACATACCAATTGTAGGAGAGAACGGGTTTGGCTCATCCTCCTTGGCAGCGATTTCGCGATGGCGCAACTTGCTTGCCTTGGCTTGACGCTTCACCTGTTTTCGATTGTCCTCAATAGCAACTGAGTAATTATTGGCTTCAATTTCGGCAGTTTGGAACTGTCTCTTAATCTCTTGATCAGTGGTATTCTCCGCAACATCTATTAATCATTAGAATCTACAGAGCGTTAAGAAGATTCGAGTACGTACCTGGAACAGTGTCTGGGCCTTGGAGGATCGGGTCAACAAAAGACACGTTGCTGATGGGGTAGACGCCGCTCGTAAACTTGTCATCCTCGATATCAACCTTGAATTGACCACTGGGGAGAGTCTTTTGCCATTCCTTGATGTACTCGGGGATGAAGCTGTCATCAAAGCTGGGCCTCTCATCCTCCCAAATTGGTACTGGGGCACGACTCCCGTCCCACTCAAAAAATTGATTGACCATGTCATTTCCTTGAGTGTGGCGAGGGTCTTGAGCATGATCGCTAGAGAGCTTACCAAGACCAGTGCTGCTGATGCGATCATCAGAATAATTGTTCTGATTGACAGTCTTGAAGCCGGTCGTCAGAACAAGGGCCTCATTGGTAAGAGGGGACGTGTTTGAAGAAGCCTGAGGCTGGACATTGTTGATATCGGCGGAGATCATAGCAGCGACAGCATGCATATTGGGCAAACCTTGCCATTCAGCTGCCTTATTCGGGACAATATCTGCTTGAGCACTAGATTTAGCTGGGGCAACAGTGTTGAAATTAGTTGCAACATTGTCGATCTTGACAGGAGCTTGAGCGACTGGATTCTTATTCTCGATCGACAGCGTTGGACCGCTCTGGACGATTTGCTTGGGTTGGGAGGCGCTCTGACCAAGCTTCTGAGCACCATTGAAAGTGAGCTTTTGGTGAGGGTATTGAACCTTTGAAGCCATGACCTGAGCAGCTTGAACCTTTGCAGCGCGCACATTAGCAGTTCCATGAACGCTATTGACTTGCGCAGCTGGTGTTACCGAGGAAGGACTGGCCCCGTTCTTGATGTAGGTCTCAAAGTTGGCGACGCTGTTATCATTCAGCTTCCAATGAGGGTTATCAAAAGCGGTTTTGGGACGTTGCCAGCCATCTGTAGGAAGGGTTTGATTTGGTGACTTGGAAGCCTCAGGTGGAACGCCATAGACCTTGGACTTTGGCTTATTCATGTAGCTAAGGAAATCATCGGTATCGTTGATGTTCTTAACAGGCTCCTGGGACCAATTTGAATTGGTTGACTCTTTCGAAGGCGAAGATCGGGGAGATCGGACAGGTAAAGCTTGGGGAGATCGAACAGAGTTCAACGGCTCCTCAGACTTAATGATGACCTGCTCTGTAACCTCAACCTTTTGAGTAGGCTTTTTATGGCTCAGCCATTGCAAGAAGTCGTCTTGGCCATCATTCATTGGACGAGATGGGTAGCAAGTAGGAGCCATGGTTGTTCCAACGATCTGAGATGGTGTGGTGTTGTTGTGAAATTGTGTTGTAGAAAGTTGGGAAGTTTGAGAAGAAATACCTCGGAGGTGTGGAGATGTCTGGTGAATTGCCATTTGTGGTGGTGAAACCTGGACAGAACCGCGAAGGTGAGGAGGAGTGGATTGAACTTGGGAAGGGACAACTCTATAATTTTGAGGCTGAACCAATTTCGAGACGGTAGGACTTGTAAGCTGGACAGGCCGATGGAGGTGGGGAGGAACGACAGTCTGCTTTTGGCCTTGACCCAGCTCCAGCTTTAGGGCAGCAGGAATTGCAGCCGGAACGGAACCGCGAAGGTGAGGAGGAACGTATTGACCTTTTGGAGGACCGGTAGCATGGGCTTGTAGGGTAGGAGAAGGACTAGCAGATTTGCGGCCTTGAGAGTGGGGAGGGGCGGAGCCTTGAACTTGCTGCGAGGCAACGCTACCGCGAAGGGAGTTCAAGTCAGACGGCGACACGACCGCAGTGGTCTGACCTTGAGGAACAGTACTCTGAGTTTGTGGCTGGACCGACTTGAAGCCTGGCCTGAGATGTAGAAGATGTGGTGGGAGATAGCCTGATGGTTGGCTTGGTTGGGGTCGGGTATCAACTGTTTGAGGCAGTGTTAGCTGAGATCAGGAAGCTAGAGAAGGGATTTTACCCGGAGCAGCAACACTGTGAGCTTGAGTTTCGACCAACGTGACGCCTGGCTGGAGACGTTGCTGTGAAGGGGCGGAGGTTGAATATTGCTGAGCTGGCGGAGCGACAACTGCGACTGGAACGGCCTTGACAGCTTGTTGCCCGGCGATCTTGTTCTGGAGCTCCGAAGAGACAGCAGCTGGGGCAGGTGCGACCGCGATGACTGCAACAGAGATCTCTGCAGTGGGAGGCGGAGTTGCTGGAGGCGTCGCCAATACACCTGCAGAGACGACTGGAGCCTCGGCTTTGCGCTCAATTGCTGCCGGTGGCGATGGGCCGATCTTTATACCTGCCTTCGCAGCCTTGCTGAAGAAGTCGCGGGCTTCCTGGCTCATAGCGACCTTGATTGGAGCGGTTTTGACGCGCTTGTTATATTGGGGACTTGCCCACTACACGATATGTTAGCTCTGACACTATGGGAAAGAAGCTGGATAATGAAACGCGGGCTTCATTGGAGCATGAGTTGGGGTGAAATGCGGTACCAGATCGGTCTGCGGACCAACCGGGAACAATTCTTACCTTGGAATCCCGCAGACCACCGCGTCCCATTGCAAACAGTCCGTCAGCGACAGTAATAGCAAGCTCTTCCTCGGCAAGCTGTTCCTGGGTCCTAAACCCAAGTCAGATATCGTGGTATCACTGCGAGGGTTGGGATTGGAGACCTACTTTGGCTTCATAGGCTCCAGAGGAACATATTTAGTCTTTCGTGGCGGTGGTGTCTTCGGCGGCGTCTTTGCGAACCGAAGCATCTTGGCGGTATTGATTGAGATTGCAAGTCTGTAATGAGAGTTGCAAATGCAGTTCTACGTGTGGGGTAACCCGTGGAGATGTTTGCGAGTAAGTTGTGCGAGTCTGAGGATCAAACGGAGACCAGCGGAGGGCAAGATTTTACATAATTTCGTCCTCTAAGTGCAGCGCTAGCATACCAACCTCCTCCTTTTTGAAGCACAATAAAGAGGGCTTAAGCGAGTGAAAATCGTTGCTGTCGCCGCCAAAAGCGGGATGGAATCAACTGCAAATGCCCAACGGAAAGCGAGATCGGGAGATTGGTCGTCGCCAGTAAAGTTGACAGCGGCAATTCAAGCGGAGTATAGAAACGGTATTCAGTTGCACAAGACCTTGGATACAGTTTAATCACCAGGTCTGGGTGCACCGAAGCCCGCTGCGAGGCTGCGATACAATATCGGGGCGGTGGGGCACTGGCGGTTTGTTGACTTTGATGTTCTGAATCTCTTGCGACAATGTACTCCAAATACACAATTCAACACATAAGCTGAACCGCATCCATAGTTTCGGATCAATGATATCCGAAATAGAGACCAACTTGATCGTCATCGAGATGATACCGGTCGCTAATCGATTTGTGTACTTCAATGTCGCCAGCACTCTTGCGACAACGATTCCAGTAATTGACGTCCTGAAGCTACCGTGCTAGAACAGCAGAATACGATGTTTGATTCAACATTGATCCTGCAAATCAGATCAGAACATACTGATTAATGGGTAAGGCGTCCATACACTTCAATCGTGATATTATCAAAGTTTTCCAGAGGCCAGGACTTTGGGCTTGGATGTCCAGAGGACCTCAAGTCATTGCGAAAATCAGACGTACCCCAATAGACTCTGGACACCAAGATTGTCGAAAGAAAAGCCAATGGCTGTTCAAGCAAGGGGCAGAGGGGCTGCATGCAACTCGATGCCCCAGGGCCTCCTGTGCGTTGGCCTCCAACAGGAGTGAGAATTCAAATGTACAAGACTCAAGGATCAAGTTGGAAGACAGAATTTTCTATGAAGTGGAGCGAGTAATAACACCTTGGGTGTGTGAGGTGTGCTGCCCTCGAAATTGGTAGGAGCGAACAGCAAAATGCACTTGTTCTGATCGCAGTTACTGCCTACTGCAGGTGGATCAAATAGGAACCAATCGTGAGCCAGAGAAAGCCATAACTGTATAAACACGCCTTCAAATTCAATGCAGGATAAAGCTGGGCAAGTTGGCAGAAGTGCCTAGAGAAATGGATGAGGCTCCTAGGTAGGTAGGAAATGGACGTCGTTCTAAACCACGTGACCAACATAAGTGACCAGTCACTTGTTTGTGGTGTTGTTGCCGAAGCCGTCCGCCATTTCTTGTCCACAACAAATTCATGACCCGACAAAATGCTGTCAATTCTGCGGAAAGCAAGATTGAAGGATAAGGAAATGAGAATTTTAATGCTGTGAGGCACTTTGCCCATGTTTCTCAGAGAAAGTGCTAACAAACAGGGGCAGCGGCCTCGACAATGCAGGGAAAACAACAATTGTGAAAAGGATCATGAACGAGGACGTAAATACCGTGAGCCCTACGCTTGGCTTCATTATCAAGACTATTGATTATAAAGGGTAAGGAGCCCAAGAACGAATATCTCTACACCATGCTGACTTTTTGCAAAGCTACAAGCTCAACATCTGTGAGACCTGTCAGACCAGTTTTGGGCTTTGCTGACACTTATAGGGGATGTCGGTGGCCAAAAGACACTCCGGTCATATTGGCGTAATTATTTTGAGAAAACAGATGCCCTGATCTGGGTGGTGGATGCGACTGATCGATTGCGTATCGATGACTGTCAGCAAGAGCTTCATGGCTTGCTGCAAGAAGAGGTTTGCATTTTTACAAGTTCGTTCAGACACTCAGCTTACCCAAGAGACAGAGATTATCCGGGGCAAGTTTGCTCGTGTTTGCAAACAAAACAGACGTGAATGGGTGTATGCTTGAAGAGGAGATCCAGGAGGTTCGTCATGTAGTGTCGTCAAAGAGGCGCACGCTAACTCGAATGCTGCAAGGGGCTCCAACTTCACGGGATCAAAACACACAAATGGAAAATCATACGGTGCAGCGCCATCACAGGAGAGAATCTTCAGGAAGGTCTAGAGTGGGTTGTAGAAGACGCGAAAGCAAGGCTTTTCCTTTACTAGAGCAGCGCATTGTCCTCAGGGAAAAAGAAGGGAAGTTAACTTTGACTTTGCATGCTGGCATGGTCTTGGGTGGGCTTGCAAGGAACCGCGTTCCAATGTCAGCTCGCACGACAGCAGGTAAACAGAAGCGGCGGGAAGCTGGAGGAGGGATCCTGCAACATTTTTGGATCCACGGTTGGGCATATCGCGATCTATCCCGGGAATTAGCATGATGGCCAAAATCTGACAGACCTTCAAATAGCATTGCAGTGGGCCTCTTGAAGGCCCAGGAGTGCTTGAAACGAAACTTTTTGGATGACCGAAGCGAAAGGCTCTAGCCCAGGTCCCCAGGCCGTCCCATGCAAGATCGTACTTGCTTTACTCCCTCCCTCAAAACGCACTCCACCCGCTGGCGGATTAATTGTGACTGGTCCTGTGCTCGAGCATGGTTATGGGTTTGACGATTTTGTAAACAAATACTGTATCCTACAAAACTCCCTCTTCCAGCAATGTCTTCCCAAGAAGCCCAGCAAGGTTCCGAGGACGTCAATGACTTCCTGTTGCGCATCAAAGAGCTCTCCCACAGAAGAGATTCCGAGGACGAAGAGCGCAACCGGAAACTGGAGGAGGAGATCCTGCAAGGCCGGGCAGAAAGACAGGCTCGGAGGGCTGGTATTCAATCCCACTCATGTACTCTGGGGCGCTCGCTGTGTGACAGATCGTCTTGGTTTGGGGTACCTGGCTGACACTCAGATATTCAGAGCGCGCCAGATCCATTTCCCCTACCAAGTCCTCTCCTGCTAGTACGCCGACTGCATCGAGAGCATCTGCGGTGCCTATAAATGCTCAGTCCCAATCGTCGTCCCCAAAAGTCGAACCGAAGGCGGATACCGAGCCCCAACGCGGGATGGGGGTTAACGACGACGCGATGGACCGATTGATGGGCTCAACATCTCCAACGAAGGAAAATACTTCTCCCTTTGATGCTGATCGCGTCATAACCGAGTCGGACTTCAAGCGGAACGTCTCCGTAAAACCTTCGCCCTCAAGTGCCATGCCCTCAAGAAATTCACCCCTCTCCTGGCAACGACGTCCAAATTCCCAATCCTCTGATCGCGTACAGAGCCGCCCCCTCTCTATGCTCGCTACAGAAAACGCTGCACGATCACCTCGAGCCACGCCCGCGCCTGAAGTCTCGCCGACCGCAGAGCCCACGAGAGAGCAGATCGCACAGTCACTCGCCTCGAAAGACCCCGCCTGGTTTCGACAAACTGCAGACAGGGGATTGAATTCGCCAGCATACAGGAAGAATCAAGTGGAGGACGAGGAGAGATCGGATCACGGATCGAATTCTTCTCGAGTACAAATGCCAGGGATGTTGCGACAATCCTCAGAACCAGACAAGGTGGGGGAGGAGGTGGCAGATCGACCTAGCTCACCCTCCAGGAGCAGTGTTTCGTACGGCAGTGGCTCTCGTGCGTCGTTCCAAAACAGTGGTAGACTTCCTGGTATGGGTTCTCCCATGCCAATGAGTCCGGCGCAGAGACTCGATCCCCCCACGGAACCTAAGTCTGAAGGTCGTGGTCTTGCCATGTCTCCATCTCAAGGTCGAATATCGCCGGACAGAATGGACAGGCCACCATCTCCAACGAAAGGCATGGGTGGATTCGTACAAAGTGCTATGATGAAGAGATCTGATAGCGTAAACAAAAGATGGAGCGTTCAATCGCCTCCTGGCTTAAGCAGGGGCAATTCTATGGCCAGCAATCGCAGCAGTGTTATCGAGCCTACCACAGCTTCTTCACTAGGCAACATTGTCAATCCTACAGTCCGAGAACAGAAGCCGAGTAGCTTGAGCCGAGAGACTTCACCACGCCCTAATTCAAGGCCTTCGTCAAGCCATAGCAATACCACCCTCATTCAAGAGCGACCTGGCACTTCAAACTCGATGAAGAGCACAATGACAACATCGACCACTAATGATGGATTCGTTAAGCCTGCTCTACCACCCTCCCGAACCCAAACACCTCTAGGGGTCAAAACCAATCAGCCTGAGGATTCCGAAAAACCCACCAGACGTGAGACAACACCACCTACAAGCCCATCGAAGACAATGGATCCAAGGCGATGGAGTCCCACAAAATCCAGTTGGCTGGAGAGCGCGTTGAACAAGCCAGATTCTCCAAAGCCAAAAGCTGTACCACCACCTCAACAGCCTGCTTGGATGGCGGAAATCAACAAGGCAAAGCAGAAAGGAAGTGTCGATCTGGGTAGAAATACGACTGGTGCTCCAAAGCATGAGGTCAACATTGGTGGGTTGATGAGATCTCCGCCCCCTGGTGGCATCACGAAACCTGTGAGTATAGGAGGCCTCCCAGCTGGATTCGCGGCAGGAACAGTATCTAGGAACAAGGGTGAAAACGCCTCTCCTGAAGCCAGAGACTCTCCAAAGCCAAGCTATTCTATCGACTCTGCTGCAAGATCATCGCCAGCAAATGGAAAATCCAAACCCGAGACTCCTCCCAAGAAGGATTTCCGTGCGAATCTCAAACCCCGTGCACAACCGGCAGACACAGGCGGTTCCAACGAGCCGGAGTTCAAGAATGTATTCGGCCAACTACGACGTACCAAGACCCAGAATTATGTCGCCCCTGATGAGCTCAAAGCCAACATTACCCGCGGGAAAGCTGCTTTGAATCTTACTGGTGGCCCAAAGAAGACTGAGCGTGTCGATGAGTTCAAGGATGCAATCTTGAAGAAGAAGGAAGACTTCAAGAAGGCACAGAGCGAAGGAAAAGGAGTTACCAGATCTGCTAGTGGTGGAAGTCAAGACGCTCCACTACCAGAAGCTATTGCGAAACGTAGAGCTTTGGGCAGATCTGACTCCATCATCTCGGAAACAGGTAGCTTGGAGTTGAAGCCTCGAGCTTCGGAGTCTCCAAAGCCAAGTCTCGTGAAGGAAGAGAGCGCACCCGGTCGGCTCCAGAGCAAGGAGACTCCAGCCAGCAAGCTCGCTGGTCGATTGAATCCGGGGCTTGCTGGATTGTTAGCAAGAGGACCGCCTCCTATAGCCAGTGAAGGTCGATCGTCCAGTCCTGCTCAGTCTCAGCGTACTGCCAGTATCAGCACTTCCACTTCCGAGCCTGCTGAGCCTGGTCCTCAGCTCACACATATGACAAAGGGTCGTGCTCGTGGTCCTCGAAGAAAGGCTCCCACGAGCACCCCTTCTGCTTCGAGTACTACTGACAGTGTAGCTGAGAAGCCAGCAGTCGTAGCAGAAGCTCCTAAGCAGTCCTCTCCGATCGAGATCAAGACCACGCCGAAAGTACTGGATCGCATTCAATCGCCGGTAAAAGACTCGGATCGTGCTCCATCTCCAGCTAAGGATCTTGGTCGCGCGCCCTCTCCAGCCAAATTCGAAGGCCGTCCTCGATCTCCGACCAAAGTTCTGGATCGTCTCCCCCAATCGCCAACGAAGGATGCCGACTCTCCAGTATCGCAATCATCTTCTCCTCGCAAGTTAGATATGAAGAGAAGATCACAATTTCTTCAGGATGCTGCGAAGCAGGACCTCAAAGCACAGTTGGACTCCCCCAAGCCACTGTCTCCTACGAAGAAAGCTAATTCCCCCGAGATTCCTGTAAAACCAGAAGTACCAGAAACTATCGTCAAACAGGCCCCTTCGCCGAAGCCGAAACCCAGCACACCTATCAAATCACCTTCTCTATATAAATCTTCTGTTCGGTCACCCGTCACATCTCCAGTCGAATCCCCAGAAACCGCAAGATTCCGTCCCCAGCCACTATCACCAAAAAAACCTACGCCAGTCGAGCAACCGTCCTCGTCGCACAAAGCAGTGGTTCCTTCTCCGGAGAAGGTTGATCGCGAACATACTGTATCCGTTAAGAATGCTACATCGCTATGGGGCTCATCTTCAATCTCAGCCGATACTCCTCCACGTGCCCGATCTCCTATCAAGCTCCCAACTCACGAGGATGAGAAGGCTGCCATGGTCGGCGCTGGCTTGCGGCCTGCCAGCCCTGTCAAATCAAACGCAGCTATCGGTCTTGGAATCCAAGCTCGAGCTCGCCCACTTCCTACCCCACCAGCAAAAGGTCCAATGTCTCCACCTCCGAGCGCAGGTCCTAGATCAGCTGGCTTTTCCAAGAAGTCTTTGGATATATCAGTACCTCAAGCATCCGAAGCATCTCAATTGCTAGGTGATTTCTTTGGAGGGAACCGTCAACATTCCGAGTATTCGGTCGACACAGCTGAGCTTTTATCCTCACGGCCTGATGCAGGTGACAGGATTGAGACCCTGCGGGCTTCTCTCTACCAATTCTCGAACGATGGGAAGAAACAAGAGGTTCCTAGCCACCAAGAGAGAATTCTCTTCGAAGGGAATCTCTATCTCTGTAACCATACCTTTGAGAATGCTGCAGGAAAGAAAGTTACCGAATCATATTTCTGGCAGGGTGACAATGTTCCTAGTTCTGTTGTGGACGACATTGGAATATTTGCCCAGAGAGAAGCTAGGAGTGCCGGGGGGAAGCTGATCAAGATCCGCCAAGGCAAAGAGACTCCAGAGTTCTTTCATGCTCTGGGTGGAATTATCATTATTAGAAGAGGCTCGTCTAATAAATACGACTCGCTCGCTCCTCACATCTTGTGCGCCAGAAAGCACTTTGGACAGATAGCTTTTGATGAGGTTGATTTCTCACCCGCTAGTTTATGTTCTGGGTTCCCGTATCTGATTTCAGCGCAATCCGGCAAGGCGTATTTATGGAAAGGAAAGGGCAGCGGAATCGATGAGCTCAGCTGTGCCAGGCTGATTGGTATGGATTTTGGTCTAACTGGCGAGATTGAAGAGGTTGAGGATGGTAACGAGCCCGCATCATTCTTGCAAATCTTTGGGAACGGTGCCACCATCCCCCAGTCTGCTGATCATTGGCGCATGAAGCCTAATTACAACAAATACTGTGGACGGCTGTTCGTCGCGGACTCAACAGCCAGATCCCAGGTAAGCACCCTCCGGGCCTGTTTCACATCAGGACATACTAACGAAAACAACAGATTACTGAAATTAGCCCTTTCTGCCAAACCGACCTCTCTGCTACTAAGATCTACGTCCTCGACGCCTTCTTTGAAATCTACATCATCATCGGCTCCAAGTCGCAATCCCAGTACCCCGCTTTCCAGAACGCCCTCAACTTCGGTCAAGAATACGGCATCCTTGCTGCCGGTATGGAAGACCGGCCGTTCGTCCCAGTCACTACTGTTGTTCTAGAAGGTGTGCCTAAGGATATGAAGAGCGTTTTTAGGAAGTGGATAGACCGTCTATCGATTACGTTGTATAACCCTCCTGAGGGAGGACTGCAGCGTGGAAGGAGTCTGAGGGTTGTGCCGTTGACGGCGGCGTTGGAGGCAACAAGGAGTCCGTGATGTTGATGCGCGCGTGATTGGTGAGGCATGTGAATGTTTATGGTTGATGATGATGCATGCTTGCTTGCTTGATGGTTGGATTGTGGTTATTGTATCTGTTCGTATTGCTTCTGTACATACTAGGGAGGTTTCTCTGTGGGACTGGTGTCGCCGTGATGCTGATGCCGGGTCCATGGATAGTAGCATAATGATCGATCGTTTATACTGTATTTTCCTTTGGTTTAGATCACTTTTGTCTTCACGGAGAAAGAGGCGTTGATGCAGTGCCAACATCCTCCAATACAAAGCTCGGTGATGTTGGAAAGGTGGTAGATACATCTCCTGCATGGTGAGTTGGGAGTCCCATCTTGCCGAAACCGGAAGTGAAGGTCTCGAGTCGCCCATATACGGAAAGAGCAGGCGGACGGGCAGAATCTCGCTTATTCTTCTTCAGGAGCCCTTCAAGGTAGCTTTCTGCCCTCGAGCAACAACCATGTCCATCGATGACGACGCGTAGCACAGCATCTACGGGAATTGTGTGTATCAAAGACGCGTAGTGATTTGGAGGAGGTAAGTCTCTATTCCCTTGTTGATTCGAGGAATTTCGGGCTGATCGGATGGCAGGCAAGAGACACCCTCACTGTGTTCGAATGGGAACCATACAACCATACAACATGGCGACGAGTACGAAAGAAAGGCTGATCGCAGATGTGGGAAACGAAGACCGGCATGAAGACCCGTATCTAGTATGTAAAATTTGCTTCGCTACTCCCTGTCACCATGTCAATGTGCTAACAGCTGATGGTAGTTTGACCTAACCTCCTATTTTAGAATTACCCCATGGGAACAATCTTCCAGCACCGATGGCCAAGAGACAGTTTCCGACGAGCCCGAATTCACCCTTTTCCCTAGCCTTCCGATTGAGCTGCGTCTGAGGATTTGGAGATATGCCCAACCTGAACCTCACGTTGTCGACATCATTTTCAACGAGAAATCTCCAGATAAGAGTATGTCGACGGCAGCTCCACCTGTTCTGCTATTTGTCTGTCGGGAATCAAGAGCAGAGACATTGAAGATATATAAGCTCCTCTCGCGAAGCATGAAGTCGAGCGCCACAGATCTTTACCGCCGCATCTACATCAACCCATTGGTGGACACTCTTCACTTCGCTGATGATTGGAGGACTGCATCTCAAGATCTCACCGCGTACATTCCACTAGAAAGCATCGTCTCGTGGCTGAATGAGGATCTCATCAAGACGCAGAAGCACCTAGCTTTAGGTCTTGCAATGCTAGATGCCAATATCCAAGCTGCATCTCATCCAACTGCCTTCTCAGCTATGGCTAAATTTCAAGCGCTCGAATCTCTGATGGCAGTTATTTCCCCGAAACGCCGACAAAGATGTGCAAATGAGATCGTCGATCCCTATGGCCTGAGGCGACCCACTCCACCACTTCTTGCTCCTGATGAAGATGCACGGTTCGCTATCTACCTCTCTCCAGATGTGCGATATGCAAAGCCAGTGTCGGAGGGCGGAGATCCATATTACACTGAAATTGACGAAGTACTGAATCTTCAAGGTGGTGAGGATAGGATGCAGGAGCTCGAGGATTTGCTTGAAGAGATGCAAGATGAGCTGGAAGCGGTCTATATTGATCATCCAAAGTGGAGAATGCCTTATACGGGCGTTGCAGCTTTGCATTGAGATTGATGGTTCTTGTTTGAGAGAAGATGAGTGGGTAGGGGTATAGCTGAACATACTGTGCAGAATTATGACGTGGCCTATGGTGTACGCATTGCTGAGAGTTATGGCAAGCTTGCAGATCTATTGCATGTATCAACACTAATTGAGAGCTTATTCAAGTCTTCACCACAGTGGCAATGTAACCAAAGTTTGAACACACCTCAGAATGTGGAGCAAATGATTTGCTACATCTAGATCTCCTCTCTATTGCTCGACCAGCGTTTCTCTTTGGATCTGGTAGCATGGAAAAGCAGAACGTTCTTATGAAGAACGTGTTTCGAGCACTCTTTGCCATTTATCATTACCATCAAGCCTGCTTCTGTTCCAAACAACCTCCGCAGCATATCCAGCTCGTCGCCTCAACAAGACAAGTTCTCAAAGACCTATCCATCCGCCAGGCATCTACCAAAACCAGCCCTTCTTCCTCTCCTCCTTAACGAGCACCTTCTCCACAATAACACGCTCATCCAAACCCTTATTAATAATCTCCAACGCCTCCTCCCCCTTCGGAATATCCCTCGTGATATTCTCATACCCATCCTCGGTAACCAGTACATCATCCTCGATTCGCACCCCGCCAACAGGATAATACTTCTCGAGCAGGGCTTGGTTGATGTATTTAGAGATGCGCTCGTTTTGTAGCCAGACTTCTTCGATGGCGTAGCGGTTGAAATAGCTGGGAGATGTCAGTTACAACCTCAGATAAGATTGTGTGGGGTAGGACTGGGTGAGTTGGAAGTTAGTGGGTGGTCGGTGGGAGAGAGGCTTACATTCCAGGCTCGACGGTGATGACCATGTTTGGGGCGAGAATTGGTGCTGCGAGCATGCTGGGGTTTTCGGTCATGAGGGAGAAGATGTTCGATTCGGTTATTTGGGTTGAGCTGAAATTCTTGCTTAGGAGGAGATTACCGCCATCTCCAACGTCGTGTGTTTCGAGACCGAGGTAATCTGCGAAGGTTAGCCGACTGATCTATGGCAGTGTAGGATAGGTCACTTACGTCCTAGCCCATGCGGCAAGAAGGCAACAGATGCGCTTGCAGAACGAATCTCTTCATACGATCCATTGTGCAGAAGACCAAGTTCCATCAGACCTTCTGTTGCAATATCGTGAGCTCTGGCGTTGATCTTCCTGTAATCGGCATTCGGCTTGACCATCTCTATACACTCTTCTTGCATTCTCGCAACAAGATCATAGATCTGCTTCGCCTCGACACTATACTCTCCAGAAATTGGGAACGTTCTCGTGACGTCGGAAGCATAGCAGTTCCATTCACATCCCGCGTCTAAGCAGACCAGCTGTCTGCCCTGTAAAGATTCGTTATTCTCGCTGTAGTGGAGAGTGCTTGCGTTTGGTCCAGACCCTGCGATGATCCCATACGCTTGCTGTTTTGCTTGGTGGGCAACGCATGTTGCCATGAACACGGCTTCGATATCAGACTCGTTCTTCAGTGTTTTGAGATATCTGAGGACGTTTACGTGAGCCTTTGCCGTAATGGAGCATGCTTTCCTGATCATCCTGATCTCATATGAGCTTTTGATGACTCTAGCTGCGTCCATAGCTAGAATTAGTCGCGTGCTGTCGAATCTGACTTTCTTCTTGCTTTCGGGCAAGGGTCTGAATATTCTGGAAGCGAAAGGCTCATTGTATTTGTGAAGTAAGAAGACCGTTGGTGTCTTCTCAACATAAATGAACTTCTGAACGTAATCATCGAGTCTGTTGATGTAGTCTACGTGGTCGAAATCATATTTTGCTTTGACTTCTTCTCGGCTAGGACTTGAGCCGTTGTAGATTACTCGGAATCCACTGCTTGTGGGTGGTATCCAAGCACATAGTTGATCACGAGCAAGGTCAAAAGTAATGATACAATCGGAGTTTGGTAGACCACTGAGGTAGTAGAAGTATCGACGTTGGCGAAAGACTACGGGCTCATCTGAATCCTCATATTCTTTTGATGGGGTTCCAGGTAAGAACAAAAGACCGTTCTTGGCATCGAGATGTTTGGCAACTGATCTGGCATGTCTTTTGGCTAAGAGGTAGATATATGTTAGTACTTCTTAGATCTGACCAAAGAGATTCATAAACGAAAGCGAGCATCGCTGCATGGATCTGGCGCGAAGTTCGAGGAAAGCCAAACTTGAGGATTGGATGGAAAATGCATGGTTCAAATCTGACTAAATAGGACAGAGACATACCTGGATATATGTCAGCTCGTGTCTTGCTTATAGACCTGTAAGGACGAATTAGCGAAGAGAACAAATTCATTTATGAGGGGTGAGTTTACACGACATCCCCAATGTCTTCCACACCAAAGCTCCAATCACTATCTCGTGAAGCTGGTCTCTCATCCATCATATCAACTTCGCTGGATTCCATCGTATCCTGGGACCCAAATAACTTCGAAAAGCGTCAAATTGGTTGCAGTTCGAGAGTGGGTAATGAGCGAGGTTGGATTTGGCTCGGCGCAGGGATGTCACGGGCCGGTGGCTTTGGGGGAACAAATCATGTGATTAGTCTCGGCAATGTGTTCAAGTTCCTTCGTACCTAGAATGTTCCTCCCTTTCGTTACACCTCCTGAGCTGTTCTACGTTGCGAATTCTTCCAAAGATGTCAAGAATCTTGCATTCGGACTATCGCATTAGCAATAGTGAAATAACTTAGACATTGACTATACTATTAGCTATGTCGAACAAAAGTCGAATACCCTAGGGCTCAACGTACGGCCGAGGCTTCGGAACATCAAGGTTGGAGGTTTGAGCAGCTTCATCAAACCGTTTGACAGGATAACCTTGATCTAATGTCTTTGAGAGATACGCCATGAGATCCGAGATTCTCGGACCTGCAGGAGTCAGCTCAATGTTCAGAACCAATCCGATCTCAGCTGTCGTGGTAGATATGCTACACGCAGCTGACTTGACTTCGGTGTGAGTGGTAGATTGCTGACAAAAAATTCCGACTGAGGGTTAGCGAAGAACAGAAGAAATCGACCGTCTGTGCCCTTCTCTCAAGCATTGACATCTACTAGGAGATATCGAAGTATATCACCATGAGATTTTGTGTTGAGAATCGGCAAGTGCGGTTTATTTGCTCAAGTCAAGTCCGCTGATTCATGGTACTCAAAGTCCGGCTATGAGGCACGATATTTTGATTATCAATTGGTGCTCTCGAAGCCACTGCTAATCAAGATGCTCCGTAAAGGAACATGGAAATTCTTTTGGCCTGTTCTACCGAATTCTTTCTAAATGGTGTATTCTTTGCAAAGTTCCCCCTCTACCTCTACTTCCCTACACGGTCTCATGCGGGTGCTTCTTTCTCTGTTCCTCATTAAAACAGTCTGTTTTCACAACCAAGCTGTTCTGACTTCCGTCAAAGCTTGCCCTCACATCCCTCTGCAAATAGACCGTCCGCTCGATCTTGATATTTCCTCCCGATCCTCCAATTGTGTTTCTCTTGTTTGCGGCAGAGCTTTCTGAATCAATGTGGCTTTTATTCCCTCCTCCAATTCCACTCTTCATTGCAAAATTGCCGTCGTAGTTCGCATCGGAGAGGTTGTTCATTTTTGAGCGATTGCCGCGAGTGCTGATGTTCGAGAGCAAGCCAGGAAGTATGCGCGTGATGAGAGGCTTGATCGAAGGTAGAGAGGCGCAGGCAATCGCAACATTGATTTCGATTCCAGACCAGATTCCTGCATTCACACCGTCCACTATTCTGTGTTAGTTGGCGCAGGCACTTTCGCATAGGGCAGCTTACATGTGGTGTCTGTGGACACAGATATTTCGTACAGACTCTTCAGTCGAATGACACTGGTAACACAGACAAAGGCGCCAAACCCAAAGACAAACATAAGTCCGATCTTTTGCCTTTTAGGTAGTTGCAGTTGTTTCAGAAGCGGCATTGGAATTGAGAAGATCATGATGTCAGTCGCGATGTTGAGTGCCGCGTTTGAGAACCAGAAAGCTGTCTTTTCCATGCAGTGTACTGTGATTCCGGTATTCCAGAAGTTGGAAACTGGTATGCACATGAAGGTCGATCCTACGCGAGAGTCTCGTTAGTGATGTTCCCCCAATGTCTCTCGAAGAACGATTGGCTTGGTGTTCGCATACCAAAGACTGCCCAGCAGCCGTAAACAATCAAAACTCCGATCATAATGTTACAAAGCCTGACAACTTTCTGCGTCGTAAATATGCGACGGTATTGACAGACGATTGATATTTTCGTTAATACGAGCGCGAGATTGTAGGTTGGAATAGTTGCCCACAAGCACTGCGCACAGGTTATTGATACGCTCGATCAAAAGCTAGATGCCTGGAATGCATACCTGCAAGAACTTGGTAAGTGTCGCTTGCGAAAGAGACAAAAATGGTCGACCGAGACCATTTTGAATCTCTAGATGCTCATTAGAGACTTTTCTTTCAGTTTCTCTCGATCGCGAAGTTTTGACTTACGGAAAAAGATGACTATACAGAAGGTAATGGATGCAACCTATCGCGAGTCAGTCACTTCCTCGAAGACTTGGAAAGAGAGCAGACCATTGCTCCTGCCATGAGATAATCATCTTCAAGAACAGAACCATCAGCTTATCTTCTATCAATTAATTGTATGAGTGAAGTGACAAACCTGCTCCAGCATTTTTGATCAACACAATGCGTGTGTACAGCCTGAGACACACGACCGTAAAGGCTATTGTGGTGAACAAGAGACTGGTCACCACCGCTGGGACGCAAGCAGGGACGACTTCGAACATGATTACCACTGATATTTCGTCACTCTGCGAAATGATGAGTGGATTGAAAGGTGTGGGGAGAGCGATGAACTTATTGTTGATCGATGCCTCATCTGACTCTCAACTGACGTGTCGAGGGGACAACAGTACAGCCTTCTTCACCAGTGGGTTATGTCTCGCCGATTCAAACACACCCCTTTCTACAGGTATAACATGCAGGTACGAAGTTTCTGGCTCCAGTTATTTTCAAAATCCTCCGTATAGGTCAAGGGTCCTGGTGGTCTCATTCGTCTCAATCTAGAAGGAGCTCCTCCGAGCCCTGCGAATCAGTTCATACAGCTTAATCCAATCATCCAACCCCGTTCTCTCCTAAGGAATCAACAGAATCCGCTTATTTCACGTATGCATTAATAGTTCCTCCTCGTCCCAGAATTGTTGAGCAGGGATGTGGTCTTCCTTGTTGAAACGTCGCTCGACGGCGTAATATTCCTTCTACAAGCCCGGATTATGATTCTATAGGCTGATTTACAGGTTATAATCCTTGCTCTTTAAATCTCGGGCCAATGGGTGGGCATGGGTTGACATTTTCGACTCATGCTCGATCTTCTATGCTGCATGAGCGCGACGGCCGAGTGGCAACCGGGCTCACCGGTGTCACGACTCGCCAATTCGAAAGTTCAAATCTGGGGTCAAATGATCGATGCGTCGTTACTTTGTTTTCAAGAAAGTTGTGTCCGTTAGGTTAGCACTCAAACATTGCGAGCTATAACTTAAACTCAAAAAAGTACAACTCTGAGCTTAATTTCAACCACATCATGAAGGCAAAATCGAAACAAGATCTCTGGGGAATAGCTTGACCCCCACGAGAATGCAAGGTCTGTTTGATGAGACGAGTTCCCATAAGAGGTCCATGGTTTCTTTTCCAAAGGATGCTACTAATACTGGGCCACTTCCGGCGTGGAGACCTTGTTTTTAAACCCCGGTGATTCTTCGCTTCTCCATCAGCCAGTCACAGGAGAAGCTAGCTTTCTTCAACGGCCCAGAGCGGAAGGCTTGATTTGCCCCATGCAAGAACTCAATTCATGCCCCCATGTCAGTGTCTGTGCCCCGGACGCACAGCTGTGGAACTGTTTGATATTGCGCGAGTGCGGCATGAAGTGGCCGGCCCGATGTTGCATTCCCCGAATACCTGCTGGCTGTTGAGTGGCTGGGGAGGCTCCGAGGTGTCTCGTGCAAAGAGGGTCTTCTTTCTCGTACGAGTAGACTCGGTCGGCCTGGACGTGAGACCTACGGCAAGTTTACCAGGCACTATGAATATTGACTACTTTGACATGTTTTCACGTCACATTTCAACTTTTTGAATTTGCTCGCTAAAGCCAGATCGGATTGTCTAGAACTGGTAACCAGTTCTGTAGGTTCCTAAGCTATAGAGAGTGCAATTACAAGTAACACGATGACACGATATACCATCGAGAGCCAGTGGAGCTATCTACAGGCTAAAAGTTTTTACGACTTGGTAGAATATAGATCTTCCTCCTTCTCTGCCGGTGCATCGATGCGCATGTTGAACTCTTTCACTGGGTCGACTAAGAAGATGGCGGCTTTGAAAACTGTTAGATTCCACATCGGGAGAAAGGAAGATAGTAGTGACTTACCAATGGCAGCAACAACTGTGAAGCAGCCTGCTGCGACCCAGACATATCTGAATCCAATACTGAATGCCTCAAATAATCCGCCAACACCTGCACCAATGATCTCCGGGGTTACACCTGGAATGCCAGGTAGAGAAGCAGTGTCGCTGTGAGCGAGAGCGCCGATGAAATCTGGTAGAGAGGAAGGTGGAAGTCCCAGAGGTAGAACAGCTCCGGCAATTTTGGACCCGAGGTTGCCAGAGAATTTTCCAGTGAAAATGGCGTTGTCTAATATCAAAGTGATCAGTTCAAGTTTAAGGGAAAGGATTCTAGTCAAGGGCTTACAGATTGCGAGACCAATACTTCCACCCAAAGACCGCACACCAATCAACAAACCACTGGTGATGGAAATCATCTCTGGAGGAGTGCTCAATTGTGCAGCAGTGATGATTGCACATAACGCTATTCCAAGACCAGCACCAAGTAGTACTGGATATCCCCAAACGGCATCGGAAGAACCTGGAGTGCTTGTTGCCATACAGATGAAGAATGCAATCATGAAGCAGAATGCAAGTACAGTCGGGAACCGAACCTGCCTTGTAGTGGAACAGTACACACCGGCCAGGACAGCAGATAATGCGTACAGGATGAAGTTGATTCCATATCGGATACCTGTTCGCAGAGGATCGGTCTCGTACAACACACTGACCTGGAATGCGAAATAGTTGTTGGCAGCGAAGAAGGAAAGTCCTTCAACGAACACACAGACCAACGCAATCACGAAGTTCCATCCGTTCTTGAAGAGATCGTGGTGGAACATGCCATCTCGTTTGAATTTTGTTTCGTAAACGACCAAGCACAAGATCAGGACGATACCGATGATGAATGGGGCGAGGATGTGTGCATCGGTCCAGCTGAACGGGTTCTGAGACCAAGAAAGTCCCATGCTGAACAAGACCAATCCAGAAGTAAAGAGGAAGTATCCAACCCAGTCGAGTTTTCGCAGTTTCTCGCCATTGGTAAGTCCGATCTGGGATTTCTGTGGAGGTGGGTTGTAGAGGACGGCGCTGGACAGCGGTTAGTAAGTTCCTCGCAAGAATTGATCTCTCGGATGTTCCACAGAAATATAGGAAGAAGGAGAACACTTACCAAAGTGCAGTCGCCACGAAGTAGAATGCAAACGACATGTACCAGTAATTTCTGAATCCACCAGGATTGCCGTTTCTTGTCATGGCTCCTCCAACAAGCAATGCAGTCAATCCACCGAGAGCTGCGGCAACATTGTCTGCCGCTTGTGCGTAAGGTCGGTATTTTCGTGGCAAGACTTCAGATGCAACGGCGTGCAGCAGTGGCTGGGCTCCGTATGATACTCCAGTAATGACTTCACCTGCAATTGCCATGTTCATGGACGTAGCGCGAGCAACGATGATGGATCCGACGGCACCGAATCCGGTGAGAATAATGAGAAACCATCGTCTTCCCCAGTAATCAGCTGCTTGAGAAACTGGAGGACTCAGGACAGTGGTGAGAATTGCGACAGAGGATGTCAACCAAACACTTTTCGAAGAGCCACCAAGGACGGCAGAGATGTCTTGAGCACGCTATGTGGACATTAGACACGTCTCGCAAAGCATGAGAGATGCGAATACTTACAGCTCCAGCGCCAACAACATTGATGAGTTGAGCGAAGTAGATCAGGCAGACCGCGAAGACAACCAAAAAGGTCTTTGCATGCAAGTGTGGAATAGGCTCTTCTGTATCCTCGATACTGGATATTGGCTCGTCGTGCTTTTCGTGGTCAGGCTCAGATGATTCCGGTCTTTCAACATTCCCAGTTGGCTCGTGGTGAACCTGTGTGGCAGCTTGGGCAGCCCCATGCTTTTCCGCGATCTCGTCCGCCATCTTGCTGTGCGGTATGAATTAAAACAGAAAAGTAAACAATATACACGAACGAGCAAGACCAAAAGAATGACTGCCAAAACGACAAACTCAAAAGCAGAAAGAGTTTATCCTTTCAGTGAAAAGAATCAGATCGGCAGAGGAATCGATAGGAGTCCTAAAAGCAGGACGTGGGTAATCTCATTGGTATTGACTGCAAGCTTAGCATCTCCCAAGAGGCGGGTCCAGAAATTTCGCACGACCGATGCACACCCTGGCCCAGCATCCCAACACACTGCATCTGTGCTGGATCTGGGGAACCACTATCATCCCCTTGTGCTCCACCAAAGTGTCAACTCGATTCGTGCATGGAACTAAACAGCCTGGGATCCGGAGCCAACAGTGCTTTTGGTTTTTTTGTCCGTGTAAACATGGACCCCAGTCCTCTCATACCCATACCATGCAGAAGCGAGAACCCCCACGACTACTACATATCCACTTGCATCGTACGATAACAGAATCCACATAGAGACTGGCTTTTGTGACCAGGGCAACAATGAAAAGTCTTTGAGACATAAGGAAGGGAGGGGCATGCAGGGACCAAATATACGGCACAGTTTCTGTTTAGGTTTCTCCGCCCTTGATGTTGGCATCCTGAATCATTGAGGCTTCAACGAGGGCGGCCGTCTATAAATTTAGACAAGGGATTCAAGCAGGGTTTTAATCATGGCAAAGTGAGAACACAACCATAATGGGCAGATGGCCTTCGTGAAATATACTTGGCAAGCGTGTATTCAAGGAACAGATAGATTGGGGGTCCAAGATTGTAAGGTAAGGCAATATCAACCAAAAGCCGCAGATTCTCCACGGAAAAAAAAAAACGAAAGACGTTGAAGCAAGCAAAGCCAATGGGTGCGGGTTCCACTAAGCGGTCCCCATAAGTAACACAGACCCGGGCCACCCCGTCCCCTGTAATGGCTGAGTGTCCGCCGGAAGTCAAGTCCCGGAGGCGAGGACCCTTGAATTTAGTGAAGATCCTGGTCTGGGCGGAGGATGAACCTCAAAGCAGCGAGATGCATGAAAGCACTCGGTGGAATATGGGCATGTCTACTGCGAAAGGTCGCGGAAGTATTTTGAGGTGTTGAAGATTGCCGGGCTGGTACGACAGGACAGTGGCGTATATTTTGCTTCGGGATATTTCCTTTTTCCCAGTACCACGTTTCCAGACACGGCACATGTTGGTTGGTTATTGTTCCAAACCAACAGTTGCGATCCCGTTGCAACCCTCAATCTTTCTTCGGAAACTTTTCTTTGAACCAAGGCCCAGGCCTTACAGCTGGGAATGAGGCGTTAATCGAACCATGGTCATGGATTAGCTCGGAGATGGTCCCCTTTCCAGCCATTGCACATCAAAGCTGCATATGGGTCGCAAATTCATCTAGAACCCTGCATCATCCTTCAATAAGCTCCAGCTAATTGCTCGTGCTGCAGAAGATGTGCGTCTGCCGTCTGGTATCGCAAAAGTCTCTAGAGGTCTCTCCTTTACACCAAGCCATTCACAGTCGTCGACGCCATGTCAGCCCAAGCCAAGCCATTGAACATCCTCATCGTGGGTGCAGGTATTGCAGGTTTTTCAACCGCGATCTCATGTCGTCGAGCCGGTCATAATGTTCAGTTATTCGAACGCTCGGCACTCAATCATGAGCTTGGAGCAGCTATTCATGTTTGCCCAAACGCCTCACGAGGACTACTAGCATGGGGTATGGATCCTGTGAGAGCACGGTTCGTAACGTGCAAGAAGAGCTACAGGGCTCATGGAAAGACTCTGGAGAAGTTCCATGAGGCGGACGATAGCTATATCACGGAAAAGTTTGGGTCTCCGTGGTACTTTGCTCATCGTGTCGATCTCCACGAGGAATTGAAACTGTTAGCTACGCAGCAGGAAGGAGAGGGGAGGCCTGCAGTAGTTCATTTGAGATCTGAAGTAGTGAAATATGTACGTCTTGTCTCAGAATATGACAAGTTGATTGAAGCTGAGTCGTGACTCGAGGACACCGAGGCAGGTACTGTATACCTTGCCAATGGCAAAACCTTCACTGGAGATTTGATAATCGCTGCGGATGGTGTCCATACAGGGTGAGTTTCTTCCACTCCCCATTTTTCCGTCTGGTACTCAATTATTTGAGCTTTCGAAGAGTTGGGTAGTTCTTGCAAAAGCCAATAAAGCGTACTGACTGATAATAGAGCTGTTGAAGCCATCCTCGGAAGCCGGAATCGTGCATGGCCAACCACCAACTACAACTTCGCATATCGCTTTCTCATTCCCACTGCAGAGCTCACCGCAGACCCAGAAACAGTTCAGTTCACTGAAGATGACGATGGAAGGATGAAGTTCGTCGTTGAGGAAGGTCGCCGTTTAGTCTGGTACCCCTGCCGGAACAACGAGATACACAACTTCGTTTGCATCTTCTACAGTGACTCGCAGAATTACCACGAGGGATGGGATACACATGTCGATCCCACAGCTGTTCTCGACACATACGCAGGCTTCCACCCATCTGTGATGGCTGTTTTGAAGTAAGTGTTGTGAGATGCTACGCAAGGGCGTCAGAATTAACAATTCTCAACAGGAAAGCCAAGGATGTCAAGCAATGGCCACTGCTGTTCCGAGCTCCAATATCATCTTGGCACAAAGGCAAACTCGTCGTCGTCGGAGATGCAGCTCATCCCATGCTTCCACGTAAGTGATCATCATCCTACTCCACTTTTTAGAATTCGTACTAACTTCTGGGCTGAAGATCAAGGTCAAGGTGGAGCTCAAGCAATCGAGGACTCTGTTGCATTGGGAATCGCTCTAAGTGGATGTACACCTGAGACCCTGGAAAGCCGATTGAAGATATTTGAGGAAATAAGGATGAATAGAGCAAGCGTGATGCAGATCTTCTCGAATGCTGGGCAAGATGAGCCAGATCGTATTAGAGCAGAGGCTGCGAAGTTTATTCCGGCGGATACGGTTCCCAGTAAGTACTTTCTACCTTTCTACATATTGCCAGATGCTGACAACATCTTGCCAGAAAATCCAGAAGAGTTCTTCAAGTATAATTTCGGGTACGATATTGTGAGGGACAGTACGCAAGCAGTGCAGAGAGCGGATGCGAGTTGGAAGCTCCCTGAGAAGTTCTTCGAGAACACACCAGGGGCAGGTGTGTATCCTTAGGCGACAAGAGACAATAATTTTGTCTCGAGAATGGAAATCATCTCAAAGCGTGTAGTACCGGCCAGCCATGATTCAGCTAGACATATGAGGCTCTGAACATAGGATTTGGCGTCTCCAAATCTTCTGTAGCTGACCCTCCATGTGTCGGTAGCAGTTAATTTGATACAGTTCAGCACGATTCCGATTTCAGATTTGCCTTCCCAGGATCAGTACACATGTGTACTCGTCATGGAAATCACAAGAAGAACCCACACTCTATTTTCCCAACGAACCAGTAGTTGAGGTTTTGGGGGATTGCGTAAAAGGACGTTTGACATCAGCTCTCAAAGCATACAAGCACAAAACAACCGAGTGGTGAGTCGCACTGAGAGCAGCAACCAAAACGAAAGACCAAGTAAATTAATCTTTATCTGCCGATATAGCCGGCCACCACATAAGGATCACCATATCATGCTTTCTGAATGTTCATAACTTCGTCCGTCCGTCCGTCGTTATTGACATCCATCGGTCCATCCGTTCGAATACCATCCCAGATATCCGCACCCATACATGTCATATCATTCATTCGTAAATCCAGCGAATCTAGCTCCCCAAGTCCTATCCAAAATCGCTCTAACTGATCGCCCAGACGGGCGCCTTAACCAAGACCTGTCGTCCCCTTACCTCCACAGCTACAAAGCCCGCAAAGCGCACCTTCTGAGCACCATCCTCCGTAGGCAGCTTTTTGTTCTCGATACTCGTCTCTCCGGACGCGGCGCTGATACTCGGCTTCTTGCTATTCGCTCCACCAGAACTACCCATCATCGCTGACAGCATTCCCGACTTTGTTTTCTCTTTCCTACTCTTACCATCCGACTTCTCCTCTTTGTCGTCTTTGTCCCCACTTCCCGTGCTGGCTGAATCGGCATCAGCTGTTTCGGCGCCTGGGTTATCCAGCGCCGGGATTGCGCCCTCGACTTTCATCATCAAGGGTTGGATCATATCGCCTGGCATTGGATATGAGATTGAGATGTCTCTGCTCTCCAATGGAAGATTTGAAGCTATGCTGACTGCCAGCTCAACAATCATGTGTGCGCTGTCCTCAATACCTGCGGGCACTGGCTCTTGCAGGTAGTTGATCAGACTTGCTGTGAGATTGGTGGTTGCCATACGAGAAAACTGCTTCTTGTACTCTTCACTTTCGGGCGAGCCAAGTACGTCTCTGAGACCTTCCAAAGTGGCCAATCTCCATTGAACCACCTTTGCAGTCAATGCTTCAGACTCCTCGTTGTTGTTCAACGCAGGTGAGAAACGACGGATGTTCTGCTCCACTGCTTTCAGATTGGTGCTCAGATCGGCTTCAAGCCCTGGGTGAAAGGTTCGATTGAAGATTTCATCAACCAGAAATTTGGTTATGCAGGCCCTGCCCACAGCGGTCATTTCTTGTTTTCCAATCTTCATCGCATCTTGATTGACTGATTGTGACAGCCACGCAGGAACTGTCCGCCAGTCCTTTCGAATATTGAATGCCAAATTAGTTGTAGCTCCTTCGAGCCGTTGGAACCTTGTCATATATTCGCTGTCGTCAAGGGATGTTCGCGATTGTGATAGCCTCTGGTTCGCAAGGGTATTCTGTAACTGCTCGACCTGGGACGTCTTTTCAAAATACAGTCCCTTTACTTTCTTGTATTTGGCCACTAGCATAATTAGTATAATCACAATCACCTTCCACGGCTTGACCTACTTAGCTCTCTGTACATCTCCGTAACCTCTCGATCTCCTGGTGCAGGAGGGGGTGTATTCCGCCCCTGCTCTCCCCCACCGGTATTGCTATATTCTCTTTGTGGCGGGCCCCCTCGATAGCCAGGTCCTTGCGCAGAGCCTGCTGGGATAGAGCTCATTGCTGCAGCCGAGGCTTGAGTATTTGAAAACTGCCCTCTGCTGTAGTTTGGTGGTGGCCCATCCCTCGACTCTGGCTGTCCTTGCCCAGGTTGCGGCGCCTTCGAATCGCCCGTTCTCCGACTCGCAGACGTCCCACTAGATGTTGGCATGTTGTATTGTGAGAGAGGTCGTGGACCTTGGGGAGCTGAAGATGTTCTGCTTGGGAAGTCTTGCCGTTGAGCCTGATAACTTGTTGGTGATTGCCCGTTCGACTGTACAGAGACTGGACGCTGTTCTTCTCTTTGGTCTGCCGGCTCGTAGGATAGCTGCGAGACAGTTTCAGGATTTTGATGTCGGTACTGTTCTCCAGTGACGAGTGAAGTTGGGGAAATATTCACTTTCGGCTGATGAGTCTGGATTTGTGAATGATAGTAGTTTTGTGAGCCCGAATCGGTATGCTGGTGGTTATGTTCGCGTAAGTGCTGTTGCTGATTCTCGTATTGGTGAGGTTGCTCGTCGTTCGGAGAATAACCCAGTGGCTCGGAATCACCTTGTACCGGACGAATTGTATGGTGATGCCCTTCTTCTCTCACAGCGCTATTGGGAGCACTGTGATCAGATTCCCTTATGAGGTATGGATCGAGTCCACTGTCGTCGTCGTGACCTTCTTGCGGTGAGGGCAAGTGCGATCTCGAATCCTGTGCCGACTGCCAATCAAGCTTCTGCTGTTCCAGAGAAGTTCTCTGTGGATTTGTACGGAGGACAGGGGGGTTTTCTTGACGCTTTGAGAGTCTGCGAGCAAGCCCAGTGGTGTTATTGTACGAAGCTTGTTGTGTTGCAGGGGGTGTCTTCGAGTCCAAATGCTTGCTCGATCGCATACGATCAAAGAGACTTTTGCTTTTCTTTTGCTCGACCGCAGGGGGTAGTTGCGCCCCTCCGTGTCTCTGTTGATTTCGAGAGTTGAGAGCTAGATCATCCGTACTGGACGAAGAGCCACTCGGTGGTTGATGCGGGTAGGCGCTATGGTGTCTTGTTGATTGGGACCTCGAGGGAAAATCTCCAGCCCTCTGCTGTGTCCGTGGATCAATGTCTGGTGCTATGGTCTGCGCAGCGTATGGTCCTTCTCGCGATTGTTGGTTGAAGGGTTGTCGTTGGGGAAGCTCGTCTGTCGAGAAGTTGGAGTTCGGGATGGGGGAGGCTGAACCAGAACCATCACCAGACGGAGATTGAGTTCCCTGAACCTGGCCTTGGGCTGCGGGATCGTTCAACGCCTGCTTTGAACGATTGCCGTGTTTGAATCCGAATGGCATCTGGTCTTATGCGAATCGTGGCCGGAGCTCACGATAGACCTAACTCAGGACGAGGGGAGGATTGCGAGGGGCACTGCGCGCGCTGCACAGCCAGGCCAACGAACCTTGACGCGGGAGCTGTCTGGGACAGTGGGGCCAGAGAGAGAGAGAGGTCTGCTGCCACCAAAGCTCAAAGGCACACTGCTGCTGCTGCTGCTGAGATGACAGGCTATGTCAGGGACAGTCCTTGGGCGAGCCGCTTGAAGCTTGAAACAATTGCCTCTGCAAGGTGGCTCGTTGTATGAAGCTGCAGCAAAGCGAATGTTTGGGAGGAGATAATAATAGCAATCGATTGAAGGCTGGCTGTCGGTCGAGAAGCTGGCGGGAAACCTTGGATTGGCAGCGCAGCGGACTGCAAGATGATGGGACGGGGAGACAGGGAAGCATTGGGGCTGAGCAGGACAATCCATTCGCCAAAGACGACCAGAGCTGCAGCTGGATGTGCGTCTCAGGGGAAAGCTGGAGTCAAACCATCTAACGAAGTAACGAGCTGCAATGCAACACTGTGTTGGACATCAAGTGCTCGAGCGGACAACTTTCATCAGCATTTTGATATCTTAACCTTCAAATTCTTGAAAGAGGGTGGCATCAGGAGTCTCGGAAGTGTCACCGTACCCCGAGGCCGTGAGACCTACAAATACAACATTTGATAGGTACAAACCTTCGACCGAGCCGGTGAGGAGGGGCAGGCAAACAATCAGGAGGGGTTGCTCAAGGCAGCTTATATGCAGTGCAGTATGGGTAGATTTAGTTCCAACTGTACTCGTAGTACGATAGGAATGTCAACAAGCGATGGCTCAAGATGCATCGAAGAATTCGGACTGACGTCAAGCAGATATCTCTGTACTCTCTAGACATTTGCCGCTGCATCCCAGTGATGTGCAGTTTAATGTCCCTGGTAAACTTCAATATTCCACCACCTTGTAAGGTAAATTCAGATATCTAAGATAACCTTTATGTCTTGTGCGATGAACTCAAACAAGCTCAAGGGCTTGTTCGGCAATCCTACTCTGGCCCTCCTCTTCGTCCAATAATGTCTGTCTCCCAGTTGTACCTGCTTCATCTTGACGATGATGACTAAGTTCAGATAGATTGAATCAACGAATCTATATTTGGAATGCAGTTGTTCGCCACGAAAAGGTGGAGCCTCCCGCGTTCATGGCGATCATCAAGCTTTTAGGACAGCTTGCGCTTCCATGCTGCACCTCTGCGCCTCTGTCCCAAGTCTTGACGCGGGTGTAACTTCAACATTGATCAATTTTTGGTCGAAGGATTCAGATCCGTGTCATCTTGACTGTTGGCGTGCGATTATTGGAATTTGTATACTTTTCATTCGTTGAAGTCGTTGCAATTGCTTTCAAATCTGGGTCTCCGGAATTCCCTCAACCTCCGAGTTTGCTTCCACTTTCTGTTTGTATTTCGACTTCAGATCTATCAAATTTGCAGCTTATATTCCTAGTTTTTCGAATGTCAACTTCATTGTGAAGAAATGCAGTTGAGCAAAGTACAGTCGGGAGACTTGCACTTCGTATTCGCAACATTCCCATCTCTTTTCGTTTCGAAGCAGGTACCGGCGTCGAGAAACGCCAGGCCCAAGAATGTTTTACTTTCTTGAATGGTCTACCAGTTTTCGAGTCGGCTGAACCACCTGAAAAGCCGAGATTTCAGCGCTTTCCAAAATCGGAGAGATTCGTACTTCTGAAATCAAGGATTTTGCCACATCGCCACAGCGATAGAGTGCGCCTTCGAACATCCTACCCCAATCCAGGTTCAAGCATGATAATACAATGAAAGCCAAGCCATATTTTTGATATTTTCAATAAAACGATTTGGACGTAGGGCACGCTCGGCACACCTAGTCCAGCTGCAAGTGCGGTAAGTTACTAAGCCAGATGCTTGGTATTAAGGGTCCAATTCTGTGGCTGTATGCAAGGAAATATGCATCCGAGGGGATTCCAATATCAAACTCTTTTGGGGTCTGAACCTTGCCGACCTCAAGCGGAGGAATAGATCCGTCCGGTAGACGTATATGCCAATGACGGGTCAAGCCCAAAAGATTGAGAAACAAGCTGTGTATGCTCTTGGAAGAAGGCCGGACATACGATCAATCTGGGTTCGTAAAATAGCCCCTCTTGAATCAATATCTGCGAAGAAAAGGTGGAGCTAGATGGCAGGTCGGGGTGTAAGTCGCCCTTGCATCAGACAGTTCCTAGAGTCCAGTACCGGTTGCTGAAGCTGAAAAGCAGGTCTCTTCTGGCTGAATGATCGACAATGAGATCTAAAATATCGATAACTCCTGAACAGCAATGAAATAGTCATCTTCGAGTCATCCGCCAAATGCCCTCATCATCGAACCAACTTCGTCAGTCACCCAGCTCTTTGACGGAGTTCATGGCAGAGGCACATCCAATCCGCTCGCTCTTGTCAACAGGGCCAATATTTGGGACCCAGGTGACCGTAATATCAAGTGACCGTAATATCAAGTTTTGTAACCAAAAATGCATAGCCAACATCTACAACCTGTCATAGACCGGCATTTGGTAATGCCCTCTTTCGGATGTCAAAGGCATTGTGAAGAGCTCTCTGCACAACTCTTGTTCTTGTCACCCGCTGATCGTAAAATAGACAGAGAGAGCGGCGTACTTACACTTCCTCGATGAAAGATGTTCTGACCAGAAGAAATACCGAATATTCAAGGGTTGCCTTGTAAGTCAGTTCAAGTTGGCTATAGCCTCTCGCTTAAGCGGGTTTTTCCAACCCTGAAAGTTCAACACTCGTCGACGTCCAGTACGAAGATGGGAAATTACGTCTGAGCAAGACTTTGTGTCTGTGTTCTATGATGGCTCCGGCATAACATCGTCCACCCATGCATGTGAAGATGTTGTACCGCTCACGTTATGCGTGGCACATGACACAAACACGTGGACGATGCAGAGATACCCGCTTTAGTCCCTAGATCTGCAGTAGTTCTCAGTAAGATCCAACTGTTACTGATCCATTTATTAGCGATCAGTATACACTCTGATATGACTCCTAGATCCGCTCTCCTGAGTGGTGTTGAAGCACAGTCCCGTGACCCTCTGTTTCCCCTTGGCATCCAATCTCGTTTCCTCGGTTCCCCGGTGATCGCATCTTTCCATCGTTTCATTTCAACCAACGACATCCATCATTGCCTCATACAACGGTCCATATGACGAGCTTTCATCCAAACAAAGCTGATCTTCAAGTACAAGCGCCTCGCACAGATGAGGCTAAACTTAAAAGTAAGGGGTCATTCGGCCCTGAATAATGCAGGCTGTTCCGAACCCATGAAGGCTGAAAAGCAGTGCTACTTCAATCCACTTTTTGCTTTGCGTCTCTCTAGATAAATATGTATATATTTGCTGTTTTTCCGTTTGTCTTCGTGTTTGTGGATACTTTTTTGTAAGAAGTCTTCGATGTGTTCAAGCTGTCCGAATTGGCATTCATTGCTGCGGTTATTTGCATATTCATCCGAGTGTCACTCCGTTGTCGGTCCTCGATTGATCTGTTTTCAGAACTGAATGTTGCGTCATTGACGATCCCCAACGAATATATAAAGACAGTCTTGAGCGAGAAAATTTCTTCTACCTGCCATCTACAACTTCCTTCTTCCAACCACGAACCTCCTCGCACGATATCTGTCTCATACGCAATACCGTCAAGTGCAGTCATCGGAAGCAATCATGCTCGTTTTTCAATTCCTCCTTGCGCTTGGCCTTGTCATGCTTGCCCACGCCAGAATGTCTACCGACTTCGTCACCCATGCCGTTGGTGTCTTTGAGATCAAGGACTTTCTCGTCTTCAATGTTGTCTCTACCGAACTTCGTGATCCCTCCACTAGAGCCACCAACCGCACTATCTCCTGTACGTTACTTCTCCAATTTCCGGGAAGGAATGTTGCTGACCAGATTCTAGTTACCTTCACCGACCCAAATGCGAACACTACCATCCAATGCGGAGAGGCTTGGATCAACAACAACACTCCGTTCAACTATGTCTACTGCGGCAATGGTCCCAATGCCAAGTAAGCTGCTTCATGATTCTCTATGCATTGAACACATGCTGACTGCTGGACTCAGTGGGTTCTCGTCGTTCCGATTCAAGACCTACACCCACGCTGGCAAGTTCGATCTTCAGCTCACCCACAGCTTCTCCGACCCAACGTATGTACCCCTTTCCATCAAGATCAAAGGCCTGATTTAACATGACGCAGCCACTACCCACCACCATACAGTTTCGTTCAATACTTCGCTCCCGCTTCGTTCGAGCTTCAATGCAACAAGCTACGCAACAACGCCCGTTGCATCCAAGGCGGTCCAGTCCGCGGCGTCATCAACCAAATCTCCAACTAAGCCAAGTCCTATAGATATATCTAGTAGTCAACCTGCTCTGCTTTGCTTTTCAACTTCTTGGTAGCGCATTGGACACTGTTTAGTGGGAAGGAGTTCTACTTCTTGCTTAGGGCGTTCTTTGCGTTGGTTGCGTGGTGGATATAAAATGGCGTATGTTTGATGGGAGATTTTGAGTCGTTCAGAACTGAAAGTCTGGTGGAGGCATTTCTGGGTCCCACTTTGGTATGACAGTAATGCTATTGCCTTCTCTATCCTTGCATTTACTGTGATCTTTTTGCGGTGATTTCTTTATAAATTTTTCTTCTTAAGCATGTTACTTTGCATAAGCCTTGTTATAATCTATTTTCTTGATGTCGGTATAATACCGATAAACAAATTGACAAAGTCATATCGATATACGCAGTGTTACAAAAGTGTGGTTCAAAGATGTGTATTCAAAAGAGTGTCTAAGGTGGCCCCGGTTCGCCTCTCAAGGGGTCCGTCACCCTGGCCGGGATTGCCGGTCCCCCTATTTGCCCGCCTATCTTCCTCTTGCAGGGACCTACAGAGCAACATAATTGCCTAACGTAATAAAGTTATATCTTCATTCCTCTTCTCAGATCGCCTCTCCCTCCACATTCTTTACTCGATCTTCTCATGGAGGCGGGGAAAGCCCCAGTAGAAACAGAAGAGTGGAGGAGTAGGAGAGCGTGCGGACGACCTGCCCAGTATCCAAGAACTCGGGATTCCCACGCAGCTGTGCTTGGTGCACTGAGCAGGTGAGGCGGCACGCGCCCCATCCCCAACCCCACGAACGGCTCGAACTCTCGGAACCTTTCCCCAACTTCCCCTCTCTTCCGTCTCATCTATCTCATTTCATTTTATTTTATTGCCTTCACTTCACTTCAATTTACTTCACTTTGATTCGCGTATTGTCACGCGAATAGTTCCCGTCACAATTCACTGCCATCTATTTATAAGAACTCTTTGTCTGCAATTCGCTTCACTTTGGTTGACCAACATGGACGCACCACCTGCACCTGCGCCTGCATCAGCGGACAGCAATACAAATGCACACAACACCTCGAGCCTGGCCATCAATCCCGTCCAATCCGAGCTGCCAGTCAAGCGACATCGAAGCCAGCAATCTTGCGAGCATTGTCGCAGGCGCAAAACGCGCTGCGAGTATTCCGATTCTACAACTAGGTCATGTCGACGATGTTTGAAGGAACAGAAGCGCTGTGAGTTCAGCGCCGAGAGATACAAAAGGAGAGGTTCTCAGGCAAGAACAGCCAGTATGAACTTCTTGGACCATACTCCCCTTGAGTCTTGCCGACTGATTTCATCCAGACCGCAATGGGACCGATCCTTTGGTGCAAGACAACGTTCCAGACTTTCAGTTGTCCCCTGATCAGCAGGCAAATGTCTTGGTCGATCTAGGACAAATTGATATGCAGTCTCCCCAACCTTGTCACCCACTACAGGATGCAAGTAGTGCGGCTCCTGTAACCATACCTTTACCTGGACAAAGTGGTGATGGTATGGCAAATCTCAAGGACAGTCTACCTGGCCGGGATGCGAAAAATAGACTGATCTCGACCCAGCTTCACAATGCCGCCGATGCCTTAGACTTACTTACATTCGCTGCAACTGAGGAACAATACCTCGACAATGTAAGCCGCTCAGATTTGATGGGCAGTGAAAGCATCCGTAACGGTAATCAACCAGAATACGACAAACCATTGGCTAGTGGGGAGAACGGAACACTCAAATGGAAAAACTTTCATTTGATCAGGCGCGGCATCCTCTCTGAAGATGAGGCCATCGAGTACGTACGATACTTTTTCGACAAACTATGGCCGCTGAAACCGGTCATACCAGCCTACTATGCGGACCCCTCGATGTACTCGACGCTCGCAACAGAAGAACCAGTGCTGCTTACGACTATGATCGTCCTGGCCTCACGGTATCATCAGCTTCCTGGCTATCATGGAGCAATTAGGTCTGAACGCATTCACTGGCACACGTGGCGATCGCTCAAAAGGAGCTTACAGTCAGCGATGTGGGGTTCTATTTGTACAAGGTCACTGGGCACCATCGCTTCAATGCTACTTCTAATGGAGTGGCACCCAAAGGCAATTAACAATCCAAGCATGTTCGCAGATGACGACGACATCAGTGAGTATGACGGGATGCATAAAGATCCCGACATAAGGACAACAAGTATCGGGTTCAATCTTACCACAAAGCAAAGACATGGCATGATGTCTCTCCTAGAGAATCTCAATATCTTGTCCTCCGCCTACAGGAGCAACAGCGTTTCCTGGTAAGTCAATGCCTCCATCTGTCCATCATGCTATGGTCATGTGAGATCCCTGCAGCCAGGGCCCTAGAAGCTCATTTGGATTCTAGGATGCTGCTCTCCAATGCCATTGCGTTAGCTCAAGAAGGTTGCTGTTTCGAGACTGAAGTGGAAGGCCAACCATCATCGCAATCAGAGGCAGCAGCTGCACAAAAGGTTTGGAAGCGAACGATCTGCGTCTTCGTCTACCTGGCAGACGAGCACATGGCATTGAGACTCGGTCTGGAGCCGCTGCTTCCTGAAAAGTCCCGCAGAATCGTCAAAGATCGTTTCTCCAAAGTGTTTGCCAGTGCGCTCCCAAACAGTGAACTCTGGGAGAGTGTCTTTGAGCTCACGGATGAGATAAGAAAGGCTCGCGAGCTGTTGAGAACATCGAAGCAGCCAAGTTCGAGGCTCAACAGTGATGAGCTTGTGGCCGAACTCGAATACGTCAAGAGAAGTTTGGATCGCTGGAAACGTCAGCACACCTATGCCGGTCACGGTATGTCTTGATGGTTAAGTTTGCTACGCTGCATGGAGAACTGATTTTTTTTACCAGACGAGAATTCTCCACTCAATGCTTGCTTGTCCATTGAGTTTTACTACGCCGTAATCTATAGTCTCTCTCCAGCCGCATACGCCACCGCCACAAGTACGGACCTTAGACAGGCTGCTGTGGAAGCTGCCCGCGACATGTTGGCCTTGGTCGTGAATGTATTAGAACCCACTGGTGTATTGAGAGTGCTCCCAGTCCGTTGTTGGCTCTTCGTGACGACAGCAGGGCTGCACTTGCTAAAGGTTCGCACAATCTCATTCACGTATCTCCATGATTCTTATCTTTTGACAAATGCTTTTTAACCAAAAACAGGACACAGTTTCGCAAAATCCAAATTTCACGGAGGCACATCAGGACGTCAAGATTCTTCGAGCGACTGTGCAAGCTTTACATCAAGGATCGCCTGACGACGTACACACTGCTGTGCGATTCTCCCGATTCTTTGGCGTATTGCTTGATGCGGTACTTAGACCTTCCACAGCGCGCTCGCATGCCGACAACGAAATACCGCAATCTGATCTGCCGATGCTTGACCCAGCAGACTCTGCTAACTTCTCCCACTTGAGCTCAGGTCTTGATCTTGCGGCTCTACCGGCCGATCTGGAGAATTTCTGCGATTCCACGTGGTGGGACGAGGCCTTGTACTTTAGGAGGGTCGTCTGACTTGGTCTGCTTGTCTAAATCTTCCCGGTCATTTCCAACGCGCTGGAAGGTGTGCGCCACGTATGCCTAGTGGCTGGAACTGCTTGCACGACAACCGTTCGCCAATGCCAGGAGATGTAGCGTCTTTTGAAACAACCTAAACGCCCGTAGTCCTCGCCGAATAGAGCAGTTGCAATCTGCACTGAGAGAACAATTGGACCGTACTATCACATGGCATTCGCGTATTGCAATGCCGGTTGCACAACAAATTCGATTGCTGCTATCAAGAACGTGGCAGAGGGGGGACGATGCATTACACTTCGGACTTCAGGAACTTGCCCTGTTTACTACCACATTAATTGGTCCTTGCAATGATTAGGACCTAGAACGTGGACACATGACATATCTCATGAACTGTATACAACACCATAGCTGAGCGATTCTAGGATCGCTCTCTCAGCAGAACACCTTCTCTCAGCTCTGAGAGATCACAGCTTTCTCGCAAGGGTTTGCAAGGGAAAAAGTCTTGTGTATTGTTCAGCGCTACTGTAAATCAAGCTCTCCAGATATCACCTATCCTCTGCAGCTAGACTGAAAGATTACAAGACAGATGTTCTGCTTCGGACCAGATATTTTACTCGTGTGTCTTGTGCTAGAAGTAGACCGTGAAGCTGGCATGATCCAAGTAGGGCTCACCATAACAAGTTGTCTCTCCTGAGATTATCACTGTTACAAATCCTTCACACGTTCCACGTTGACGAGACCCCCAATTCCGACTCCCCTAAGTTTATCAAGAACTCTGTGTCCCTTTTGTTGATACTATCGAAGTAGTATTCTCTTTCTTTCTGAACCTCCGGGTCTGTTCCCTTCAGTCGCAAGAGATTAGCAATGGCTGTCGGACTAGTATATTCAAGGAAGACTTTACGACGCGTCTCGGCATAAAAATCAAGCAATGCCGAGGACTGGCCATCGATAAGTATTTGCTTGAGGACCCGGACAAGTAATGCTGCATCCATGAATCCTGTGGTCAGACCAAGACCACCTGTAGGATTCGTAAGCTGCAAGAGGAACGCTGTTAGCAAAACACAGTCTCGTGCCATGTGAAGTCAACTTACATGGGCTGCGTCTCCTGCAAGCACAATGTTCCCTTTCCTAAATGTGGACGCACATCGTTGATGAATTCTGTATGGTGACAGTTTGATGATCTTTGCCTTCTCAGTGTTCCCGGGCAAGACGGCTGCTAATCTTCGCTGCATCCATTTTAAACCTTCTGCCTCATTCCAAGAGTCTGTGGAATCGCCATCAATGAGCGTTTCTGAGGACGCAATGCGCCAGAAGGGACCTTTGCCGAGTTTTGCGACTACTGACCAAAGTTCTGGATCCACAATGTAACTGGCCGTACCCCAATCGGATTCATTTTCTAGGTCATATTCGATGTTGGCGGCAACAATGCGGAAATCTTTCCAGGTGAATCCTTCAAGGGGAATGTCGAGGAACTTTCTGACTGAGCTTTTCCCTCCATCGGCTGCCACCACAAATCGGGAAACGTGTGATTGTGGCGTACCATCAGGTCCATAGAGCAGGTGCGTCCTCACTTGGTCTTTAGTTGCCTCTTCTTCTAGTTCGACAAAGGTAGTACCAAATCGAACAGTCACATTTGGATACTTTTTCAAGTGACCAAGGATGATGTTTGACAACTCGTGTTGACCAAGGTGAACGGCAAATTTGTCAGGATCACCGCCACCTAGAAACGCTAGCACACCTCCATCCTTGGGTTTTCTCCAAGAAACCCCCACAGTGTTTTTGAACCCAGCGTTCACCACATCATCATGGATTCCACTCTTCTTGAACTCGTCAAGAGTGACCGGAAAGTATCTGTGTCGTTGTCAGCTGCTTCCTAACGCCAGATCTCTGAGGCAAGTGGCATACGCAGCTGCTCTTGGGGTTTGTAGCACATGCGATTCGCGTTCAAACACATGGGTCTCGATACCTGCTTGGCCTAGTAAGAGAGCCGCGTACAATCCCACTGGTCCGCCGCCAATGATGGCAACAGCACTTGAAGTTTCATTCTGCTTGTCGGTGCTCATGTTGGTGGCTGCCTTTGCTGCTCTTCCCGTGGGGATCACAGAACGGGCTGGTTGAGATGCTCCCCATTTTGAAGGAAGTCTGGGAAAACTAGGGCCTTCGAACTCGCACCACTACCATCTGATATCGTCACTGGGCACTCGTGACGGAGTCGGCTCGGCGAAGTGGTGAATGACCTTGCGCAGAGCACAAGGCTGAAGGAGCTCGAGGATCCAGCGGCATTTTGCAACGAGGCCATCTGCGAGAATCAAGGCTTTGGCTCCGAAAAGCCGACATCAAAATTGCCGATAGCAGATTCGGGCTCGGGACGGAATTTGGGCGGGACGGAATTGCCGACTGGAACACTCTATTTGCTGGGGTTCGAAGCCCTTAGCGAGCGCCCCGCTTAAAGTAAACAAATCAGGTGGTGGGCAAATGCCGCTATCACGAGTTAGAGTTCGGCTCGAGTGCCAGGTCGAATCCCTTTCAAGCCCTCTTCAAGCCCTCTTCTATGTGACTCTGTACTGTATGTATGCTCTTGATACGGCCACAATAACAAGAATGTCTCTGCTAACCCTTGATCCAACCCAGCTCAGTACTGTTCAGAACAAAGTTGTCGTCATTACAGGAGGCGGAGATGGGATAGGGCTTGCCACAGTAATCTCTTTCCTTGGTAAGTAACAAACTACCTGCGCCTCTTTACCGCAATGGCCTGATAATTGACCTTCAATTCACCAAAGAAAATGGCGCTAAAGTCGTTGTGGGCGATTTGAGGTCAGAAAAAGTCTTGGAGCAAAGTTCGAAGTTTGGTGATCGTCTTCGCTTCGTTCGATGTAATGTGGCGAGCTATCAGGACCAGCTGAATCTATTCAAAATAGCTCAAGAGACCTTCGGATCAGTAGACGTAGCGATCGCCAATGCCGGCACAGGAAACTTTCCTGATCCTATTTCATCGATCGAAAACATTCTCGAAGAGCCTTCACTCCCCGAGGTCGACGTCAACCTGCGTGGTGCATTGTTTACTGCCCGAATCGCTGTGTACTACATGCGACAAAATGGGTCAGGCGATCTGATCCTCACTAGTAGCATCGGAGGCTTCAAAGAGACGATTGGCTTAACGCCATACGTTGCCAGCAAGCATGGCGTAATTGGCATCATGCGAGGCCTGCGGTTAACATCCATGAGAGATAATATCCGAGTGAATGTTGTATGCCCATGGATGACATGTAGGCCACACTTCAGCCCCTTTCCCAACCAGAAGACTTTGTTGACTGATTGAATAGTCACCTCCATGACCAAGGGAATCGCACCAGCATGGCAGCAAGAAAACTTGCCCTATAACAAGGCGCAAGATGTGGCAAATGCAATGCTGATTTGCGTGATGGCAAACCAGAAACTCGGTGTTTCTGATGATGGTCGAAAGGATCCCTTTCATGGCAAAATCATTTTTGTCGGAGGAGGCAATTCATACGAAATTGAGGACAGATTACAGAACCTCGAGCCAGATTGGCTGGGCAGGGAAAATAGCAGAGTCGTAGAGCTAGGCCAACAGTTTCTGCACAATGGGGAGACTTCTTGGCAAGGACCAACATAGCTAAGTTAACAGTGTATTTTTTACCATTGTAACCAATCAAGCATCGGTTTCATCTGATGGGTACCTCGGTATGTAACGTATGTTTCATGCATCAGCTATGTTTAATGTGATGAATGTTTCCACATGGCTAGATGTCTGGGGAAATGGGATCCTGCGGGCTTGACTTCATTGTGGATATACGTTCTTAGACCGACATCTTCGGACACAGACCGACAGCTTGTCCTTCACATATCGAGTGGGGACTCAGGAGATGAACTTCAACACTTAGCCATTATGAAGTTACCAAAAGAATCAAATAGTAATTCTCCCTATTGGTTCTCCCTGTTGGATGCATGCCTGCTGTATCACTCTTTCCTTCCTAGGTCGAAAGGTAAACGCAAGCAGTAGCAGGAGTAGTTCTGAGATTCTCCATCTGACCTATCGAGAACAAGAAATAAGATAGATCAACAAGAAATAAGATGTGAATGTGACCGATATATTGGTTTCTGGACACCTTCTCCTTGCAAGGTTTGCGCCTTTGCTGATATGACCCAGCTACCATGATCTAGCTACAATGAATGATAATAACCACCTGGTCTTGATGTGCAGACTCGAAGAGAGACTTTCCAATATCCTCTATGTTTGAACTACCTAAGCAGCTAGATTCTCACTCTGTTTTTCCGCACTACCACCAGCATTTTCATCATGATACGTCTCCAGCTGCTTTTGGATCTCGACCAGCTCGGCCTCCACAGGAGCATCAATATGTGCCTTGAATTCGCCTTTAAACTCAATAAGAAAACAAGCGACTAAAAGAGTAAGCTCCCATCTGTGATTTGAGGATCCGGGGATAACGTACCAATAACACCGGGGACGCACAACAATGCGGCGGCGATCCAACAATTCCGGAACGCAATATGATAGGCACCCATAAGCGCTCCACCAGCAGCCTGAATAATGCCTGGTGTGGCTCCTGAGATAGTCGCCAGAGCTGCAATGTCGTTCGTTGTTAAGGCGTGAATCAAGTCTCCAAGGGAGGAGGTTGGAAGACCCAGAGGGATAGTTGCAGCTGCAATTCTGGCAGGGACCTCTTTTGACATGGCGCTGTTGAATATGGCTGTATTAACAGCAAGTCCGATAACGCCGCCAATAGGTCGAGCGACGATATCAAGACCCGAGGCCAATGAAATCAAGTCAGGGGGCGTGCTCATCTGTGCGGCTAACATAAAGGTAGGAATCACGCTGCCTAGGCCGAGGCCTGCAAAGACAGCATACCCCCAATAATTTGCTGCCGGGGTTGACGGTGTTGTTGTCGCCATCAGAACATTGAACAGAACGATAAGTCCCAATCCGATGATGCCAGGAATCTTAACTGATTTGAACTTGGCCACATAGAGGCCAAAAAGGATGGACGCGGTACCGCCAATAATGAACAACATCGAAAATGCGCTGGCGCTGAGCAGAAGTCTGGCTCCCTTGAAGATGCTGTACTGCATGGCGAAATAAGTGTTGGCTGTGAAGAAGGACAGCCCGTCCACCCACACAGCAACGAGGGCAATGACAAAATTCCTGTTTTTGAAGAGATCGTGGTGCATAATACCTGCGGCCGGTCAGTTAAAGACTTTCCTAGCATGGAACCACGGATCAGTAGCAGAGGGAGCTTACCATCCTTTTTGAAGCGCCACTCGTACACGCCAAATGCGATCACCATGACCACACCAATAACGAAGGTGGCAAGTATGTGTACGTCGGACCACGAGTAAGGATTTTGCGACCAAGACAGTGCAACACTAAATAGTGTCAACCCTGGGGTAAAAAGAGCATACCCAAGCCAGTCAAGTTTTCGCAGCTTCTCTTGAAATGTGAGTGACACTTCAAGCTCTCTTGGCGGGGGATTGTAGAAGAGGAGACAGCCAAGGAAGGCAACAGCATAGAAGCCAATGACGACGTAGAAGAAAACCCTGAAATTTTCGACCTTGCCGCCGTCCAGCAACGCACCACCCATCAACAGAGCAATGAGACCACCGAAACTAACGGACATGTTGAGTGTTGTCAGGGCCCAACCGCGTTGCCTCCTGGGTAGAATCTCTGAAGCCACAGCATAAAGAATTGGTTGAGCACCAACATTCATACCGACCAAGGTGAACCCGGCGATTACAGTACCGACGCCTTGGGCTCTGGACACCAAAATAGCGCCAATACACCCAAGCAGTGTCAGGACCACGAGAATCCACTTCCTACCCCAGTAGTCTGCCATTTGGCTGACAGGAAGGGCTACAGCAATGGTAAGGACATTGATAGTTTGTGAGAACCATAATGTCTTGTCAGCACCACCCACCACCTTGGCAATCCCCGATGCCAGGAAGCCCGAGCCGACGATGGCTGTAATTTGGGCGAAAGACACTATATTGATGGCCTCCAGACAATTGTGAGTTACGTTACATAAAGGTCTTCAGGGAGCGAAAACTTACCAGCAGGACGATCCATGTCTTGAGGTGGACTTTGATGAGTTCGCCGTCCGGCGCAGTGGCCGTGGTACGTTCTTCAATCTGCACTATCTTCGCCATGTTCAGGGTATAGCGTAATCTGATTGAAGGAGCAAAGCAGGTAGTTCGGTATAGTCAAAGTACAATCCTTGGATTGCGTCAGTGTGCTGGACAAGCTCCCTCAATCGCAACACTTGTACTCGTGAGGGAGTCCTTTCGAGGGTCGGCGACAACGTGAACTTTATCTCCCACGCGAGAGCAGTGGCCATGCCAGGAAAGGAACAGCATGGCCGACCGAAACTACGGAAAGGAACGAACATCGCAAGTTCCCAGTTGACTGGATCCGAACATCTGGGGTTTGTGGAGTTGGCGTGGAGGTTAGCGCACTGACAAGGGTCCGACCCCAGATTTCGGATCCAGCCGTTTTATTGATTGCCTGCGGAGTTACCGACGTTGAAGTGGGAATCCATGCCCCGAATTGCCGACGACTTCCATGACGCTTCAGTACTGAAATGCCGACAACTCGTCCCACGACTTCCCAGAGCCGAAGTGTCTTGCGTGGACGGAGCAGGGGACCCTTTACCTCATACTTACCTTGGCTTAACTCCGGTGTGCAGAGAGTTTGTCCCCGAGAACCACCCAAGAAGCATGCTGTGACTATTCAATTAGCGAGAGCCTCAAGAGATCAGTAGTGAGTATAGACGATGAGGTTAAGCGATGGCAACAAATACGGAGAGCTCTGTTCGCCTCGAGGCTCTCTCACATGATTATTACTTCATGATTTCATCAAGTCTCCTTTGTTGCCTATAGTTTCATGTAAGCACCCGTAGTCACAGTCTTAGAACACTAAATCTTCTAATACCCATTTTATCTGAATGATTGACAGTCTGACCCGTCATCTCCTGTATCAACAGGACTGTAAGGGAAGTCACGCGATACTCTAGTGAAGCAGCTTGGCAGGCTACATGATGTGATTATTTATCCTAACTACTCGTAGTACGGGACTCTTCCAGTAGATAATGGCATTCATCTCTACTCTTCACGCTCTCAGCCCAGTCTATCCACTCTCAGGCATTACCTCAGTGACGATATTCCTTAGATACCTATATGCTGCGGTATCAGCTCGATGAGATAGCCGTCCTAACCAGTTCAGTAAAGGATTTTTATTCCAAGTTTTTGATCAAGACTTACTGGATCCTTGATGAATGCGATGTTTTTTAGAATCTCCCTGAAAGAATGGTGCAGCTCGGTATCGGTTCCTGGCACCGAAACACCTACACCCCGTTCATTTTCCCACTTGGACACCTTGATTGAGTCGAGGGTGGTCTCTTCTCCAAGATCCTTGACAACTTCAACCCCGTGCTCTTTGAGTCGTTGGAGAGCTGCAGGAACATCCGGGACAGTAAAGCCTAGGTGACCAAAGCCAAGATTTGGTGGATCGTTCCCATTCTGGTAATACCCTTCAGGCTGCTTTTCTGAACCTTTAACGTGAATCAATTCCAAGAGTCCCTCTGTTTGGCGAAGTACCTCCAAGGTCTCTTTGCCAAACTTTTTCGGGTCGGCCCGGTGTTCTGGGGTTTTGGGGTAGCCCACGTAATACGCATCGACTGGTCCGAGGCCAAAAGCGAAAACGGTGCGCATACCCATGAGCTCTATATAGAAATGGAGGGATTTGGCAGGATCACGAATCCTCAGCATGGTATGATTTACTCTGTAGCCAATGGTCGGGTGATTGGGAGGCAGAGGGTCTTCATTGTTGAGCCCATTAGCCAAAAATTCGCCATAGGGAAGTGGGCTACCCAGTGCCGCTTTCTGAGACGCCATTGTTCCAACTTTCAGGAAGTTTTTCAAGTTTTATGTAGATAGAAAGACTTTTGTTATCCTACAAGGTCGATGATGGTTCTTATCGGGATCCCATACTGCTCTGCCATCGGTTTGAGGCGCAGTGACCCCTCATACGGAAATACCGACGACGGTTCGGGTCGCCCAACGCGGCAAGTGGAGCCAACTTGGAGGAAACAAAATAGCTTCTGTACTTACCTACCTCGGCAGGTAGTTTGTATCCAAGATGCTTATGAGGTTGCAATGGACTCCGAGGTCATTCGCAATGCACCTACTTCGCATGCTCAGCTCAATTACATTAGTAGTGTATTGGAATTTTGACGAGATATCAAGTCACAACAAGAACCCAGAAACTTCCTCGGTTAAGTGTTGATTGAGTTTGCCCGAAGGGTTGACTATGCTCGTTGCCAAGACCTCTTACTTGCAGACAAGGGGTTTTGTGGCGCGTTGGAAAGCTCACTCTCTAGGGACTAAAGAATGCAGAGTTACAGAATTGCTCAGGTTACAAGTTAGTAATGGCAATAAGTGTGTGCGGAGAAGCTCAATGGAGACAGGTTGGTAGCTAGTGGAATGGGAACATACTTCTCGGCAGCTTCTCCCACCATCCGCCGCCAGATTCCGACAAAGTTGCCGACCTGCAGAGGCCCACTTTCCGGGCTTGAAATGCCTTCATTCTTGCCTACTCAAGAGTTTCCCAAGCTGTTGCCGACGTAGAATGGTGGGGTAAGTAGCGTGGGGGAGAGAAGAGACCAGTCTTCTCGCAGCCAGCGAATGATAAGGTCTGCTGCCGACACTCGGAAGAACCACAACTTCTTCTCAACATGGCTAGGCCATACCTCACAACTTTCATCGTAAAATCAAGCATTGATCTTAACCTGCAACCTATTCCATATTTTTATTTTGCTTGGGACCTAGGACGCTGGCCAACGCGATGAGAGTCCTACGAAACCCATGCAGACTTGGACGCGATGGCCTATTGCTGATGCGGAATGCGGCTCCAATGGCTTTCAGAACAATGAGAAAGAAGTCGGCCTCAGCCTTTGATCATCAGAAGACCTCCTCTATGATCGGTTCTAGCGCTGCTACAGGGCTTCTCGCGGGCATCGCAGGGGTTGCCCTCAGCTTCAAATACTTTTCCCATAACACTCAGGATTCGTTGCCGCAGGAGGGCAACTCACAGGTCCAGTCTGTTCACAAGTATCCAAAATACGGTGATAAGCAAACCATGCAGAAAGCTCTCAAGGAAATTCAGGCCGAACTTGGAGACGATGCGGTTAGTGTGGACGAGGACGACATCGAAGTTCATGGCTATTCTGAGTGGTCGACTTCCAACAGCCCGATGCGCCCAATGGCAGTGTTATCACCCAAATGTACGCAGGACGTCTCATTCATCGCAAAAATATGTACCAGGTACAAAATCCCTATGATTGCATACGGAGCAGGGTCGAGTGTCGAGGGACATGTCAGTGCTCCTTTCTCGGGTTTCACCATAGACCTGTCCAAAATGGACAAGATAGTCAAATTCCATCCAGACGACCTGGACATAGTTGTCGAACCGGGTGTCAATTGGGTGGAGCTCAACGAGCGGATCAAACCTTCAGGTCTATTCCTACCCCTCGACCCAAGCCCTACGGCACTTGTTGGTGGAATGGTCGCAACCAATTGTAGTGGAACAAATGCATTGAGATACGGGACAATGAAAGACTGGGTCGTCAATCTCACGGTCGTTCTTGCGGACGGCACTGTCATTCAGACTCGACATCGACCGCGGAAGACATCAGCTGGATACAATTTGAATGGACTGTTTACAGGCTCAGAAGGAACTCTGGGCATCATCACGCAAATCACGCTGAAGTTAGCTGTTATCCCGTCGCATTTTGGCGTTGCTACAACCACATTTCCCACCATCAATGATGCAGTTGGAGCCGCGACGGCCATGGTGCGCAAAGGAATACCATTAGCTGCTCTGGAACTGATGGATGAGACACAAGTGACAGTGATCAACCAAACAGGTGGCGTAGGCGGAAAGATGCTGCCTCAAGAGCCAACATTGTTTCTGAGGTTTTCCGGCTCAGAACGAGCAGTCCAGGAAAGCATGTCGCAAGTGAGGGATATCTGCAGAGGCCATGGCAACAATAGCTTCCAGGTAGCTACCTCAGAAGAAGAGATGAACAACCTGTGGTTGGCCAGAAAACAGGCATTGTGGGCTATGCTTGCAATCCGACCTGAAGGTACTCAGATTTGGTCCACCGATGTTGCCGTGCCATTGTCACGTTTAGTCGAAATCATGGAGCGCTCGAAGCAGAATGCTTCTAAACTTGGTCTATTCTCGAGTTTGCTGGGACATGTAGGGGATGGCAACTTCCATCAGGCTGTAATGTACAATCCTGATGACGATCTGCAAGTCGCCGCTGTCAGAGAGTGTGTGGATGACATGGTGTCCAATGCATTAGCCATGGAGGGAACGGTATCAGGAGAGCACGGAATAGGGCTGGGGAAGAAGGATTGTCTGGCCAAAGAGCTGGGCGCTACCACCATCAATGTAATGAAATCTCTGAAGCAAGCGTTGGATCCGCACTGGCTCCTGAATCCTGGAAAAATATTCGATCCTTGAAGCTCGGCACAAATTCTCAATTAGAGTGGTACACAAGATTGATCAAACCCTATCGCCAGTGTCATGAGAGGCCTTGATTGGGAGCCGGAAGAGGGAGTGTCTTGTACGGCCAATGATCCCAGATGGTCCAACTCCAGTAGCATGTACAGCTGCCGTGTAAGAGGTTTGCTATTATAAAGTTTCTAAGATGAGACTTCCTAACGCCAGCCACGCCGTTGATCTGTAGATGAAATTGAGGTTAATCAAAATCTCGGGATTCAATAAATCTGTATATTGTGGGTTGGCTATGTCTGAAAATTGGCGTTGCTTATGATATTGCGTTCCATCCTGGCAGAGGTGCCTGCATAAGTACGAGCACGCAAAGTTGCCTCGTCTCATACACAATGTTATCGCCAAGCAAGATATATCTGTGTCACTCACCGACATCTAAGCATGGCACGGGAAGTTGCATCCTGCATGTCAGAATCGGAGAGACATGATGCTATTCCGAGTGACTCTTGTGGTCTTCCCGCCCGTGTTTTATGTGCTGTGCCGTTGGTGGTAGGCACCAATCCACTGAAACGGGACCCTGAATGACTATTACATTTGAACGATGTTGCTTCCGCTGAACCTTCTTGGTCACCGGATAGATGCTGATTCATCCTTTTCCCAACTGATATCTCTATGTGACTCGATACTCCGACCCAGCTTTTCTGACAGGTCTCGCCGATATGACTTCTTGGGAGGGATATTGCACCGTGCTTATGCCTCTGGCAGTATGGTTTGAGGTAAGGTATGTCAACTGTTCATGTATCTGACTTCTTTAGGCTCATAACTGCCTGAATTATGGCACCTAGGATTGATACCCTGGTTGGAATGTTGGAGTTCGACCTTGATATCAAGCATTGTCGCTGATGTCGCCAATTTTACCCACCTACCCAACCAATTCCAGGCAACATACATGTGCGTGTGAAGGAACCTCTTACCATCAGCTGTTCTTTTGGACTTCTAAGAGCTACTGACGCCTTGTAGGACTCAACGTCCATAATCATCCGATTTTTTCATTCTCTTGCCAGCTACTGCAGGCTACCAGCTCCCTGATGCCTATGAAGCTTCATCCAACTTTCGGCTGTTCTTATCGTTTCCTTGGAGCCACTAACCTTTTGATCAGTAGGATCTAAACCCCAAGATTCTCATCAAACCACCAATTTTTGTCCGAGCTTACATACCGGGCTTCTAGTATTTTGTTGTGCGCCTCTCGCTCATTAACCCTTCAACCCTTGTGCAAGAAGGAATTCAATGACACAAATGCCCATCGAAGCCGCCAAAGATTCGCACAAAAGTGACAAAATACATAAGACAACAAGTTGCTACCTCACCTCTGTTGCCTCCAGCTTCGTTCCACATCCGAAAGTGCCGAAGGTTTTCACGGAGTCACAGACACCGTGATAAGCAAGATTTCAGCACCGAAACTCTCCGTCAAGACGCCAAATCCTGTCATGACCGAAGAACATTCCAGGCAGCTCGCTTGGACATTTCGCGCCATTTTTTGTCAGTTCACCAATGAAACTAGCACTTGGAAGATAAAAGTATAGCAAATACTGCAGTCGCTGATGCTTCCTACGACTTTCAAGCGATTCCAGGCCGCGTGAGTACAACTGAAGCCTACAGAAATTGTAGCCACGTCCAGGCTACCTTCACTAGGCATCCCTATATACGAACGCATCCATAGATCAAGTAGGTTGATACTCCTGAGTCAACAATATTCTCAGCGTCTTCGGCGATTTTCACGACTTACGACAGGTATCGGAGCCTAGAATTTGGATGGACATTTAGCTGGACTGACTCCTCCGGCCACTTGAAGCGACGCCAACGAAAGCGATGCTGACCCGGCAACAGGCCTGACTTGAAACCAGTAGTATCCACCGAATAAGAATCTCACCCCTAGGCATTTAGCCACCAATACGCGCATGTGAAGGCACGTACTCTTGCCTAGCGAGCAGCTCGGGATCGCGTTGACATGGTCACTTGACCTTGGCATGTGATCAACTCGTCACTTTGTAGTGCTTTCAGGGCATCTGTAAAACGCGTTCTTACATAGCCACAATCTTCAGCAGATGGATCATATTTTAGCTGACAACGTGTCGACAATGTCTCCAATTGACAAATCAGAGGATTGTTTTTCCCGTCAGTATTTAAGCGAGATCTACCGCACCCCTGGCCTCCCGTCCCCGCCGACCCAAATTCGCCACAGCCCAGCACCGCCTCAACTGTTCGCAGCCATCACGGATTGCGTCCGCACTCTTGTTTCTCCAAGGCGTTCTTAACGGCTTCTTAAATTGCACGATTAATGCCCTTTTTGGCATTTGGAATTCACATTTGTATGTTTCACACTCACACTTGCGAGTTTGCTGGTGAATCTGCCTTGGTCGCCAAGGATCTCGCTGTCGGGCTCCGCCACACTTGCGAGACCGGCTTGGTGAGTCACGAACCGAGGATGAGGTGTGGGCGCTATTCTACCACATTCTGGCCCTCCTCTTCCACATTTCGTTCAATTCCGTCCAATAGTAACAAATGTTATGGAAACTAGGTATCAAGGATATCGTGCTTCGTTGTATATCGAGTCACATCTCGTGATTCGAGCACCTCATCGATAGGAATGACTCTACAAGTCTCGATATAAAGTCTTTGTTTGCGTCCTCGTCCCTTTTCCACCTCTCCTTCTCTCCTCATCGCAGACCTCCTCACTTCCTTATCCTTTTTGGATACCTACCCCTTCAAAACACAAACTCTCATAGAATTATACTTCATCAGTCGCTCAATATGGTCACAATGAACGGGTACACGGTGACTCCGCATCACCGCCAAAACCGGCGTCGTGAGCGTCCTGGCTCAAGAACTCGGCGGACCATCACTCGCAAAGCCAACGTCCAGTACGATGTTTACGAAGGCGTGCTGGATGCCTGCGATGCTGAAGTTCATCTCCCATCCGACAAAGCCAGACCATCGCCTCTTCTCCGTCAGAACTTCGACCAGAATTGGCAGAAATGGAAAGCTAGGCAAGCCGAAGAGAAAGCTCTCGCGGAGATGGACAGGATGCAGTTAGAACAGGAGCAGTTGCAATTTGAAATAGGAGACGACGTGAGTCTGATACCTGATGATGCTATGCGTCGCGTCGTGTTTAGTCTCTTCGGGGATATGGATTACATCGACCCTTGACTGGCACTCGCACTTGCACTTCCCACCCACTCATCATCATCATCATCCTTTTCATTATGATGGAGGCGTTCATGGCATGTCTTGAAAGGCAGATGTATGCTTACGCATCCCTCGTCAGGAGCTATATCGTTTGGGCATCCTCTACAATGACAATGAAGATCTTGCCCAAGACTCCGATTCAAACACAATTGCTTGCGATGTGCCAATCGAGCCGTCAGTCCCAATGTTCATCTTTCGGCAAGGCAAGCCCAGACTCTCTCGACGGCGTTCAAACTGGAGTTCTCTACCACTATATCTCTCACTCTCCTCTCTGAGTGACGATGCCGACATTTCGCGACTTCTTTCCCTTTCACCATTCCCGACGATTCAACATCGCCTCACTCAAGCACCTACAACCACATCCACGGATATTCCACAGTCCTTACCGACATCGGCGTTGGAGTTTCCCTATCACGATGTTAACAACGATAATACCCATTCCATTTCATCTGCACAACAACATCAACATCAACACATCCTTGATTTCAATTCCGGAGACTGGACATTCATTCACACCCCACACCACGCGGATCCATCTCCAACACCATCTTCCGAACCAGAGACATGGATCCTGATCGACGACTCGTAACAGAACCGCCCCATTGAGGTCAACTCTGAGAACCGCTAGCAGCAGCACGGCATGGGTGTGTGCGTGCGTGTGTGTGCTACGCGAGAGGAGCAATGGCGGCGGTTTGGTCCTCATTAATTCAGCCCAGTGTCATCTGGGGAAGTATGCGTCTCCAAAATGGAGAGACCAGAAAAAAAATGAAGAGACCAGAAGAGAAGAAGAGGATGAAAATGAGGAAGAGACCGGCAGTTGTGTGCTCGCGGCAATGGACCGTTGGAGCTCGCTGCCAGGAAGAATAGAGAGCAGATTCCACGGAGGGTGGAGAGGAATGGTGAAGCGTGAGTGCTGTGTGAATAGTGTTCAGCTTCGAGGTAATTTAATGAATATACCCTGGTACCACCAAAGTTTTACTGTCGGCATATGTGATGATTCTGTTTACGTATTTTTAAGCTGTGAAGCCGTGAGATCCATTAGTTGTGTTTCTTGTTATCACAGCATGCATGGACTTGAAATTCTGTCCTTGTTCCCAGATTGAAAGATTTGCTTGTATTCTATTCTGAGTACAAACTGCGATCGTAATAAGCCAGATGTCCATTATACAGACACCATTCTCTTCAAGTGAAGAGAAAGATCTCAAGTCTTGCCTTAAGCTCAGTAGCAAACTAAAGATCTACTACGCTCGTAAAATAAAGTCAAGATAAGCCGTATTCAAAGGGGGAAAAGGGGCTTCACGAATTTTGTCCCATTCGCCATTTGTGTCCGTGACCATGTTTTGCACCTTGATTTGCGGCATAATCCAAGCTTTTGACTTGCTCCTCACGCCCATCAACTGCTCCGCTACTCCATACAGGATACAAGCAATTTCTCAGCCTTTTTCGTCTCTGAAGTTGTTGACTTGGTGAACAATCTGTTTACAAACCGAACAGGGGGCGTTATGTTCCGTGGTTTCTGTTTCGAGATGGCCAGACTCTGACGTGTCGTCTCTGGTATGTGTGCAACCTTTCCAAGGGATATCCACCAATCTGTGATTTGTCTCATGGTCTGCATTTGGGCTCGAAAGCACGACGGAGTATGTAAGAAGACTTTGAAACCTGGATAGGACGGTGAGATTGGGCATCAAGTTGATGGCGACATACTTGAGAGACTTCCAAATGCATGAACGGACATTGGTGAGCATATATTGCTTCATAGCCTCACAGCGAGATTCGCGGGTGGTGTGGAAGAGAACTGGAGCTAGTGTGGACGAAACAGCACGAGAGGTCAATTGGTTGTAGTGAAGCACGACCATTCGAGGGCCAGGAAGACTGAGATTCCAAATTCTGAAGCGCAGCTCCGCGGGAAGATTTGGAAAGAGGTGAAACTCCGTTGCAGGAACGGCTTTGGAGAGAATGAGTGGTCTGTCAATGATGCCTGAGGAGCTTTCATCTCGGTTGATGAGGATGTCGATACCGTTCTTATTTTCATGGAGGAGAGAAAGAGTTGGCGTGGATTTGGCGATACGAGCAAGCTTCTGATGTGTTTCCTTGACAAATTTGCGCTACACTGTGTCAGCTCTCATCTTTAAAGAGCATAGTATGGATGACTTACGTTGCGGCACGGCTTAAATTCAGGAGCATTAGCTCTCAAAGATGATGTGCGCGGCTTGAACTCCGTTGCCTCAGCTCTGAGAGTAGATCGAACCATCTTCAATGAAAGAGCTATCACTTCGGAAGAACCTCGAGTGTCGGCTTCTTTAGTCTTCTTGCTCAATGTACCTGGGTGAGTATCCCGACTCTGTGTTGGAGGCCAATTGATCGAAGAAGTTGCCATCGTTGAGGATGTAGAGTAGATCGAAGCTGTGAAGTTCGTGATCCTGAAATTGCGAGGTGGTTACAAGTCCTGGCAGAAGCTAAGGTCGAACGGATGATATGTTGCAGCTATGTGAGTCATTCACCATTGACGTTCGTTGTGAAAGTGGTGAATTGACATTGAGGTGAACAGATTGTCTGATATCCTCGCATTCTCTTAGAATTGCCTGAAGACAAATCCGATCTCCTTCTCATGAAAACGTCTGTATCTGATGTTTGTATTTCAGAAAAGACACGACTGCGACATTGCACCTTTCTAACATGTAGAGCTGATTGAAACCATATCTACAAGCGCGAGCGCCTAGATACATCTGGTAGTAGGGCTCGCTGGTTTCAAAGTAGTTGTTATAGAATCACCCATGCATGTCTACGGTAGTACTAACATGCAACATTCTGATATATGGCAAGAAGAAGCTAACGGGATCAATATTTGATTCAAGCAAAATCTATTAGCAGTTCAATGTTTGTCAATAGTGCCTCGCTTAATCTGGACCTATCAAAGCTACAACATAACATCAAGGTCCCAACAGCCACTAGATGGCCACAAGACCTCAGTCGAAGGCCAGCAGTGCCGGCAAAAGTAATGGACAGTGGTCATTACTTTTGCTTTACTATTAGTAGTAGTCAGGGAACCGACGAGCAGCGAGATGATGTCATGACAGGAGGTCCTAATTGCCCAGAACATGTAAAGTAAAAAATAGTAATGGAGATCATATGATACCCCGATGCGTACATAGTCTGAATCCTTCGATCCCAAGGGCTTTTGGGTAGCGAATATGCGTCAACAGTGGACTTGGCAGATTTATCATCTCCGCTCATTACCTGTCACAGAATATCCAACACCTCAACTTCGATATTAGGTATCAGGGCCAACAAGTCACTTATCTACTACCAGTGCATTCAGAATAGCAACCCGAGCTCTACGAAAGGCATAAATAGTCCTTACTTCTCGAATTCGGTTTCAGGTTCAGCTTTCGAGTCCACTCCCCCCCAATGTCTCGCTTATGGAAAGGGACCATGATGAGCTTCTAAACGTTGTAGGCACGAAAATGCGAAATTTCGGGGCAAAATGCTGATAATTTGCTGCATGTCGTATCAACGTTCAATTCTTTACTTTCTCGTTGGATTTACTATTAAAGCACGTAGTAGAGGCCAATAAAGTATTCGAGATTACTGCCACTCCTGTAGCCTCGGCATTCAGCCTCGTGTTCCGGCATCACCTCTTGCGCTTCAGCCAAGCAGCGCACCCGGTCAAACATCCCCCCATCACCCCTCTGCAGCCTTCCACGTTTCCATCTCAATTGAGATGCCCACCGCGCATCTGGAAACATGGCTGCAGCCAGACGAGGCCAAGGGCCATTGAACATCGATCTGCCCAATGGCGGTTCTTTGAGTCCAGACCTCCCACCTCTCTCGGCCCTTTTCCTCATATACTTCGATATCAAGGCCGGCTATACTATTGGATGGAAACGGTCACTGCCGGGGGTTGAATTGGAAGGAGTGGTAGAATACAAAAGCTTGCCCTCGGGATTGCATACGGTCAAGGAGGATTTGATATACTTCGTTCACGACAATCATGCGGGACTCAGCGCATTCATCAATGCGCCAGCAGCGGAGGAGTCAAGAAATGCCCGGATGATTGCAGTAGGGATTATGGTTCCTTTGAGTTACGGCAGATTGGGGAGAAGCTGGAAACATACGGAGCAATTGAAGGAAATGGCCAGGTAGACGAACCAAATCATTGGGGAGATCAAGTAGCTTACTCTGGATAGTGAGTTGATTGTCGACACGGAGAAGACGGAAATACTCGAGAAGTATTGGGAGGAACATAAAGCACATGAACCATGTCTCCCCACAGAAACAGACTCCCTGCTGGATTCACCCTCAAGCTTGAAGTTTAAACCAGTGCGAGCGATTTCGGGGAAGCCTAAAGGACATGGCAGGAATCGCTCAGCATCAGATGGGACAGCATTACTACCTCCTGGCCACACTTTGTCTCCATATCATCCAGCATGGAGCCTGCCACGTTTACTCGAGGCATTTGGACCTTTGATATTTCCTTTACATAGAGCAGCTCTCTTGCGCAAGCGGATATTGATCACAGCGCATGCGCCTGTTCAAGAGACTTGTGATTTTGGTTTGAGCTTCCATCGTGGAATAGAGAACAATTGCTGACCATTGACAGTGTACGATATTTCCGTCCTGTCCAACATTCCCCTTGCAGTCAACGACCTCCTAGCTTCAACTGCGCCTCCCCAGAGGCTGCGCCCTCTGTTCTCAATCGGTGTACATGATATCCCCCTACTGGAAGAAGATCTCCGACTATCCAAAGCAGCAGCCTCGACACCAGGCTCAGACGAACCAGAAGCACGAGACGAGCCAGGATGTGGCTGGATAGCCTGCACAACGGATAGTATCTTGGCTATGAAGAGTGCACTCTACGATGTTTTAATCACAATGCCGCCTCTATATTCAGAAGACGCCAACGAGAAAGTCTGGCCTAAGATCGAGTCTCCGCAAGGCGTGGAAATGAAAGCCACACAGCGAGATCTCCGTCGTTATCAGACTCTGCGATGGGGTCTCTCACGGCATGTATCTCCACCTCCTAGTCCTGCCGATAGACGTAGGAGTAGCTCCGAGCTCGCAGAATCAGAAGTGCCACGGACAGCATCATCTAGTACTTCTTTGCTTAGAGACATCCCCATGCTGGATCTCCCAGATACAGATCACATCGTAGAGCCCTCATCCTGGTCTGCGCTCGCCTATTCAGGTTTCATGTGGTGGGCTTCAGCGGGGGAAGAGCGTGGAGAGTCGGAAGAAGAAGCAGACGCAGACGCTTCTCTCTTGTCCGGCCTTGCACTCTCTCCTTCAAGTCCATCATCTTCTCGACCACGGTCTCAATCCACACTGTCCGTGGCAAGTAAAGGCAAAGGCGGGGCTGTAGGCGAAGATCTGAGTGCGAAGCAGGAAATGGCAATCATTGCTTATTTCCATCGCTTGACGACTCAAATCTTGACGACGTTGAGTGATATTGTTGATGCCACAGATTCGGATGATGAGCGTGAAGATGAGCAAGCAGCTCTTCATCAGACTGTGGAAGAGGTAGGCGAGAATGAGACTGGGCCGGCAGTGCATGTAAGTAGTGATGATGTGGTGAGGATGGGACTGGATGTGTGGTCTACAACAGACCACCAATTCATCCAGGAGGTCGCGAAGGAGTATTTTGGGCGACGAGCTTACGTGGAAGGACGGAATGTGGACGTATGCGGCATTCGGATTTGCTAGTTAAGTGGAAGAAGTATCGGGTTCGCCACTTTCTGTACAATTTAGGAGTGAGGAATACATGTCTGGGACAAGATCAAAATGAATTATGTTCAGTTCTCGGTTGTTCTACATTGAATGAAGAGCAAATCTGACGCTTTCCAATGTTCTTGAAAATTGTCCGTCTCTCCCACCATAATCGGTTCCTCCATAGGAATCTCACATCGCATGCACAATATTTTCGAAGTAGACAAACGCCTTGCTCCATGCCACTCCATATTTTACAAAGCCCCAACAAACCATGCTGCCAACCAGGAAAGGGAAAAAGCCAAGTACCGTGATCATTCCTCGTCAGTGTCTGTATCCGTCTCACTGGTATCATCGGCTACTTCTCCATCCGTGTCACTCTCCTCATCACTTGACTCTTCTTGCACTGGCTTCTTCTTCTTCTTGGGCGCTGGGGCACCAGCGATTCCTCCGGTCTTGAGAGCATGCATTTGACCAGCAATGGAATCTATTTTGAAGTTAGCAGTATTCGCAATATAGGTCTCGTGAAACATACCCTCATCAGGCTCGCTGATTTCTTCTTCTTCCTCAATCTCAACTGCCTGGCTTGCATCTGCTACAACAAGCGTAACCTCTACCTTAGTATCAAATCCGAGATACGAATCACAGACTAAATTGAAGACGAAAGTGTAGTTGCCAGCGGAAGGAGGAGCTTGGAATTGTGCCTTGAGTGTTTGCATGTTGAAAGTAGGCTTTCCACTCTCGTCATAGATAGGCTTGTCGAATGTCGTGAACGTGAATGGTGGTACGGCAATCTTTCCTTGCTTGCTGTCTGTGAGGAACACGTGCCATCTGGGGGAATATTCGCGAGCGAAATATGGAGCATATGCTAAGGGTGGTTGGACGGGCTTTTCTTCCTTTGCTGTCTTTCCATCCTTGCCTTTTGATGGCCTGCCATTGATAGCATCGACATCATCCTCGGCTGGGTCAACATCCTCGAGATCAAGCTCGTTGACTTCTGGGACATTGGCACTTCCTGGGGGAATGAAACGACCTTTGACAACAAGTGATACTAGCGAGCCTGGAGTAATGAATTTCTCGCCAACAACCTTGAAAAAGGCCTTTTCAACTTGGAGGCGGGGTAATTGCCTGGCAACGCTGGTAGCAGTCTTGTACTGAGCCTCGGTGAGAAGACCTTTGCCAACTGAAAGTCTCTTTCGATACGCCTCTGGCAGATCCATGTATTGCTGAAGAGACAAATGAGTTTTGGCATCTCCTTCAATAGCTCTGGCGATTGATTGTGTGATATGTGGTAACTGCAAAAGTGGTGATCCTCCTGGGTAGATTGCTTGCAGTAGATGTTGGGTCGTAGAGTATGATGCCATGATAGGTCCAGTTGTTGTAAACGCGAGGGCGATGACGGAAAATGCAGAGCTGAGCGATTGAGCAATGGGAGCAACATCAACCTTTGACTGGTTCAGAGCAGTATCGTCCAATTCAACGCGACCAAGATATGCCCAGAGTAGTCCTAAAGCCTTTCTTCGAACACCACCATCTAGATCCTCGAGTTTCGTTCGATCCTTAGTTGTCAATCCAGCAGCCAGTGGAGTAACTTCGCCCTCTGCTAGGATCCTCGACTCCAGTTTTCCAAGTCCTGAATCTGCCTTTTCTCCTTTCAAGATCTCCTGGAACTCCAAGCCGGTTGTCAAGGCACTGATAATTCCGCCTTCAGTCATACCCTCTTCATATTCTCGGAATAGATTATTGGCGCTCTCAACCAAGACTCTCTCCTTGGACATTCTCTGTGTTCCATACCACCAAGATCCAACCAAGTATGGTAATAGGACGCCCAACAGAGCTGCATATACCAGGATAACATACTTTCCATTCCCGTCGGTGACGATGAATTTAGGCAAAGCGATTCCAATGCTGTAGCTTTGTTTCCCGTCTGGATGTCCGAATTCCTGGAAATTTCTCCTTATGTCCTCGTCGGTAAGAGCCTTGTACGCCTTTGTGAGCTCGACGAAATAGTCATTGAGGGATTCTATTGTTTGGTTCTTTGCGGGGTCTGGTCTGATCTTGTCTGGGTGGAATTTCAGTGACATGCGTTTGTAATGCGACTTGATCTCTTTTTCGGTTGCAGACTATTTCCAAGTTAGCGAAAATCCACAGAGGATGATCCAAATAGCCTTACATCTTTGATGCCCAAGATATCATATGGATTCCAGATCTTTGGTATGATTCGCGCCGTTACTACGATTAAGTAGGCCATAAAGCCCATGATGGCCCATCCCGCCACAACAGCAATAGCTCTCTTCAGCTTTCTCTCCTTCCTCCTCTGCGCCTTTCTCTGACTATCGACCAAGTCTGCATGTTCTGGACGGAAATCCGACTTTATTCGTGGGGCTGTTGCACCGGGATCGGAACTTGGCTTGAGGACAGAGTATGTCAAGGGAATTGTGACGATGCCGACCACTGTCAGAACGAAGAAGGGGAAGAATTGTCCCTGTATCCCATTAGCATTTGGATGTGTTTCATAGGGTACTTGCATACCTGGTCATCGTACGAATAGTCTGTAGAGCTCATCTCGAAGGTCTACTTGGTCTCGCGGACCAGCGCAGTGGGAAGACTTGCGCACACGTTGCTGTCAGTTTTTGCAATTCGCAGGAGACAATAGAATACCCAGCAGTCAAACTGTTCAAAAATAAATCACAGCGAAAAGCGCGGAGTGAACGAAGATGGTGAAAGAAAGACGAAAATTAAGGTCCCGAAATGCCACTGTGGCTCGTCACTCGCGCACGGAATGGACAGTTCTCTCCAAAGTTCGAGTTGGGATTAAACGCCGCTTTGCCGCATCAGGCGATTCTATATGAATCACTGGCACCGCCTTCGCCAGGAGCCAATCAGGAGCCTTCATGGCTTCCTTCAGCTTAACGAGCTTGAACTCACCACTTGAGATGTTGTGAGACCACCGAAACTCGTGGATCGAAGTAATCAATACGATTCACTGGCAAGAAAACTTGCTACGTGTCCTCAAAAATGCAAATTCCAAGTCATATACATGTCATTTGTTTGCGACCCGAAATATGCTCCTCTATCATATAGCCATAACCTGTTCTCAAGCGCCTTCCTATGCACCATAATTATCCCAATATTCAAGCCTCGGCTGGAACCGAATCCTCTCCTGGAACAGGCTTTACCGCTCTGTCCCCCTTAGCAAATATGTAGTTTATTTTACAGTTGTCTCCCTTCAAAACCTCGACTAGGACCTTGTCATCCACGACCTTTCTTGATTCTTCAACCTCTAGAGTTTCGTAGCCAAACACATCTTCTGTCTCACCTCTAAAAACTGCGGTGTCAATATGCCTGTACATCATAAGAGCTTGCATCTTCCCTTCCGAGTTTTTTGCCCTCTTCTTCTTTTCCTCCTCTGCGATTCTCCTCTTCACAGCATCGACATTGGCCTTGGTGCCAGGAACTATCGCATGGACTGGTGGTAACAACGGTTCATCGTCGCTATCAATATCTTTCTCTGAAATAGTTGAAGGTGAGCATGGTTCCGAGACGACCGAGGGATGAATGGCCAGATCTTCTCCGATACCTTTGCATTCACAGCCCAGTAGCTGATGAGTCTGACAACCATCGCTCATATCAAGCCTGAATAAGTCTCTTAACTCCTCAGCAGTGAAACTTCCTTCGCTCTTCTTCCCATCAACAACCGAATCGGCTAATCCCGTCTTAGTGATCTGTCGCTGGAAGATCTTCTCATCCATCCCTCCAGCGAGCACGAATCTGTATATCTTCACTGGCCGTTTCTGCCCGTCTCGATGAATACGAGCCATAGCTTGTTGATCCGTAGCAGGATTCCAATCAACATCGAAGAGAATCAAGCGAGAGGCACCGATAAGATTGAGGCCCACCAGACTTTGCAGAGAGCAAAAAGGCAAAGATCTTGCCTGCATCTGACCTGTTAAACTGGTCGACCATGCCTTGTCGTTGCTTTTGGGGAGTTTTCCCATCGAGGCGTAGGAAGGAAAGAGACAATGACGTCAAATGCTGGCCGATGAGATCCAGGGTAGAGGTATAATTTGAGACAATAACAACCTTCTCATGGGTCTTTTGAGAGATGCCTTTTAACAACTGGTCAAGCACTCTGAACTTGGAGCTTGCTTTGACGTTGGACTTGTTCATCAGTTCTGCAGGAATGACATCCAGAAGTGCAGCTACGACTGGGTTGGTGGGAGCATCCTCTTTGCTCTTAAGTAAGCTAGGGGCATTACAGACCTTTTTCAGGATTGTGATGAGCTGGAGTGAAGATTCGCTTCCGCCCAATGCTTTTCCGAAAAAGGGCGAGCTGATGATATGCTGATACACCTCGGCCTGGGCCTGTGTGGGCTTGCAGAAGACAACATATTCTGTTTTGGATTTCAAATACTTGGCGAGCAAATCTGCAGTGCGTCGGAGGATAAACTCTTTCGTTAATGCTGACTACAATGACGAGGGAATTAGCCATGACCATACCTGCAATGTTCTCAGAACATTTTGAAACACTTGAAAGAGGAAATAAACTCATACCAATTCTTCGCTTCTCGCAGTGCCCTTTTCAATATCTCTGTCCGACGCTCCTGGCTGTCTGCTTTTCAATATTGGGCCTTCAAATTCTTTCTTGAAAGTGTTGTATTTTCCCAAAAGACCAGGGTTGATGAAGTCAACCATGGTGTAGAACTCTGAAAGATCATTTTGCATCGGTGTTCCGGACAGGATGACTCTTCTGTCGGTGTTCAAGTTGAGTATGGCCTGAGCGGATTTGTTCTGGGCAGTCTTCAACCTATGTCCCTCATCGGCAATAACAATATCGATTCCAGCCCCTTTCTTCAATTCCTCTTGCACTGTCCTCAACCTCTCATAGCCAATGATCATTACACTGTAGCTCTTGCCATGCGTGAAGTCTGTGATCCTTTTCTTGCTCTGGGCATCTTCGACAAAAACACCGATCCTTTCATTTCCAAGCCACTTGTTAAACTCCTTCTTCCAATTTTCTATAAGTGTTACGGGACAAACGATCAGGGCCTTCTTGATAACAGGATCCGATCCGTAAATTGGATTCTGCTTCAAGAGTGTCCACAGCAAGCAAATCGTCTGCAGAGTCTTCCCAAGCCCCATTTCGTCGGCAAGCAGGGCTCCTCGGCCATCGTAGTCTCGCAGTCCCATAACACATTCGTAGAGGAACTGAATGCCCGCGCGCTGATGTTCACGAAGATGCCGGCCAAGGAAAGGATCCAGGACCACATCCACAAGTTGCTTTCCTTTCGGACAAGCCGCGGGCTTCTTCATTACAAGTGCTCCAGGGACATTGGGATCATGCCGGGGCGTGGGCGATCCATTTTGGTTCTGCGGCATGATAGTTGTTGATAAAAGAGGATTCTTGAACTGTGATTTCATGGCGTCGCTCTTTTGGGTGGCATAAAAGTTCTTGGCAGGGATCTCCTCAAGCTCTAAACCTTCTTCCTTTTTCTTGCCTACCAATGGCATTTTACCCTTTGGCAAAACGATAGGTGCTCTCTGAGGGGCCGCAGGAACCGAATTTCGTTGAGCACTATTGTTGAGAAAGGGCTTCCCAGCCAGGAAGTCCGCTTTGCTTATGAGCGAATCGACTTCAACATCTTTCCCTCCAATACTTAAAGTACTGCCAGGGAGAAGCGGGTCATTGTACATGCACCTGCCCATCTCTCGGCCCGAAATATCCTGTAATCGAGCATAACCGCCGTAAACTGACAGTACTCCATCTCCGTCCCAAGTTTTGTGTTTCTTCGTAGTATACTTTCGCCTGCCGAGATATGTATTAGCGTGTGCATAAACTAGAGGAATCAGACGTACCAAAGCACTTGGTAGTAGCTCTCTGGAGGGTCGGATGTAGCTTCTGAAGCGGACTTCAAATATTCAGGATTTTTGACCGGTATTAATGGCTTTCGCGGAGCAAGCACACCGGAAGACACCGACGCAACAGCTTTTTTTGGAGGGGAGTCTCCAATACGACGTTCGAGCAGTTTCCGTTTCTTCGCTGGCCGTGGTGGGGATTCGGGCACAGCATCATCATTTGGAACAGGTCTAGCGGCACTCTTGAGCGCTGGTGGTTTGAAGGGCTTGAACATCGCCCCCTAAGTGAAATGGTGATTGTTGTAGAGTAAGGTAGGGGCTTGCATGTTACGAGGGAGGGACGCGACTTTAGACGCGGCATGATTGCCTTGGCGCGTCTCGGTGTCACATGACCAACCATGTCTGAACAGGGTGTTCTTGCTTGAACTTTGTGCAGAAGCCGACATTTTCGTCAGCCAGATTCATCCAGGAATAAAGGGTTGATAGCGGCGCATATTGGTTCTGTCCCATATGTACATATATTCTCCCAAGATGATCTCTCAAGAGAGCTACAGCTTGTGATCTCGTCAGATCCTGGTTATCGATATTGGCATTCTATTTACCAAGGCTTCCATCCAACAAACACTTTCCTAACGTCAAAAGTACATCAGTATGCGGGTCCACTTTATGTTCAAGTCCAGATTGGCGGCAGGTTCACGATTCAGACTTAGTCTAAATTACTTCCGTTCTCATTGTTGGGAAATCGAAGTTCGCTGGACTATGTGGCGGACAATTGTACTGCTAGTCCCAGGGATGTTTCGACGATTGCTCTCCTTCTATGCCAGAGACATTTTAACAGATCTTTGGTCCTTATACTGTAGGGATATAATTGGAAACAGAAGTAGCAAAGCAATACCGCAAATTTGATAGGCTTCTGTGAACCTCATATCCTAGAGGTTAGAAGAAAGTCGTCACATAATTTCAGGACTTGCAATTAAACCCAACGGCGAGTCGGGCCTACCAGTTCATCGAAAGTCGTTGGATCTTGGAATATGTCTCGAAACCCTGTCCCAATTCAGGACCGGTAGCGGTGTGGCAAAAGTTGAAAGGACCAATCTGGAGTTTGTACCGAATATGTCATGGGTGGTAAAGAATTAGGGAGGCACTTGCAGGACAAAGTATATGTGGAATATTAGTCACAGTCTTCTTTTTTCGTCAAGCTTTCATTCTTATATCTTCTTCACAGACCCGGGTTCATATTTAAAATTCTCTCTATCTGCGCTCTACTGCAGCATGGAATCGAGACTTTCTCCCAGAACACCCTCAATCTTAACGATCCAGCGATGAGTCTCCTTCTCCACCACATCATCGTCATCTTCTTGCAACTCGCTAATGAAAGGCAGCATCTCCGGTAACATAGATAGCCATTCCTCGCCCAATCTATCAGTGAGCTCCTGCTCACATCTCACCGCTGCTAACCGGACACTGGCGATTTCGGATCGCATGTGCTTAAGAATCGCTCCGTTCAGCTCCTTATGGTGATCAGAAGAATCTGCTGCGGCGGCAAGCTCCACCACTGCGGGTATAAGGTCGAGCACCAATGGTAGAGTCGCAGCGTTCTTGAATTGCTCGCAGAGAACAGGTGCAATGACAGAGAAATGAGATGGCGATTGCCAGAAGTCATCCTGATCATGTTCAAAACATTTGGTCAAAGTTCGAAGGACGTGAGACCACAATTCCTTGGACACTTCATCTTTTGGGTTGACCGTTCCAAGAACCTCGACAGCGTTGTCCAGTAGATAGGTGGCATAACTCGTGACGATCGATTTGAGGTTCTCGAAGAACACTGCCATGAATCCATATATGCTTCGTAAGCGTAGAGCTCGACCTACTTTGTCCTTCTTGGGCAGTGATGATGCCCATTCGATCAAGTTGGAGAAGATCGGTCGGAATGTTGCATCGTTGAACTTATATATCATCTTGATGGCGACATCGTTGACATCTCCCTCAATCTCAGAAATTGCTTCAGTTGTGAATCGTTCATCGCCGGATATAGTCCATTGTCTCCGAAGATCAAAAGCATTCTGGAAGATTTTGGCAAGGATTGACGAATATTTGGTGACAACGGTTTTTGGGTGTTTATCAACAGCAATGCTGAGTACTTCTAGGTACTCGTGAAGCGCCTGTTGCAAATTAGCTATATTCTCACAAATAAAATATCTGCTACTTACCAAACTTCCTACTGTTGATGCTCGCACCCAATCTTTCTCCAATGCTCCGAACATGCTCTTGGCGTCAACTTGCTTTGCCAATAGGTGCAGACACTGCATACGGCTGTCATCTGCTCCATCGGCGAGATCGGCCTCGGCAGAGACGTTAGATATCTCAAAAAGCTTGTCCAAATATGCTCCAGAGACCATGTATGGTAAGTGATGAGCCAGAGCACTCATGAAAGCGTATCCCGCACTGTACAATTTTTGGGAATCGGCATTATCATGCACACTTGATTCCATGTATTCCAAAGCTTTAGGAATAGCCACCGGGAGAACCGAGACAATGCCTTCTCTGAGAATTTCGACCAGCGAAGCAAGGCACAATAGTGCCATAACCCTAAGGCGATTGTCTGACTGGCCAAGGCAGTGAACGCTTGCAATGGTTTCAGCAGCGGCTGAAACAGCTTCCAAATCTTTCTTGCCATACTTTTCGGAAATCTTGTCGACACAACCAACGGCAGTATGCTTGTACAAAACATCTTTGGACTCGCGGATAATTGCGGTAAGCTGTGGTAGGAAGCTGAGCATTGCGACTCTCGAGACAGCATCTGATGCACTTTCTTGGTCGATGCGAACTTCTAAAGATCTGAGAACTTTGCGGCGCAGTGCTTCGTTGGGTCTGTCGAGCAAGCCTTCGACGGATTTGACGAATTCACTTGTTGACAATAGGCCGAGAAGACTCTCCAGGACATCACCGCAGGCACTGTGCAAACGCTTCTGATCTTTCAAGGTATCTGCTAGAGCCAGGATATTCTCTAGAAGCGCTGAGTAGAGGTCCCGAACTCTGGCGGCATCCATATCGTCACGGTTGAGCAGCTTGCCGGTCTGAGAAATGAGGCGCTTTTGTGAAAGGAGATGGGGCAGCATAGTCAGCTCATCCAGAGCAATCCTCTGAGGATCCGAGTTGCCATCTTCATAGGTTCCCAGCAAGACGTTGGAGTACAACGGTTTCGATTTCAATACATCGCCGACCAAATCGAGGTACTTGACAGCGGATTGAAGTTGAACTTCGACTCCAAATGACCCAGTGAGGTCAGAAGCAAAGGATTTGATGTTTTCCGTGACGCCATATTTGTCGACAAGCATTGCTAGAAGAGCGAACAAGAAATCCTCGGCTCCCAAAGTCTGAACTAAGGAGGTGAAAAGACTCTTTCTCCGATGAAGAGGAATATGCTCGTATGCTGCAACGAAGCTTAGAAGTAGTTCGGCTGCACCGGTGACTGGATTTCCCTTTTCCTTGCGCAGAGAACATATCAAAGGTGGAATGACCTCGCGAATTGTTTGGCTGATAACATGTGCAGAGTACTCATCGTTTTGTCTCAGCACAGAGCTACCCATGAAAGTGAATATTGGCATGACGCTGTGGAGAACAAGCTCAGGGGCGGAGTCTGCGAGAGATGCAATAAGTAGCAAAGCTGCATTCTGCACCTGGGGACTGGTTGTCTTCTGGACACAGTCGACTAGCAGGTCAGCTCGGATGGCAGAACGGTCTAACTTGATGCTTGAGTCTGTCTTGTGGGCTTTCAATATAGCAAGAAGGCTTCCCAGTACCAATCCCTGAAGGTAAGCGAGTTCTGACGAGACTTGAGCTTTAAAATGTTGCAGTTCGGCTAGTACATTGAACAAGCCTCTGAGAAGCTCGGGGTGTTTGCCAGCTTCAGAGCTATCAACGAGTTGCAGGACGAAAGTAACTTTCTTAATGGCGGCATTGAGCTGTTTCGAATCTTGAAGTGGTGTGCGTGCCACTTCTCCGTGACTTGTTCTCCGCCTCTTCGTTGCAGGGGGGTTGTCTGCTAGCATTGCGGCCGTCGGAAGTTGATCCAGGAATGATAGTAAGATGTCAGTCGAGAGAGGCGTGGTGCGTAGCAGATCTGCGGACCCAGTTGATAGAGATTCTCGAAATTCATCAGCTCCTTCCGATGAACTCTGTGACGCATCCATCAGCATCTGCGCAGTGCTAATTCGGGCTTCTCCTTTCAAAGAAGACCACATGGATCGAAGTCTCTTGAATACAGCGTCCAGGAATTCTGGCCTGGTCGAGACGACCTCTCCATTGATAATGCTGGCTAAGTATTGTAGACCATCTTTGTCGTTTGCTGCCACAGTCATGAGTAATTGATCATCAAGTTCTGCCCTGTCAACTTGTTCTTCTTGACAGCGTCCGGAGATTTCTATTGATGGTAAAGCAACCCATTGCTGAAGAGCTGGGAGTAAAGATTTCGTCCTTGTCATCCCTGCTATACTACGAACCTGGTTCAATGATGCGAGAAGCCGTAGCTTCACTGTAAACAAGGGAGTATGGACAACGTGACTGGCCAGGAAATTCAGTATAGCGATCCGGCCAGCTTGTGGCAGCCGTCCAACATCTTGCTTTTTGGGGGTCTCGACGTTCCGAGCGCTATTAAGGAACTTTTCGAATATAGATTCCACATGCTTTCGGTCCAGTATACATTCTTCGAGGCCTGGAATGATCAAATCGCTTAAAAGCCGAGCGACAATGTCCATGGAAAGCCAAGCCAACTCCTCAGTATTATGTCCAGCTCCATATAAATCATCTGACGCCCACCGACGTGGCTTGTTCGCCGACTTCTTTTTAGCTTCGGGAACGGAGGGATGTATCTTGCTTATGGTGGTAAGGAGTTCCGAGGCCGCCCGACGTACTTTGGTTGCGGCATCCCCTAGCGCTGCAATTGCATATGGAATAACTGCTTGGAAGTCCACCGTGGAGGCTTTGCAATTCGAAACACACCGAGTCGCCATTTGGAGCGCTGAAGCTCTAGCCGTGACGGGATATGGACCACACCATGTTCTCATGTAGAAGCTGAGATATATGGTATCTTCCAATGCGCTTTCTCGTCGAATAATTGGAATTTGGTCGAAGGTATCGAGGTCAGTAGCATTGGATGCAGAGCTGATGAATGCTCTGCACAAGTTTGGGTATATGTGAGATGAGCCATGTGACAAAAAGGTCGGCTCGTTCACGGTCTTCTTGGGCAAAGCTTCAAGCATGGCAGAAAGGTTGGGAGTAGCTGCATTGACGCCGGAATCTACCATCTTAACATCACCTGATGGCGAGGTTGGTGCCTCAATGCTCCGGAGAGTGGTTTGTAGTTTTAACTCAAGATCATCCATATCGATGTCGGTGTCTCCTAGCACTCCTCGAACTACAAAGCCCATATGCCCAGATAGCTGCGTGAGAGACACTAACAGGGAAGCAAGATGCGATCGCAAGTCTTGGTGTGAGGTAGATCCCTGGTCAATTTCGTTGGCTATTGAGAGAAGAGCCTGGACGACTGTCGAAGTCTGCGCATCACTCAGTAGATTTTGTTCAAGGAGCTGTTGGATGGTCGAAAGAGGAGGAAACTCCGAAGTTCTGCGTACTCGGTCCACCAATGCGACACAAAATCCATTGGCAAGCTTATCTACCCTTCTTTGTTTTGAAAGTTCTTGGAGAAGACGCGGCAAGTTTTGTATCTTGATCAGCTCCTTCGTGGTCTTCTTTGATGTTGACTTTGCACTTCGATGTTGCGCCAGTATGGAGAGGCACACAAGTCCCGGTACAATTGTCTCCTCGGTCCATCCTAGAACAACTGCTTCCATCATAGCTGTCAATAATTTGTCGTCCAGTCCACCTTTTGAAGCCATAATGGAGAGGATCATGTAACACCCGACGCGGAGATCAGGAGCCCGCTTCATTGCTAATCCTTCATTCAGTGTTGGAAGCAGTCTCAAGATGACTTCCTGCTCATTCTGTAGCTGCACTCCTTGCCTGCCTGACCGAGCTTTGTCCATCATTCCCGCCACCGCTTCGGTCATTACACCAGCCCAGAAGGCCAGAAGAGCCTGGTAATTTTGTCGAGCTTGACATATCCGCAGTACATAGCTATTGAGAGCTGAAGCGAAGGGTACATTATTCGTGGCGACTTGAACGATTGTATGTCTTGGGGGTGACGTCAAGGACCGTATGTATGGCTGAAGAAATTTGTATTCTTGTGGGAGTCTCTCTGGTAATATCGAAAGCAGTGTCGTGAAGATTGGGAGTGTGTGGTACGGAAGGAAAGTCAGAAGTAGGAACGAGGTGTTTTGCTCATGAATCCTGCAGGAAATGTTAACATAGTTCCGTACATGGTTCTGAGCTCGAAACTCACTTGAACCTCCGCACAAGCCATTCTACAGCTTTGATTGCTGGAGTCAACCTCAATCGCCCTCCAACCAGCCCCAGAAATGCCTCTAAGCGCTTGTCCAGTTCCGAATTTTGTACAGCAGTCATTTGCGCCCGGTCTTCCTCTTGACTCTGTTCGCTGAATATATCTCGCTGGAACTCTAGAAATCTCCCATCCAATAGACAAAGTTCCTGGAATCCTTCATGGCATAATGTGTATAATGTGTCGAAGCTCTGTGAGGCAGCTATCCTAGGTTCGAATATCAGCGACTTGGAGTGTTTGGCCTTTTGCGCCTTGAGATTTAGAGAGTTTTCGGAATTCGCCGCAATTGCAGACAGCTGAGCTGCCAAAGAAGTCGCCATCGTGATTCCTCCTTCAGCGACCTTCAGAAACTCAGATTGTGCAAAATGCTGGCATTCTCATCTGTCTTATCGAAAAATATCGTCCCTCACTTTTTTCTCGGCTCGGATAAACTTAACAGTGGAGCCGGTGCTAGCGTGGAGCAAGGTTGATACTCACGTGATTCAAATATATCCTCATTTCAAGTTCCTGAAGTTGCTTCGCCTTTCAACAGTTGCGCAAGAAAGAGACGACGAGTAATTGTCATACGGCAATGGAATAGTACTAATTGGGTCTGGGGTTCTCACCATGTCGGTACCCACGGCCAATATCCCGAAATTCGGGTCTTTCAGACCAAAACTGTCCACGCCTGCTCCAGAGCCAGAGAAAGCCAAAAATGAATCCAAGACAGATAGCAAACATAGGCATCGTAAAAAAGATGAGAAAGAATTCGAACGTCGGCACCACAAGAGACAGCGCTCCAGGAGCAGAGACAGACGCTCCACGAACCTCGAGGAAGAACCAACAGATGCCACACCAAATCTGAGCTCCCCAGACTTTTTTATCGTTGATCGGAAAGGAGATGTGAAAAATCTCGTCTATGGAAGTGTACATCGGTACAGCGTACCTCCATTCTATCGATATGGCTCTGGCTATGTTTTGGGAGCTTCCGCGAACGTAAAGATTGATCGAAGTCAAGGGGAGGACAAGGGAGTTGTTTTAAGCAATTGGCGAATACCTAGGTCAAGAGAGAAGTATATTTTTTCAAAAGTTGAGAGAGAACGGCCAAGACTTTTGAAGATACGACCTGAAGTATTAGCAGAGACTTCGGGAAATATGGATTTAGATTTTGTACCTCTGCAAGGACTACGGGGGAAGAAGCCCAAGCGAAGCCCTGGAGCCGAGAGTTCAGACAATGAAGAGAAGATAGATTACCGCTCCATCTATGGGAAAACAAAGGAAAGTGGTCAGCCAGCTGATGAGGATCTTCAATATGCCACTGAAACCGATTCGTCTGGCTCTGATGCTGGCCGAGTAATTAAACTGGACTCTTCTATACGACAAAAGAACGTCGAACTGTCGCGAAAAGTTGAAAAAGTCCCACAAGATATCATGGCATGGCTTGCTTTGATAGACCACCAAGATGTTCTCATACAAGCAGGAGATGAACGCCATCGAGTCACAAGCGCTGAGATTAAAAGTACGGCAGAAATCAAAATTCATATGTTTGAGAAGGCGTTGGAACAAACACGTTCTCTAGAGGACCGCGAGTGGCTGCTTCTTGGCTTGATGGCAGAGGGAACAAAGATCTGGGAAGTCAAGGTCCAGTCAGATCGTTGGGAGGAGATCTCACAAGACAACATCGACAGTCTCTTGCTTTGGACGAGCTACTTGAATTTCAAGCAATCCACTTTTACAACATTCAGATATGAAGACGTGCGAGAAGTATATCTCAACAGAATCCGCCTCCTGCAAGGCTCGATTGAAAGTGCCACTGGGGATTCCTGCATCGCGCTACATCAACAGCTTCTCTATGTCATGCTCAGACTTACGCTATTCATCAGAGAAGCTGGGTATTCGGAACTGGCTGTTGCGATATGGCAAGGTCTTCTTGAGATGAACTTTAATGCTCCAAGTGAGCCCCTAGCGAAGAGTGCGTTGATGGACTCTTTCAAGGATTTCTGGGAAAGCGAGGTGTCTCGGATTGGCGAAGCTGGCTCCTTAGGATGGAAACACTTCGCAGCCAACAGTAGCGATTTCGATGTGAGCAAAACTTCCACCTTGAGAGGCTTGGAGCTAATTAATTTGTAGGTCCCGGACACACTAACCGACGAAGTCAATGATTCTCTGAGCAATACGGACATCTTCCGAACCTGGAGCGCAGCTGAAAGGATCCGAATGAAATGTTCGCGAACTCCTGCTCGAACTATGGATGAAGTCGTGGAAGACGATCCCTACCGAGTCATCTTGTTCTCTGATATTGAGGATTTCTTGATCAAGCTGCCGTCGAGTTCAGAAGCGCTTCATGGATGCTGTGTTGAGGCATTCATTCTCTTCTGTCGTTTACCACCGCTAGCTACAACCGAATCCGAGTTCACTTGGAAATGTGCAAATGATTCTTTCATACGGAATGAGTTACTTGAATGGTCGTCCAGCTGGGTAAAGGATGAATACTTGTCCTCAAGTCGTAACGATGCACCCGATGTCCCAAAGGCCTCCATTTTACACAATCCATTCCCGAAATGTGTGAGCACACCAGACCTGCTCTTTGGAAACACCCTTGCCGGAAATGGTGCGTACTCTCTCTTCATTTCCTCTTTGAAGTTCAAATGACGTACTAAATCACGATCAAGACTATTTCGGCACCCCTTCATCCCAAGAATCTCTTTTCTCATCTCGTTACTCTGGAGACAATGGCCCCGTCTCTATGCTCTGGATCCGCAACACCCTCTCACAACTCGTACAAGTCCATTTCACAGAAGACCTCGGAGAATACTACCTCGCCCTTGAATACCACCACTCACCATCTAGCATCAAAAAGGTTGCCAAAGGTCTTTTAAAGCAACGCCCTTCGAGTCTACGCCTGTACAACGCGTACGCCATGATCGAATGGGCACGCGGGAATAAGGACATCGCAAATGGTGTGTTCACCGCTGCGTTGAATATGAGTTCTTCAGGTGCTATGAACAAAATGAATATCGAGGAAAAACCACCAAATGATGCCATACTCCTATGGCGAAACTGGGCCTGGCTACATCTCGAAGCAACAGACAATACTTCAGCGGTCCAAACCCTCCTCTCCATCGTAGACGGAAAACCGGATCCACCGATCAGCCTCTCTCCCACTGCACTATTGAGAGTCAGACAGCATCTATCGTCTACACGGGATTTCTTGTGTTTGGTCGGAGATTTTGGCAGGGCGGTGCTTTACACAGAATGTGAGTACGCTTCGCTAAGCGAGCCCCTTTCCCAAACATCAACAAAAGAAAGTCAAAATTGATACTAACATTCAAACCCTCAGGCCTCGCCCTCCTAACCTACCTCACCTCCCCACCAACCTCCGAGCCACAATCCCCAACCCAAGGATCCATCCTCCCCACTCTCGATATCTACACCACATTCAACCGCACCCTCCTCTCTCGCACGCACTCCTCCTCTCAAGCCAACGCGAAAATCAACCTCCACATCCTCACCCTCCACCAATCCCTGACACGCCTCCTAACCCACCACATCGCTCTCGGACCCTACCGCCCCTCCCTCCTAACAACCACCATCATCTCCTTGCTCAGCGCCTTCCCTTCTCCTACATACCCAACCCCAACCCCACCCTCCCCCACCCACACAAGCACCCCCCTCCTCCACCTCCTCACCACCCTCCAAATCCCAGGCCTCAACAACCTAACCTCCCCACTGTACACCCTCCTACAAACCACTCTCCTCACACCCCCGCACGACACCCTCTCAACGCGACTCTTCTCCATCCAATACGAGATCCAGTACGGCACAACCCATTCCGTCACCGCCGCATTCGAGAAAGCCCTCACGTCCGAGAGAGGCGGAAAGTCATCCCCTGGATTATGGAAATTATATCTGCTGTTCTCTATTTTTGGACTTGGTTCCAATGACAACAGGAATGAGAAACAAGTTAGTGAAGGATTATCATCACTGCGAGATAAAGATAAAGACAAGGCTAAGGCCAAGGCAAAAGCAAAAGCCAACTCCAAAGTAAAAGACATCTGGTTCCGTGCTCTGCGCGCCTGTCCCTGGTCGAAAGAGCTGTACGTTCTCGGAATGGAGGAGTTAGGCGATGGGGAGAGCGGGGTGACGTATGAGGAGTTGAGGGGGACGTGGAGGGTGATGGGCGAGAAGGAGTGTAGGGTGCATGTTGATCTTGAGGATGCGTTTGAGGAGATTGGGGAGCTGCAGCTTGAGCTTGCTGCGAGGGGGGGTGGTAGGCTGGAGCAGAAGAGGGTTGCTTATAAATAGTAACTGTAAAACAATTTATTCATGGAACAGCATCACGCTCGCAGTCATCCATAATCTATCGTTACAGTATCAAAACTTCTATTCTAATCATCCTATCTATCTACTTCTCTACCAAGTCATCCATCTCAGGTCATCTTCGGACTCTGCAACGGACTCATTCTGAACCCCTCACGCTCACTCTCCTCCCGATCCTCATCAAGAGAAACTCTAATAAGCGGTAGGCTAACACTCGACGAATTCCCATGATTCCCCAACATGCTCCACACTCCTCCACGTCCTTTCGAACTCAACCTCACAGGATCAAGCCCCTGCAACGTCTCGTCTCTGCCAAGCAGAGGTTCCGTATCCTCATGACTACCAAACGGATAATCGGGTCTATCATTACTCGGTCGTCCAGCAGTGAGACCCTCAATTCTAGGCGGGATGTATAACTCCTCAACCGCGTACTCGAATCTTCGTCTCACGAGTCGTTGATACCACCAGCCAGTGTAGCAGACGACTACCATGAAAACAGTTGAAATAGCACCCATCCACATCCACCAATACGACGCGTTGCGAGCTTCTTGCGTATCAGTCGCCATGTTGATAGCTGGATTGACTTCACTGATGTGCCACCATATAGTGGCGGCAGCTGAATGACAGACACAATTTCTGAAAATGCCCACTATCTGCAACAACATGCCTCCAACTGCTGCAACCAACGAGCCGAACCAACATAGAGATGATAGAGCCCAGTATCGCCAGCCGGTGAAAAGATACTGTAAGAAGATTCCACGATCATCATCTTCGAGCGCCGAGCGGATTAGTGCCAGGACAACGCTGAAAACCTGACACAAGCCATAGATCATGATACTCAGAGCTCTGCAGCCAACTCCACGGGGTGGCGTCATGTAAGCCACAGTTCCACCAGCCAAGGGAGGAACTATGACGAGAAGTAATGCTGGAATAAAAACCTTTAGAATCCATCCCCGCCAGGTAAATTCCATCGTCTTCCGAAAGGTCTCATCTTCATTCCAAGCTTGTGTTCGTTTGATCCATTTCATCTTGTTCGTACCTCTACTCCAAAGAGATACTGGTTGGAACTCGGTCTCATAAGTGTTGCTCCAACCCAAGATCGAATGGCTGAATCGATCCCATGTCCATCGGTCTTGTGGTGTTCCGCGAATGTGGAACGAATGACTAGGTCTCAGGCACTGTTGTCGATATCCGCATCCTCGATCAGTTCCAACGATTCCGGCAGCGGTATTTGGATTATTGCTGGCTAGGAGACATCCACTGATGATGGCAACATGAACAATAATCTGTCATTGTTGATTAGTATGTTTCAACAGGATATTCCGAGCTGCTCGGCTATGGACAGTGGCAATTTGATTTGACAATAGTGCATGAGCGGAAAGTACTCACCATAAGCTCAATACCAAAGGACAGCGAAATAGCCGAGTCCTCATCACTCGGATTCTCCAGGAGATCCAAAATGGTATAAATGAACGGCGCAAGGTAGAAGAGCACTGGACTTCCCACAGTGCCACCAAAGCTGGCCTGTGATCCCAGCAAATTCAGAAGCCGGAACCTACTACTCTGATCACCTTCAGTTGTATCCAACCCTGGAATCGTAATGCTTTTCGGAATGGACTCCTGGGGATTGCCCTTGTCCAAAAGCAGGTTTCCACACGTTACTGTGACGAGCAATTCCCTCTTCATCCTCAGCTTTCCTTCATCCGAACCATGACCCAAATCCCTCACGAAGTTGACAATCCGATAGTCGAGATGTGCTTCGTAAAGGCCTCCAACAAGCATGTTTCCCGCCCCCACAATAATAACTGCAATCCATATGATCGTATCGATAGTCACAGGTATAAGGATAACTGTGAAGCATAATGAGCTCACGAATAGTAAGACGAAATTATTGAACCATGCGAATCGTGTTAGGTTTCTCGGCCACTGGAATTCGAATAGATTCGCGAACTCGATCTCCTTCCGGCGTGGGATACTCATGCTAAAGATGATCAAGGGCATGATGAATCTACGAGAAAGGGGGCATTAGCAAATTCCACATGACGGGCGCATCGAGTAGTGGGGGGAAATGTTTCTAAGTGTTCTTGAGCACTCGAAAGTGATAAGCTAAGGCTCCATGGATTCTCACTGTGCAATGGGAGCAATCCATTCGTTCGCTATCGTAGCATTTGATAGTTGTATCCCACTGCATCTCGTCTTGCAGAACTGATAGGAGATGTACAGTGGTTCGGCGGGTGGCAGACCAGGGAGGTACGTCTGGCCGCATGTCTGGTTGTCAGGGACCTATTCGGACACTTTTTAGCTACAGTGCTTTGCAACAGGTAAGGCACCAATATTTGCTTGCCACGTTGGCAGTGATCTTATGGCCACTCTGACTATATCATCCTGAGCACTGGCATTCGAACCAAGCTTCTGTCCAGAGTAAACATGAGAAGAATACAGGACTTACCAACCCAACAAAAGCCCCTTCGCTCTTCGCCAGATTACAACAAGTCTTTCCATCATAACCTTCCACCCTTCCAAACCCAAAGATCATCAACAACAAGAAGAGTCCCACTATGGCTTTAAACCTCGCCATCTCCAAGATCCTCCCATTCTCTTCTCTTGTGCATCGATGGAACCCGCGGGGTCAAAATGCCTAGAGCGGTAGAGACGGGGAAGGGTAGAGGCTATGTACAGACGACGTGTTTGGAGTTTGAATGAATTGGACGAGAAGGGGGAGAAGGGCAGAGCTGGAAAGGGGGGAAGAAGAGAAGAGAAGAGAACCTGGAGGATGGGATGGGGAGAGGAGATGCCCGGATAAATCAGAGAATAAACCATTGCTCGAAGATCTGGATGCAAGAACTTGCAAGATTTCAGGGAAGGTGCGGTGCAGTACTAAATGCAAGGTAAGGAAGTAAGTAGGCCATCGGTACTTCGCCCTTAGTCAGAAATGGGGCTTTGAAGAAAGAAAAAAAGCAATGTATTTTATCTCCTGCAAGATGTTCACTTGCCCTATGATCTGCTCAAGGACTCCCGTCACCCAACTGAGGGAGTAGATGAAGTAGGAAAGAGAGATGTGCTCCAAACACCAGCAATCTCAAATGCTCCCAATTCAGTTTCCGTTCCACAACGCCTCATATGCATCCATCAATCAATCATTTCGTGCGTGCCAGTCATCATCTAATTCATCTCGCATCATGCTCTCAGTCCACACCGACGGTATCCGTAGCAATTCTGCCAAATCAAGCATGTCCTCTAGCCGAAGACCGCAACTCTCTTCCTCCACTGACGCCACCAAAACCACCTTCAAAGAAATCATCCATACCGCCAGGACCCAAAGGATTGCGCTTACTGGCCTTGATCTCCAGATCAGCGCCGTTAATGTTCATGTGCTGGATGCGGCGGCGAGCTTCAAGCTCGTATTCCTTGGCTGTCTTGAGGGTTGAGCTTTGAAGGTTGGAGCGGGGTGCTGAGGGTACGGACGTGAGGAGCTGTTTGATTAGTGTCATTTCCCACATACAGCAGAGTATTATTTACTTACTCTGTTCTGGGTATCAATTCTTGCATCAAGCTCTCTCCGCTGGATCATAGCCGAAAGCTCCTTCTCAATTGTCTTTCCTGGGGCCGCAAAAGCTTGGTTCAGACTGTCCAGTGTAACGCAAGAAAACGGAATGAAGTACTGAACGATACTCTTGCTGCGAACAAGCTGGTAGATGTCATCGACGTGCTTCTGGAGATGGATGTCTAGCCAGTAATCGGTTTTGTAAGCCTCAAGGACACCCAAACAGGCAGAGTAGCGGCTGTTCACAAAAAAGGAGATAGCTCGTCGGATGTGAGGTTCGAGTTCCAGGTATGTTCGGAAGTTGGAGTTCTCCAGGACCTTGCTTTGCAACTCGTTACGATCCATAGTCGCAAGGGCACATAGACCTCCATAGATGGCGACGTCGTTCGGGCTGATGATGGTGTTGCAACTGAGACCCATACCGGCATCTGCAGCTAGGAACTGGATCGCGGCGGTATGGTATTCACCCTCATCCAGTCGTGCAAGTCCCTCCGCAGCGCAAAGATATGGCTGCAAGAATTTATCCTCGTCGACCGCACCCAGACTCTTGATTTTCTGCACGTTGGAAGAGACTATAATCCAGTTCTTCTGCTCGATGCCCACTTCGATAAGATGCCGACTGGTATCGATGATATGCTTGTTCGTACTGACGTCCTGTCTCATGCGCCCATACGCATCTGAGGCCTTTTGGAGATCACCAATAGCCTGGTAGTGTTTTCCGCAGTCCTCATTTCCCATACGAATGCTCTCCTTGATCAGATTATTCTTATAGCCCTTCAGCTCTGCCTCAAGCCGTTGAGACTCTGCCTGATTTGCACGTTCCGTTCTCTCCATCCAGTTAAGGTCTTTCTCCGCCTCAACTTCATTCGGGCCGATAGTTTCGAGGTGATTCTGTGCATCCCGGTACCGCTTGATATCTTTGCCTTTCTTTGCCTCCCGTACTGCGAGCTTGAGAGCTTCGACTCCAAGGACGGAGGAGCAGACGCCGATGAGGAGGAGGCGCTCTAGTCGTGTTCTACCTATGTGAAAGTTAAGTTGGTGATATTCTTGAGACGGCTAAAGCTCCGAGAATATGCTACCTTGGTAATTTGCAATATAGGACTCCAGGTCGAATTTGGGTTGTTCTAGTAACAGCTGTTAGAGTTGACCGGCGTTGAATTAGAGATGGCTGTTTGTCCATACCATGCACGACGATGCTCTTTTTGGCACGGCTCTGGGTTGGGGAAGCTGGAGCCGTCTGATTAGGTGGGACTGCGCTGTACATCTTGGGCTAAATGTTATGGCAGAAAGGTGATGGGGTTGTTCGAGTTGGAATCGTGGGGTTGCTTTGAAGCTCGAATGTAGCCTTGAGGTGCTTGGCGCTAGTTTTGCCAAGACTTCAAGGGCATGTCAGTCTTCTCATCCAAAGACAACAAAAAGAGTCCTGGACTAGAGATGTGGGTGAATTCAATTTCACAAAATACTCAGAGAACTGCGATGATCAGGAGGGATATCAATTCTATTAACATGTATACGCCGTAACAATCAAGTCCAGCCAGACTTAATCCTCGTACGTTGCATTGACACAACCACGTCTCGCGTTGCCATATACATCATAAAGTCGTGAACACATTCAAGCCGAATCGACCCAGCCTTTGGACGCCTGTCTGTCATTATCCCGTTGATACCTATCTGTATCTCTGATCCGCCATCATATTGCTCCAATCCTCACCATCACCAGAAAAGATCCTGTCGAAATTCATGTCTTCGTTTGTTGGCACGCCAGCGTGATAATTCATTTCATGGCCACCGCCCATCATATTTCCAGGTGCCATGGAACCCTGCATGTCATAATTGGTCTGTGCTTGTGATAGGTATGGTGGTAGGGGGCCGAATAGTTGGCCTTGTAGATCATCGTACTCTTGTCCAGGGCCGCCGTTAGGAAGGTAAATTGGGGGAACTTGGGTGTTGCTCATCATCACATTTTCTTGCTTGATATTTTCAAATTCCATCATGGGTTGGTTGGGGTATGCGAATGGGTCGTTAGATGGAAACATCATTGCTCCGAGGTCAGGGACCCCAGTATTGACGGCGAATTGTGGTGGGAGCGAGTAGTGTGGTTGCATGCTGCCCGTCGAACTAGAATCTGGGGTGCCGATTGGAGACATGTCTGTTGACGGGGACATAAACTCGTGGTAGCTGTGTCTGAGGTTCGGGTTCGACTGGAAGCGATTGCTGTCCAAAGAAGTCCTTGGGTAATTGGCATTGTGAGCAGGTGCTTGCATAGGAAATGTTGTGGCCCTTGAAATGCCCATAACAGGTTCAGGAGGATCTCGAGAAAGGTGTACGTTCCGAAGTCCTGTTGGATTTGGTAATGGAGCAGGTGCCGATCGCTTTTTCTTCTGCACGGCAGCTGCCATTGTACGTCCCTCCTTTAGCCTCTCAGGTAACTGTTCGAATAGTCCCTGCCATCAATTAGTCACAGCTTTCAGCGAGCGTTGGAGAAGAACTCACCCTCAATGCCATCGAACATCTATCAGCTGCTTGGCTCCTCTTGGCAAGGCCGTTCAGAGCATCTTTTCCGTCATTCACATCTGCGAGAATCTCGGCAGATCCTGGCTTGTCAGGATTCTCGAGAACAAAGTATACAAGAGACAAAATCGCGAAGAACGTAGTGTACATCTGCGAAGATTAGAATCGATCCAAGAAAATATCTGGCAAGTAGCTCCAGAGTCGAACTACGGGAGACTGAAGAAATACTAACTGTAAACCAGTAGGCACCAACCAGCAGGCCCCTCTTTTTCATCTCGGCCGTGATATGAACAATGTTCCGCGAGACACTAACACACGCAGCAGCACAAGCGTACGATCTCTCGTCAATGGTCCTGCCAGCACATCCTTTTTCCGAAACGTAATGAAGGAATGGTCGATATAGCATCATCTGAACATGGGCATACGATAGGCGCAGAAGTTGTTGCACACTTTTGGGAATGGTTAGTGAAAATCATGAATGAGTGCTAATGAACGTACCGAAGCACTTCTGGTGGGCCCTCTCCTCCTGGTCGCAGTGCCATCGGCAGTTTGTCCAACCACTGAGCTAGATCGCGCTCTATTTCTCTAATCTTGGCATGACTGATGACATATGAAGACTTCGCACTCCCTTGAAGAGACTGCTCGAGACCTTTGGTAGGGTAGATATACTTGATTACCTTGTCCAGTGTAGACATCAATCGAGTATGTGCGTTAGAGGCAGCGTAAAGTAGCGAAGTCTTTCCCGGAGGCATAGCGAGAACACCTTCTTTAGTAATGTACTCGTCATCTACCTCAATGGGCAGCTCTTGATCAATGTCATCATAACTAAGCATTTGAGGGAATCCCAGCATCGCTGAAACGTATGTATCCATTTTTCGGATCACCCAAAAGACCCTGCGCCTTGTTTCGCGTTCAATGGGATTGAAATTGCCAGCAAGACTTCGGTGGATTCCCATTCGGAGCCCTGATCTCAGTGCAACTCCAATGTACGAGTAGCACGTGCTCAGATTTGACGACGATTGGAGGAAGAGAGTCATAAATATGATGGCCTGTAATGATGTGATATCACGACAATCTGTAATATCAATCATGTTCCTGGCCGCGCGGAAATATTTTAATCTGGGTAAATATTAGCATTGATTGGAGATGTGGCGGCAAAGACAAAGTAAACCTGAACTGCAACAATGCCATGAAAACAATGTTCGGTCAGATCCATACTCATTGGCCGTAAACTAATGTTTCCATAACAGACTGAACGACTTGACAAGTTATGAAATAAGATAACGCACCCTTCGTCAATACCAGACATGTAGGTATGCTGGTCTCCTTCATTTGAAGACTGTCCTGGTTCGGTGTGAAACATACATCCAACGGCCAAAACGGTATACAGAAGTGGCAAAAATCGATTCTCAGCATCCTCAAAGTTTTCTGGGGAAACATCATACATTCTGTCAAACATTTCATAGAAACTTGGCTGGTGAACAAAGCGTAGGAGGGCACAGGCACAGTTGAGCGAATCATCACATAGTGCTCTTGCAGTCTGCCGGCTTGGAAGATCTATCGTGTTGGCCAGGCCACTTTCCATGGGACTGTCGGTCATTGACCGAGGTGATTCAAAATTGGGAATACCACTCGGCTGAGGCATCCGAGGGAACAGCGGGCCACTCTGTTCACTATTTCCTAGAAGGCCACCAAATTGTTCACGCATTCGTCGGACGAAGACCGTCCCAGATGATCCTCCATGGAAGTCCCAATGACCACTTTCGTCAAGGTCAAGCTGTCCAGTGGATTCAATCATTGAGCGTAGCTGCGCATCATGTTCAGATTCATCGGAAGCATCGCCGGACTGTCCCAAATGCTGGTTTCCCCTTGCGGCTTGACGCCGCCGCTGGATCACTGCATCAATATTCGGGTCGTTTAGATCAACGTTCGGTAGAGCTGATCTGAGTAAGGTCTCTGCACGTTGCAGACGATTCTCTAATGCTTCGATATACTGTGGCGCAGGGTTCCTCCGTCTGTTGGAAGGTTGGTCATATGTACAGTCTGCGGCAATTTAGCCAAGCCTCATGACAGAGTTGAGTCGCGACACATACCATAACTATAGACAGTGCAATGGGTACATGGCTGCTTCCCATCACATTTGATTTTCTAGGACTAGGATTAGCAAGCGGCCCAATGCGATCCAACGCCACCTTCCAGAAGGTAGCTTTTCGAGAGACATGGGGGCAGCATACCTTTCTCCGGCACTCATCACAAGCACGAGTTACTCGTCGGCGCTTTTGGAGAGGCGCAGTATTCTTAATGGGTTGAGATGTCGGATTTGGCGACGTCGCATCTTGCGATTGCCATTGCGCCGCAGAGCTTGGGTCGTCTTCTCCGTCGAAGGGTTCGGGTGAGGACTGGCCGCTAGTATTCGAAGGAGCTGCTGCTCTAGGAAGAGAGTTCTGAACAAACATATCGCCAGCCATGCGATTCGGGCAAAAGTAACAAGAGCCGGTCTGTGGCTCGCTTTAGATAAGATAGAGTTAGAAGGCACAAGGAGCTGTGGATCCGGCGATTGTATTGATGAAGGCCCGCTCGATGACAAATGTACTGGCCTGGATTGGGAATGAGAATGAGTATTGACACTGATCCTGAGGCTCCCGGCTTGCAGGCAATGATCAATCAGTACTGAAAGTGGGTGAGCGAGGGGATAAAGAAGCTTATAAAGAGAAAGGAAGTCCGTAGGTAGGTCTTGTATGTAAGGTAATGGACTCGGCGAACGGTATCAATAATAGTTTACTCCGACCCCTCTAGCTAGGATCAAAGTAGAAAGGCAAGGGAACGTGACGTCTTGACCTTGACCGGCCTGTGCATGCAGTTCAGTGGCTGATACGGGGAGGTGTTTGCGGCTTGTAGGCTTGACTTGCGCCTTGCAAGTGGGCCGGGGGAGTCTTGCGCTGCGCTGTGCTGTGCAGCTCCTCCAACAGCGAGATCTGGTCGTGGCTCGGAAGAAGAGCGAGGCTACATACAGTACGGTAGAGGCAAGGTTGCTGGTGGTAAGTAGACTAGCTCTGTGTATCGAGGGTGGATGGGGGTACGGAATACTGGGATTGCTGGGCAGCGTCGAGTGGGTAAGGTATAGATAGATTGGGATTGGGAGAGGATTGGAAAGGATCGGAATGAATAAATAAATAAATAAGTAGATGACTTTGGGTCTGGCAGTGGTGAGGCAGGAAGGCAGGAAGGCAGGAAGGAGGTAGGGAAGTGGAAGTGGAAGTGGAAGTGGCTCTTGGGCTGCTTTGCTAAAATTTGGCGACGTTACTCATCCCCTCGTCATTGTTCTCGATTAGGGGTCCCGTAGGGAATTGTAATCTTGGCATGCAGGAAGAGGCGCCCGCTACTCTTGCCCTACAGATCCCAGGGAGTGGAATTGTGGACCTGTGGACCTGTGGCTCGGAAGTGCAGCTCACTTGTTCTCACGGAGAACTGCTGCCGATGTGATTGTTGACTCGTGTGATTGCTGTACAGTACTGCAGGATCCAGAGCAGAATTGGAAAGGATGGAAGAAAACCGGAGATAGATAGATAGGTGGCAAGGAACAAGCAGAACCGGCACTTCGAAGTGGATTAGGCACGACGACGCTCGTGGAGGGGAAGATCTGCTCTGATCTGCTCTACGTAGGTTGCAGCAGTGTCATCGCATGAGTTAGAGTAGGTACAAGTAAACATCCCTCCCCAGGAAGAGCAAATGGAAGAGCAAAGAGCATTGGCGTTCCCCTCCAAGGCTGAGAGGAGCGGGGCAAATTGTGCAAAATTGTGCGGCCAAGCGCGCAGAGACCACAGCCGGGATCGGGGGCTATTCTCATTTGAGGAGAGCGTCCACGTGATGCCGTGGCTGAAATGCCATGGACTCTCCGGGTGCCTGGGCAGAGGGTGGTTGGGGCTTGGAATACTTGGAATGGCTTATGTCAGGTCAGGGTAAAGTCCAGCTCTCGCAGATATGGTTGTGGTTGGCATGTGTGAGGTGTCCTTGATGTCGTGCCCGAGTGCCATCGCTGTCCTCGTTTTGCTCTCATTGAAATCTTGGTGGCGAGCTCGGTTTCAGCAGAAAATAGAGGCCTCGTATGCTCTCCCGCTACACGCAATCGATTAATAATCGCTTGTCAAAGTCCTTGCGCTGTTGACGATGAACCTGGAAATCAGATTATTATTTCTAGTGAGGTACAGTACACATACTCTAGCAACCCCTGGTCCGTCGGCCGGTGATAATAATTTGTCCAGCACAATGCCAAGATATCCGACTTAATTCCGGACGGATATCACGGAATGAAAGTGGGAACGCGAGCTGAAATACTGGATGAGTGGATCAGAGTAAGCAAAAGCACCAGAAAGAGTCAACATCCAAAAGTGGAGTGGAATCGCGTTCTAGGAAGGCTTCCAGAAGCCGCGAAGAAGCGGCGGAGGTCGCATCGCTCGCATCCTCGCACTCCTGCACACTTGTGAGTCGTGACGGCACTCCGCAGCTCCCAACCGCTCCGTACCGTCAGAGGCCCAGCACCTCCAGCACAGCCTCCTTTTCCCCAGAAACTCAGCCATGATAATGGATATCGAGCCACGCCCATGGGACAAATGACCTGCATCAGATTGCCATGGGCCATGGCCAGCCGTCAAGATAGAGTTAAAGTTATTTTGGATCGAGATGTCTAGCTAGATGCGTCCATGCTTGGGCCACCGGGCGTGGTGCGCGGTCTCTTATCTTATCTCTTCTGCAGCAGCTTTCCACGCGAGCCAGGGCGTCACGATCACGGCAGCTCGCGAGCACACACGCACACACGCACACACGCACACACGCACACACGCACACACGCACACCTCAGCACGCAGTAGTGACACTGATCACCGATCACTCACCCACGCCAAGGCAAAGGAGGGGCCTTCAAACACCGACTTGACTTGACTGCTGCATTTTCTTACAAAACCCCCCATGACTATTACAGTGAAAGCGAAAACTCTAAATGTTTCTTCGTCATTCAGTGTTTCTATTATGTACTGTTTAGTTGACTTAATAGTTCGAGGGAGTGAGTACTGGTACTGTTGAGAGTCGCTTGTTTGGTGCCGCTTTTTATTCCCGATTTTTGCAAGCTTAGAGCTTCTCCCCCTCTCAAACACTCTCGTCCCATCTCCTCTCTCTTTCTTTCCCATCTCCCCTCTCCCCCACCAGACAATCCTCCGCCTGATCATATATATCAACGCCTCTTCCACTCGTCATCCACGCGGACAATCACGCCATGGTTGCATGAACCTATAAAGACTCACGGATAGGGCGCTGTTCAAACTCATCCCGCGATATTGATCCCAAAACATCAATATTGCTTCTGTGAAGGTTTGTCGTGTGCCACGAACCTTCCCAACGAGCACTGTTCCACGACAAAACTTTCACAACGACTTTTTTGTGAAACCAATCAAGCTCCCACGCTTCAATGATGCTGCCCTGGACCTGCAAAGATTCCTTGGGGAGGCGTCTCGGTGGGGCCGGTACATCGTGGGGCGAATGAACCTTCAGAGTTTCTCTCCTTCTGACGTACCCGGCTCCTCTATCACATCCATCTCAACACCACAATCGCTGTTGATGTTACGGCATCGGTGCAATATCCTTGCTAAAGAGGACCACATCGTTAGGTATATTGGATAAGGATCTGCTGATATGGCCAACTTTGTTGGTCGTGCGCGGGAGAGACAAGCGTTCCTGCCGCCTCTTGTCTTATTTTCACTTTCCTCTACCGTCCCAGGTTTTGTCCAGACCATCAAACTCGTTCCTGCTAGTCCTCTAGCGCCCGCTTGGGATCTACCTTTCTTCTACTTAACCTGTTCATTCATCCTCTCTCATCGAGATCTTCAAGCATCCAAGGTCATCAAATCCACGTTGAGTAATATCAACATAGATTCGGAGAATTGTCCTGAAAACGGCCAATTGATCTAGAGCAGGTCGAGCTACTTGAAATACAGATTGCCCCCAACCCTCCTTCTACTACTACTATTTGAGGTTAGGATTAGACATAATGTCTACCAAGCCCATCTTTGTTGCTACCCATCCGCGGGCATGCAGCACAGCATTTGAACGAGTTAGTCCCCGTCTACCCAATTGACTGTTTCTCCATAAACTGACGACGTCGGTACAGGTCTTTATGACTCGCCAAGATACCCTCACATGTGTTCACGAACCATTCGGCGACGCCTTCTACTTTGGCCCCGAGAGATTGAGTCCGAGATACGAAGATGATGAGAAGGCTCGCGAGGAGAGTGGGTTCGCAAACAGTACATTCAAAACCATATTCGAGAGGATTGAGAGAGAAGGCAAAGAGGTTCGATATTGCCCCTCTCTTCCGTGGTTCATTCATACCCCGCACTAGCACGAATCCGGTCAAATATATTTCAACAACAGCCAAGCAAGTGCTTCAGTGCTGCAACTCTCGCTGGTCCTATATACAAGCACGGAGGATGTAGAAGTTTCAGACAATATCACAAATTATCCATAATTATCAGACTTTGCATGCTTTTACCCGGAATTTTGACCCCTCTATGACCTACATCTCAACTATTGGCTGCCATATCGTCGCACGGGAACTCATCTCATACAGGGGAAACGACTTTTTATCAAGGACATCACTCACTACTTGGTCCCTCCCAATGGAAAGCAAGCAACCATTGCTCCATCTCTTGGTGGACAGACCGTCAAGAAAGGCGTCGGAACAAATGGCGAAACCAATGGTGCCGTAAATGGCCATACAAATGGCCTTACCAACGGGCATACCAATGGCCATACCAAGGCTCCATACCCGTACGACACAGCTGCCGAGCCCGGAAATCCCACCGTCGTCCCAGCGGAGATCTTGAAGCAATTCCACTTCACCTTCCTCATCCGTCATCCACGTCACAGTATCCCATCCTACTTTCGCTGCACCATTCCACCCCTGGATGAGATTACCGGCTTCTATAACTTCATGTCAGCCGAGGCCGGTTATGATGAACTCCGCCGAGTCTTCGACTTCCTCGTCAAGGATAAACAGGTCGGCCCAGCTCTCGCTGGCAAGCACGATGACCTGATGAATGGAGAAGTCAGCATCACCGTTGTCGACGCTGACGATCTCTTGGATGATCCAGAAGGTATTATTTCGGCTTACTGCAAGGAAGTCGGTATCGACTATACTCCCGACATGTTGAACTGGGATACCGAAGATGACCACAGGCGAGCAAAAGATGCTTTTGAGAAGTGGAAGGGTTTCCATGAGGATGCTATCAACAGCACGTCGCTTAAGCCGAGAGATGCTGCCCATGTGAGTCTCGCGCTGCCATATCTCACCTGCCCATTCTCGCTTGTTTTCTTTCTTACTCTTGTCTCCGAATGCTTGATTGTGGATATTAATTTAAGGACGATACTGATGCCATTGCCCAAGAAAAAGAAATCCAAGACTGTAGAAACCGAAGATGCGGAGTGGCGCGAGAAGTATGGCGTCGAAGGTGCTAAAGTCATCAGAGCATGTGTAGAGGCTAACATTCCGGACTATGAGTATTTGAAGTCTTTTGCTATCAAGGTTTAGGACTGGTATGGTATGACAACTGGTGGTATAAGGTCTTTGCTTTGACAAATTGCTACGTATTGGTCGCGTGCGGTACTGTATGCCATTTTGATAACGGTTGATGGATGAAACCCCATGAAAAGGAGAGACCGTAAGAATGCCTAGATTGGACTTTGGCAGGTGAAATAGTCGGCTATTCAATTAATTGGATCATTTTATAAGAGCTGTGCCATGTGGTGATTACACAGAAACTTACAAGCCACATTTACATGAATGATATGCCGTAACACCATGGTATAGCCCAGGAATGACTTCCATCCCCGAGCAAGCAAAACATATAAACAGGTAGCAATTCTACTCTTTCTCAATGCATGATCCAATACCAGGTGTACATTTCCCACTTTTCTATAAATAATACAAGCGCCGACCATGCGTCACGGCATTCCTACTCCATTCCCATCTCAGGCCTGGGCAGGTTTGTGCCATCTAGGAGTACACATACACACATACATTTCCTTTCTCCCTTCCCTCTCACACTCATACATACATACACAGCATGCTCATGATATCCACAACTCCCAACAAATCCCTTCTCAGCCTTTCTCCCCCTCCCTTCCCTTCCCTTCCATTTAAGCCTCCTCATACTACTCAAGATCATTCATTCTCAATCCTCTCAACATGCTCCCCCGCCATCATCATCTTTCCCTCTCCTCCTACACCCTCTACCCTCTACGCTGCTTGCGCGGCTTGTATCCTCGCGGCTTTTCTTTCCGCCCCTTCCTTCTTGACTCGCTCGTACCATTCGGGATCGTTCTTGATCCGCTCGGCTTGCTCGGCTTGTCGCTGCTCGTATAGTGCGCGCGCTGCTTCTTTCTGCTCTGCCTTGGCGAGTCGTCGGGCGGCGAGTTCTTGGATTTGGGCTTCGGTGAGAGGTTGCTTTTTAGGCTGCTCTGGCTTTTCCTCTTGCTCTGAATCTTGGTCTTGCTCTGGCTCTTGCTCTTGCTCTTGATCTTGCTCCAGGTCCAACGTCCTAGAGTTCTTTCCTCTGATTTTTGGCTCTGGAACCTCAGGCGGAGGCATCAACCCATGCTCAACATTATCCGCCCATTTCTCCGCATACTCCGCATCGTGCAAATCCCCCCAGAGAATCTGCACATCCACGCCCTCGCCCTCGCCCGCCAACCCAATATTCTGCACCCTCGGCACGATCCTCATCCTCTCCGCCTTCTCCGCCGCCGCAACAACGGGATCATACCCTTCCTGACCCGGCTTCAGACTCTCCTTCTTGCTCTTCACGACGCGCACCTCCTTGGCCGCCAGCCTGTTCAGCACGGCCGCCATGTCGGCCACGCTGTTGGCCTTCTGGTCGCAGATGGCTTTGTTGCGGGCCTTGAGCTTGCGGACCTTGCCGTCGGCGCCGAGGCGGATGTCGTCGCCCCATTCGAGCTCGTGCCGTTTGCGGTACTCGCGGAGCTTTTGGAAGGCGGAGAGCCCGATGGCGCCTGAGCCAGAGGGGAACTTGATTTGGGCGAAGGGGTGCCAGAGGTCTTTGCGGAGGGCGGCGGGGACGGATTTCTTGCCGTTGAAGGGGAGTTGGGAGATAGCGGCGTTGTTCTATTAGGGGGATGGTGGATTAGTATATTTGTTACAGTGTTGAAGAAGGAGATGGATGGTTGAGTGGAAAGTGAGAATTGTAAGGATTGAAGGGGTCAATTGGAGGGGAGAAATGATGAAAAGGGGAAGAGAGAAGAGGAAACTGTACATTCATAGACCGTGTCAAAGAGTACACGACATGGTTTTTCTGCAGGTGGTTGAACACGAATATCTGCTGGCCATGTTCTGGTCTAGGGGTCTGTTTTTTCTTGATCCCGCTCGCTCTTTGCGCTGCAATTGCGGCCGCTCTTGCTGTCTTTGCTGCTTCGCTGGATTCCGCTGCTTGGGCTGCTCGCCGGGCAATTTCCCCTGCGGGTAGTCTGGGGACTTTCATGGCGTGGTATGGCCGTGGAGGACGGCTGTGGTGGTATGTTGTCTGGGATATTGAAGCTTTGAATAATTGTATTGCTGTATGGAGTTAGCGCGGTTGGACTTCACTGGCTGGGCTGGAGTCCTTAGGCGTGACCGCTGTTTCCCAGGCCACTCTTTTGGCGAGGCTGAGGTCACTGTGCGCTCATTAGTGGGCCCACCAAGGCGGATGGTGGGGTGAGGATTGGTTGTTCCAGGACTGGGAAACAGCGAGCTCTAGCAGCTTCTAGCTGGTACTGGAACAAATCAACTCTCTCTTTTGTGTCCTTCCAGACAACACCAGATACATCTCGCCACCTCTGGATGATAGCAGCATTTTGGCTATATAATCATCGCCTCTTTCACTGAATCGCCTTCCAGACTCTTTCTCAAGCAAACTCAATTCAATATACTGGTTGAACTACCAAATCCACACTGAAAGTGGTTCCAAACTTGGTCACTTCCAAGATCCACGATTAACGGCCTCACAAAGTTCACGACAACACACTGATCACACTTTGATCAAACAGACAAAATGACTTCGAACATGAACTTCACCGATAGGGCGAGCAAGGCTCTGTCCGATGCCATGGCAATCGCAGAATCCTATGCTCACCCTCAACTACTACCCCTCCATCTCGCCTCCAGTTTACTCGACCCTCCCATCGACGAGTCCAAGGACCAGCAACAAACGGTCAACGCCTCCCATGGATCTGCCTCACAATCACTATTCCGACAAGTCGTCGAGCGGGCTCATGGCGACCCTCAAGCCTTCCAACGAGCCCTCAATCGAGCTCTCGTCCGACTTCCGAGTCAGAACCCTCCACCAGACCAAATATCCATGGCACCCTCTTTCACGAAAGTCCTCAGACAAGCCAACGAGTTACAAAAGACACAGAAAGACTCTTTCATTGCAGTCGATCACTTGATCATTGCTCTGTCGGAGGATCCTACATGCCAGGCTTCACTGAAGGAGGGCAATATCCCGAACGTTAAGGTGTTGCAGGATGCAGTCCAGAGTATCCGAGGCACCCGCAGAGTCGACTCGAAGACTGCAGACACAGAGGAGGAGTTTGAGAACCTGAAGAAGTTCACCATCGACATGACTGCCATGGCAAGGGAGGGAAAGGTTGACCCTGTCATTGGCCGAGAGGAGGAGATTCGCCGAGTCGTCCGAATCCTGTCCAGACGAACCAAGAACAATCCAGTCCTGATCGGAGAGCCCGGTGTGGGAAAGACAACTGTGGTTGAGGGTCTGGCACAACGTATCGTCAATAATGATGTTCCAGACAACCTCGCCGCCTGCAAGTTGCTCTCGCTGGATGTTGGTTCGCTTGTTGCTGGCAGCAAATACCGAGGAGAATTCGAGGAGAGAATGAAGGGCCTTTTAAACGAAATTGAGCAATCGAAGGAATTCATTGTTCTTTTCGTCGACGAGATGCATCTTCTCATGGGTGCTGGGTCAAGTGGTGAAGGTGGCATGGACGCTGCCAATTTGCTGAAGCCCATGCTGGCCAGAGGACAACTACATTGCATTGGTGCAACGACACTCGCCGAGTACCGCAAATATATCGAGAAGGATGCTGCATTTGAAAGACGTTTCCAACAAGTTCTCGTCAAGGAGCCCACCATTCCCGAGGTCATTTCAATTCTCCGAGGTTTGAAGGAGAAGTACGAAGTTTATCACGGTATCACCATTTCAGATGGTGCTATTGTGGCTGCAGCTACTCTAGCTGCTCGCTATCTCACTCAGAGACGACTTCCTGACTCGGCTGTAGATCTCATCGACGAGGCTGCAGCTGCAGTCAAGACCGAACGAGAATCACTCCCAGAAGCACTCGACAACCTCAATCGTAAGCTTCAACAACTCAAGATTGAAATCCACGCCTTATCACGAGAGAAGGACGAAGCTGCCAAGGCTCGTCTCGCCCAAGCCAAGCAGGACGCCAGCAACTGCGAGGAGGAACTGAGACCTCTTCGTGAGAAATACGAGAGCGAGAAGAACCGAAGCAAGTCCATCCAAGAAGCCAAAGTCAAGCTGGATCAACTTCGTGTCAAGAAAGACGAAGCTATGCGAATGGGAGATGATCAAAAGGCTGCAGACTTGACATACTACGCCATCCCTGAGCAGGAAGCTTTCATCAAGCAATTGGAGAAAGAGAAAGTGCTTGCAGATCAGGCTTTGAGCGCCAGCAACCCAGATGGCGGCGGATCACTGATTACCGACGTTGTTGGACCAGATCAGATCAACGAGATCGTTGCTCGCGCAACTGGTATCCCTGTCAACAGGCTCAAGGCTACCGAGAAAGACAAGCTCCTGCAGATGGAGAAAGTTCTGTCCAAAATCGTTATTGGTCAGAGAGAGGGTGTTAAAGCGGTTTCCGACAAGATCCGGCTGCAAAGATCTGGATTGTCAAACCCGAATCAGCCGCCCAGTTTCCTCTTCTGCGGTCCCTCCGGTACTGGTAAGACTCTTCTCACGAAGGCTCTTGCCGAGTTCCTTTTCGACGACCCAAAGGCTATGATCCGACTCGACATGTCCGAGTACCAAGAACGCCATACCGTCAGTCGTATGATTGGTGCCCCTCCAGGATATGTCGGTCATGATGCTGGTGGACAGCTTACCGAGGCTCTCCGCCGAAAGCCTTTCTCAATCTTGCTCTTCGATGAGGTTGAGAAGGCTGCCAAGGAGGTCCTTACCATTCTCCTCCAACTCATGGATGATGGTCGTATCACCGACGGCCAAGGACGTGTCATCGATGCCCGAAACTGCATTGTTGTCATGACATCCAACATTGGAGCAGAATACCTTCAAAGAGCCACCACACTCAATGGCAAGATCGACGATACCACCAAGGCTCTCGTTACTAAAGCATTGGAAGACTACTTCTTGCCCGAATTCCTCAATCGGATCAGCGAGACTATTATCTTCAACCGTCTGTCCAAGAACGAGATCCGCAAGATCGTCGACGTCCGTCTCAGCGAAATCCAGAAACGCCTCTCTACCAATGGCAGAAATGTCATTATCGACTGCTCGCCCGCTGTACGCGAATGGCTCGGAAATGCTGGCTACCATCCAAGCTACGGAGCCAGACCTCTTGCCCGACTCATCGAGACTGAAGTCCTCAACAAGCTCGCTGTTCTCATCCTCAGAGGCTCAATCAAGGATGGAGAGACGGCCAGAGTCGTCATGGATAATGGCCGTATCCGCGTCCTTTCCAACCACGAAGAATCTGACTCGAGCAGTGACGATGAAGAGATGGACGATGCGGATGTCACGGAGGCATTGGGTGGTGATGAGAATGAAATGGAGCTTTATGATTAGAGAAATGGTTTTGGAAGATCATTTCATGAATGATGAGATATGAGAGTAGTAGCAACTGCATGGAAAAAGCAGAGGCGTTTATGGCGTTCTGGTGTTACTAAGGTACTCTTTGATACCTGTTGTCTGCATTATTTACACCAAACAAAGACTTTTCGGTCTGTTAAATAGAAGAATACAGTGGAATACATACTTGAAAACAATTTAGACCTCCTGTGACATGCACTTGCAAACTAACATAATTCTTCTAGTACACTTTTTCTTCTTCATACTCAAGTAAGCTAGAGTAAATCTCCTAGCACCAGGACTAGCTGTCTCAGTGATCGCTTCCAAGAAATACGAGACCTTGCAACCAAAAATAACACTGTTTTCACATCCCCTGATGTACTGAACGATGTACAACCTGCTCATCATCGAGCGGTAATGATGACCTTTATGCATTCCGCAAACCGGGTTTGCTCAAAATCTGGTAGCGAGCTCGTAACAATGGCGGTGGCACGTGAGTGAGTGAGGCTGTTTTCGGGTCAACGTCAGCCCCTTCGCAAGACTCGGATCGTGAACTTAAAGGACGTATCTCCACTGTCATCAGATGCGTCACAGATAGAGTTCATGTGCCAGATTGCCAGCTTGTGGTCCGGTATCGTCTGAAGCGGTCGCATCTTTAATGAGATGGATGGGATGAGTCTGCTGTTGCTCCATTTGGCTTTTCTTCGTCTCGTTTAATGTGGAGTTTACAGTTTCACGTCAACCCATTTGATGACTTGAAACCTCGCCTCAGCAACAAGCCCAACAAACCCACCCCCTCGCCGCCAAGTTTGAAACCTCATCATGATCTTCCTCGAATGAGAACGCCCAGGCTGCCCAGGCCAGACAAGCATCCCAAGCATACGCCGAGCCGCGGGTATACCCCTCTACCAAGATTCGACGCAGATCGGAACTTGAGGCACATCTTACTTGGTGCTGTCGTATGATCGCCCGCTTGCCTCCTTTTGTGCGTGTTTGCGCTTCAAGTCAGGTTTCATGCTGCTCTCGGATCACAGAATTGCGCCTGGGCAAAGCTTCGTTGTGCTTGTGTATCTGGGCATCTCTGGGCGATGGAGCTTTCACCCTGGTTGCTGGGAGCACAACGGACGAGTCGGCGTGAGAAGGGCAAGATGAGACGGGGAAACCAATCGATCTTGTTCATGCGAGTCGGAGTGGCTTCTACTTCTGGGCCGTAGCCCGTTTGCAATTCTCCTCAGTTGCGAAGTCTAACGGTTCGTGCCCAGAGAAGCTACCCAGATACATGAGCTATTCGTCTGTATATAAGTGCCCTCCCCCTCGAGGAGTAAGTGCCTTTCTTCTTCAGCCGCGCTCTACAGTCTTCAAGTCCTTCTCTCATTCTACTCATTCTACTCAATCACATTCTTTCAACAGTTGATCTGTTCATTCAAACTTATTCTATTGTCTATATTTTACATTTTTTCGATCTTTCGGCTTCTTCCCAACCCAGACTTTCAAGATGCAATTCTCCAGCTCCATCCTCGCTTTCTCCCTCCTTGCCCTTGTGGCTTCTTCCCCTCTTCCTAAGAAGGAGAAGGCCGCGGCCACTGATGCTACTGCCGCCGCCGCCGGAGGAGATGTCCTCACTGCTTCCGCCTACAACGACTTCCAGATCTCTGGCCCAACAGCCGGAGACGCCGAGTCCAAGGCAAACGCCCTCTTCGCCAAGATCGACATGAACAACCTCGCTGCCGTCTCAGCCAACGACCTCAAGGTCATCAAGGGTGTCCATGATGCTGCTGAGGATGCGGAGGTCCAGGCTTTCAACCCTGCTATTGAGGCGGCGAGTGGAGATGCTGCTACTGCGCTCCAGGTATGTTTTTCATTTCTCTTATCATCCTGGTATCATCCTGCATTTCAACTATGGCCACTAATTATTGTGCTTTCCACAGAACGGCAAGATAGAGAACAAGGTCCTCAAGCTCACCGCAGAGGTCCTCGGTATTCAAGTCGAGGCTGCCCAGGGAGGCGATGATAGCGATCTTGCCGCTGAGCAGACCAAGCTCGCAAAGAACATTAAGCTTGACACCGCCGCGGCCGGACAGGCTTCGACTCCTGTTTCTTTTGACGCAACTTCTTAGATAGCTCTTGCTATCACGATGGCGGTTAGAGGTGCCTTAGTAGGGCTTAATGATCGAGTGGATGGTGAGGAAAGGGGATATGGGGATTGGAGTGGTTGTATTTATCTGGTGGGGAGTGGATTGGGTTGGATTGTATGGGAGTGAGAGGTCGATATGTATTGGATGATGGAGATGTGCATTGTATAGTTGATGAATGCCATTGTTGACTGCTACCTACTGCAATGTGCGAAACTTGTGTTGTGACGTCCCCGCCACTTCCCTCTTAACTTTCAGAAGCTATGAATACCAAGTGCCTTGTCACCACGATATACCTCTCCTTCTGTTTCAGTACTCAGATCTTTCAAGGATGTAGCTTAAATCAACGCATGAATGTGGGGGCGGGCCTTAAGCTCTCCAGGGGTGGTATTCTGAATAGAGTTTAGTTCGTCAAACAGGAGAATCCGGGGATTACATCAGCTGTTGGAAGGGACCTGTTGGGACGATCCTACAACCCGGGGCCGCGGACATTATAAGTCTTCTACAGTTTCAGTAATCTTAGGTATCAGATCTTGAGTAGACTAAAGTCGTCCTAGTAGAACGCGGAATGATTCGTAGGCAGGATAGACAGCAAGTCGGGTGTTTGGTCTAGCTGAGTCGGTTTCGCTTCGGTGATCACGTGGTGTTTACAACCAGAATCTACTGTCCATTTTCGTCGAGGCATGGCGTTTGGCCACTGAGGAAGGGTTGTCAATCGTTCTTCTTACAGGTATCATTGCCTATTGTATGCTTGTAGTATTGTCTATGGGTGGTGTAGTGGAGTTCTATCACTTCTCTTCAGAACCACGCGCCTCATTGGTGAGATGGAACACAGAGGCTACAGATAGCATAGACTTAAAATTAGGTGACAGAAAAATCGGGGGCTCCACTTCGAAGCTTGCCATGAGATCTTAATCAATTTATTTTTCAAAGATACCTCGTCTTTTTCTGAATAGGCTCCACGCTCAAGTCGATTCATGACCTGATGTACATTTCGGCTGACTGTTTTCTCCGCACGTGGGGCGACTCTGATTGTCTGTCCCTCTCTTCCAATGAGCTCACTCATGCAGTTCTCCAGTCCACTGTTGACTGCACTACGGAAGGTACTGAGCTCCGTACGGAGTAACGATAAGCTACGAATGTTGCTACTCGTTAAATTGTTTTTTTCTCGGCCGCTTCATGATTGTTGATGCGGATTTATGGCGCTGTTAAGATTAGGCGGAGCTAACGAACTGTACGTAAGATAAGGGCACAACTTCACACGTCATAAAGAAGCAGCAACATTTCTTCTCGAAAGTCTATGCTATCTCATCAGAATTTTTATTTTCGCAATATTATTGTACCGTCAAAATGGCACCTTTTATCACTCTCGAAGAACACTATATTTCTCGCTCGGCGGTCACGAAGGCGGGGGCCGACGATATGTATGCGCTGTTTCCACCCCATATCGTCTCCAAGCTCGCAGATCTCGGAACCGAACGTATCAAAGATCTCGAGAAGGGAGAAGTCTCCTTGCAAGTCCTCTCCCATGGGCCAATTGATGCATCCGCAGAAGTTTGTATCGGAGCCAATAATGAGCTCGCCGCTGCAATTTCCAAGAATCCCACTCGCCTGGCCGGATTCGCACTACTTCCAATGATCGACCCGAAGGAAGCGGCAGCTGAACTTGAACGCTGTGTTACCAAACTTGGATTTCTGGGAGCTTTGGTGGATAACCATCTTGATGGTCAATTTTACGACGATGGGCGATTCTGGCCCATTTTTGAGAAGGCGGAAGAGTTGGATGTCCCGATTTACATTCATCCAACTTTCGCTTCAGATGAGATGTTGCAGCATTATAAGGGAAATTATGACGACAAGATTGCTCTGGCTTTGAGTGCTTTCGGCTGGGGTTGGCATTCGGAGACTGGATTACATATCCTGAGGCTCTTTTCGAGTGGTCTTTTTGATCGGTATCCTAAGCTGAAGATTGTTATCGGACACGTGAGTACAATATGTTTACTTTTAGAGGAGACTCTGACTGACGATACATTTTAGATGGGTGAAATGCTTCCTTTCCAACTTGATCGTTGCGTGTCGGTATCCGAAAGATTCAACGCCACAGAGCGGGGTCTTCGCGAAGTCTGGCAGAACAACATCTGGATCACGACATCCGGGATGTTCACCCTTCCACCGCTTGCTTGCTTATTGCAGACGACGTCAATCGATCATGTTTTGTACAGTGTCGACTATCCTTTTTCGCCGAATGAGAAAGGGAGAGAGTTCATTGATGTGATCAAGACGAGTGGGTTGATGAGTGAGGAAGACTTTGAGAAGTTTGCGTATCAGAATGCGGAGAAGTTGTTAAAAGTGAAAGCTACTCCGTGAATTCAGATTGGCGTCTTTTAAAAGGAGGGTTGTATCGGCGATAACAGATGGTTTCTGCGTTCTAGAGCGTTCATTTTGGAATAGGATCTCCTCTTTTTTTTCAAGTACTCAGAAACTATGGGCCGTTTGAGGGACCGCATTATTGAGAAATTGAGACCTCCTGGTTATAAGGTTTGCTACAGAGCCTGTATCTCAGGATTGCTCCCAAGGAGTTGATACATCGAACATACCTTCCTTGGCACTCGCTTAAACTTCCAAGCCCTTGCTGTTGTCAACAAAAGTCAAATCGCACCTTCCATAGCACGATAGCAAACGCATTGTCCCATACGTTCAAAAAAATAAATTCACTTCTTCCTATCTTCGCAGTTCCCGGCCTGTCTTTTGGCCTAGCTTCTCCCGTTGACCCACTTCCTTTGCTTATCTCAAGCCGCTCCTTAATCGACCTCTTCCTCTTTCCTTTCTTCCTTACCACGACAGCACCGTACGCTCAACACCTCCCAACTGCTAGGGCTCAACTCTTACACTTTCAATATCTAAAAATTAACAGGCGTTTCTTATCATTGGGTTATCATCTCTTTAATTCTTCTGCTTTGCCGTTCAGTTCTCACTCCACCAGTTGACGGCGCAATAGTTCGTCCTTCAGTCCTCAATTGGTAACTTGCGTTCAACTATTAGCTCAGTCTCCTATGATTCTCACTTCAATTGAGACACAGCTGCTGCGATAGTAAGCATTGACACACACGTTTGACAGGTATTCCTCCAACGTCTTTTCTCCACCTGAGATATCTTGTCTACTCACTTTTATTGAACCTCTCTCTTTGCATAGAGACCACCTTTTGCATACTTTTTGCCATTCACTAGCTGACTTCGAGATCTAGACAGCTTTGCTTCCCGCTCATGATTGCCCCATCACCATAAATCTCCTCAACCAACAATCCTATTCAAATAATTGCTCACTCCTATCGACAGGACGCAATGGCACCTGCAGCTAAGAGCGGCAAGGCCACTGGTGGTAAGCGTGGTCGAAAGAGCAACGACTCCGACAAGGCTGGTGAATCTGCACAGAAGAAGCAGAGAGTATCAAAACCAACAGGCAAAGCAAACGACGCTATTACTATCGACGATGATGAGAATGCACCAAAACCCGCCAGTGTCAAATTCAAGCAGAATACTGCTCTCAAACCCATACCCAAGCCTAGTGGAAATTGTTTTCCAAAATTTATGAATGGAGACGTGGTTATCCAGCTTGAGAGCAATGGTCTGAGGCAGAGCTACATCCTTCACGCTCATACGCTTGGACGGATATCGTCGTGGTTTGATGAGATGTTACGTCTTAACATTGAAGAGATCGAACCTGACCCCCACATGCTTGCAGCGGACCCCAATCCATTTCAGAGACAGCTATATGCGAGATTTGAGTTGGAGACCCAAGCAGGTCCAGGGAAGAATCAGCTTGCTAGGACTGTAAGTCATAATCTCCTTGATTCTAAGCTGGATGTTATGGCCTCGTATCAAGTAGGCGTAGATACTAACACATGGGTTAGACATTGACTTACCTCGCCGTGCCTGAGCCATCAACTGAGCCAAACGAAGCCACAGGACGACTGCAGAAGGCCATGGAAATCGAGGATGATCCCGTTGTAGACGCAACGTCTTCTCCGAGAGATATACGACCTACAAGAGTCAAAGAAGCCAAGAGCAAACCACGTACGCCTCAGAAGCCAAGTGTTGAATGTGGAAATGAATCACCCAATATCCAACTAACTCCACTTACTGAAAAGAAGTCAAGTAAAACTTCTCCAGTCAATGTTTCCCCGAAGGTTACGCAAGACACAACTATCATCAAGAAGGAGAAGCTTGATGACGACGTTATGGCAACAGACGCTGGACAGACACCTGTTGACGAAGCGGAAGAAATAGCACAAAAAGTTGTACACCAGATATCCGATGGTCTGCTTCCGATGAGTCAGTATGAGTCCTGTGCTCAAGAGGCAAGCCTAGGTGCCGAGGGGAAGCCAACTGCCAAGCCAGAGGAACCTTATCAAGGCAAAAGCACAAGCCAGAGACCAAATCTAGTTGTTGACGATCCTATGGAAGGAGTTGAAGCAAGTAATGGCCAAATGACGATGGAGACAGCATCAGCTGTACGTTTTAGCTCAAATTGCGAAGAGCTTGCCGAGATTAAGCAGTCCGTAAATCCAGATGTTACCCAGAATAATAGATCTGAGTCTGTTATCAAGCATGACAGTCCTCCATCGGATTTTAATGAGAAAAGCAAGGAGGACCATGATATGGAGCTAGAACACTATGGTCAAAATACCATGGCAACCAACACCTCAGACTATGATAAGATGGGAGTCACGGAAAGACCTGTTGTAGAAAACGAAAGCCACACTGAGATCACGGGCGACGGAGTTCCTATGGATAGGGAAGGTCCCATGGATGTCAACTCTGCTCCATTCTTGGAAGCTTGCGTGACTAATCAAGGAGAATGCTCAAATCTGGCTTCTGCTTCTGTGCATGACACTATCGCTACCAAGCACGAAGCAGTCCCCGCCACAGCGCCTTCTGAAGTTTTTAAGGAAGAGGTTGACATAGAGGAAAGGGCTTCCAACGGTGCTGCATCAACTCGAGAGCTTGAGGATGCAAGCAGAAACGAAGATTCTCTTGCCCCTAACCAGACTGTCATGGACGAGTTCGTCAGAGAAAGCGAGCAATTGGATAAGCCTGTTTATCCAAGCCAGGGTGCCAGTCTTGCAGCGAACCCTGGAAATCTCGACGTTCTTAACTGTGCCCAGGATATGAAAGACGAGAAAAGCAGCGAGTGTCAGCACTTGTTCCCCTGTGCAAGACTTGACGACAGCAAGACCAAAGCAGATACCGACAAGCTTGACCATCGCCAAGAAATTTGCGAGAAGCCGGTCTTACAGAACGATGGTACTAGCAATTCCGGTATTACAGATTTTCCACAATTAGATGGCTCCTTCGATGAAAAGAAGGCTGCACCGACTTCGGACGTGAAGGCCAATTGCCTATTGCCTTCAATCGAGAACATCCAGAACATGCCTGCAAGCTTTGTAAACATTGGAAAGTCTACCGAGTTCCATAATGAATCTATCATGCTGAAAGGGGCAGAACTCGACGTCAGTACTAAGGTCAGATCTGATTCCGAAAGAGACGCCGTCAATCTCCCGTCTGACAATGTTCAGCCAGCCACCAACAAAGTACAGGCTTCGTTCCCATCTCAAGCTCCACATGTGCAGATCGCCCACGACGAGAAAATCAAAACAGCTCCAGCCACCATGGCCAACAGTAATGGCGCAGATGTCCTCCGAGTTTACGATAATCTCTTCCGCATATACTACAATCTTCCTCCGCGTATCGACACTGAAAGTATTAATAAAGCCCTTATGCAATCGGAACTTCTTGTCGATGCTGCCCGTTTGTACGGAACCATCTCTGTCGTTCGACCCTACATCAATGCTGCCTTGATGAACTTTGGCCGGCAGCTTTACATGGCAATTATGAAAGACCCACCTCGCTGGCTTCACCTAGCATTCTTCCTAGAATCAAAACCAATGTTCAAGGAGGGTGTTATTCACATCGTGGCAAACCATCCATTCTGGCCATGGCCGACCTTGAAAATGGACGAAATTCTCTCACCTATTGGCGAACTTATCGAGAATAAGTTGGATATCTTTCTAGAAATGAAAGAATCCGTCAACAAGGCCCTCTTTTCAAACGAGGTCCGCAACGTTGAAGTATTCTCCCGTACTTTAAACAATGACGATTTTGATACTTGGTTTGTCGTTCAGTACTGGAGAGACTGGTTCGCTCGGTCTTTGGCTAAGGCAAACAAAGCATCGGACGTCACCCAAATGTGCATGCGCTGCAAGGTATATCGAGATATTGGCCGAAACGGCGATGCATACCTCCCGACGATTCTCGTCCTTGATGCTGTTGAGGCTTGTCGTTCGAAGGACCTGCATGCCAAAGCGAAGCGCCAGGGCATAGAGCGAGACCTGAGGACTTTGAAGGACTTCGCCCAGAAGGCAGTTACACCCCTCTGTGCGAACTACTCAATGCTGTCTGTTGAGGATGCAGGTATCGATTACCTCACATGCATCAAGGTGGAGGATGATGAGCTGCCATGGATGAAGCAGTCCAATGGCATCCAGATGATGCAGTCCAGATGTCAAGAGGACATTTGACGACTATACTACCTGTTCCAGATGCTAGACCAGAGGCAAGACTTCCAGGTCAAAGCTGCCTGGGCGACGGTATTACAAAGGTACTCTCAGTGACCTTGTACTAATACAGAGATCACTGCTGCAGGTTTTTGAGCAGTATTATCCTGATCGGAGATATTTTAACCGCCTGCACAATTTACTTGCTCTTAAAACTCATGCGGGCGCTTCAAGTGGCTTCAGCACAAACATTTCAACAAAACGACCATAGGGCAATCATGCAAAAAAAGGCTTTGAAGCCATCTGCTATCATGATCTGAGGAAGCAGTCAGTCAGTTGCTTCAGTGCAGATTTCAGCGAAAAGATGATGGGGAATATTCGTACCTGTGAAGCGATAGCTTCCAGCTCAAGATAACATCTATTATTAGAAGGCCAATATGTCAAATAGAATCCTTCATTCAAAACGCCATCCATATGCAATTGTGACCCAAACGCCTTGCTAAATGACATTTTCCCTCCGTACCAGATCCTATGGCCTCTTGATTTCCGGACCAAATAAATCATCAGCAGATGACTTCTCCTTTTCCAGCTTCCTCTTCTTCACAATCTTCTCCTCGTCGCCTTCATCTCCTTCCCTCTTCGCCCTTTGCAAAGCCACGAGATCTATCTTCTCTGGGTTTCTGCACTTCGTCAACTTCTTAGCCAGCCCTTTCAGTTCCTTGCGCTCCGCCGCTGAGGAATCCGCGTTAGGCCCAACACTCCTGAGCATGTCCGCACAGCTCCCCAGTGTGCTCAGTACTTTTCTCTGCAGGTCTCCAGCTGAGGGAGGGAATTTGCATCTTATGTACCACTGAATCAATTCCGAATCGGCAAGCATCAAGGCAGCCATCATGATCTGACTTGGCGTAAAGTGGAAATAGACATCCGTCAACAGAGCACTAGTCTTGAGATATTCCCTTGCTTTGCCATGCGCATCTTTGACCCTCCTCTCCATATTACTTGGCCGATCTCTAGAGACAGAACCTCCACCTGGTAGTGCAGGAAAGTCTTCTCTTGATAGAGCCTGTAGTTCCATGACTGCCCCTTCTAGAGCTCTAAAGGGATGTCGAACATCGAACGTGAATCTCAATCCTTGTGTGAGCAGGAATTCAGAAGCAAGCACATCCTCTGCTTTTGTGTTGCCAATTTGGTCTGCGAATTTGGTGAGCCGGAAGTAGTGGTTCTCGGTCTTGGTGGCGAAGAAGAGGGCGGTTTTGAGGATGTCGGTGGGGTGGTAGGTCATGAGGGAATTGGTGATGTAGAAGCGCTTTATATATTGGACTGCTGTTGCCTGTATTTACAAATTTCAGTACCATATTCCTATACATCCATATCATGCATCATTTTGTAAATGATCGGCAAGCAAGCATACCTTGACATCAGTAGGCACCTTCAAATGATCCCCAAGCTGGAGCGTCTGCCTGCAATAGAACGTCACGAGCTTCAACTCCTCCTCCACCGTCAGGCAGTCTACCTCTCCCTCCGGAATAACCACACCCCCATTCTCAGCTTCGCTCGTATCTGCCGAAGAGAGATTCCGAGCCTCTCGTACGCGTCGCACCGCTTCGCGGACGCGGTCGGCGGCGATGCGGTTCGTGGATGAGCGAAGCGCGAGGAGCGATTGTGGCGTGTAGGACCATAACCGGTATTGTGTGGAGGTGCGGTACCGTTCGTCTTCAGACATTGTGAGGGTATTAGATCAGCTTGAGAGGGTGGAGAGTGGTGTCATTGCTGGGGGTGAGGAATGAGGCGATGTTGGGCTTGTTCGCGCGGGCTCGTGATGTGGACCTGAAGTTTGAGGCGTCTATCACAAACCAAGCGGGATTTTGAGTATGGCAGACTTTATCCTCTTCAATTGTTCTTGGAATGATAATTCCTATATTTTTTCGATTCTTCTCTATGGTCAAGCCGTCACTCATTCACTGTTATCTGGTCGTAGTTTTGTCCTTGTTTTCCTTGCCCTCAGTCCTTCATATTTGATTACTACCTACTTAAAGATCAGCATTGGATTTAGATATTCAACATATCATGAGTTCTACCAGACATTTCACTCGTATGCCGTTGAATAAGCAGCATCTGAGCAGGCGCTGACTGGGAAAAGTTCCTTCAGCCATCAAATTTCCGGCACACTCTATGATCCATTTCCTGTGTCAAGATATTGCTCCGTTAGAGTTTTGGTCGAGGTCAAGTGATGGCAAATCTCTTTCATTCCGGTCTATCCGCTTCGTGATATTCCTCCAAAAGTCTCCCTTGACACATTTACAAAGGCCGCGTTGAACCTTGTTTGATTGCTTCTCCCTTTTGTTTTTGAATCTGTTAAGATGGAGTTGCGTTGTGCTGCTGATGGCTGTTGGCCTTCAGTAATGTAAGAATTGATGAAAGTCAATTCCGTGAATAGCGACGTGTGTCTACAAGTCCTATCTCAAAAAGCACATTGGCCTGCCGAAGTCGCAGGAGTTTGACCAGGGTCTTTGTCTGACCGGTAAAGTGTAGTCGCTCATGTCGATCTCAAATCGAAGTTCACGGACTTCGGAATGCTCAGAGCCCACAATCTCATGGTGACAAACTATTCAGCATCGATATGACAGTTGTTCCTCCAGGTCCACTACACTTGTTCAAGCTCGCTCCTCGGATTATAAGTACTCGGACGGGCAATATCCTCCGTTCATGGGCAGTGTTATACTTTCCAGCTTCTTGTTCCGGCTAGGGTCCCCTGACTGATGACGGTGACCTGTCAATGGTTTTCCAATATGATCAAATGATTCTACTCTATCGAGTCCATCTACTCCGTGGGGTTTTGATGAGGGCCGGTATCTCAGGCCCTCGCCAAAGCCGTTAATGAAAGGATTGCGCTGATATTCTATGTGTCACTTACTTCCTCGCATCACCACACTTTAAATAGATACTTCCTTCTAGCTCTTATATGTCAATTTGATTTGTAGAAAAGAGTAGTTTGATTTTTTGATTAAAGCAGAGCCTATTGTGGAAACAAGTATATGAAGGTTGAAAATTGGTTATTTTTAGTTGTATCTTGCTTATTCAATTTCGCCCGGCCCTCATTAAAAACCTCACCAAGTATGCATGCTCGAGGCATGGAATAAATAAGGAAGACAGCTGGCATTTACGAGCTAGTTCGGAAGAAGCAGGTATCATCGATAGATCTGCAGCTAGGAAGCTTCCGCAAAGCTTGAACTATCCACCCCACTCCTCTGAGCTGGGAAGATATAAATCGGGATATATTTCTCTCAATTTATTTCCTTTGCAATTGTCTTTCTAGAAGGGTTCTTTCTTTCATGATGACTTTCTCAAAAGTTTCGCTTTTGCTTTCTGCAGCTTCTCTAGTTTTCGCGCAATTCGTTCCAGCTCCTAAAGATCTGCAACATGCCACTGGCTATCTCGGCTTACCAGTCCGATACAAGGAAGTTCCTACAGGAATCTGCGAGTTGGATCCGAAGGTCAAGAGTTACTCTGGATATGTAGATGTCTCTGAAAATGAGCATATTTTCTTCTGGTTCTTCGAGGCGCGGAACGTGGATCCGACTGAAGCACCTTTGACGGTGTGGATCAATGGAGGACCGGGATCTTCTTCGATGATTGGATTATTCAAGGAGAATGGACCTTGTAGAGTGGACAGTGATGGGAAAGTTTATAATAATCCTTATTCTTGGTCGAATGTTAGCAATATGATTTATATCGACCAGCCGACGCAGGTATGTTGCTAGATCCAAGTTAGAAGACAAAGAAAACTGATCTTGTGCAGACGGGATTCTCCTACAGCATTCCTGTCAATGGATATGTTGACCCAAATTAGTAAATTGGTCTTCAATCCATTGTCGTCCACAGCTAACGACTTCTAAGCAACGTCATTGTCTCCCTACCCGATGCAACCTGTCCCGACTATGCTCAAAAGTTCGGAACCTGTGGCACCTTCAGTTACCCAAACCAGACCCTCACCGCAAGCACAACTGGTAATGCAGCGCCAAACTTCTGGAAGACGCTCCAGGGATTCATGGGAGCTTTCCCACAATATTCTCGTCGTGGATTCCACTTCGGAAGTGAGAGTTATGGTGGGCATTGGGGACCAATATTCACCGAGTATATCGAGGAGCAGAATGCGAAAAATATTCTCGGGGCGCACAAGATCTCGTTGGAGACTGTTTTGATTGGGTATGTAGAAGTACTCTGCTTGTGTTGGGCAATCAAAAGATCTGACTTGTTGGTAGAAACGGGTGGTTCGATCCTCTGATTCAGTATCAGTCTTTTTACAATTTCACGTATGTATTCAATCCCGTGACAGCTGCTCATGGGTGCTAATCTTCGCTGCAGCGTCTCCCCAGGCAACACTTACGACTACTCTCCATTCAGTCCCAGTATCCAAGCTCAATTCTACAACAATCTGTACGGACCAGGAAATTGTGTTGATCAAATCAAAGATTGCGCTGCTAGAGGGCTTGATGCGATTTGTGCAGCAGCTGTGAGTACTTCAGCACTAAGCAAGACATGTAACTAACATGTACAGGACCATTTCTGTTCTGCTACTGTTGAGTCCATCTATGACATCTACCTGGGCAGAGACGAACTCGATATACGAGAGCTGAGCCCGGACCGCTTCCCATACAGCTTCTACATCTCATATCTCAACACTCCAAAGGTTCAAGCTGCGATTGGAGCATTCCAGAACTTCTCAGAGTCCTCGGGAGCTGTGTTCGATGCTCTCACTGCAACCGGAGACGACAACCGAGAATATGGCACTGTTTCTGCTCTAAGGAAGCTCCTTGCCCAGAATCTGACAGTTATGCTCTACGCTGGAGATGCAGATTACAAGTTCGTCTCCACTCTTCCATTTCTTAATACTCGCTAACACTATTGACAGCTGCAACTGGCTTGGCGTCGAAGCCGTCTCGAAAGAAATCAATGCCCCCAACTTCTCCTGCGCCGGCTACACGAATCTCACAACCAGTGACTCCATCGTACACGGACAGGTAAAACAAGCCAATAAATTCTCTTTTGTCCGAGTCTACCAGTCCGGCCATGAAGTACCTTTCTACCAACCGCTCGCCTCGCTAGAGATGTTCGAGAGGGCGATTAATGGCTTGGATATCGCTACCGGGAAGGAGAAGCCAAGGGAGGGTTATGTAACGGTAGGCCCTGAGAAGAGTGAGTATAGGGAGGGGAACTCGACGATTCAGTTTAAGGTGCTGCCTGCGGACGCAACGTATAATTATACGACTGGGGCGCCGAATCCGCCTGGGCAGGGGTCATTGAAGAAGAGGGGCATGGGATTGTTGAGTAAAGAGAAGAAATTTAAGTCGCGAGTGTAAATGTGGGTGGTAGTATGGTAGATGCTGAAATTTATATTTTGACACATGGGATGGGCCAATATGTACGGATGTTGGTTGTTGAGCACTCTGCACATCTCATTTTCAGCTGAGAAACGGTAACACAAGCTACTTTGGCCATCAAGGAACATGAAAACCCGTATACATCTTCATGACATCAGGAAGCATGCCTCCATCGTTAGCCAATCTCTTGCCATCTCATAGGTCCCACGTGATCATATATCACATGAACTCAATCGTATGCGATCCCATTTGCCACACGACCTTTGCGAGAAGACCTTGTGTAACGAACCTCGGCACACGAACTACCTAAGACACGAATCGCGGAATAACTGGTGACCGACTCACGATACTTCGCTTGAAGAGGGGCATTCGGACATGGCTCGAAGGGGAAAGGACCTGTTGGAATTTGATTTTGTTGAGGACAAGGACCCGGACCCCGCTATTGAACGCGTCGAATAGAAAGCCAAGCAAAAAGCACGAAGCGGAGAAAAGAAGGAACAGGGCCCGAGTAGCTTCACTTGACTTGAGAGAGTAGTTGAAAGTGAAGATATACTTTGACTAAAGTACATTGTAACACGAAGATGGTCGCTCGAGGCTGTGTTTACGTATCGCCCCCAAGGACGAGGAGGAGGAGGAGGAGGAGGAGGAGGAGGAGGAGGAGGAGGAGGATGCGGCTCCAATCAGCGCTTATGCAAGGAACTAAACCCCTACTGTAACTACCTTACCTTATTAGCGAAGCGAGAACGCCCCGCGTCATCATTATTCAACACTTTTTGCTGGCCTTCCCAAAACATGTCGTCTGCCCGGTGGCCATGGGTTTGTATCGTCAAGCTTTCCTTTCGCCCTTTTTCACTCACACTCACACTCACACTCTCACCCTTCCCCATCCCCTTCCCACCCTCTCTCTTCCTCACATGTCAAGGTCCCTGGCCAGCTTGTCCTTTCTCCACAAGCAAAGCTGCTGAGCTTACCACAGACCTCGGTAGAAATTGGCTTTTTATTTATCTAGCAACCTTTGCCAGTTCCCTGTTCTGGGAAGCTTGATGAAACTTCAACACGGCCAGCACCTCCGTAGCAAAAGGTTGTCCTTCGAAGAACATTCCACTCTACTCTACTCTACTCTGCTCTGCAACAGCTCTTCTTCTTTACTGTACGCAGAAGCCCTTTGCGCCTCTGCAGTCTTTGCGCTACTGGGTTTACACTTAATTTCTTTCGCGTCCCATTGACGAACTGAGAACAGGCATTTCTCCCGTCCAAAAGTCGCGTGCCCACATCCCCAGCTTCGACACATTCCAGAAAGCGGATATCCCACAACCCAAAAGTCTAGAACGCACAGGAGCTATACCCTCAAACACTGAGTGAAGATGTCTTCTCCAATGGTGCACTTATCCGTCCCCAACTCCGACCTCTTCCAGTTTCCCCCAAGCAACGAGCCTCGAACTCTCCCTTCGCCGCCCGCTGGCTCGACACTTTTCGCTCCGCCATTTACGATACCCAGCTCGATCTACAATTCTGTTCTAGACATTCGAGTGCCAATCACGATTGCCAGCGTGTACGCCGTTACCGTTGTTTCTGTCAACGCATATAACCGCTCGAGAGGGAATAAGCCATGGGCGATCAGCAAGACGAAGCCATTCTTCTGGTTTGTTGTGGCACACAACATCTTATTGGCAGTATACTCTGCCTGGACCTTCATTGGCATGTTCGGGGCTCTGCAAAGAACTTTGCCCAGATGGACAGGCGCTGAGACTTTGACGCCTATGGTGGACAGCTTGTGCAAAATGCACGGTGCTCGCGGACTTGGAAATGCGGTTGCGTACAATGGCACCCTCTCACAATGGGTGTCGACATCGTCATCTATGCTCCTGACTGAGACGGGACAACCAGACCCTACAGATGTTGGAAGATTGTGGAATGAGGGTCTTGCTTTCTATGGCTGGTTCTTTTACTTGAGCAAGTTTTACGAGGTTCTGGATACTGTTATTATCTTGGCCAAGGGAAAGCGAAGCTCGACTCTGCAGACTTATCATCATGCTGGAGCTATGATGTGCATGTGGTCTGGAATTCGGTACATGTCTCCACCAATCTGGATGTTTGTTTTTGTCAACTCGGCAATTCATGCTCTCATGGTACGTATTCCGTCCTTCCGCTTGGGAAACATGCTAACGAAATATAGTACACTTACTACACTCTGACTGCCTTCTCTGTCCCGATTCCCCAAAGCCTCAAGCAGAGTCTCACAACCATGCAAATCATGCAATTCCTAGTCGGAACCGCCTATGCATCTCTCCACTCCTTCCTCTCCTACGAAATCCCAGTGCAGGTTGCAGACATCGAGGGCTCAATCAAGACCGCCGCATCAGCCGCCAGCTCCTCAATCGCCTCCGCAGCAACCTCAGCCGGGCTCGGAAAGTTGGTTATGAAGTACCTGTACCGTGCAGCTGGAGAAGAAGGACTTGCCGAGAACGTCAACGCACCAGCGCCAACTGCCCAGACAACATCCGCTCCTAGCAGCAACGGAATTCAATACCGCACCGAGTACCAAACGGTCCCGTGTATCGACACCAGCGGACAGACCTTCGCTATCTGGTTGAACGTCTTCTACTTGACTCCACTGACATTCCTCTTTGTCCGTTTCTTCGTCAAGTCCTACCTCCGACGGTCGAACCAGAAGGGTGGAAAGGCATCCAAGCACAGCGCTGCGGAGTCAGCTGGAAAAGATGCATTGAAGGGTATTGACCGCGAGCTGAACGGACGTGCCAACGGAACCCCCAACGGTACACCCAACGGCAAGGCGAATGGAACACCAAATGGAAAAGCAAATGGAACGCCTAATGGAAAAGCCAATGGACGTGCCAATGGAACTCCCAATGGCACTCCTAACGGAAAGGCAAACGGTAAGGGGAATGGGAATGGGAAAGCATTTAGCTTGTAATGGAGCACTAGGATGGGTATGTAATGGAGAACAATCGAATGGGGGATGGGTATCGTGCCGTATGAGCGAGCATATTGAGCGATGAGCGAATTGATGGATAGCTTCTTCTGTTTGTTGGCATGGTAGAAAAAAATGGCATAGCATAGAAATAAGATATCAAAGTGTGTTTGTACGGACGCAATGAAAGTAATGATACCAGTCTAGTCAGTTAGTGTTTAGTGGAATTGGACTTCCCTGTCAAATGCAATTCTTCTTGGACGTGACATTGACTGGTTGCAGCATGAGAAACACTTTATCGTATAGTATTGATAGGTAGTTGATTCCATTGACTAAACTACATGTCAACCCGACCAGAAGCAAGTCCTTCTACACTTCTCGTCTGATGCAAAGTCAATCTCAAATTTAGCAAGAAATACTTTCATTCTTATGCTGGTCAAATCTCCGTATCGAGGACACTCAACCGAAACTCAAGCAATTGCCGCTTCGGCAACCTCACCCAAATACTTCCCCAGATCGGCAAACCTGCCTCTTCAATACCCGAGTATCGGCAAACAAAGGAGGTCACCCGGAGACGTACAAATACTGTTCAGCAGAAAGACTACGTTAGCTTAACACGGGATGGCCGAAATATTACATGTGCATGTCCAAATGATAACCAACCGGCCGTTTTATCGGCGATTGAGGAAAAAATATTTCTTAGTTGAGCTTGCCAGGCCAAGTAGCTGCCGCCCCCTGACCCCGCTATCGTCATGGAGGGGTTGCAAGCCAAGGGTTGGATGAGGTAAGTAGCTTGATGTGTTCTTGGATCACTTTTCTCGCCTTCGTATCGCAGACTCGAATTGCTATTTATACTTGATTCCCGCGTTTCGAGTTTCTCACAGCCATACTCTTTATTTCTGTTCAGTACTCAATTGTTGTCTTAATACCTCTCTTTGCCTACAGCTTACTAGATACCTACCCCGCCATGGCAAGCAAAACCTACAATGTTGGAGTGATCGGATATGGGTATATCTTCCTCTTCCACAAGCCCTACAATAGAGAAACAGCAGCTAATCTCCAAACAGCATGTCCGCCAAAGTCTTCCACATCCCCCTAATCCTCCGCACCCCGACCTTCACCCTCTCCGCCATCGTGCAACGAACCCCCAAACCCACCGACTCCGCCGCGAAAGACCACCCCTCCGCAAAGATCTACTCCTCCGCAACCGACCTCTTCGCCGACCCAAACCTCGAGATAATCGTCATAACCACCACCCCAGACACACACTTCGAATTCACCAAATCCGCCCTCGAAGCAGGCAAACACGTCATCGTCGAGAAGCCCTTCGTTCCCACCTCCTCACAAGCACAGCAACTAATCGACGTCTCGAAAGCCACAGGGAAGCTCATCTGCGTCTACCAGAACCGGAGATGGGACGCTGATTTTCTCACTGTGAGAAAACTGATCAGCGAGGATACGATCGGCAGGGTGGTCGAGTTCGAGACGCATTTCGATCGGTATAAAGCCGTCAAGCCGGAGACGTGGAAGGGCACGCTGGGCATGGAACAGGCGGGTGGAGTGGTGTATGATTTGGGGACGCATTTGATTGATCAGGCGTATGTGCTGTTTGGGCTGCCGGAGAGCGTTACGGCCGTTTTTGCGAATCAGAGGGATGATGGGGGGGAGGAGCCGGATAGTATTACGGTGCTGCTTGGGTATGGAACGGGGAAGCCGCTGGTTACGGTTAAGGCGGGGGTGATGTGTGTGGAGACTGAGCAGTTAAGGTATTGGGTGAGGGGAACGAAGGGGAGCTTTAAGAAGTTCCATTTGGATGTGCAGGAGGATCAGTTGAAAGCTGGTATGATGCCAGGTGATAAGGGATTTGGTGTTGAGGGCGAGGAGAGAGCGGGGACGTTGGTTGTGCTTGGGGAGGATGGGAAGCCAAAGGCTAGCGTGCTGAAGAATGTTGAGCCGGAGACTTATGTCAAGCTCTATGAAGGCTTTGCGAAGGCTGTTGCGGGAGGGGGAGAGAAGGAGGTTCCTGTGAAGGCAAGTGAGGCGCGGGATGTGTTGAGGATTATTGAGGCTGCGAAGGAGTCTGCTAAGAGTGGGAAGTCTGTGAGTTTGTAGGTGTAGCTTGTGGTAATCTTCTACAAACTTGTAATCACAACTAGTATTTACGCATTTTATTGGTAATTGTCTTGTCCAAAGAACTCGTAGTCATCAAAAGTACATTTCTGACACTCCAGGAAACAGTTCACAAGCTTGGGGCCCAAATTCCTAAGACGAAATAGTGATAGTAGAGCACTTTGGATAGAGGAGTTGTTGAAAGTAATGGAAGATGGAGGGTTGCAGTAAGCCCAGAAACGGGTAGGCAGTTTGAACCCACATGTAATTGGAAGCCATATTAGTCAACTGGAATCAGGTAGCATGGGTTGTATGATCCCCGAGAGACTCTTTTAACCATATGCAGGGCATGTTGTTCTCTCGTTGTGATGTTATGGGGATATTGGAATGAGATGTTCAATAGCAATTATGGGAAACATGGAAGACATAGGCTGGTCCGCGAATAGTAGAAATCCAGCTGATAGCGAGATGGACGTCAATTGAAGAATTACTGTATATGTAAGGTCCTTGGTTGACAATGTCTCGGTATGTTTTGGCATCAGAATAAACGAAGAAGCTGTGTTTTGCTTCGGAGATCGAATTGAGTTAGCATGGAGGTCAATTATAGAGTGTTCAGACCCCCATTTCGTACAATTCGACGCTCATGAATGTCGGATGTAGCTCCTGTGATCTCTCCAGCGATTCTGTGACCTTCAGAATTTGGACAGTCGAGTAACAGTAACACAGAGCAAGAAAGTCGAGCCGTAAGAACGGGGCTCGCTAAAGCTCCAAACAAGGAAGCAACAACGACACGTGATCACGTGAATGCCGTCATCCAGCGTTGGAGAGCTGAGCAAGAGCAAGTCGAAGCCTACTTTTCATCTATTCCAATTCCTCTGCACAATCACGATTCCAAATGCCATCACAAACCGCTCCTCAATTCTCTCACAACGACACTACAGCTTCACCGAAAATGGCAATCCAGCAGCGAACTTCCGGCATCTTCAGCCGCATCCAAAGCCTGGTGGACAACTACATTGTCACCCCTTCGGCGCGCGAGAAGTATTACAGCAATATCAGTACATTTGCACATGAACAACCTCTTCTTTTCGTAAGTTGTTACTAAGTTACAATTCTATCCCATCAGCAGTACCATATAAATTCTCGAAGCGCAAAACTAACACGCTCTAGACCTTCCTCCTCTCCCAACTCATCCTCTCATTCACCCCCATCGCACTCTTCCTCTCCTTCTCCCTCGGCGTCCTCTTCCTCTCGCTCATCACCGCTCTCCTCTTCTCACTCTTCTGGATCGGCGTCGCGCTCCTGGTCCTCGTACCTACGCTCTTCATTACCGTCAGCCTCGCGATCGTGGTCTGGATCTGGGCTGTGAGCAGCTTCCTGATCGCGAGATGGGTGTATAATGTTGTGCCCGTTAGTGTGAGGGGACAGACGGAGGTTGCGCTGCCGAATGGGAAGACGGCGGTGGTGGAGAAGACGGGGGAGGGGTATGGGGATGTCAAGGGTGAGGTTAGGGGTTAGGTTGGCGAATAATGAATTGGGGTTGGGATTGAATGGGGACTGGGTTGGGCTTAGGAAGGCGTGGAATTGATACCAATGGCGTTTACGGGTGGAATGGAACATAGGACAAAATGGCTATACTCAAGGCGAAAGGGCATTGAGGGAAATGGAGGATACCATGCGTAATAAGAAGGAATACAGGACAGGACAGCCATGAAATGTCTATAGATACGGATGATAATGACCAATCGAATATGAATGTTTAATGACAAACACTTCTAGGAACAGATAATATCTCACTCGTCACAGTCATCACTCAAAGTAATAGTGCGTTTAGAAACACAATATACACGCACGGTATGTCCCGCACAGCGTATCAGCTTAAATCCTCCTTCATAGACACCTTCATCAGCTCTTTACCATCATGAGTATACCCCCTAACCATTGTTAGTACGCACAGAGTCCTGAGTGTGTAGTGATAATCCAAGGGATTGTTATCTATGAGTTATTGTTGACTTGTGTTGCGCTTTTTAGCGAGGATATCCGGGATATCAAGGATATCGAGGGTATTGGTGTCAACCAAGATAAGAGAGCAAATGGGACGACATGGAGACATGAAAGATCTTACATTTTACAAGACAAGGTACTCTTTCACATTCGCACATAGCCGTCTCCATACATCGAATCTTGGAGTAAGTGAGAACTTGATTATCAGGTCTTCTCGGTTGAGTGCTTTGAAGAATTTATATACAAGATTCGCATCTAAGCCACCCTTTACAGAATTTGAGCAAGCGCTTCTTCCCTGGTGTAATTTGTGTTACGCCATCTGGAGACGTAATCATCATGGTTGACTAGACGAGTCAGTAAGTATCTCAACTTAGGGGTCCAAGAACTTACTGTAGCCGCCACAAATCCTCCTCTTTCCTGTGAACGAGGACCGACCATGCAGAACTCGCCAATTATCAAAGACTACGACGAAGTCAGCACGACCATACTTGAGTACTCGCAATCTCATTTTAGGGAGTACTTACTCAACGGTCTTCCTGGCTTCAACTGCGCCCAATACTCCATATTCTTCCTCTTCAAGATCTCATCCCATTTTGCAGCCGCCTTGTACCACTTCTCTGCACCCATATCTCGATCTTCGCTCAGTGCCACGACACCTCTATCGTCATTATTCCACCTGACCTGCATCAGTCTCGGGACTCCACCTTCTTTCAGATCACCAAAGTTAAGCACAGGCATCTTTTTCGCGGGCGTGATGGTGATACCCTCATTGCCGCTAGCGTGCCAGCTGATGGGCGTCTTAGAGAGGATCTCATAGGAGGCAGGTGATTCTTTGAGGAGTGTTTTGGCGGCGTTGAAGCCGTCTACCAGGAGAGACGCACCGCCTGATCCTTCCGTGTGTGAGAGGAGGTGGAACATTTGGAGGCCGGCCGGGTCGGTGAAGTAGGTTGTGTCTGTGTGAGCTGGGAGAGCGAGGTTGGTATATGCTGTGTCTTTCATGGTGAGATCGGCTGTGAAATCATAGAAGCCACCTAAAAGTGTGAGTGTGAACCGTTCCGAAGTCTGGAGATGGATTTACCGTAATGAGTTACTCGTATAAAAGAGATGTGCTCTAGGAGCTCTTGTGTTTTCTCAGGGGAGACAGGACAACCATCTACGTAGCAAAATCCGTATTGTCTCTGCTGAAATTAGCGCTAATGATTTTGTTCGTAGGTTCTAACCTACAATCTTAGCCGTCCATGCTCCAACACCTTTATCATTTGCCATGATCTCATCATAATGAACGGAAGGCGGATTTGCTTCAATCGTTGAGTCCCAGTAGGTGAAGCTACTGTTTCTCAGTGCTGAACTCATAGGATTGTTCATTCTACTTACGGATCTGCCTTCGCTTCCTTTTCCTGTACAGAAATGGGCACACTCGACTTCCTCCTATGTTTCAAGAGCCAATCCCATTTATAAGAACTGACATGTCCATCGTTGGCCCCTACTCTATCAGCACAAACTGTTCGATAAAGATATGCAGGCTACGATGCAGGACTCACATGTTATTCGTAGACCGTCCTTCTCGGTTCGTACTTCCTTTGGTTGGATATCTTGAGAAATCTATCCAAATCAACTTGAGTCCCTTGTCGCCGAAATCAAAAAACATACAGAAAAAGTATCAAAAGCTCTCTGCATAGTATCCTGATTGACACACTTCTCACAACGGCAATTGTCCCTAATTCTTTTAGTCACGTGCACCACATCCATTTTCAGAGTTCTCTGCTACCATACCTCAGCCAGAAATTCGGTCTATAGACTGTCAGTGCTATCCTGTCGGAAGAGAACTGAAGTACTTACGCTACATTGATCGACGAAGTACTCCCGGTCTCCAACTGAATCGGCACACCCCATTCTCCCCAAGTCGGCAACCCCTTCTCATCATGTCTATCCAAAGCACTTTTCTCCTGTCTCAGCACTCCGCCCACTTCATATCCTTCACCCAGCGCCCAGTGGACTTTTGAGATTTGCTTTTTACTTTCTTTGTGACCTGATTTTCTACCTGGCTCTGCGTGGGAGGACACATCCGGGGTAGTGGATGTAAATGGCGGGGGAGGACTCTTGGTGGTCGCCTTGGTGGATTCTGTTGCGATGAGGCGCCGGGAGATTCTATTTATTGGTTTATGGGCGCAGCATAGACGCTGCAGTCGTACATTCATCTTGCTTTCTGCTGTGACACTAATTTATGATGAAGCGCTTTCTTGTATGTCTGGTCCGAGGAAGCTCCAAGTCAGTCCCACTTCTCGGCTATTGGAACGCTAGTTTAGGCATACTGTGAAGTTCAGGTAACAAACAATACAAATGCCAAGGTCTTAAATAACAGTCACGCAAGGTTGAGAGAAATGAATCAAAAACAACATAGTTGATTTATCTACCTGGAAGTAGCCTATGGGAGTCTAAGTATTAAAAGTCATGCGCCTATCCTATCCAAATATGTCGCATAATATCCTGACTTCATTTATACAATCCGATCCTATCTCGATATAATCTAGAACCACTCTCCACCAACCCATCTGTTGAGGAAATCCAATGATGCCTCTGGCTGATCCATGGGAACCATGTGGCCAGCACCGAAGATCTGGAGGAAGGTGAAATTGCCGCTGTTCTTGATCTTTCCGTACTTGTCACCGTTGTCAAGCTTGATGTCCTTGATACTGGCCTTGTTGAAGTCTTTCTGTCCTGGCCACTCAAGAGCCTCGGTCCAGGCCTGGTTACCGAGCCAGTTGCAGATGAAATCAGCATCACCGGCGTAAATCAAAACTGGGATTTGCTCAAGGATGCCTGGGACGAGACGGTGGAAGGGTTGCATCCAGTCACCTTGGAAGAGGAAGTTTCGGTTGATATCGAAGTTACAGCTGTCGTAGCTGCTGACCTCAACGCCAAGCTCCTTTTGGACATCAGCCTTGTTCAAGAATTCGCTGATCCAGCCGAGAGCGGAGTAGCAAAGGTTGTTGGAATCCTCGCATTGTCCACGGATATCATAAACATTTTGGCCAGTTCTTTGGTATGGGCCAATCATAGCGTTGTTACAGTAGATGCTGGCAGGGACGCAAGACCAGACACTCTCGCTATCATAACAGGCTTGGATCATGCTTTGACAGCGGGGAAGAGCATTCTCCATAGCCTGGCACTCGCTCTCGTCGAGAACAGCTGGGTATCCACCCTTTCCGCAGGCCATTGGCTTATAGTACTCATATTGAGTAAGGCCATCGGTCAAACCATTGCCAATGAGAACAGACTTCAAGTTAATATTACGCTTCTTGTGTGCGAGAATCTCAGAGGTGAAGACTGGGATGTAGTGGCCAGCGTAAGACTCTCCGGCAATGTGGAAGTCTTGCTTCGCGTACTCGGGAAATTGCTTGAAGAACAGGGTAAGGAGAGCGTAAACGTCCTTTCCAGCAGCAATGGTGTTGCTGACGGATCCACCACTGTAGGAATAACCAACATTGACTGGTTGGTCAAGGAAGATGACTGAAGCATTGGCGTTCCAGGAGTATGGGTTGCTGTGAAGCTTGAGGTTCTTGTCGATGGAAGATGGGCCAAGTTCGAGGAACAAGCCAGTAAGAGAAGAGCATCCTGGTCCACCGTTGAGCCACAAGATTACGGGGTCGTTCTTTGGGTCATTGCGAGATTCAAAGAACCCTGAAAATCAATTAGTAGCTGTCTTGAGGAAATTGAAATATTCATTCTTACAATAAAACAGATGCTTGTCATTTTCGTCATCATCAAGATAACCACTGTACTGCTTGACGGTATCAACACCAAGCTTCGAAGGGTCAACATGCTTGGCCCGCAGCTTGTATGACTCCAGCTTTCCATCAATCTCTCTCTCCTTCTCTCCGTTGGCGTTCTCGACCCAAACGCTCTGGATATCAGAACCCTTGACAACATAGTCCCAGGTATTGTCTGGCTTCTTTGTGTGTGGCTTTGGTGCTGAGAAGAAGGATGCCTTCTCCATCTCTTCTGGGAAGTACATTGTGACCTCATCCCAGATGGCCTTTGCCTCAGCAGTCATCTCACTCATCGACTCTGCGAGATGGTTGAGGGACTTCGACCAGGCATTGGCGATTGGCTTAGCAGCATCCTTGAGAGGGTTCTGTCCCTCCAAAGGGTTCTTGAGGATCTGCTGCTGCTTCGTGATAGCTGCCGAGGCAGCGCCCAACAGGACGGTGGATGCGAGGAGCTTCATGCTGAAGTTCCGAGTAGACAGGGAGAATAGGATGCCGGATCACTATTGGGATCTTAGCAGTATTGTGGTGATGCTTGATTTCGATTCCAGATCGCCCCAAATTGATGCTTGATGGGAAGAATGGGGATGATGGATGGAGTGGAGGGAAGGTTGGGGAGGGCATGAGCTCTTGTTTCAAGCGGGCGTTGTCATGGGTACGAGCTAGCTGCTGGGGCCGACGGTTACGTATGTTCGGCGCAGGCACCAGGCCACTGACGATAAGCCATATCTAGCTTGCACGTGTGCGCCTCTGACTCGCAGAAAAGGTAAATGTGCCCGCGACTGCTTCTGACTTTGGGATGGAATTTTGGCCTATTGTTTATTTGGACAATTACCATCCAAATGAGTAATTAGCAATGAATTATATATGAACTTGCCTTTAGTAGGATCAAGTTTTTCCATGAAAGAGGGGGAGGGGTTCTTTCTCCCCACAAAAGTCTTAGCGAGGTAGTAAGTCTGATAAATACTTCAAGAAATGCCCCTCGTAGGAAGAAGTTCACAAACAAAACAAATTCATGTCGTCTTGACCTCTTCAAAATGCCTATCAACCAGCCTTCCAACCAGATTAAACTGACAAACGTGTCGCTTGTGCGCCTAAAGAAAGCCAAAAAGCGCTTCGAAATCGCCTGCTACAAGAACAAAGTCCTCGAATGGCGGTCCGGAATTGAGACAGACCTCGACAATGTCCTACAGATCAACTCCGTCTTCCTTAATGTCTCGAAAGGACAGACTGCGCCCTCAGCAGACCTGGCGAAAGCGTTCGGAGCCAAAACACCGGTGAATGATATTATTCTCGAGATCTTGAATAAGGGAGAATTGCAGGTCGGGGAGAAGGAACGTCATGCGCAGTTAGAGAGAGTACATAACGAGGTTGTGGGGATCGTGGCAAGCAAGTTGGTGGATCCGAAAACCAAGAGGGTCTATACTACTGGTATGATTGAGAAAGCTTTGGAGATGCTCAGTTCGCAAGGTTCGCAAGCCCAGAATGCTGGGAGTGGAACTGGGACACCAGCTACAGGAGAGGATGGAGAGGCGAAGCCGAAAGTTAAGGAGCATGTTTGGACTGGAGTTATTGCTACGAAGAGTGCGAAGAGTCAAGCACTGGAGGCGATGAAGGCTTTGATCGCACATCAACCCATACCTGTTGCGAGAGCGAGGATGCGACTTCGAATCACTTGTCCCACCGCCATACTCAAGCAAGCGGCAAAAGGCGCCCCCAAGCCTGCTGATGAAGAGGAAGGAGAGGAGAAGACCAAGGGAACTGTCAAGGACCGCATCTTGAGCTTTATTGAGCAAGTAGAAACTCAAGATGTCATGGGCTCGGAATGGGAGGTTACCGGCTTCGTGGAGCCTGGAGCATTTAAGGGACTTGGAGACTTCATAGGTAACGAGACCAAAGGCCAAGGACGGGTAGAGGTTCTGGATATGGCTGTCACACATGAGGATTGATCTAGTTCTTTCATCTGAACTTAGCGAGCGAACATAGAGCATGAACGGCGTTTCGGTTCTGGCCTTCCAAAATGATCACTTTCAATATCACATTTCTGCCAAATGACCTTGATTTTGATGTTCTTGAATGTTTCTTCAGTCAACTAGATGTGGTAGAATACACCCAGTTTTTGCTTCATGCTTGAAATGCAAGAAAGCCATATGCACCGCGTGAAACCGAAAAGCCACACTCCATCCAGCCAATTTATCCCATGACCCACACGCTTAACCACCCTTCTTCTTGGAGACACCGACAGTCCGACCGCGACGACCAGTGGTCTTTGAGTGTTGTCCACGGACACGGAGTCCCCAGTAGTGACGGAGACCACGATGAGCACGGATCTTCTTCAGGCGCTCCAAATCATCACGAAGCTTCGAGTCGACACCGTTGGCGAGAATTTGGGAGTCCTTGCCATCGACGATATCGCGTTGACGATTGAGGAACCAGGATGGGATCTTGTACTGGGTTGGGTTTTGAATGATGGTGACGATACGCTCGAGCTCTTCGGAGGTGAGTTCACCGGCACTGGGCTATGTTAGATATTGTAAGGGATCGATCGAAGTATAGAATCCGTACCGCTTAGTCAAATCAACGTCGGCCTTCTTGCAGACCAAGTTGGAGTAACGACGACCAACACCCTTGATCTTGGTGAGCGCGTACATGACCTTTTGCTTTCCCTCAACGTTTGTGTTCAACAAACGCAGGATCTAGAAGCTGTCAGTCCATTGTTCACATTCGTGTTGAAGTATTTGGAGGTGGAGGTCGAGATGCGGAGAGGGTATTTCGAGATATTTATCGCTCCATGCTGGACAAGGGACAGATTGGGAGGTTGCATACGTATTGGAAGTTCGACTTCTCGCCCCTGCAGATGAATATACGTTAGCTATTGCTCCAAAATCGTCGTGTAGGGCTCGAAGAGTATGGTAGAGCGTGCAAATCAACGGGTTGACCGTTTTGCGCCATTCCAACGAGCAAGGCACCGTCTCCATTCCATCTCCACTTTCCACGCCTGTCCATTCATAGAGAAATTGTAGTTATACATACGTGACGAGAGACATGATGGGCAACTGTGGTCGTTGCTCTTCCTGTCCTGAGGATTTGTCGATTGTCGTCTGGAATTGAAGACGAGATTTCGCAGAATAGAAGGAAGTGCGCACTAGCGAGAAGGCGCTAAGTAAAACACGGTTAGACCACTAGCCACCCACTAGCTTAAATTGGCCGAAGGCGGGACCTCACAAGAAATCAACATTAACTGTCAATGCATCTCAAACCCTCAAGTTGAATTGGAAATGCAATGGTCGTTGATTTTAACGTCCTCACAAGTTCAAATGACGCTGAAATGATTTCTGAGCAATAACCATATGAATTTGACAGATGTACCAATCTCCACAGCCCACCATAACTGACCAATAATTTCAACTTCGCTGCATCAAGAATTCTGAAAACATTCAAATACTGCGAAGCACCATTCACTTTTCAATCCCCGAGTGGCGATGAGAACTTATCCAAGGGTGCCTTAAAGGTAAAACATGACCTGCCAGTTGATATCAAATGTTCTGCTAACATCCAAGAACATTTAAAATCCAACCCGAGATCTTGCAAGTTGACTCGTCAGCCTCGGGAGGTCTCCCAGAAAGGAATGTTCCATTCTCTCGATATGAACAGTACGAACAAGGACGATCGTCAGATTGTAGACCTTGATAAACGATACATTTTGATCTCAAAAAGTATAGAGACATTGGAGGCCGAACCGGCAGAATAGTAGTGCACCGTTTCTGATCTCGACATATGGCAACACTCTCAGCTCGACACCTTCAAACTCGCCATCATAAACTCCTCATCAGACTTAGAGACATCTGTCAGACTATGCTAATGGCTGGCCTCGGTCGCGGAACCCTTTAGATGCCTAGCATCTCTGATCAAAGCGTTCCTGCAAAGCACAATAAATTTAGACCTCAGAAAACAATCCCGGGATTTGTCTCAACTATTTCAGGACATTTGAATGCAATGATTTTTTATGCTTGCCAATGACTTAGGTTGTTGGTCTTCTCCTCCCAGTTTCAAGTGGTCCCAAAGTGGAAGTCAAGCCACATACTCTCACGTGATAAACATCTCCAAGCCACATCGCTTAACCGCTAGCGCAAAAAGTTGCTCCCACTGGGACCAATTCTACAATTTGCGGCAGGAGCATATCACGACTTTTTCAATTTCAATCAACGACCAACGACCAACGCCAAACGTCAAGATGGTAAGTTACCCCAAAGACTCTCTCGCTCGAACCTGTTTCTACGGATTGCTTCAATCGATGTTCCTCGAGGGTCTTGCTGCATGGAATTTATGCTGGAAGAAGATAAACGGCACAGAGGCAGCGACAACGGGCATGGACGACCAGCAGCATTATGGAACTGGAGAGGAGATAGAGCTGGATCTGGAGCTGGAATGCCAGTATCGACATAGAACCTGTTATGCTAACGTATTGTGTTTGCAGGTTCGTTACGCCGCTACGGAAATCCACCCAACAAAGTCCGCTCGTGCGCGTGGAGCGTACTTGCGTGTCTCATTCAAGAACACCCGCGAGACTGCCCAGGCTATCAACGGATGGAAGTTACAGCGCGCTGTCAAGTTCCTCGAGAATGTCCAGGAGCACAAGGAGGCCGTCCCAATGAGAAGATATGCCGGAGGAACTGGTCGCGCTTCGCAGGGTAAGATACGCCCTACCCAGGACATGGAGGAGAAGATAGGGAAGAGGATTCTGCTGGGAATGTAATGTTGACATGATCTATGATGGATAGGAAAGCAATTCGGTGTTTCCCGTGCTAGATGGCCAGTAAAGTCTGCCGAGTTTTTGCTCGGTCTTCTCAAGAACGCTGAGGCAAACGCGGATACCAAGGGTCTCGATACTGGCAACCTTGTCGTCAAGCACATCCAAGTCAACCAGGCCCCAAAGCAACGTCGCCGAACATACCGTGCCCACGGTCGTGTAAGTTCTACAACTCGCTTCCGAAAGGATACTTAAGAGGGAAGCAGAGACTGACAAGTACTTCAGATCAACCCATACATGTCCAACCCATGCCACATCGAACTCATCCTGACCGAAGGCGAGGAGGTTGTCCAGAAGTCGAGTGCCGTTGAGGGTCGCGAGGCTCACTTGAGCTCGAGACAACGTGGTGTCCGAAGCCGCAAGGCCATCGCTGCTGCATAAAGGGGTTCAATTTGTTTTCGGTTTGGGCTTGGCATCATGAGGGTTTTGCGAAGGGTGTAGGGGGGAATCCTTGGAGTGAGCTGGCTTTTCTTATTAGATGGCTGTAACTTCAAAAACTTAGCTGGTCACCCTTGGCACGCAAAAACAATTCATGAACACCAGCTGTCTCTGCTTCTGTGAGGTTATTGGGATTTGGAGTCTTTAGGCTTCTGGGCGTTCAAGTATACTGTAATGCTGGTTTTCTATGCTACGTTCAAGGTGTCACACAAGCACTGATACCATACAAAATCCGAGAGAATGCCAAGAGCACTTAGATACCCCGATATGCAGATGCAGATTTTACCACAGCATCCTTCCCAACAAGTCATTCCCAAATACTATACCCTGACTCACTGTATCCTTTCACACTCTGAATACATTGATATTCCGACCCTACCAACTCCCACCCACATACACAGATCCTCCCAAATCAATCAGTAGAAATGGAAATCAACTCAGCCAGCATCTAGCGAAAAAAAAAATAGTCGAGCCAAATGGCTTATTGTCATCTCCTTAGCTGCACCATGAGGTGACCTCGACCTTAGCCCTCCCTCTACGCTCAGATGGACCTGAGAAAGAGAGTATGTATATCTGCTTATATGATGATGAGAAAAGAGCCAAGATTGACACAGTATATCTTGATTCGTCGGTATAGAATAATTAGGGAATATACCAAGAGACGTCGTGCAATGCTACTAGGTAGTCATTACAACTATCTCCCCTCCAAAACTTGCTTCACTTCCCTTACCAATAAATCCCCTTTACGTCTCCCATACCCTCCCTAGTCCAGCAGCCATAAAGACAGTCAGTCAACTTACCTCAATGACATTCCGTACAAACACCACCATCTCACAGCAGAAAGCAGAAACAACATCTACATTCACCGCCAATGTCTGTGCAATGAGAAGCTTATTCTTCATTCACTCATTCATTCATTCATTAATCAACCATCCACCGCACCGCTCCGCAGCAGAGCATGATATATAGCATTACCATCATAATATCTTCCTTCCTTCCTTCCTTCACTGAGCTCAAGCTCGAGTTCCTTTAACTCTGTCTGTTCCCTTCAGACTTCCTGCTTTCCCTCTAATCATACATACATACATATATACATACATGCATACAACGGATACGGATCCCATAAACAAGGACAGGACGTAACACTCCCGTACTTGTAGACTCGGCGGAGAAACAGCACCAGGCTAAACCAGGCCAAGTTCTTTTGGTACTAGCTAGCTAGCATTGAAGGGAAGTGAAGTGAAGCCAGCCACCGTCGACGTCGTTGCCTCATATGTTCCAAGCTCCAAGCTCCAAACTCTCAGCTTCAAGCTCAAAGTGCATAGTACAAAGTAAATGCGTGCTTTTCATAATGCTTTTCCTTTCATAAAATCATCCTTCCCTTCCCTTCCCTGTCCCCAATGAAAAGGGCCGAATCCTGCCTTCCCTTCCATAAAGACCAAATCAACGCCAAGCAGAGAACCCTCTCACTACCTATGTAGTAATGCGCCCCCAGGCCAAGTCAGAAAAAACCACGCTATGCATGCAAATAATCAAAACATAATACTTAAAACAAGGGCATAAGAAGATGATTCATGATGGATGAGGCAGAATATGCCTATAAGCCAAGCATACCTACCAACCATGCGCTGGCTGGTTTGACTCCAGAGACCAACTCCATGCAGGCTCAAAATGATTGCCTGGATGGTGGCTGAACGACCTCAATCGTGCCATCAAACCTCCCCAATCCAGCACTCATGAACCCATCAAGCACCGCGTCACTCATCAACTCCGGACGCGACAGTCTCCATCCAACGGTCATATCCCACGCATTCTCCAACGCAGCAGCCTCAGCAGGATCAATGTGATTGATGATGGCCCCTAGAGTGAATGCATCTAGTGGCTTCATCATATGCGGATCTAGTTCAGTGATTCGCTTTGTGATGGGTGCGGGATGGGGTGGTGGAGCTATCATTGGTTCGAGGGCTGTCTGATCGAAGTCAAGGGGGATGCGGACATAGCCACAGGATGTGAAGGAGAGCCTGGTAAGTTTCGAACGTACTCTTGGCCTAGGCTCAGGACCTATCTCTCTGGCATATCGGATATCTTCGAGCGTTTGGCCAGGAGTCAAGCTGTTAATGATCTCCACCCAGGAACCAGCACGGGGAGGGTCAAGCCAGTCTACATTAACAGTGTTAACTGGCGCAACCACTGGCGGGGGAAGCTGAAGCTGGTTCTGGTTATTTAAAGGACCGTTGAAACCACCCTGCATACCCTGGAGATTGACGAGCAGATTGTTCGCAGCAGCTTGACCAGCAACAACCTGGGCATTTTGCGCCATGGCAGCTGCCGTAAGCGGGTTTGGGTGCGCACTTTGTGGAACCATGGCTGTCAATGAGACGGAATCAAAGGAGATGCTCTGCAAGACTCCTTTCCTCATCGGGCCCAAGAAGCGACTGAGAATGTGAGGGCTGATCCAACAATTCTTAAGGATCAGGCGTTCGATATAAGGAAGATCCAGAACCGGATGTTGCTGAGATCTGTTCACCATATACATGGCGTTCGAGACCACTGGAGCTGCCAAGATGTGTTGATTACGAGCAAAAAGTCCCGGTGCATACTCGCCTCCGCAGAGCCACTCAAATTGAAGCTCCTTGATATGCTCTCGTCTACCGATTTGTTGTGTGAGCAAATCATAGACTGCAGTCACTGCATTCGAGGGAGGAATCCGAGTATCTTGCACCCAGCTCGTAGCTTCTTTCTTGACCTCTCGCCAATCTGGAATAATGGCTAGGGTAAGACACTTCAAGTTCGGAAGGCTGTCCCAGAAATCTTCTCGGCGGAGGATTGAGAGATGTTTGCTAGGAAGACGTGCGATGTTGAGCTTCGCAATCTCTTTGAACGTGTCATGGTTGTCCATGATAGCAATAGCCCACGATTGCATGAAAGCATTCTGGGCCCATTCCATCTCCAATAACATCTCTCTCTGGGCATTGGTAAGTTCATTTGGTTTGAGTGGAAACATCTCCTTGTGCCTTGTAGCTTTTCTGCTGCTAATAGATCCCAAAGAGTAAGAAGTTTGCTGGACATCATCATCAACATCGGCTAAATCGATGAGATCAGTATCGATATCTGCAGAATTGACGCCGACTTCACTGAGCTGCTGCCGACGAGACCTCCGCACAGAATCGATTAGTGGTGAATGGGCACTATTTGGCAAGCTACTGTTTTCAGGTGAAGCTGTCGCTGCTGCCCGCGTCTCTGCTTGCAGCATTTGTACCGCAGCATCGGCGTCATCTTGCGAAATACCTGCTTCCAGCACCATGCGTAGAAATACGCCATACTCCGACTGTGAATCCGATAGATTTGACAGTGTAATCGCTTTGACAGCTCCTCTTGGTGGTCCGACCTTGGGCTCCGGTACAAATTTTGATGCGCCAAAGACAACCGGCTTCTCCCCTCGTTCTGCTACTCTCTGGTTGATATCTGGGCCGGCAAGCCAACCTAAACCACCGTCGATCGACAAACCTAGCTCTTTCGCATCACTGATGTATTTCAAAGCCTTCGCCATAGTTCTGGTCTCATCTGCCGTCTGTTCGAGCCCTTCCAGCTGCGAATATCTGTTGTACGTCTTGAATGGCCAGCGGTAGAGACCCCAGAATGACATTATGACTTCCTGGTCAGATTTCCGAGGCGGGCTTGCCAATTTCGCGTGATCGATTTCGAAACTCATAGCAAATCTCTTGATCCATCTTCCAAAACTGTACATGTAAAGTTAGCTTTGTTTTGCAGTCTGCCTAGGATATGGTCTACATACCCTTGAAAGACCCGCATGCCCTGGTCCTGTAACATAATAGAACCTTGCGGCGTATCATTCGGCCCCGTAGTCTCTGGTGTAATTCCATATATCTCTGGCCTGAATGGTACCACCACAATTCGAAATAGAGCCTCGGACACCTTGAGGTCAAACTCCTTGTTGATGAGGCGCATATTCTGGACTCCAGAGCGTGGGAGGTATGAGACGATCAAGGTGAAGAGTTCGACTGGAAGCTGGTTTGGTGGCCATACTGGACCTTTTGGTTCCGGCTTTGCTACCAGCTCATATGGTGCTGAGAAGTAGTCAATTCTCTCTGGTGCGGGTCTCCTTAGGGGTGTACTCATTGCGAAGGAGTGAGTGCCTTTAGTTCTGCGGCGCTTGGAGGGAGAAGGAGAGTCGTCGGACATCGTCGTACTAGGTATTTGGCCGAGTTATTTTGGTCGCAATAAAGGGGAATCGCATAAAGGTGAACTCGTTGTAATAGAGGGGTCCCGGTTTGACGACCAAATCTTTCCCAGTGTCGTTGCCGACGTATATTCTAATATCGCAAGGCCACGCGGAGTCCGACCAGCCAGATGAAACAGAGGTATTACCAAATGTGAATCGAAGTGTATGCCGAGGCTCTGAATATCAAAAACCAACCCTACAGAGACCTGGGGTCGGATGTCGGGTGAGGCTGCCTCTCTGCAGCCCTTTTTTAGAAGCGCTAGGGAAGTGCAGATCGCGGGGCTTGGCAGAAGGTGGGATGCGCGGGGCAGAGTTCACGTGAAAATTAACCTTAAATCGACAAGTACAACATGAAGTCGAATTTGTTTCCAGAACATGCTTCGAGGTGGAAGATTGAGTTGACGAAGAATGAGAACGGTAACAGTAGTACGGGTTTGTGCCATTCGTTCGCGTTTTCCTGGTTGTATCTGTTTGCGTGTTGATTCAACACAATCAATATAGGTGGAAGTAAGTGAAACCAAGGAAGGTGCGGTGGGAAGTGCTGATACTAGGATTGCTTGTCTGTAGTAATTGTAGTTAAAATGATAATTGAACGGCTATTCTACCAGTAGATTTTGAGTTGGGTAGACAGGTATTCATTTATTTCGGCTGATCACTTGTGTAACCTAGAGTCAACTACCGACATGTCTTCGGCATATCCCAAATAGGAAATTCAGAACTAGTCGGCAACCTTTTCATGTTGGTGCAGCATTCCATCAACTATTACGTGATAACACGAGTGTATAACTCAATTCTGCCAGAGAAATGCCATGTCATTATCTTATCAGGCGACTTCCACTTCTAATATTCAAGAGGTGCCTTGGTGTAAGGTATTGACTATTGCTCTATTCGCTTCTGAGGATCCCGAGTGCTATCTAATAAAAGTCGGTGTTCTTTTATCTATAGCGTCAACTGTCGTGCTTATGAATACAGTCGACGTTTTTACGCAATCTCAAGACATAGAAAAGGGTCTTACGATTGAGGATCCAGGCCAGATACTACGCATCTCTCAAAGCAAACTTGGATTATGAACACTATGGCTTCTAGATAATCAACACATTCTATTCAAAACTCAAAACGTAAGTCACCAAACAATGCCACAGTAGAAACTCTTGAATCGCTCAAATAAAACGCTACGCTACATGAAAGCGCCCCGAACGCCATCTCTAACCGTCTCTGGTATTGTAAGGTATTCTCCATCTATACGCCATCTCTATACGCCCCCAGTTTGCAAGTAATGTCATCATGAACATGGAAAGCGTAGCTCGAAAACAGACAAGCAGAATTCCTCCCCAAAATATAACACAGTCTAATAATGTTGATCATCTCATCGCTCGAATCATCACTCCTCCATCAGACTTTCTCAACTCGTCTTCCGAGCATCTCCATGTTAGCATCCGCCGTGCACCGTGGTATTTTTGGTCGAGTACCTTCGGATTCTGCGGAGCCAAAGCTGGGGGCTCGTGATATTTCCGAGGCGTTTCGCTTCAGTGATGGTGACCACGCCGTGATGATATCGCCTGCGGCGGGACGACTCGTGTCTGGATCATGGGCTTCAGCCTCGAGAGAAGGGCCGTCGAGTAATGGGTCATATGTCCATGAAGCTTCGAGTCCAGGCTTGAAGGGAGTGACGTCTCTCAGCTCCGCCCATGAGATTGTGTCGTGGGCCATGGCGATGTACAAGTCGAGGATCTTGCCGCTTTCATCGTTGACGGCGCAGTTTTGTTGCAGGAATTCGGCGTCGTAGCTGCTTCCGATCAAGTAGTCGTCAAGTTGGCGGAGCATTGGAAGGCCTCTCAGGTTCTTTGCATCACATAGTCTGGCAACAAGTGGGTGCCAGGGACGCCCGTGAATGATTTCCCCGAAAGTCTCGTCGACGGCATTTTTGAAAGAAAGACTGTCGGTATCTGGAACTACGAGGACTTGATGAAGACCTGCGGGATGTAAGCATTATGGTTTGATGATAAAGTCGAAGGATCGCAGTTGGATGAAGAAAGAAAATCACGAGTTCTCGTACCTCTAGAAAGACAGCGTTTGTACGCAGCAGTATCCTTCTCAAACGGAAATGGTTGTGCTGAAGTAGGAAGAAGCGACACATGAACTGTCCAGGACTGAGAACCGGATCCAACAGAAGACACCCTCTCACGGAACGATCGAATACGTGATGCCTCGTCGGCCATCACGAGATGTAAAGGGAAGCGAGACTCTCGTAGTGTTGGACTAGGACTGATATCAGACTCCTCGGACTTGGCAGAGTATTCCGTGTTATTTTCCATGCTCAAAGAAGGCGGTGTCGAAGCCTTCCTCCGTCGACTGACCATGGTGGTATCAAGCGATGTTGACTTTTCCAGAGCGTCGACCTTATCCTCAAGCCGCATGGATGCATCGTCCATTTCTTCCAGGTGGTTTCGAATTTCTTGTACACCATCCTCCAGAGCTTCGATATGGTCCTCGTAATATGGCGTTCGTTTGTTCAAAGTTCCTATCTGATGGAATAAGCTGCTCTGAGCTCGGTAGACGCTCTTGAACTCTGTCTCAGTTTCTCCTCTGGTCCTATCCACAAGCTCTTCCAAGCGACCGAGGCGATCCACGAGGCCACCTCTTTCACCGCTTCTCTCCCTGTCCAGTTCCTCCTCGAGCATATCGATCTTCTTCCTCAAAGCTTCCAACTCCCGCCGTCCGACCGATGCACACTCCTTCTCAGAGATATGATAACATGCTTGATGTCCACAATCGCAAGTACTTCCTGCAGGAATTGCTCGACTCAAGGCAAAACCCACACAGGCACAACGCAGTCCTTTGACCTCTGGGTGCAACATAATGTAGCGACAGCCTCCTTGTGGCAGATCTGAGTCGTTGGCTCTGGCCTTCTCACGACGCGGAGGAGAGAACATGCTGCTCATGGTAGCCAGTTTTTCCGAATCGATGGCTCCAAAGGGCAATGGAATACATGAAGGGTCAATCGGTAGGGACTGGGAAGTTTTAGGTGGTCGTAAGTGTTGAAGAGTTTTGCTGGGGAGTGGATCTCTGATAAATGCAGATTGGGGACCTTGGGTACCTAGGTATGGGGGGTGGGATGTGGTGGGGGTCGGCACACCCAGACGCGCCGTAGCCAAACTCTAAGAAATGGGACCGGAGCGGGTTCCTGGAGTTTAGGATCTGGGTGTCAAGGGACAGCCTGTTGGGCCTTTCTCTGGGACTTGTTCTCGTATCTCTGTCTCTCAGCTAGGAGGAGGGGGAGAAGTGAGTGGTGGCTGGCATCGAGGATAGGACTGGCAGCGAGCGAGTCGAATACTTTACAAGAGGGCGGGTAGGAGAAGGGTTTTGGCGGGAGCAAGGCTCGCGCTGGCCGATATGGTACATGGCGTGCAACGGGGGTGGAAAGAGGTGCGGGCGATGTTTAAGGTCTTGATGCAAGTTTATCAGTAAAAGAGGTGTGAGAGGAGGGATGGGAGGTATGGGACAGGGTGTCTGCGCTGTGGTGGTGGAGCGGTATCGAGGATGGAGCTGGTGTGTGAGGATGAGAGCGTGGAGGTGGAGCGGATCACCTACGAAGGTACTCGCACTTCTGCAGCAACAGCAGCAGCAGCTCCACTGCTGCCCACCCAAGTAAAGCCTGAGTCGTTCTCCATTATTGCCCTGCCCTGCCCTGCCCTGCCCTGCCCTGCCCTCGTCTGGCAGCAAAAAGCAACACCGTGCTGGATCTCTGGGCTTGGGTTGGTGGAATGCCGCCCTGTGGTTTGCCAGAGATAAGAGATCAGGGGTGGCAAGGGTGGGAGTAAGAGGAAGAGGAAGAGGAAGAGGAAGAGGAAGAGGAAGAGGAAGAGGAAGAGGAAGAGGAAGAGGAAGAGGACGAGCTGGTGTGGCACGATGGCGCGATGGCACAACTCAGTCAGGGGACTGCCGGCGGCACATTCCCGCAGTATATCGCAGCCCAGTGGCCGTACTTTGCAGTATGACTGCACCTGCACTACACATTTCCTGCATCCGCTCGCACGTTGGAACCACAGCCCAAATAATTCCACCGCCTGTCCTCTACTAGAGCGATTCTCGTACCGCTGTTCCATATACTTGCCTCCAAGTCCCTTATCATAAGAGATGACTGTGTCGAAACATATGCAGTGTGTTCCAGCATGCTAATCATACCACCAGCCAGTCCCGTCCCGCCTGCAGACTGTGTTTGTTGGAGCCCCGTTCCATTGCAGCAGTAGGCATGTGAAGATGTACCCTTCCAATCGATTGTGCAATTCTTGGTTCGAAAGGTACAAGGTACATGCCCAACTACCTCCGTACGTATGGAATCTCCCGTTCCCGTGTACAGGCACGTCGTACAGTCAACCTCTCAAAAGTGCTCACGTCAAGAGGCTGTACCGGAGCGGCCGTCCCCAAGCAAGTTCGTTGCAAAATCTATGACTAGTGATCGCCGGGATCTAGAGAAAAAGGAACATCGTGGCATGTCATATCTGCCTACATGCCTGGATGACCTGGCAAGCATCCATCACCTTCGCAGCTTCGGTACTAGCGGTGGTAGTGGGAACGGGACGATCCGCAGCGTAGCCTGGGGCTTGGTTCCTGGGGCTGACTACCTACGACTACTTCCAAAAGCTCCACTCGAACATCATCGACTCCAAACCACTACTAATAAGGTACTGTATCTGTTTCCAGCCGTCATGTTCGTCACCATTTCACCAAGTATGTCAACTTTGAGTAACGAAAGCCCCCACGCCAACGGGAAAGTGCTCAGACATTGTCCCAGTCGAGAAGGTCGTCAAACTCCTCCCACACGCGAAAGAGATGAATATCTCACGAAGCAGCCTCTTGCAAGCATCTTCCTTTTTCTGTATTGAAATCCAACGACAGAATCAGAAAGGCAAGGTGGGGGGCCTCACGAAATGCAAAAATGCAATGCCATGAATAGTTGGTTGGGAAATGCAGCTAACCTTCCAGCTCAGACACAGCCATACCAATTGCCAAAGAGAGTGAGTGGTTCTGGTGAAAATTGCCTTTTCATCGCCGCTGGCGCTAGTTAATTGCCACGAGATGAGCTCTGTTCTAGAAACCCGTTCTGATCGGCGATTCGTCCCATCTTCGCATCGTCAATTTGATGCTTCTCATAGGATCGTCCGGGATCTCCATCCAGCCTCATCTGAAAGTGACAGAATTGAAGTGGAAAATGATATCTTGACATGTGGTACAATTGTGTTCATAGCAGGATGCTTATCTTTGCTATGCAAGTAATACAATACTTCGGTACCTTCTTGTCGGTGAGACTGTGGTACAGGCATGTTCCCTACTATCAGATTGGAAGTCCCGATTCGTCCCTGGACACAAAAGTCCGTGCTATGTGATTGGGTAGGGTCGTACAAACAATCATCTCCTGCAGCAATCTGCAACACTGCAAGATAAGTATGGCGCCACATCTAAAGGGAAACGCTGGAAGAAGTCGCAATGCTAGAATCAATGAACACAAATAGTCGCATGAAAAGATAAAGGAGCATACGCATGAGGATAGCAGGCATATCCTCAAGGTCGGGGAATCACGGACGGCTCACCCATACTCCGTAGACATCCCGGCTGTCAAAGTTGATCCGAAACTTGGCATGTGAATTTGGAATTGGGCCGTCACAGTCCCGAGACAGGGCAAGCAGAAATAGACAGACAGGAAAGAAGATTAGAGCATTTCACATGTGCCCAAGCATTCTCTTACCGACACTCTGGCGCAAACATGCTCCCGCCTTGCGCGAGCAAGTAACGGTTTGGCAGCGGGCCTATCAGACCAGGCTTGAGCCCTGCATGAGTGCAATCGGGCTCACGAATCACGCAACGTGCGCGGTTGTCACCATAGCATTAAATAATGCATCTGCAGCGTATGGGAACGCGTCGCCGAGCTTCGCCATCCCATCACAACGCTCTTTCTAATTATCCGTCATGGCAAGAAGATGATCCGGGTGACACCCTGCCTATGGAAGGCTGGGGCGCCCTCTCTCCTGGCTGTTGTTGAGAGCAAGCACCCCGAGAACGAAACAAAAGTGAGTAAGGCCGAAAAATACAGCCATATCTCTATCTCACCCCACGGGAGGCGAAGCTAGTATGACAAAATTGACAAGAGGCCTGGTCTATCTCCCGCGGGGTGGCACAAGACAGTCAATTACCTTCTGTCATCCTTTGCTTTTTGTCGCGGAACAGGAACAGCTTTCCGGGAGGGAGGCAAGGAGGCCAAGATTCAAAGTCACTCGTACAAGACCAGCCAAGAAATGAAATGATCAAGAGATAAGGGCGAAAAAGGTTGTGCAGGAGAAACACACGAAACAGAAGTGAGATAGCTGAAGTGGATAGGTGGTCGAGAAGTCGTCCGAATATCAAATACCAGCTGGCCCAGTCAACCGCCACGTCTAGATGCAGCTTCAACGTGATCGATGTCCAACGGGCGGCAGTGTCTGAATAAAAGGGGGGCGTTTCCGGAAGACACTTCCACTCGTCTCCGGTTGCCCTGTCCCTGGCGGGTTATCTGGACCCCTTGAAAGCTGTTAGGTTGATCTTCACTTATCAGTGCCGTTCTAAGACCGCTGGGTGGCTGTTGCGCACTCAAATGATTCCGAATCGGGCCTTCGTGTAACCGACTCAGATAAGAGCCTGGCCTGCCTTGCTTATGTGCTCGCTGAGATGCATCTGGGTCTGGTGGAAGTCTCAGCTCAAAAAGCCAGGTTCGGATTTCATCTCCCAGAAAGTGGTGACAGCGATGAAAATGTGCGACATGGCTGGTCTGAGGTCACGATAGGTAATGATATTAGCAGGGATCGGATTCTGGATGGATCCTCCCCCACGTTTGCGCTGCGATTTTGCGTAATTTTCGGACTGGACCTTCCGCCCAGCTTCTTTGAGGTCTTGGAGCCATGGGAGGAATAATTCGTACGCATGTTGCTGCCGCGAGGTGACGGCCAATGTACTTGTTGCAATGGGACATTTGATGAATTGATTCGGCCCAAAGCCTCGTCGTCCAAAACGCGAACGACGAACGCCATCCGGGATATCTCCACGTGACCGATACAGCTGGATTGTCTTGACCTCGAAGCTCTATCGATGCTATCACGCAGTTGTTCCCAGTCGGCTAGCCAAGATGGTTGATCTTTGCAATCTCTGCTGTTAAACCCAGATTTTCGACGGTTTCTCATGCTTCGAGTCATGTGATATCCATTTCTGTGCCGCCCCATCCAAGCTTTTCTGTGAACGGCGAGGACCTGCATGAACAGCTCAACATGTGCTGGTAGATTTGGAGTCTCGAGCCGCGGTAGCTTCTCCGGCTCGTCCTATTCGACATCAAATTCTGAGCTTAGACACTGGACGGGGCCAAAGTGAGCAGACTGCTTCGAACTTTATGCAACTTTTTCATCGAGTCACCTTTCGTTAATCAACGACGAGGTTTGACTGCAGGAGGCCCACTATTCAGAGTCATCATTCGAAGAGGATCCTTCGCTTGAGGATATTTCTCTCGCTTGCAAGGCTGGAGAAGCTGCAGAATGTGCAAGTTGCATGGGGCAACCAAAAGATTGGATCAGAAACCACAGCTTGGAGAATGAGGCACACCAAACAGAAGACGAGAGGATATTCACATTTTCCCATTTGCTTGAGCAAGCTTCAAGCGAGGCCCCGCGTTCCAGTCATCCTCATGCAGGTCAGGTCAAAGCTGCTCGTGATCCAGACTGCTCTATTGTGTTGATTGGATCACCTCGCTGGTTGCACTAGACGCGGGGCGACCTTCCACGGCGCTTAAGCAAGAACCATTGTGAACTTAAATCCCACGAAGTCCTCAACCTTAACTTTGCTCGAAGTCAAAGACTGCAAGCCTCATTTCCTCTTCTCTTTCACGGTCATTCTGGAGTTCTCTATTATATGCTGCATTTGCTGTTCTCGCCCTGTTGCATCTGTTCCATCCTGCTTTTCGCCCACATATCTCAACCAGCAAGGCTGCGAGACTACCAACTCCCGCTGCCAATTCAGATTCATATGCCTCTCAAGTACACATCGTCTCAGTTTGTAATCGACGCTCAAAATGGGTGAATTCCATGGAGCGGTCTCGTCTCTTTTAGACGCTTTTGCTCGTGGAATTGGAATTATTAAGGCTCAGAGGAAGAGGAGAAAGAATGGTCATATACCTATTGATCAGTCGAGTAAGACTGCGGAAACACAATTGAGCAAGTCTTTGAAGAAGAGTCGGACAGAAGTCAAGAATGCTTACGGGAAGGACTTGAATCGATATGGACCTGGGTTTGCGGAAGGCGATGGTAAGCATTCATCAATTGCACAACGCTCAGCCTTGTCACATTTCATATCAGATCATTTGATTCCGAGAAAAGAGATGTTCGCTTTAATATGCATGGTCAACAAGTGCATAGCCATCATATCTGCAAATGTCAATTTCGTGGAGAGGGTTTTTGTCTACATCCAACAAGTCACATGGATCACGTTACTAACTTATCCCAGCCGAAGCTCGCTCCTCCCTCCAAGCAATCATGTTCCGTCTCAATGCCGGCTTCGTCTCCGTAATCGAGCGCTTCACTAAAGGTCGCTCTAGTCCAACAGACTACCAAGTGCTCCTCAACCTCTCCAACTCCTCTCGGTTGGAAGCCATTACCACTTTCCAACAACTCTCCTACCGTCTCTCTCGTTCCTCCCTCGCTCTCCCGCTCAGTCCCCATAGGACAGGCCACAAAGCTTCAGCCACTCACCGTCGTAAACAGAAAAGCGTCACTTCATCGTTAGGGCACTCGAAGCGTCCTCATACCCGCTCGAAAAGTGCTCCCGAGTTATCTATTTCTAGCACGCCTCTTGGGCCAGCGACACCAGAGGGATGGATCCGTCCCAAAGCTAGCAGGAAGTCATCCACAGATTCAAGATCCTCTGGATCCTCAACTCCCAAACAGCGAAGCTCTCCTAAGCCTCTCGCTCTCCCAGCACCGCCCGCAATTCCCCGTCCTGCTTCAGCAACCCGCAGGTCACCACCGCCACCTCCTTACCAATCTCAACTTTCTTCCCCCAGCTCCATCCCAGAAGCATTTATACCTGATCTGTCACCGCCACCTGTGCAGAGACTGCAAGTCCGAGTATCCAAAGCTGATAAGCGCAAATCGTTCATGTCGTTCGCGTCAGATAGCACGAAGCTGGGTGAGATTCCCGAGCATAGATGGGGAAGGAATGCGATTCCACAGGGTGGACAGTTTCCTATTACGCCTTATTATCCGGTACAAATGTATCAGGAGCCCCAGAAGCCGAGGTCGAGGTTTATGAGACTGTTTAGAAGGTAGATTAAATGGAGAAGACTGGTGGGATGGTGCGTTGTGAATCTTTGGTTCTGAGGTTTGATTTTGGGGTTTTGAGTATTGAGCTTTGGGTTTTGGGTTCGTGCTTGGATTGAGCGATTGAGTGAGTGGGTCTGGATTGTTTTGTTGCTTGTTTTGTTTGCATGTATGGAGTTGGAACATGGGTATACCTGGTACTGAATGATTTATGAGTTATGATCTATGAATATGGATATGGGTGGAAAAGTTTTGTATTTCGAGACAACATAGGGCAACAATGCACAGAAATTTGCCTCTGTTCCTGTCGTGAAAGTTTGGTGCAGCTCTTCACTCGACCTCAAAAACTCGAAGAGGTTTGATCATGTCGGAAGGCTGTATGTGGGGGCGGCACTTTGCAGTCCAGCCACTGAACCTCAGCGAGGTCACATTTGATGCAGTTACATCCAAGTATTTATGGCGAGCGCATAGTGTGTTTAAGAAAACTGTCTCTGCACTAGCATTCGCTGCACCCTATACTCGTGTGGGTTCGGTTTGGGTTAACATGGGCGAGTAGAATCCACATCCCAACTTCAAGCTCGATCACTATCGTCAAGACGTCTTCAAGACTCCTTGAAGACCATTCTCTAATCTACAGAGAATAACACTGCAGGTGTCGTGGAGCCATCTGTGGTTTAAATATTAAGGGCTTCTCAAGTCTTGACGGAGACCTCGACTGGCTTCTCGGCGGTCGGGGTTTTGTGCGGTTATCCCAGCCAAAATATATAACTGCCGATGATCTCACATCGAGCTCGTTCTCTTCATTGAGTGTCCAAGTTTCTTCGGGATTTCGTAAAGAGTATTATATTTGCAGCAGATCAGAGAGGGTGAAGTCTTGGGTTCGTCAACTTGTCAGACAAATTGTCAATACTGGCGAAATCTCCTGATGAACAGTCTTGACGGGTATATGGGACTCTGCAAAATAGAGCGAAGCACCCAACTCCACCACTCGATGGGGAAGGGTGAAAAGGTCGTGAAGTCTCGTTACAGTATTGGAGCCAACATCTTCGGAGAGCACGCTCAGTCATACTCATTTCTGGGATGGATTCCTCGAAACTGATAGCATATAAGTCAAAGTAGGAAGTCACCTCAAAGCCTACGGTGATCACTTCGGCTGAGTATTTGGAAGTGATGCCAAGAAACGAAGTCCTCAACACCATGGCCAGCCTGCGTTGAGGTGATGAGGCATACCAAGCCCTCCCCATCAGCCTGTACAGAATCTTGTCGACACGTCGTTAAAATAGCCTGAACTCTAAAATTTGGCTTCTAATCATGGTCCTGGTGACGTATTTAGTACCAACTTTCTCGAACAAATATGAGGTCAATCGAGAGCATTAGGCTTATCGCGGGCACGCCAGCGACAACGACCTTATATTTAACTGTCGTTACTTCTCTCTATCCAATCATCGATATCATTTCGCTCACACGTTTGAAGATTGCAATACTAAGACAGCATAGTGTTCTACAATTCTGTAACAACTGCGCCAACCACAACATGGACCCCATCACGATGTCACATGAATATATCAGGAAGTCCAGAAAGTCCAAAAACTATTCCTTGATCGATTTTGTCGCACTAGAATTGGCCTTGATCTTAGATACAATTACTACGAGCAGTCATTGCGCTCGGCTGACCATCCGTTCACCTTTGTTGACATCTCTTGGGCTCCTCAAAGCAAACCTCAACCTCTTATCACTCACCACCACGCATGATTCGAAGTTCTGTTGCTACACTGAAGCCTCTCATAATCATCCAAATGCTCCTAAAGAGCTTGATTGCACAAAATTCTCATCAAACCCCGAATCTGGAGAAATGCAACCCAAAAAGTCCTACCCGCTCTAAGCGAGCTTCTTTTTGAAGGTTTTTGGCTGAGAACAATAGGATCTCCACGTCATCTGCCCCCATACGGACCCACGTCCATTTCACAATATCAGGACTCACAATAGGAGCACAACGCAATGGCAAGATGGCTGCGAGAACTTCTCGTCGCCAGCTGCTGGACAGCATTGGGCTACAAAAGAAGATTTCTCCCTCCTCCCTCCTCCCTTCTTCCTTTCTTCAATTCTTCCTGTCGTTTGTTCTTTCAAAGCTTCAAAGACACACACAAACACAAATAAAACATCTTCCCTCATTCCTCAAACACATTCTCACAATGTCTTCAATGTACACCAATCCTTACGAGTGGACTTCCCGCAAGCAGTACTCTGACAAGTCCCTTACCCGAACTGGGGAGATTCGTGCTTTCCAGGAGCTTTATGGATACTATCCTCCTCCCGATGCCCGTCTTCCTTCCATCGAGCAAGATGATGAGTTCATTCCCTGCTCCAAGTCCTGCCCGATTTCACTTGAGGACGATGATGAGATGGATATCAGGCTTGGGGAAGATGATCTCCCACTCGCTGTTGTTCACAAGTACTATGTTATGAATGGTATCGCTCGGAAGGCCCCATCCGGTAAATCTCTCCCCTTCCAGCCTCAAAAGTGCTTATTGACATGATTCTAGCTATCACTACCGTCAATGAGCATTCAAAGGAGAGAATCTCATCTCCTCCTCGCTATCACCCAAGCTTGAGCGGAAAGTTCTTGGTTTCTGGTCCCCCTCCACCACGTCACTTACGTCCTTCAGCCGATGGCAAGTCATCAAAGCCCAAGGCAGTCAAGCCTAAGGCGATCAAGCGAAAATCGACCAAGCCGAAGTCTTCTCCAATTAAGCCAAAGTCGTCAAGTTCGTCATTTGCAAGCAACAAGCGCTCCTACATTGAGTCTGATGATGAGGAGGATTTCATTCATGAGTCTTCTTACTCCAAGAACAAGAGAGCTCGTACTGAAGATTCTTACGATGGTGATGATGAAGATTTTGTCGTTGATCGTCCATTCAAGCCAGCCACTCAACCAAACAAGGCCAAGAAGGTCAAGAAGGCTCGCACTTACGCTAAGAAGGTTCATCCAACAACTTCTGGAAAGCAACCAATCACTGCTTCAAAGCGTCCGTCTGAACTCATTCGACCTGCCCTCAGATCTCTTCCACCTTGCCCTGATATCCAGAACATCACCAGCAAGAAGGGTGCCAAATGGGTTCAGTATGAGCATGATGCCCTCTACTTCCTCGTCGTCCAGCAACGAAACAAGGAAGTCACTGGAGATCTCAATATCAAGCCTTTGATGGACATGAATCTCTTCAGTGTCATGGCTGAACAACTCCAGTCCTTTAACATCTTTCGCACTGAAGGCGCTGCCCGTAACTACTGGAACAGGTATGGTCGTGAGAAGGCTCAGTGGGATGAGCGTATTGACACCTGGGAGGGTCGCAATTTGGTCACTTGTTCTCAAGAGAGCAAGGCCAACAACTCTGCTTAGGTGGGTTTCGGCGGTGGCTTTACATTTTGATGGAACTTGGTTGTTTCTGGAGTTGGTGGTTGGCGATTGTATATTATCTTCTTTCCTTGGACAGCTTTTTGTTTCTTGAGATCCAAATTTGTCATGGAGTTGGTGGATGTATCATACTCTTCTCATGTGTTTCTTCGATCGGAGTTCCAGAATGGTGGTCATGGCGTTGGTGGTTTGCGAATATCTCCTGGTTCTTCTCTATTCGTGGCGTGTACTTCCAGTCTTCGAGACTCAAAATTGGTGGACATGTATACTTGGTGGCCTCGCGGCATTTGTGTATCAGTGTTTCGGTCTGGTTTGGTTTTATGGCGTCTCCGTCTCGTCAACGAGAGTGACTTGAAGCATCAACTTTCATGATGCGTATTCTGACACACGGAAGGACCTGGTGTGCTTCTTTTCATCCAATACGTATCTCCACACTGTCTGTCTTGAAACAAAAGATTCGGCTTTACAATGGAATCTTTTCTCAATGGTCAGTACTTTCTTGCAATGTGATAAACTAGATCCTAAATCGTGTGACCCAGGTGATTGATTTCTTAAATCAGAGAATTTGCGGCTAACGTCTGAATTGATTCCTGTACTTTTCTAGAATTCTCCAGGTTAATGTTGTTGCGGTGAACCATTATGTTACATAAGTTTGGCAAGTCCTGGAAGGTGGCAAGCTCGAAGTAAACACGACCTGCATGCATTAACCGAGACAGTTCACTACTTGGGTACCTAGCTAGCTAGGCATGTTCCTAACGGTACCAATTTCCTTGACTTGGAAATTTCATAGAAACTTCTCCAAATCTAGACTTTCACCATCATAATATATAAGATCGAACATGTCGCGTTGGAAAATTTTCAAGCCCTGTTATCTAGCACGTCTGTCCTGCAAAACACACTACGGTAGTACGCTAGAGTGTCCCCCGGCTTTCTCGACGCCAAGGTTGCTTGGTTGCACCACAGTGCAGGAAGCTTCATCACAGCCTCATCATTCCCAACTCCACCACTACTTCTCCGACTCCAAAGACTCTTAATTCGGATTTGACACTTCATGATTGTGGATTGAAGTGACGCGCTCTTTCCATACTTGCTTTTCACTTGGTCATTCACTAATTTCCCCCATTCTTTTATTACTTGAATTCAACGCCAGGAGTACTTAATAAACTGGACAGCTCACAGCAACCACCACAGCAACACCAAATCAACTCCCATACACCTTCAGAATGTCTACACTCGACATGGATATTGAGATGGACATCGACATGGGGTTGACCGACGACCTGGGTATCCCAGACGTCGAGATTCTTCCAGATACTACGTCCTTCGTGCGCTCCAACCCACCTCAACATCATTTGCGCAAAGCTGACATATTGCACAGTCTGGTCTGCAAGAGCCTCAACCAATATTGAATACCCCCAACGATACCTCCGATTCGAACGCCCACGAACTCGCTCCCCACAAGGTTCATCTTCGCGGTTTGGATAATCTCACAACCAAAGACATCCGAGCCTTTGCAACCGAGTACTACACAGAGCAGCGACCTGTACACGTCGAGTGGATTGATGATACATCGGCAAACCTAATCTACGATACTGAGGATACTGCGAAGGCGGCGCTGGTGGCATTTTCTTCGGTCGAGATCAAGGATGTCTCGCAGATTCCGCTTCTGCAGACCATTCCTGCCAAGGCCTTTCCTCAGCACCCCGATACACGTCTAGAAGTCAGATTGGCTGTGGTTGGAGATCGTAAGCAAGCTGGCGCTCGAGAGCGAAGTCGATTCTATCTCTTCAATCCCGAGTATGATCCGGCGGAGCGTCGCAAGCGGAACACCAGAGGACCAAGAACTTATCGAGACCGTGACGATGGAGGATATCGGAGCCAGCGCTACGATGACGAGGAGCAACAAAATAGAGAGCGCAATGCTGATTTTGACGCTTCTCTGTACGATGATGACGAGGCTTCAAGGGCACAGCGTTCGGGTGGAAACCACAATCGCAATAATTCATCCTCCAGCGGCGAGTCGCGACGGCCACGGGCCCCAAGACGCGAGAGAGAGCTATTTCCTGAGCGCGAGGCTCGAGGTAGTGGGCGGCTGAGAAATAGAAGTGCATCTCCACTCCGTGACAGAGATGGAAACCAGGACTTGGTCGAGGATCGGATCGTAGAGAGAAGACGCCGTCAAGCTGCAGCCGCTGAAGCCAATCGACAGGCAGCACAAGCTATCAAGGCGAAGTCGAGAGACCCAGCTGCCCCGAAAGAGCTCTTCCCATCAAAGTCCAGCCCTGGCCATCGTCGTTCCTATGCTCTGGATGCTTCTGACCCGGCCGACAATACCGCCGACCTCTTCGCCAGAATACCAATACCCCTCACCGATGGCAGTGCAGATAGTCGCCCACGAGGCGAATCACTTGCTTCGAGAATCACTGGAAAGGCCTCTGAGGCTGAAACCTCGGGTTTTAGCATTCGTGGAACGGCAATGGCACCTCCTTCGCAAGTATTCAACATCAAAGGTGCAGCTCGTGTCAAGGAGTTGTTTCCTGCTACTTTGGGCGACAACAGTGGTAAAGAGCTCTTTTCCGAGCGTTTGGAAGGCAGAGGTCGACGAAGACAAAAGGCGGAGGATCTCTTCCATTGAGCGGATGGCTCTACAGTACATAGAGGACTTCCTTCACTCAACAACTCAATCGAGGCAATCACAGTCTATTCTACCACTTTACTCTACTCCACTCCCGTGGGATCTCAAAGGGATATGTAAGATTAGGGCACTTGAGAGCGAGCCACAATACAATGGCCTTGCACATTGCGGCAGGCAACACGGAGGATCGATAGAGCCCCGCAGGGTGTGTTAAGGCCTATTCCTTATTGTCTCTGCTTTTCGACGACATTTGAAACGGGCTGAAAGGACTGGCGGTCAATGCCCTCCTTCTGCCAGTGGTTTCTGGTAGCAGCTTGACAGGACTTGGTCATCTATGACCTTGGCGCCCAGAGCTTTCTCTCACGATAGAACTATTGCCACTGCTAGGTCAGAAAAGTGATCTCTGCAGCCACTTCTGCTCATGTACAGAGCACTACGGCTTGAAATGGCAGAAGTTGCGAGCATATTCGAAAATAAAGCAATGATTTCTTTGGATTTTAGTCTATTTTCATGATTATCCAGGTTGATTTTGATTTCCAAGTCATCACTTTTGCTAGCTTTGATTCAATATTGACCTTGCAAGTAAACAGACGACATCAATTAGTCCCAAAATCGTAGCCTCGCTTGTAAAATCTTACCATGTCCGGTCAACATCAGAAGACTCCCACCAACGCGCCTGCCTTCTTTATCTCGCTCATCTCCTTCACACTGTCAACGTGTGCATCTGCTTTCCACATCAACAACCTACAACACCATGGCAGACTGGTTGAGACCCGTTTTTGGACGCAGAGCACAAAGTTCATCAGTCGGCGAACGCCCAAGCAGCTTTTCCGTCGATGAAAGCGTCGTCGACAGCGAAGATGGCAATGTCTCAACTCCAATACCACGCCTTCGACCTACCTCACGCGTTTCGTCGTATATTGGTATGCGGCCTCCGACACCACCAATTCCCCAGACACCTGATACCTATTTCAGCCTCAAGGATCCTGAGAGCATCTACCGTACGTGCATTTTGCTTTCTTAGAACAATTGTACTTACCCTCATTTCAACGTATGTTTGCTTACCAGTCCTATAGATGAGCCTTCAAGAGATCAGATGGCAGAGATGCTGAAAGTTGTCATGATGAACCAAAGCTCAACCACATCTGTCCCTGTCGAGTACAATAGCTGCATATTGCACGTCCTAGAAGCTTATAATGAACTCCGAATAGAGTTGCGGCTGAGAGAAGAAACTATCGAGGAGCTAAAGCACACCCACACCAAAGATATCAAGGATTTTGAGATGCTGGCTACGCAATGGGAGACTAAGGAGAAAGATTACAAAGCCGAAATGAAGAAATTGGAGATCCTTCTGAGCAAGACGGATGGTGGACTGGAGCAGGTCAGTCTCGCCAGGAGTAAGAGTACAGTTCATGGCGCGCAGAGAGTGGGAGATAGCATCAGAAGGGATATTGGAACGATCAAAGCGCGCCATGTCGCTCGTAGTTCAAGAGGTAAGTTCCCCCTTTTCTTTGAGAACATCCCCTGACTTCGAACAGAGCATTCAAGTACGAATGGAGATGCCCCAATCGATGCTTCTACTAGTCACAGATATCGAGGTATGTCAGCTGTAAACTTATACTGGCAATATGCTTACCATCTGTAGCCGACAGATACTTCAAGACCAGAATCAAGACCGACCCTCAAGATCCGTCAACTGTTGACAAGGAACGTGAGCCTCCATCCCGTATTCTCCAGCCACGAGCTTCAACAGGCACACTCCAACTGTATGCTTCGCCGGCACAGATGGAAGAACCAACGGGACAGAACCAATCTGAGACTATAGATCTTGCAGCTCTCACAAATCACCAGCTCAAAGTTTCAGAGAAACAACGGGCACAAGAAGAGTTTGGAGTTGACTTTGGTTCATCCACGGAATCGGAATCAAGCACAAATACACATAATGAGACCTTCTCGCCAAGAGCTTTGTCAAAAGGACTTGGCGTCGGGCTCAGAAAACCGCAACTTGACCTTCCGACACGCAAATTACCAAAAAAGCCATCAACTTTGTCTTTGAATGAGTCTTACGCATCCCACTATGATATCCTTTCCAATGAGTCACCTCAGCAGATGGGATTTTCGTTCCGTCCTGGCGATGACGCTGAAACCCTTGCACAAAGAATGAGAACCGGCCAGATACCCAGAAGACCAATGAACTACGCTCGCCCGCAAAGCCGCAAGGATAATAGCTTGGAGGCAGAAGATGATGAACTTGCTCAGTCGCGGAGACTAGAGCTATCACCCTACTCCAAAATCGATCCCAGAACCGGCGCTGGCTTGCCACACCGACCTTCTTTGAAAAGTTTACCTCGCCCCCGAGATCTTCAAGATTCCGATGGCCTGAAAAGAGATGATTCCAGTGGTAGCTTCGTTACGGCTTTACGAGATAATTCTGGCAGAAGCAGTGCCAACGGCTCGCAGAACAATAGCCAAAGACGCAAAAGGCTGGACAGGAGTACCGGGAGTAGTGAGGCAGTGTCAGCTGCGACGAAGGCTTTTGGTAATGCTGCTGGGGCTAAGAGACCTTCTTTACAGAGGAAATCTGGTTCCGAGCCGGTGGATGGAGGTTCTACGGATGGGAATTTTTCGAGGACAAAATGAAGCTGGGTGGCTGACCCGCTGACCGATCCAACAGGCTGAGGTCCACTCTCAAACAACAGGATCAAGCGAAGTAAAGCACGAACATACTTTGTACAAAGTATGACCTGAATTAAGATGCTCTGAATGGATTTTCTTGCTCGAAATCCGCTTTCTGTGCTGACCAAGTACTACATTCTGTTTCTACAAAGTCTCAAAGTAGCAAAACTGTTTTTGTATCAACCCACTAGAAGATCTCTATTCTGTACTGAAAGGCTTTAGACTTCCCCGCTGAATGTCTGCTGAGGCTGTTGAAAGTCATATTGAAGCACTGATTGAACTCTATAGACTGTATGTATGCGTGTTAGCTTATGAGAGATGGCTATTTCCGTGTGGGAAGGCACGAAGGCGAGCTCCTAGCTGCGCGAACGTACTTCCATGCGTTTACTTTTCACATTTGCAGGTCAACTTATCTTTCTCAACCCCCGTCTTCCAAAACATCTGCGGTCACTCTCTAGAGTAAGACCATCAGGGTGTCCAACTCCTCTGTTGGTATTGCGATCTGCGAGGTCCGCTTCGACGTACTAATTACATCTACGTACAGAAAGGCTTTCGGCATTATCATTCGCGAAGTTGGGCTCAATTATGAAATGGCTCTCGATGGGTCAGTGCGTCTCAACGAGAAGGTTATTCGAACAAAGGAATATGCATCTCAGTGCGTGACATACGAGGCTCAAAGGCGTATGGCGGGATCTTCGGTACAATTGTGCCTGGCAGCTGCGAAAGAGGCGAGCGATTGAGTTTGCACAGTGTTCAAGTCTGCCAGTTGTGAGTAATACTTAAATCAAGTATTAGGGTGTATCTAACTCGAATTTAAGGGAAGCCGCTTCTAGCACTCAAGTCACTCTCATTGTCGGCAAGCAGAATGTTCATATTGTGGCGCCACGTTGTCCTAGCTTTCTGCTCCAAATTCTTCGACAATGCGTGTTATGGACCCTTTTCAGAATCTCAATTCGATATTCTCAATCTTCCGGAAGAATGGCCCAGAGGCGACTGCAACATTCGTTTTGTGGGCAAAGACAGGGAAAGTGTACAGCAACCTGCATCAGGAAACACTGTGGGCTTACGGGAAACGTTTCTCAAGCGAACTGTTCACCAATGAAGTCATGTTTTGTATGTATGCAAGAGACAAGAATCGGTCAATTCTCGCAGAAGAAGCCAGGCTGGCATACTCCGTGACAACCACGGGCTCGAAGCTACGAACTTACATTCGGAAGTTGGTTGCGTTCAAAAGACCCTTGGAGTATGCGCCAGCCTCAGAATCCAAGACTATCAAAAGTGAAGACAGGGGAGATTTATATGCGAAGGTGGCGAGTTGGTTTTTGATGTCATGGTGGCAGACAGAGCTTCTTTCGCCCAAGATCTCACAGATGACGATGCGCTGGCACCTACTACTATCAAAATCAGAACCTGCTTCTTGAGGAGGTATCTGGGATGTCTGTAGAAGAGCTTATTGAGTCAAAGCGGAAGGAAGGAAAGCTCTAAGTAGATTATCAGTTGCAGGCAAGGGAGCATGAATGGTTGGCACATTAGCATACATCTGCGTTTTCACGGGATGGTGCACTCTCCAAGTTGGTGAGCATGTTTTTGCTGTAGTTAAGATTGAATGTCTCTTTAGTGGTAAATAGTGGAGCGGCACCAAACGACACGCCAAGTCGCATTACATTATCATGGCAAGACAAGAGGTGAATCGGCCAACTCGATCAGCTCTCGACTTGCCACAAATCAAACACCTAAATATTAATATCTCGACTACTGGACTCAACATTAGTAGCCTAAGATCTTCGGAGAATCTCAACTCATCATCTTGCGCATTCAACATACTCTTGGACTTCTAATGAAGGACCCGCTTCTGGAACCGCTCCCATTATCTTCTTCGGCTCACCTCGAACTCAGCGTCTCCTGTGTTCTGGTTGACTTCCTACCAGGAGAGGGTACTCCATATTAGGCTTATTTTTCCTCCATTCAACACCTTCTGTGAGAACGAAAAGCAAGTTTGGCCATCTTCCACGCTAAGAGCTTCGGGACAAGATGGCAGCCACATACCAAAGCAAAGCGCTGAGCACAAAGACAGGCGACTTTGAGTGTAAATGCAGCTACTGCCAGTATCAAGAAGGGGAAATTTGCCAAAGAAAGTGGAGAATGCAAGAACACGGTCGCAAGGTGACCTGCATGTAAGTACTGTGATCTCATATCCTCGCTTACAATAACAACAAGTGCTAATTCGAGATAGCGTTTCGGAATGTCCAGAGATTGTCAATATCCTCGTCAGTCCCAACGAAGATCTGATGACTTGCCATAGAGCAGTCTTATGCTTCTACTCGGAGTTCTTCGATGCAGCATTTTATGGAGGATTGAAGGAGGCCACAGAGGGAGTGATTCGATTACCAGAAGAGAGTAAAATCCAAGTAGCTGCATTTCTGGGCTGGGTCTACTCGGGTCAAATTCATAGCGAAGAAAGCGCAGAGGAACTCTGGATGTTAGGCGACAGACTTCGAAGTCCGGAATTTGCGAACGAAGCGATGTATTTCATGATGGATATGTATGGAGCATCCAGCGTTGAGGGCGGAAGATGGCTCAGTCCTGCCAGCCTCGAACTTGCTTTCTCTGGAACCATGGATGGCTCTAAGCTCCAGTTGTTTGCCCGCGATCTTATGAAGACCCATGGCCCTCTTTGCCCAAGAGCTGTTGATGAGAAAGCTTGTTTTGATAGCTCAAAAGCTTACGAGAAAGATTGGCACGAGTTCATCAACAAAGGTGGGGAGCTTGCTGTAATAATGGCAACAGAAGTGGGCTTCTTCCATGACTATATGGAATTTGAGAGCGATGCTCAATCTGAACCGGCCAAGGCAGCACCATATGAAGCACCAAATCATGTCAAGTACATGCTGACCGTAACATCTCGGGCCCTCGAAGAATTCGTTCAAGGCAAAAAGAGATCTCGGGCCCTTTGAGGAAGAAGGGAATCGACTATGACAAAGTTGATTTCTCAGACTTGCTCGGCAGCAGAAGCACCATTCCGCACTCACAATACCGTCAATGACTTTGAATATCTGAGAGCCTCTAGTCTAGTCTATGGCCAAACATGATACTCCTTGCTCACACTAAGTCTGGATCGGGGGGAGGGCGGGGGCCGGTATTGGGGTCTTGCATGCCTCACGTCATACTGCCTCCATCGGACTTCTATGAAGAAAGCTCGACTGATGAGAACGCTTCTTGGTTCTTTGCGAAAAACAAGTGGATAGACTGCCAGAATCAATGCCATCATGTGAGTCGGGAAGACTTTCCTTTTGGAGGTCTTCTGCTTTCATTGAGTACACCTTGCAAATTAGAGACCACACATGTGACCACTTGATTGCGATGTGCAGCAGTGCTAGTTTTACGAACGTATTTGCAAAAACATAATTGGTATCATGAAACATTTTTGACGAAGCTATTGCGGTTGTTACGATTTGTTTCATGCTACGCGTAGCATTGGCTTCAGACTGAATGTGTTCTCTGCACAGGTGTCTAGCTACCCACGCCACACAAACATAAATAGGGGCTCGCTTATGGGCGCTCTAAAATGGCAAACCAAACAAATCCGAAAATATGTTCACCTAATGAGGAACTTTTGTATCAACAAAAAAATGATTATAACAGCAAAACTCACGGACTGATCGCGATGAGGCGGATGAATCCGACCGTGAAGCGACCAGTCTATTAGAAACCATAAGCTTGTTATGATTTTAGAGAGGCATCACCGTGACGTAGAACGTGGGTGCTTGTACATGGAGATAAAACTTCTTATTTGACTAGACATTGCAGCTTTAAACTTGAGCCTTATCTGTTCCGTAGGCTTAGCGGCTATGGAATTGGCGTGGGTGAAAGTGACCAGAACATGAGAGGTTAGAAGGTGAAGGACTGGACCTAAAGGTGAAACTGAGGCCGAGAATCGGCGGACTTGTTATTACTTGGCACAAAAAAGAGATCATGTCTGCTCTGCTATAGTACTCCGCCATTTATCTAAGGATAATTGATAACTTGGCTGTCGTCCTCACTGTCCAACATTTCTCTCACGGTGATAGCAGCACGATCTAGTGCAAAGCACTGCCTTCTCTCCTTGCTTGCAATGAACTTTGGCGCCTTGGAAAGCCCTGCACGAGATTATTGTTGATACTGATCACGTCATGTTGAGCTAAAATCTACACAGATCCTTTAACGAGTATTGTACTTCTCTGCCAGAGGCGCTTCCCACAAGAAACGCGCTGGCGCCATAGGTCTCCCACAAATCCAATCCTCTAACATAACCATCACAACATAACAACGCCAGACTCTCCGACAGAAGGTGTTCCAGCAACTGAGAAGAAGAGATCGTTGTTGAAGACCTTGGGATAGCAACAAACCTCGAGCCATCACCAATTTAAAGTCACCCACAGCTTCAGCCCTCTCTCTTTCAAGCCTGAACTCCTGGAAATGTCATCTTCCTCATCTGTATTCTCAAGAAGCAGCTGTTTCCGCAGTCGTGAGCAAAGAACAGCCCCGATCTCCATTTTGGACTCTCGGCAGCTCAACTTAGCTCAAGACTAGCCTTGGCAATACATAGCTAAGATGGCAGATCGTCATGAAGGCAAACCTTTGGAGACTGAAACTGGCACATATCTGTGTCAGTGTGTTCGTTGCCGCATAGGTGGATCTCGGTTTTGCCTTGGACAAGAACGAGTTCGAAAGCACTGCACATCTGTTGCCCGACTGTAGGTTCTCCTCTCTCACCCTCGAAGCATTTACGACGCTGACCAGAGTCTTGAATAGTGTATCAAACTGCGTCGACACCGTTGTCGTCTTTGTGGGCGCGGAAGAGCGTAAATTCGTTTGCCATAAGGCTATCTTGGGTTTTAGCTCGGACTTTTTCGATGCTGCCTTCTATGGAACTATGAAAGAAGCTAACGAAAGTACTATCTCGATGCCAGAAGAAGACTGTACTGCCTTTCAAGCCTTTGTTAGTTGGGCATACACTGGTCAAATCAACAGCTGTGTGTGCCCCGAAGAGCTTTGGGTATTAGGAGACAAATTGCAAAGCGCAAGGTTTTCCAACGCAGTCATGTTTCATATGTTTGATGGATACCGCGATGAAGATACTTTCATCAGCACTAAAAGTGTTGAAATTGCATTTTACGAAATAGCAGATGGCTCGAAGCTCCGGAAATTCTTGATGGACTTACTCAACGTTCAAGGTCCTTTCTGCAAAAGGGTGCTGGAGTCAAAAAAGGCAGCAGGCTATGTCAGGGATTGGCAGCGTCTTATACAGAGTGGTGGAGATATTGTACTACAAATTGTCCAAAACGCTTCTCTTATCGATGACTATTGGGCTAATTGGGATGATGCTGAGGAGGAGATACCAACATGGATGGAAAGTCAGCACAAATATTTGCTTCCGATAACCTCCCGACCAATCGATGATTTCCTCCAAGGCAAGAAGAGATCCACGCCACTGTGAGAGGAGAAATTGGAGGGAAGGATTTAAGGACTTAGGCGAATGGGGAGTTTAGGGCGGAGGCTTGAGAAGAAGGATTACATCCACCACCCTAGCTATCTCGCGAACGACGATTTCTCTACAAAAAGAGACCAAGGGCTGGACTTGGGACTCTTTCCTGTTAGCCTTCCCAAAACCGCTTCCTAGGAAGCGGCAATTGGTAGAGACAATAAAATGGAGTTTGAGGTCTGGTTTGGGATGAGGCAGCCACGATTGGGCTTTCCAAACAATATAAAAGCTCATGCATCATGCATTCTCTTCTACTTGGACCATTTGGACGTAGCTACTATACCCTCGGAAACTATCAGAGAGAATTTTCCTTGAACGTGTTTTACTACTAATGGATGCTCGACTGATGTGCGTAGGATCCAAATCAACGAGAAGAAGGTCAAGTTTGGCAGTCCTGATCTTGTATGCAGGACAAATATCCCGTTATTGAAACAAAGGCGATGTGTTTACCCCATGCGAATTTCCGCTTGAAGGGAGGTGCTGTTAGTATTTCGTTTCCACTCAAGGGAAGTTTCTACTCCCATGACACACGTTGAAGCATAATCTTCTTGGGGGTTTTTTATTCTTCTCATAGCGTTATTATTATCTATATTATTGGCTCAAACTTTCTCCATAGCCAGTATAAGAAGATGTGGCTATTTGTTGTTTGGTTGAATATCCGGCATCGAACCCCCCTTTTATTTCGCTTGCAGGCTTGGCAAGTCAATAAACATGGCGAGAATCATGACGAGACCGAGATACTCAAGTCACTGAAGGCTTTTCCAGTTCTTGGAGTCAAATGCATAGTTCGAATTGAAGTGTTTTTACGAGAGGCGCCGTTATTGAAGTTTGATATCAAAGTGACTTCTCAGCGAAATGGTACAGCCTAATAAACGTTCCGTTGATGAAGCCATGCAAATCTAGGTTATGTATTGATCTGGCAGTCTTTGGCCGTCGTGGTTCAAAATTGATACGCTTAGTGATTTGAAGGTAGATTCAAGAGATGGTTGGATGGAGTGGGTTGGATTGGGCTAATTTCTTTCTCTTGCTCACTAGTCTGCATACTGGCGATACCTAATGTTCGACCTCGAGGATAATTATCAGTCACCGACGAGGAATGACTTAAAATAGAATCAAATGGGTACGGAGGTAGTTTGACACAGAAAAATACTTTATGACCAGACTGGGCTAGAAAAGGTGAACAACTAATTTGTGTTCTACCTGCCTCGCGGTGCAAGACACAATCCACATGCGAGAGTGGATTTTGAAAAAGCCCTGTGTATCAGTCTGAGCCACTTTATAGGCTCCGACCTTCTTCTAGAACTTGGAGTAAGAAACAAAGACTTTGCACCTCATTACTTCCCTTCCAGACGATCACTCCCACTCTCACGTCGCAGCAAAGACAAAACCACATTCCCATGAGCAGCACTTCGCAGACGCACCAAACTATCAAGCCGCAAGACATGGCGAGCGATACCCAGATCAAGTTCCTGAGTAAGGATATTGAGGCAAGAATGTCTAAATATCGGTGCCTCTGCTATTCGTGCTCCTACCGTCCTCCCACAATGGAATGCTCACGAGTTGCTAGACTAGCCCTCCACGCTGAGAAAGTCCGCCAGCTGTAAGTTGTCTTTATCTTTGGTAGAAGCCCTGCAAAGATACTGAAAGAAGGACTTGACAGCTTACTCAACTGTCCTGACATCGTTACAATCTCAGTTGGGCCATCCCAAAAAGAGCTCACTTGTCATAAAGCACTGTTGGGTTTCACCTCTGAGTTCTTCGATGCGGCGTTGTACGGCAACTTCAAAGAAAGTCAGGTCAGTATTATACCGCACTGTTTGAAAATAACCAAACCTTTGAAGACAGATTTTATTTTTCTCGGAATTGACCTGCAGTTCTCGTCTATGAATGCTGACGTTATGAAAATAGACAAACATCATTCCACTACCAGAAGAGAATCCCAACGTAGTTGCCGGCTTCCTGACCTGGGCCTACACCGGACACATCGAGTCGTCCTCCACCGCAGAAGAGCTCTGGGTCTTTGGAGACCGTATCGCCAGCCCCAGATTCATGAATGAAGCCATGCACCTCATATTCGCCATCTACGGTCGCCACGAACGCTGGCTGAGTGCTAAAGGCGCGTTCGTTGCATACAACCACAGTGCTCCAATATCCAAACTCCGGAGCTTCGTTGAAAATTACGTTGATATTCACGGCCCGCTATGTGAGGAAGCGATTAACAGTGAGGCTTTCCATCTCGGGAATCATGAGTATGAAAGGGATTGGCAGGCGTTGATCGAGGAAGGGGGAAAGTTGACTGTGGATATTGCTCTGGGTAATGGTGTTCGGCATCAGGGCTTTGCCTGGGATGAAGACTGTGTACCTCCGAGGTTGGGTTTTGAACAATGGGTTTACATGGTGCGCGTCACGACACGTGTGGTTGAGGACTTTATCCAGGGCAAAATGAGAGGCGTTCGGGAGTAAAAAAGATTGTGGGCACGTCGACGTTGAAGCTTTGGTGAATGCGAGCGGCACTGAGCTTGAAGCAAGCAGACTATGAGGAAGGTAGCGGCTGTGTATGGCAAGCAGAGAGTTTCGGACCGAACAGTCTATGGTAGCTCGTACTTTCCACAGAATGCAAGCTCAGCAGATGACATCTCAGCCATCCAATGCTCTACGAGAGCAGTTTCTTACTTCCTACAAGAATGGTCTCTTGTTCGTATCTGTCCGTAGCCGCTCAAAATGAGATACTGTTGTTTACAGGAGCGAAGCGTAAATTCCGACGCATTTTCATTCTAATTGGCACTTCTCTTGGTTGCTGCGACGAATAGGTAAACAATAGTGTCCTTCAAGCGAACACAAACAAGCTAGTAAGGTAATGGCAGCTACCCACAACTTATCTCATAGTTAGGTGTTTGAATTTACCAATTAACAATAGATAGCCAGACGCTGACGAACAATATGCACAATTATACTTTTCTTTTATTGAATAGTAACGCACTAAGAAACTAAATGAACAATCTCCCTTGTCAAATATCTACTTATTCCTCTCCTCCCCCTCCAAAACCTTCCCCTCCATCTCCTCAAACGTCCCCAAAACATCCCCATACCTCCCCCAAACATCCCCCCTATACCCAATATCCACCTTCTCAACAGCCTCACTCTCCCTCCACCTCCCCCCAATCAACTCCTCAAAGCTCTCTCCCTCCTTCCTCTCAATTGCCCAAACAGCTTTATACGCACCCCCCAACGCACACGCATTCCCACCAACATCCAACTTCCACACTCCCTCCGCCCCACCCAGCACATCACCAATGATGCGCGCAATAGCGGGGTTAAGCGAGCCGCCTCCAACGAGATATATCCTGCCTGGCTGGGGAGGGAGCCCAGCGGCGGGACTGTGGACTAGTTTCTGGGAGCGGAGACGGAGGGAGAGGATTTGGGATTCCACGATGGCGCGCGTGTCGGCTTCGTGGCCCCAGTCGGGAGATTCTTGGAGGTCGGTGCCGGAGCTGGAACATGTGTAGCGCCATGTTCCGGCGCGGACGTTGGGTACGATTTCGGGGAGGGGGAAATAGAGACCTAGTTTTGCTTTTTCTGAAGGGGATGATTGTCCCAGTGGGGGTGTGTCGAGGGCGACTTTGTTGAATGTTGACCAGCTGTCGGCTGTTGAGGATTTAGGAAGTGCGTCTCGGATCTTCTCACGTGCTAGGCCGCCGTTCTTGTAGCAGAGCATGAACATGTACAAGCCGGCTGTGGTGGGGTGGTTGAAGAAGTGGTATGCTGGATCGGGGACGTATTTTGGTGTGGACATGAGGAAGGTGGTGGATGTGCCGAGCGAAACGATGGCGTCGAGGGGGCGGAGGGGGAGCGCGAGGATAGTGGAGGGATTGTCGCCTGTGAAAGGGGCGATGCCGCAGTCGGAGGGGAAGTTGTAGCGTTGGACGAAGTAGGAGGAGATGGAGCCCATGCTGCCACCTCCGTCTTCGCGGACGTCTCCTAGTTTCTGCTTGAGGGAGTCGAGGCCATCTTCTCCGGCAGCGAGTTTGAGTAGTGGCTCGCTCCAGGATCCAGCTTTGATATCCCAAAGATTCATGCCGCACACATCGGAGACATCGAATGGAGCTATTTTGCCTAGGAAGACAGAAGCAAGAAATGAGGAGACGAGAGTTATCCGTGATGTTGCACGATAGACCTCTGGGTGGTTCTTGTGCATACGCATGATTTGAGGGCCAGTAAAACGCTTCAGATGATCAGCTGTGTCGAACTTGACTTGAAGGAAGAACACTTACATGATGAGCCTTACTTCCCGTGACTTCTGCAAGCCTTTCAGCAGAGCCAAATTCCGCATCAAACTTATCACATTCCTTCTGCGTGCTCCCATCCTGCCAATTCGGACTGAAAGGATGAGCGAACGCAGTCTTGGACAGCTGATCAACCAAAGTTCCCTTCGGATCCAGCGTCGCCAGTGACTGCTCAGCAATCTTACTCCAATACACACTCCCGTGCTGTTGACCAGCACCAGAAATACCCTTGATCCGTTGAAAAGGCGTCCCTTTCTCTTTCAATCGCTGCAAGACCAAGTCCACGGCTTCCAGCCACATGGCCACAGGAGCGTAGACTTCTCGCTCGGCTTCATTGACGTGTACGCCTTTCTTGATGCCATATTTTGAGAGGTCGGCATCGAAGTCTGTTTTGGCTTCATACAGGACTTTCAATTCCGATGTTATGACAATTGCTGGAAAGTGTTAGTGAGATGTTCGAGGAGAGAAGGGGCTCACATGACCCCACCTTTTAGTTGTTGTGTGGAGAGGTCGAAACCGAGATATAATGGGCCGTCTTGAGAAGACATTATTAAGTACTGGGATGGATTTACAACTTCTCTGACAGGAACTGTTTGAAATTCCAACCGATCTTTGTGTGGAAACAGAAATGTTTGTTGATCTGGCAAGAGGAAAGATTTCTTGGTGGGGTGCAGTCTGGAGGGGTGATCCACGGCATGGGTTGACATTAGGCTAAACCCCAACTGTGGCTTGCTGTGGCACTTGAGCATAAACATGCGCACCAATGAGAGAAGGACTAGTAAGGAGGAGCTCAAGATAATTCACTGGAGATGGACAAAGTCTATGGAGTGATATCCTGATATACAGCATCTACTGATGCAGGTCCGATTAAACGCCATCTTGCTGTGCAAGTCTTCCAAGAGTTCCAAAATTCTCTTCCATTCCAAATGTAAACGCCCTTAAGAACCATGCCAACTCCACGAAATGTCTTTATCGTATGTACAGGCGAATCTATTGTATTTTCTTGCCATTGCCATTTGTATGTGAGTGGTCATGGTCATGATCGTGATCATGGTCATGCTCTTCGGGCTCTGGACCGGCTCGTGGGCTGACATCCCCACTTATGAACTCGTCGAACAAAGTTGACGAACCATCATCCTTTGGCACGAATCGGATCTTGATACGGCGGACACCTCTTACTTTCGATCCGACCGTTTCTCTAACACCCTCTTCGACTTCTCTGACATCTTCAACGGTCCAAGATTTTGGTACTGCGAGTTGTAGATCGACCAGATAGTTCTGTCCGGATTTGACGCCTTCGACTTCCCGGAGCTCGATTTGTGTTCCATCTCTAAGGGTCTCGAAGCTCTTTGCTGTTGCCTTTCTTACGGATGCCTTCACTTCGTCGTCGATACCCTTGTCTGCTAATTCGTAGAGTGCCGAAACGGTATTTCCCCAACCAGCTTTGATGACCAGCAACGAGATCAGGAAACCTCCGACTGGATCCAGCCATGCTGCCTCGTGTAAGAAGTTTGCGCCGAGAATCGCGAATAGCGTTACAATTCCGGTAAGAGAGTCGACTCGGTGATGGATGGCATTCGAGGCTAGGACGGAGGATTTTCGTTCTTTGGCTACTTTCATGGCTGCGAAATGGTTAGCTTGCGGAATTGGATAGCGGTTTCTAAAGTACTTACTCGCTTGGTACAGCCATTCCTTCAAGATCACTGTTCCTGCAGCAAGCCAGGCGGCATGTATACTCGGTCCTACGGCACCATGACTGTGACTGTGGCTATGTCCGTGTGCATGCGCAGCAGCCTCTGCAGCAGCATGAGCGTCCAGGAAGAAGTGCGCATAGAGAATCTCGCAGCTGTTCAAACACATGAAGCAGCCTCCAAACAGCAGCATTCCACTGACTCCCAAAGACCCCAAACTCTCCACCTTTCCAAATCCAGTAGGAAAGAGTGCTGTAGGGGGCTTCAAGCTCCAGGAAACAGTTGCCAGTGTCAGAATATCACTGGCCAGATCTGTCAAACTGTGCCATGCATCTGCGATCATAGACTGCGAGTTGAAGGCATATCCACCGACTCCTTTCGCAATGGCCATGCCCAGGTTGGAGTAGAGACCGATTCTTGTGATCCGCACGCCTGCATCGTTCTTATTCTTCGAAGTGAGGTATGTATTATCATGGTGATGATGATGTGAGTGACCGGCGTGCGAGCGCGTCTGGGTGGTAGTGAGGGCGGCCATTGGACGGAGGGGGGCGCTGAAGTAGGATGTGCTGGCGAAAGATTGTAATTTGGGAAAGGAGTGTTTCGCGGGTGTGCTGCCCTTTAATACAGAACTGAAGGAGAGTGAATCGAGGGCGGAGGATTGGAGCACTCTGCACTGTTGTTGTGATTGATGTGTCCTTCTCAAACTCAGCCTCAAGAGGAGTGTGACAGGCTTTAAGCGCGATGTCGCCCCGGGAGTCGAGGGGCAGCGGAAAGGCATTGAGAGCTGCAAAGGCCGGGCCAGAGACGAGGACAGCAGGACGAGACCTCGGACAGGTCAAGCCTGCGTTTGGGACGCGTGTATAGAGACGCGGGCATGAAAATGAAAGACGCCGGGCGAAAATGGAAGTTCTATAAATCTAGGGAATGCCAAGGCAAGGCAGTGGGAAACGTACTCGTCTCCCAATGACGAACAAAATTATTTCGACGGCGACGGCGATGAGGTGCTCGGGGGTCTCAGACGGGGGCTTTCTAAGTCTTTTTCGTCTCATACCACGCAGTGCAGCCACTTAACCCTTGGCTATTTCGAATCGAAGCTTTTTAGCAGCCCTGACTCCTGAGAGGAACTCCCGTGCTTTTCTAGGCATGGTCCAAGGGCAAAAGGTTCCACTCCAGTCATCCCACCAGCCTACTTCTGGTCTGAGGAGCATTAATGTACCTAGGAAGGTATTGCAGCAGGGCAGTTCAGGTGGATGTGGTGAGCTCCTCCGGCCTCCTCCTCGGCCCTGCCCGAGCCTGTTACGCGCCTCTTTGCCCTGCACCATACTTCTTTCTAATGCTGATGTTATTATTTGTCGGCTTTGCCACCCGAATTCTGCAGATGCTTGCTAAACTTACTCAGTTACATGCAGCTCAGCTAACTCGGGACGTTGACAGAACCTAGGGCCCTCTAACTTTAAGCATCTAAGCCGCCCGGAAAAGTGGACGGTATAGTGGACGAAACAGCCGCCGAAGAGGGACACGAGTACTTGAGTAATGACGCGAATACCTTCATCAGCCGCCGCCGCCCTCAACAAGCTCCAATTTCAAGCTTCTCTGCGAAGTTTCAGCGAGTAAATACTCGATGAAAAAACCCCCATTCATGCGAATCCCCTACACGGGCCCCTTGCCAGCTCCAAATATAATTCCACGCAACGCTAATACCATCAACGGCGCCATCGCTGCGCTCTCGAAGTTCCTTACTGCCCCACCATCCCCCTCGCTGCAAGATGGAGCTGCGGACCCGGCCTCGACGGTGATATTGTCAGGAGCTGGCATCTCTGTCGCTTCAGGACTGGCAGATTACAGAGGTACGAATGGAACATATAGGGTGAACAAGACATATCGTCCCATATACTATCACGAGTTCCTGGCAAACCACGAGGCGAGAAAGAGATATTGGGCTCGAAGTTTCCTAGGTTGGACGAATCTACACAAGGCCAGACCAAATCCTGCACATTACGCCGTTAAGCATCTTGGAGAACTAGGGCTTGTACGGAGTGTTGTCACACAGAATGTCGACTCCTTCCATTCAACTGCGCATCCAGAACTTCCAACACTAGAGCTACATGGCTATCTGCGGGCCTTGACTTGTGTCACTTGTCACAATGACCTGCCTCGAGAAGCTTTCCAAGAAGCTCTAGCAAGACTGAATCCTGCTTGGGCAGCCTTTCTGTTAGAAGCCATTGCATCGGGTGCAATGGATACTGAGAATCCGGACGAGAGAAGGGCAAAGGGTATGAAAACCAATCCGGATGGAGATGTTGATTTGCCCGGAGCACCATATACAACCTTTCGATATCCAGCATGTCCACATTGTCTGGCGAATCCACCAATTGCTGGGGACGGGACGCAGACAATTGTTGAAGTTGACGAGGAAGGCGCTTGGAAGTCAACAAGTACTGCTGGAATTCTAAAGCCTGCCGTAGTCATGTTTGGAGAGAGCATAGCTACCCGAGTCAAGGAAGCTGCGGAACAGGCAATTGATGGATCAGGAAGACTTCTAATCATGGGAACTTCCTTGGCGACGTATTCTGCATGGAGACTTGCAAAACGAGCCAATGAAAGGGGTATGCCCATTGGAATATTGAATCTTGGTGGAGTGAGAGGAGAAGATGCATTCTTTCAGAAGTTGCCTATGGGCCAGTCTGGAGAATCTGGCGTTCGTATCGAGTTGCCAACAGATAAAGTCCTGCCGGGACTTGTTGAACAACTGAAGCGTACTGGCTTGGCTCACTCCAAGCCCCAAAGATCGGACGATGTCCACCAAGAGCACTCTAACAGCAGGGTGTTCAAAGATATGCTATCTTAGAATAGCTGTATATTTTGTACATATTGTATACAATCCAGTTATAGAAGTCTAATAGAATCCAGATGGAGCATTTGACTTGGGCTTTTCGGCAGGTGGTTCTTTTGGCGTTGGAACTTGTGGTTTCGACGCTGTATTCGCTTCCTCGAGGTTTCGGCCGTGTTTTGGTTTGCTTTTTCTTGATTCCTCCCAAGCTTGATCTTCCCTCTCAATCTCTTGTAAAACTAGTACCAGTCAGAAACATTTTTCACAGAGAGAAGTAAGGAACAATACCTTCTTCCCACTCCTTCTCCCTGACAGCATCACCTGTCCCCAGTAACCCCTCAACATCAACATCCTCCCCGTTCTGTATCCTCTCAATAATCTCTTTTAACAATCCGATCCGCGCATCAGCCCTGCGACTGAACGCCGCAAAGTCATTGCGCAATGCGATCATCTGGATTGACATCGATCCAATGAGCAGGAATATGGCTATAAAGAAGGTCGCGGGATTCCATTCCTTCGATTTTACTTTCTTTTTGAGAGCGGCTGTTGGAGAGCTCTTTCGGAAAGGCTTTGGGATCAAGCTGATCCAGAATGATGTTTGCGCGATATTGGGTGCTGCTGAGTAGGGCCGGGCAAGAGGTGGAAGGGCTCGTGGCGGGATGGGAACGAGTGCTGTGCGAAGAGCAGGTGGCGCGAGAAGGAATCGACGGAGCATTGTTGGTTTCATCATTTTCAATATATGATACTGGACGCAAGTAATTTTGATATGGTTCCTGGGAAAAAGCTCGGAGGAAGTTCACCAGCTTTCTTGAAGACGGGACGGATTAAGGTTGGCGCCGATCAACTTGTTACCATGCCAACCGGTTCAAACATCATCACGATCCACTTCGAATAGTCAAAGTCGCGATTCTGCAGAACGAAGAATATTGCTCTTTGCATTCTGGATCCATTTTGTATAATGTCTAATTGCCAATAGCACTGAACGTTTTTTTTTGTCAGTGATCATTATCATCATGGCGTCCTTACAAACAACTGCCGACTCGATTCGGACCGCTGTTACATCAGCATCAACATGTTCACCCGCGACAGTTACCATACTCAACGAGCTCTTATTACCGAAATCAGAGGCCCAAAATACGACCGGGACGACTGCGAAGAAACCAGTAAAAGCTACCGCTGCTTCAAAAACCAAACCGGCCAGGACATCCGCAGCAAAGACGAGGACGAAGAAAAGTGTCGCGGAGACGGAAGTTCACGAAGATGGAGAGCAATTATCACCGAAAGAGAGATCAATTCTGGCGACGGAGGTCATCAATGCCACCCTCAAATCCCTAAGTGAAGCAATCAAAACTCCTGCGCCAGCAACCGTTCGACGACAAGCATCCTCGAAAGACTTAGTAAAATCATCGGCCAGAAAAGCACTTCGACGATCCAATTCCCTGCCTCAGTCACCATTACAACCACGGTCACTGAATCGAGTCACAAGTTCTCCAGATATATCGTCCCGGCATAGCAGATCTTCTTCCTCGGCTTCAATAACTTCGTCTGGACACAGGTCGGTCGGTGAATGCGCCAGGATAGCGTTCTCGTGTCTGCGGACTTTACAAGCTGCCAAAACGCCTGGGGTAGATCTGCCGCCTCTTCAACTTGAGAATGGAATGTCTGTGTTGGTTGGAAAATTGGTATCTTTGGGATTGGACGATTTAGCGATCAAGGAATTGAGGATATTGAAGAGACGATTGGATCCTGTAGATGGAGTGAAGAAGGGATCGGCGAAGGCAACTACAGCACCAGTAGCGCAAACATTGGCCGAATTGTTAGACTTTAGAAAGGCGGAATTTACTGGAGCAAAACTTGGTCTTGTCATCACTACTCAGCTACAGGTGCTGCGACTCATGACTTCTTGCCGGAAACCGAAGATTATCGAAGATGGATTTGGGATTTTGCACACCGAGCATTCCTCATCACCAACACGATTACTCCTCCTAGCAGCCAAGGACTCTAAGGACCAGAAGCAGACGGATAAGATCGTTAGACAGATGCAGACACTTTCGGAAATCCTCCTATCACTCTGCCCCAGCATTTCTACAGCCGATGATGCACTTGCTTTGGAGAGTCGGCTCAGTGTATCTCCCGAAATCTCGATCCAAGTACAAACTCTGGCTCTACACAATAGATATCTCTGGTGGGGCCTTGCAGGACACAAAGGCGACCAATCCAAGGAAATCCTCGACCCATTTCTACGATGTCTATCTGCCTTCGCGCGTCGCAACCAGAGCGGCGCATTGAAGACTTATCAAGTAGCTTCTCTGGCTATGACAGGCATCCATACGTTAATATCGGACTGTTCAGATTCCCGACCACGTGCACTGAGGACGACTCTAGCCGGTATATTCAGGTTGCTGAGTTCGCTCTCGAAAGAGGCGGATGTTATGAAGGAAGCCGTCAAGTGGACTTTGGAATGGCAGAAAACACTTGATCCGAGTGTTGACTCGGACGCCAAACGTTGTTCTGTGCTGGCAAGATTGGTTGCGTTGAAGCTTAGAGACCCTTCCAGTGACCCCAAAGATGAAGAATCATTACTTTCCCTATTGGAAGAACTGGAACGACCATTCAAAGGAGAATCATCAGAAATTGATGAGTTGATGACCGAGATCTCTGGAGTGAGACGATCTGCTATATCTGTAATTGCTCAGTGCAGAGCCGGGGCAAGTTCAGATGGTCAATTGTCGGATGGTATGCGTCAGATGTGTGAGCCGGTAGTGTTACTCCTGCCACGATTGTCTCTCAGGTATCTTGGAAACCAACCAGACGTCAAGTCTGCCACCAAGGACATACTTCGATACGAGCAAAGGAGGCAATTCATCACCAAGTCGGCTCTTCATGCTATCGACTCGGCACTGTTCCTTGTGAAATTGCTGGTAGGAGAAGGTCGAGCAACGTGGGAATTGGTGGATTCGAAACTACAGGACTGTTTGTTACTCAGCGACCGACTTGATCCGAGTTCTGGTGATGTCGTTGTTTACGATGGATCAAGCTCAGCATCATATCATGTCAGGATATCCAACCTTTACTACACTCAATACCTCAACATGCGACGGAATCCAGAAGGTGTTAAGGACGGTCAACAAATGCGAGCCTTACGTAGGTCCATTGATAGTATTCGTCAGAGATCTCAGCAAGAGCGGAGGATGGCTCAATTCTCGACGAAACTCGAGCGGATGGCAGAATACTGCAAGACAACAGCCCGTTATGATGAGCTATTCCAGACCCTCCAGACACTACGGGACGAGCTAATCAGCGACGGTGCGCTTGTCCTGGCTGTTGAGAAGGCTGCTACGAGATCTCCTAAAGATGTTTGGGGCGAGGATGATGCAGCATCAGTGCTTGGACGAACTATACACACTCTTTTGAAGGTCCAGCTACGATATCTCAAAGCTTCAACATCAACACAACTCGTTAGCGAATCCTGGACTAGCGAGGAGAAGGGGGCCGTGCTTGAACATCAACTCGATTTATTTTCCACTCAATCTGCCGAGACTACTCTTGCGGAGAAACTCCTATCCACCATCTTCAGTGAGCTTCTATCACTATATGACCACGACCAGTATCCTATCCGCAGGCTGAGGGTTCTCGTTCGTTGTTTATCCCTCGAAGCCGAGCAAAACGACTTCGTGAAGGGAATCCTCGAAAAGGAGCTACAAAATTCGGAAATTGCAAAAATCGATGCTCGTGGCACAAAAGACGAGGGTCTTCAAACCTATCTTGGTCATTACAGGAGTCTAGCAACAACGACAATAGAGCTTGCTCAGGATGCACCTAAGCTGGAGATACTTAAGCAAGGTCTCGCCACATGGTTCTCAATTCGGTCACACTGCCCAACTCTCGCCGAATTCGAAAAACAGGTCGAGGATGTTTCTGGGCTACTCGCCCACTTGAGTGTAATTGGAGATTACTTGCAGATGAAGGGGCTAGAGACAGTCAGAGTTTCCGCTCTTCGATTGATCGCTGAGATCAACGAATTCGGAGACGGTGTCTCGGTTCCAGATGACCTTGTCCTCAGTTTCACTTACTTGGGAGCACAATGGCTTCAGCTTGGATATTCCGGAAAAGCTGGATTGGCGTTCGATCGAGCCATGGTATACGCCGCTCGCAATGGCGTAACAACATATGCCACTCTTCAATTACACCTCTCGCATTGCCAATACCTGCTAGCCATTGGCAGCTTCGACAAATTGTACGTTATATCTTGTGTTGGGCAGGTACTGAGCTAACACACAATAGGGAAGAAAACCTCGCGGCTGCTCAAGCGATGTATGCTGAAGAGAAAGACCCTATTCCGAGGCCAAGATCAGTCACGCCCTTGCAGCAGAGAACCAAGATGAACATCTTGATCTCTAATGTTTATATGGTTTACTCTGTGTTGGCTCTTGAACGAGGCTCAGCCCATGTAGCGCTTGGCCATGCAAAGCAGTGTGTGAGACTCGTACGTCGTGCCTGGACTAATGTCGAGGAACAATCACGTCGGAAATCGAGTACACCAGACCCTGTCCCGAAAGTTGATGTGGAGAAGTTAACGGAAGATGTATCTCAGCTGAGCATGTCGACAATTGTTGTTCCCACAAAATCGATTGGAGACCAGGTTTGCTCAGGACCTGACTTCTGGGCTTTAATCACACCTCTTTTCCGAAGCCTCAACCACCTTTCAACTATTTTTGCTCATCATGGCATGTTCCAGGAAACGATCTACTACGCTGAACAAGCACAGAAGCTTGCTCGTGAAGTTGGATCCGAAGCACATCTGGCAATGGCCACTGCCTTCCTTGGTAGCACTTGGCTGAAAGCTGGTGTTTTGGATCGTGGTTCTGAGCTTTTGATGGAGGCGAAGAAACTCTGCTCTAAATTCGATAAGAGCCGGGATACAGCACTTCTAACTTATCACCTGGGAAACATGCATGGTCTTCTTGGAGATCGTGACGAAGAAATCTCCGCGTATGGAGAAGCCGAGGAGACAGTCAAGAATATTGGTATGGTGGATTACATCAACAGTCTGGAGAGGATTGCTACTGCCTCCGATGCATCGGATGGGTTGGAGCAGAAAATGGCTCAGTTGACAATTAGCAAGCGAAAAGTGCCTGTGGCAAGAAAAGCTCCAGCTCGCGCGAAGGCAGCAGCACCCAAACGCAAGACGACAACCAGAGCGAAGTCTCCGATCGAGGTAACGGCATCGGTAGCTGAGGAGTGCCCCCAGCTTGTATCCTTAACATCCTTGATTGCTCGACAAAAAGCGCGTGCTCTAGTATTCACGAAAAAGTTTGTGGAGGCTCTTGCAATCCTGCAAGGGCTAGATAACGGCCACCTTTCGCAACTCGAAGCAGTCGATCATGGCCTTGCAATGGCCAAACAATTCCTTTTTCACAGCTTGGATCAGATGAACTCAGATCCGGTATACTCTGTGTTGCAGGATTCCACGATATCCTTTCCATCTGTTGCGGGTTTGGCAAAGACTGAGAAACATGGCGACAGGCTTTCTGTAGTCAAAGTCTCGCCTCCAAGGAAAGGCGCGAGGGGAGTTAGAGAGCTTGCTGGAGCGAGAAGTCCAGTCCCGGATAGCTTCTTCGATAAGTTACGTCAGGCTCAGGAGCATTTGACAGAGATCCAAGCCATGGCTGTTGCTGTCGCTCCGATTTCTGTTGTGCATACTGCATCTGCGCTGCTAAATAGTGTTGCAATTCTGCTCTCAGCAGCGGGCCAGGTGAAGGGGAGGTCGCTTGCTCATCCTGGCCTTGCAAGTTCCTCAATAGGTATGTCTGTTTTCGAATATGTGATCTGTTAATGCTAATTTGGTCTAGAAAACGCGAGAACATTGGCCCTGAGACGAGAGCGCAAGGCCATAAGAGGAGATCCCGCACCATCGAAATTGGATGACTTGACCTGGCCAAAGCTACCGACCAGTGACTCTAGGCGCACCAGCATCGCACACAGTTCTGACCTGTCCAAGTTCCAGCGAGATTATGTAGATATTATTCCCAAGCCATGGACGGTCGTATCCATTGCCCTCAGCGACAGTAAACAGGAGTTATCGATTACGAAATTACAAGCCGGCCACAGCCCATTTGTTCTTCGCTTACCACTCGGACGACACAACTCGATGGACGCGGATGAAGAGGTTTTCGGTTTCGAGCAAGGCCATGCAGAACTTCTGGAAATCATCGAGATGGCGAATGAAAGTGCTCATGATGCTGTTGGGAAGACAGGGCGAGAAGCCAAGACCGCTTGGTGGGAAGAGAGAGAAAGTCTGGACTTGCGACTGAGAGATCTTCTCGAGAACATCGAAAAGGTGTGGCTGGGTGGCTTCACTGGAATCTTCTCCCAGCACGCACGACGACCAGAACTGCTTGCTCGCTTCCAGAAATCTTTCCAGAATATCCTTGACAGACATCTTCCTTCTCGACGCAAGTCGGGGAGAAAGGTCGCTGGGCCACGGATTACACTGGACTCGAGAATCTTGGATCTTTTCATTGGACTAGGCGATGCCTCAGATGAGCAGTGCGACTTCTCGGAGCCTTTGACTGACCTCCTGTACTTCGTTGTCGATGTCCTACAGTTCCATGGTGAACTCAATGCGTACGCTGAAATCGACTTCGACTCTATTGTGATTGAGATGCATGATGCGCTTCGTGCTTACTATTCGGCGGTGCACGCATCTGGCCAAGTTGATGAAGGACGACATACCATATTGATTCTGGACAAGGCACTTCACTCCTTCCCATGGGAATCTCTACCCTGCATGGACGGCCTCGCAGTATCTCGCCTTCCATCCCTTGGCTGCCTACGAGAACGAATCCTCACCCAGCAAAAGGACACCGCTGCAGACGAAAACGCCCCAGAAGGTCACTATATCTCCCGTTCCAACGCTTCCTACATCCTCAACCCCGGTGGTGATCTCAAACATACACAATCCGTTTTCCAAAAGCCCCTCCAATCCCTCAACCTCACCTCCAACATCACCAACCGTGCGCCCTCCGAAGAAGAATTCAAAGAGACCCTCGAGAGTAAAGACCTCCTCCTGTATTTTGGTCACGGCAGCGGCGCGCAATATATCCGTGCTCGCGAGATTAAGAGGATGGAGAAGTGTGCTGTTACAGTCCTTATGGGATGTAGCAGTGGCGCGTTGGTCGAGAGGGGTGAATTCGAACCATATGGAACGCCGGTTAACTATATGCATGCGGGATGTCCGGCGCTGGTGGCTACGCTGTGGGATGTTACGGATAAGGACATTGATCGGTTTGCGATGAGGACGTTTGAGTGGTGGGGGTTGTTTGAGGGGGAGGGTGGGAGTGGTGGGTCGAGTAGTGGTGTTGGTGGAAGGAAAGGGAAGGGGAAGGAGAGGGAGAGGGATAAGAAGGCAGAGAGTAAGGAGAAAATTGGTGGCGGGAATGGAAGTGTGAGTCTTGTTGAGGCTGTTGCGAAGGCAAGGGGGGCGTGCCATTTGAGGTATTTGAATGCGGCCGCGGTTTGTGTCTATGGTGTTCCGGTGTATTTTAGATGAGTGTGGTGGGTTATGGGTTCCTGTTGGATTACTAGACTTGGAGTTTTATGGGGAATGGGGAATGGGGAATTGGAAAGAGAGGGAGGAGAGTTGAATGTACACTTCTTCATTACTGCAACTTTCATTTCTGTTGTTGTGTATTGTGCTTTTTCTTGGGCACCTTTCCTTCCACGCCCTGCGTATATCGCTGTAGCCACGGATGTTCCCATGTGCTTACCCCAGTGGAGGACTGATTAACACCAAACTTCATCTGCTCTGATTCGAGTCACGAAAGTGAGGTTACAGGAGTGTAACGGTGTTGCTATGTTACGCTGTTAAGCAGTCCGGCACTTGGCTCAATCTATTGGCTAAAACTTGGTTTCATGCAGAGCCAAACACCTATGTGTTGTTGATCTTCGAAGTCTTGCTTATCAATTGACAACAAATCGATAGGATCCTCAAGAAATCATTGTTTGCGCTCTTGATGGTAAGCTAGCATTTCGTCGTTGGGGATTGGTCGACTTCGGTTGAATGTAAATAGGGGCTTTCGGATAGATAAGGAAAGGAAGGGGGCCGATAACAAAATATTCGAGGCTCGGTTGTTGACGTGAATTATTGTCATTGATCACGTCCTAACAATGTAATAATGAGGTAAATATAATAATTGCAGTGGCTTTCGATCACTACGGATCTATGAGATCAAATGAATCAAAATTACCCCACGTTTGGCGACTTGCCATTACTGCTTGGTAACATTTGTTGACGTGGTTCCTCAGCCTCTCCAATTGAGAGCGGGGACAAGGCTGAGAATCACTGGGTATTGTAAATATTATCCAGAGGGCATCTGAATATATCAATGACATCAACTGTAAATGAACTATGAAGGACATTCTCTGAATGGTCCACAAAAGGACTCGATACAAAATACTGTCCCGGGAGATTATCTGAATGAAGGTGTCCAGCCATCCTTTGAATTTCGCTAATCTGAACTGTTGAGTCTGTGTATGTGTAATTCACCCCTTTTCAATATTTTCACAGCTTGGAAGCTTCTAGAATATTTGTTCTGGGGCATCCTGAACTCCCATTGAGTTTTTCCAATAGCCCGGCAGACCCGGCCTCACCCCCACAGTTCGAGGCAGATTTCCCCAATGAGAGCACCCGAGATCATTTTGATTGGAAAAGAAGAGAATCCCAAAATCCAATTGACGCCTGTTCTGCTCCTGCTGCACGCTGCACGCTGCACTGCATCAAACGCTGCTGCTGTCGTGACCGGAGGCTCCAGCCATCCATCACCTTTAACACGCCCTTTTTCCAGCTCCCTCTCCTGTTGTTCTCTTCACTTTTCTGCACCCATCCTCACTGTTTGGTTTATTTTGCATTGCTTGCTTGCTTGCTAGCTTACTTGCTGCTATTGCTTCTTGTGCCCTCTCCTCGAAGACAGGTCCGTCCAAATAGAAGCAGAAATATCAGTTCCCGGGTGCATGGGTTATTGAGCGACCCAGCCTGCCAGCCTGCCAGCCTGCCAGCCTGCACGCTTCTCGCCCACCCGACGGCAGTCTTCCCTTCCCTTGCCTTCCTTGCCTCGCCCTCGCATACCACCCTCAGTTTGGCCAGTCCACCGCAAACGCCGACCGAACACTACACACTAAGGTATCTTCGACGCTACGCAACACCATTCGCGGGAGCTACGATTCCAATGAACTTCTTCTCCAAATCCCCCAAAAAATCCTCGAAGAAGACCTCCGACAGCGACAACGACGATTCTGCCTCATCCCGGTCGCGGTCCCCCACAAAGAAATCTACGACACCCTCATCCTCAACCTCGAAATCTTCCAAGCCGAGCCGCGAAGAAAATTATAAGCACGGGCAAGGATCTTCTAGAAGCAGCCGCAGCTTTGCAAAGGCCAACACAAAAACACCACGACATCCTTACGACCCGAATACCCACCCCTTGAACCTGCCACCGGACCAGTTGCGGAAGCTTTCTGCGCGCGCTTCTTCAAATATGTCGGAACCTGATCGAATGGACATCGACAGTGAGGGCGGCCCTCACGACGCTCCCACTTCACCCCCACCACAAACAAAAATGCCCGGTGCCTTCGACTCTCCAAAGCCGAATGGGACTCCCGCTGCTTCAAATGGTGAAGGTCCGGTTCCTCCTCCTCACAAATCTAACCCTACGAGTCCTGCAGCTGCATCTCCCCCAACGGCAGAGGAGGCAGAAGCATTTAAGGCTGCTGGTAATAAGTTCTATAAAGCCAAGGAGTACAAGAAAGCCATTGAAGAGTACACCAAAGGTATGTTACAAAGTCGCTGAAATATTCGCAGAGTCAAGGCTGACATAAATTTTGCTGTAGCCGTTGAAGCACAACCAGCATCAGCCACATATCTCAGCAACCGAGCAGCTGCCTATATCTCGAATGGCCAGTACATAAATGCGCTGGAGGATTGCACCAGAGCTGACGAACTGGATCCAAACAATCCAAAGATTCTCCTCCGCTTAGCAAGAATTTATACCAGTTTAGGCCGTGCCCAAGATGCTCTCGACACATACGCCAGAATTCAACCTCCAGCGTCGGCAAAGGATATTGCGCCTGCTAAGGCTATGCTGCAGCACATTGCTGTCGCAGAGGATGCTCTGGAAAAGGGCACGACCGGTTCTATGGCGTTGCATGCTCTTGACCAGGCTGAGAAATTGCTTGGGTTGGGAGCGCAGAAGCCAAGAAAATGGCAGCTGATGCGTGGAGAGGCCTATCTCAAGATGGGCAATGTCAATGCTCTGGGCGACGCTCAAAACGTTGCCATGTCACTGTTACGGAACAACAGCGCGGATCCTGAGGCTCTGGTACTCCGAGGACGAGCTCTGTATGCTCAAGGCGAGAACGAGAAGGCCATCCAGCACTTCAGACAAGCCCTCAACTATGATCCAGACTTCAAGAATGCCGTCAAGTATCTGAGAATGGTGCAAAAGCTCGACCGGATGAAGGCTGACGGAAATGCGGACTACAAGGCTGGACGCTGGCAGGCGGCTATTGATAAGTACTCTGAGGCTCTCGAGGTTGATCCTTTGAACAAGGGAACGAACTCGAAACTCCTGCAAAACAGAGCGCTGTGCAAAAACCGACTAAAGGATTACACCGGAGCGATTGAGGATTGCGAGCGTGCTATTGCTCTCGATCCTTCATACACCAAGGCCAAGAAGACCAAGGCAAATGCCCTTGGGCAATCTGGTAACTGGGAGGCAGCTGTTCGTGAGCTCAAGGAGCTTCAAGAACAGGATCCTTCCGATAGCGGTATTGCGAAGGAAGTCCGGAATGCGGAGTTGGAGCTAAAGAAGAGCAAGCGGAAGGACTACTACAAGATTCTCGGTATTGAGAAGGATGCCGATGAGAACCAGATCAAGAAGGCGTATCGCAAGGCGGCTATCATTCACCACCCTGATAAGAACAGAGATGATGAGCAGGCTGAGGAGAGATTCAAGGATATTGGTGAGGCCTATGAGACCTTGAGTGATCCTGAGTAAGTTGATATCTGTACTCCTTGTGTATTGATCAAATGCTAATTCGAATGCAGGAAGCGAGCTCGATATGATAGTGGCGAGGACCTGATGGATCCAATGGAAGGATTTGGCGGTGGTGGTATGGGCGGTGGCATGAACATCGATCCCGAGATCCTGATGCAAATGTTCGGCGCACAGATGGGTGGTGGACGTGGAGGAGGAGGTGGCGGCGGTTTCCACAGTTTCGGAGGAGGTATGCCAGGTGGAGGACGTCAACGAGGCGCTCCCCAAGGTTTCCCTGGGGGCTTCTCTTTCCAATGACAAGATAGCGAGGAGAGTCACGAGCCTTCATCTCAGGACTCAGACCATGATACCCAATCCAGGAGGACCGCACCAGTAACCGCAAAGGGGGACCGGTTCGCTGATAACGATCTCTCAGATGCTCATTTACAGCGCCTTCGCAAAGTGGGGATGGGGCTCTTGCTCGCAGCTATCTTTGTTCCTCTTGACGTGCTGGCTTTGTTGGCCATCCTGGGTGCGGGGCTTTACATTCTGCTCAGAGTGCTTAGAGCTGTTCGCTATATGTGGCAGATGGTTGGCGCTTCATAATCATCATAATCATAGACTGGGAGGGATAGATCACAAAGGTTCTCACTACAGGCGTTCAAGTGGTCCTCATTTTGGCTGCTCACCTACTGGATTCTCTTTATGGGTGGGCTGCACTGAACAGATAATTCAATTTTGTGTACAACTCTTCAAACTAAACTGTGTTGGATGTGAATTGCATGTTGTAGAACTCAATTTTGCTCTCAAAATAGTTGAATGAAGGCAATGTTTATGAAGCTTTTGACCAGACTTCGCTAAATTTCAAGGACCACGGTAAATGATCAGAACACGTCGAAATTATACCTAGGCATAAAAGTATTTAGCTTCTGTCTACCTGCTTGAGCACAAGCAGAACAGCGCCTCCCTCAAAACCCTTATATAATGAAAAAAGCAATAGATGAAATCAAGATGAATAAGTCTCGTGCTGGGCTCGTGGCCGCACGCGACTCCTCACGTGCTCGAAACTCTAAAATGGAAGGCTGGAGGCTTGGCATCTGCCACTCAACCCGGTGGTGGGGTGTGTTCAGGCACTGACTGAAATTATACCGCCAGCATCACAGCCCAATTTGCTGTCGCCTTCGAGTCTACCTGTGAATTTCTGCATTAAAAATACCCAAACTCGAAAAGCAGTTCACGTCTAGTTTGGCCAAATCCTCTTACCAAGGTCAACAATACAAGAACAAACCCTTCAAAAAACGTCACCGCCCCTCCCGCAAAAGAATTATGACACGATAGCCACCCTCAAAGAGCATGATACATGCGCCAAAGCCTTCTTTGAACAACACAGCAGCGAGTTCAACAACCGTCTGCTAACACACTATTTGCTCTCGATCTGCCACACTTCTAGAGTGGGCCGTCATGGACACTCAGGTACGTTTGTTTGACCGCCCCATGCACCGGGTTTTGTTTTATGGCGGGGTGCATACTTCCAAAATGGGGACAACTCCGCATGTAAAAGACTTTGAGATATTTGGAGCTCGGGCTGACAGTTCACGTTTTCGATTAACAGGTCGAAAATGCCATTGAGATAGCATGGAATCCCGCCTCTGACCAAGCCCTCAAAGCGCAAGCCTTTGACTTCCTCAACCAGCTTCGAACGGACGCCTCTGGTCGTCAAGCATGCGTTACCCTCTTCACTCGAAACCCAAAATGCTCAGAGGTCGTTCGTCTCGTCTCCCTGGATGTCGTCAACAATGCTATACAAACGCAGCAGCTTGATGCTCAGAGCTTGAGCTACATCAAGGAGACTCTATTCGAATATGTGCGGCGGACATATGGTTCTGGAAGCCAGGACCAGGTCGACCCCGCCAGTTTGCAGAACAAGCTTACGCAGACTCTGACTTTCTTGTTTATGGCTCTGTACAAGCAAGGATGGGAGAGCTTCATGGACGATTTCCTCAGCCTGACGAGCCTGCAGAATAATGGATCAAGGGACAATATTGTGGGCACGGTTCTGTACCTTCGAATCCTTGGGTCGATTCATGATGAGATTGCCGACGTTATTATATCTCGTTCGACTGTCGAGACGAAGCGGAATACCGAGTTGAAGGATATTATGAGAGCTCGGGATGTTGACAAGGTGGCGGCTTCCTGGGAGGAAATCTTGAGTCAGTGGAGAGGTCAAAATGATGCTGTGGTGGAAATGTGTCTCAAGGTCATTGGAAAATGGGTTAGCTGGATCGACATCTCTTTGATCGTCCACCGTGGTACTCTGAACATTCTCTTCGGTTTGGCTGGCAGGGTCAACCCCTCAAATGGAGAGGACAAAGTTCGAGACGCAGCTATTGACACCTTTACCGAGATCGTCGCCAAGAAGATGAAGCCCGCCGACAAGATTGGAATGATTGTCTTTTTGAACCTTGGAGAAGTCGTCTCTCAACTTATTGCAAGTCCAGCCTTGCACGATTTGCGGACCACGTCCAGCTATGACACTGATCTAGCAGAAGCTGTTGCGAAGCTTGTCAACAATGTAGTGTTTGACATTGTGAAAGTTCTGGAAGATACACAGGCCGAAACTGCTACGCGAGCACAAGCAGAACAGCTCATCCAGTCCTTTCTACCGCTCTTGTTACGCTTCTTCTCAGACGAGTATGATGAGATATGCTCGACAGTCATCCCATCTCTTACCGACCTCCTTACATTTTTGCGGAAAGCTCAACCACTCCCACCAGTATATTCCGCCATGTTGCCACCAGTTCTTAATGCCATAATCCAGAAGATGAAATACGACGAGACCTCTTCTTGGGGTAATGAAGATGAGCAAACAGACGAAGCGGAATTTCAAGAGTTGCGAAAGAGACTGCAGGTTTTACAGAAGAGTGTGGCTGCCGTCGACGAAGCCCTATATGTTGAGATCCTCAGCAATGTTGTCGGAACGACGTTCCAGAATCTGGAGCAGCAAGGCGGCCAAATGGATTGGCGTGATCTTGACTTGGCACTTCATGAGATGTACCTCTTTGGAGAATTGACCGTCCCTAATGGTGGTTTGTACGCAAAGAGCCAGCCATCTAGTGTTGCAGCTGAGCGTCTGATCATCATGATGTCGACAATGGTCAAGTCTGGTAAGGGTCGAAGCAGTTGGGTATTTGTACATTTGACTAACACACGCCAGGTATTGCAACATTCTCACATCCTGCAATCCAATTGCAATATATGGAGATCGTTGTTCGATATTGCTCGTTCTTCGAAAACCAAGTCAATTTCATCGAGCCTGTCCTGGAACAATTCGTTCGCCTTGTTCATCACTCACATATCAGAGTCAAGACTCGTTCGTGGTACCTATTCCATAGATTTGTCAAGCACCTCCGGGCACATGTTGGAAATGTTGCGGCGACTGTCATCCAGTCCATTAGTGATCTCCTGCCTATCAAAGCAGAAGTTCCTTCAAACGAGACTGCGGACGATGATATGTCTTCTGATGAGAGCGATCACTCTGCTGATGCTGCCTTCAACGGACAGTTGTACCTTTTCGAAGCAATCGGTTGCATCTCCTCAACAACTACCACTCCTGTTGAGAAGCAAATCTTGTATGCGCGTACTATCATGGATCCACTATTCTCAGATATAGAGAGAAATTTGGAACCAGCAAAGGCTGGTGACGCTCAAGCTATCCTCCAAATCCATCACGTTATCATGGCTCTCGGGACCTTGGCTCATGGATTCTCTGACTGGACACCTGGCAGCACATCGTCGGCTCAGAATGCACCAAAACCAGAGGTCTCTGCAGAATTTAGCCGTGCTGCAGAAGCCATTCTGATCGCCCTTGAAGCTCTTAAGAGCTCCTTCGATGTCCGCACAGCAGCGAGAGCTTCTTTCTCCAGACTTATGGGTGTCTTGGGAGTGGGACTATTACCTTTCCTTCCTCGCTACATCGACGGTCTACTTTCTGAAAGCTCTTCAAAGGATGAGATGGCTATGTTCTTGCGTTTACTGGATCAAGTTGTCTTCGGGTTCAAGAAGGAGATCTTTAATGTGCTTGACTCACTTCTGACTCCTCTCTTGCAAAGAGTATTTGCTGGTCTAGCTGAGCCGATCACTGGAACCGACGACGAAGTCCAACTCGCTGAACTTCGTCGTGAGTATCTGACTTTTGTTCAGATTATTCTCAATAACGAACTTGGAGCAGTTCTCGTCAGTGCTTCCAATCAAGTATTCTTTGAATCCTTGGTAGCGTCTGTTACCGGCTTGGCCGAGACTGTAACCAGCGGAACTGGCAATCTTGCTGCTAGTAGATTGGCTTTCTCTGTCATCACACGCATGGCAGACCTTTGGGGAGGCCCCAACATAGCTAATGTCGGACCTCAAGCAACTAGTTCTACCATTCCGCCAACTCCAGCATTCGATGGATTCGATCGATTTCTCATTGAGCGATTCCACCCCATTTGCTGGGTCGTTCTTCGCGAGCCAGCTTTCCGCCCAGCGACTGATGCCCAAGCCAAGCAAGTTCTCAATGAGATCGCAGGCTTAGAGCAGATGATCTACATGAAGACGGGCCAAATGTTCCTCGACCACCTTCAGCAGTCCTTCTTCCCAGCCATGGGTTTCAACGGAACCGATTTTATCAAATCGATGACCACCTCCGCTGATCGGAAGGGACTTGCAGGATATCTCCAAGGTTTCCTCCGTCAAAGAGGTTAAGAGGTGGCAACGGGGGCTAGAAAGCACGACGAAAGCAAAATAGATATGAGATGATATGTGCATTTGGAGGCGTTCAATCGGTCTTATACCACAAATATGTTGTGAATGGATGGATGGATAGGCATTCTGCTGCCATTGGAGATATGGCTTTAGCGTTTCAAACTCTACTACTTCTACTTTTCAAACTTGCAGGGGTTGGAATGGATGGGTTTCACAGGCGACTTTAGAGACGATTTGGGCCGCAGCATCCAATATGAGAACTGATTTCCAAAGCCCAGTCTTGCGTCCTATCAAGTCGTTGTGTATTTCTGCTCGTGAGAGTGACTTTCAACAACGTCTATGTTTAGTCTTGCATCTCTACCTTCTTTTCCACACCAACTCATTTACTCAACCTCTTCTCCCTAATAAAACAAGCACACACCAATGCCAAACAAATAACCCCCAAACTCACCGCAAAAGCACTATTCGTAGCCGCCTGATAACAAAGCCTCACCACCTTCCTAACCCCGGGCTCCAACCCCTCAATAAACCCCAAACTCCTCCTCACCCCCTCCACAATCCTCTCCGCCTCCTCCCCACTCTCCAGCTCCCTCCTCAACCCCACCCTCAACCTCTGCTGCACCACCGTCGCCGCAACACTAACCCCAACCACGCTCCCCAGCGACCGAAACAGATACGTGCACGCCGTAGCGATCGCCTGGTCTTTCGCGTCCGCGCTGGCTATCACGTTGATCAGGGTAGTCGTTATAGTGGAGCCGCCGCCGAGGGCGGATAGTCCTAACCCGAGGATTAGATAGCTTGAGGAGCTGGTTAGGAGGCCCGAGCAGAGGAAGATGATCAGGCCGCCGAGGATGCTGATTAGTAGGCTGAGGAGGGTCAGCGTGTAGTAGTGGCCGGTGGATTGCATGATTTTGCCGGCGCCGAGACTACCTGTTACGGAGCAGATCATTACGGGGATGAAGCGGAGGCCGGCGGAGGTGGCGGACATTCTGTGGTGAGGGGGAGGGATGTCAGTTTTTACTCTGCTTGGTCTGGTGTACTTTGTGGGAGTGAAAAGTAGGCATTTTTCGAAGGAAAGGGAAATTATAACATACCCGTCCACGCCTTGTAGGTACAGTGGGATGTAGAATATGATGCCCATGTGAGCGGCCAGAGTGAAGAAGTTGCACAGGTAGGAGGCGAGGAGGGTGGGTGTGAAGATTATGTGGCCTGGTGCGAAGGGGTGGGATGCGATACGCATCTCAGTGTAGAGAAATGAGCCGAAGAGGGGGATGGAGAGGAGGAGGGTGGTGAGAGTAAGGGGAGAGGTCCAGGAGGTGTTGCTGCCGCGGTCCTAGATGAGGTTGTCAGTTAGTAGATTGTTATTGGAGAGAAGTGAGGTTCATAATGTGAAGAGCGAACTTACCAATCCGATCAGAAGGGAAGATATAGCGAGGATTAGGGTGAAAGCCCCGAGGAAATCTATGCGTCGGAGTTTTGACAACCAGTGTGTTGAGTCGACTGGTGGTAGGTGGAGGACAAGGGAGACGATGAGAGAGGCGAGCAGGGTGAGTGGGAACTGAATGATGAATGCCCTGGATGTATTAGTTCCTCGGTGTTTGGATTCTTGAAATACTGTAATGGGTATGACGGGTAAGAGGCAACAGATGGATGCGAACAAGATGGACGAGATGATATAACAAGATCTTACCAGCGCCATCCTATACTATCAGAAAGAATACCTCCCAATGGTGCACCCAGCGATGCTCCGAATGCGTAGACTATGTTCATGTAGCCTTGCCATGTGCCTCTTTCCCGGAGGGGGATAATATCGCTGAAGAGGATGCTGACGACTGTTGTCATGCCACCACCTCCAATTCCTGTTGGAGTGCCAAGTTAGTCCTGGAGGTCTAGAGCTTACTGGCGATGAAGTTGAACGCCAAAATACAGTATACGTACCTGCAAAAGCCCTAGCTGCAACGAGCTCATTGAGGTTTCTTGCAAGCCCACAGAAGAGACATCCTAGCCCGAAGATAGAGTAGGCGAAGAGTAGACATGGTTTTCGGCCGAATATATCACTCAGCTTGCCATAAAGTGGTTGGAAGCTTGTGAGTGTAAGAAAGTATCTTGTTTATATTAGCATTCACACCAAGCAGCAAAAATGGAATTGACTCACGCAGTTGCAATCCAACTTGTGTTGTTTAAAGCCTGGAGATCACTTCCAATCTTGCCGTATGAGCTGACAATGATTGTTTGGTCGGCTGCACTTAGCAATATCTAAATGACAATTGTTAGAACAAATGCTTTTCCATTAGATTGTAAAGAGATCCCTCTCAAAGATGGCAGCTACTTACACCCAAAGCCACAGCAGGAAACAGTAACTTCATATTGATGTCCGGGTTCCCAACAAACAAGGGATTATCGTCTTCCTCTGCCTCGCCCATCTCCTCATCAACTGCATCATCATCTCCATTCTTAGAAATATTACCGTTGACATTACTGCTGCGGCTTTTATCTGCATCTATTGAATCCTTTGATGTGACGGAGCTTGACTTGCTTTTGTTGTTGTGGCCATTTCCCCTCAAAAGTGAAGTCCGTTCTGTCGGTTGAGAAATCTCATCATTTGAATGTGCCATGTTGTTGTCGCATAGATCGTACCAGGAATGTTAGGCGATGTTACGTTTGTGACGACATTCTCTATACTTGGAACTTTCAATAACAAAACTTCGAAAATAGAGAAGATGACGAATGAAACTTCAATCTTGAGATGTTTGCTGTGAAATGAAGTCAGTGCTTTGAAATAGAGTGAAAAGCTCCCCTGTAAAGTCAACTTCTAGCGTGCCGCCACGCATGCATCCCACTTCCAAAATTCAGCTAGGGTGCAATGGTACCGCGCAAGCATGACACGGCTAGGAAGTCTACTTCCCGTCCCCAGTTCTCACGAAATAGGCAGTGGTAGACTAAGGGTCCTTTTGCCGACAGAGAGCGATGTGATGGATATGATAACACAATGGACTTGTACGGTACCTGCAGTGATGCACCGAAGTCGAGCTGATTGATATGTTGGGTAATCCCCGGGCCGATATAAGTTCGGGTTCGGAATTTGAGGGAAAACAATGTCGGAGGTAGCCAAGACGGAGCTGAATGTGGATTATGATTGGAGACACGTGAGGAGATATTGGAGCGGTACTTTTGTGATGGCTTGCACAGTTGCGGTCAAAAGTTAGATTGCACTTCCTATTTGCTCTTATTCCCGCGCCCATATGTCGTCCCTGTTGTCCTACGGAATCACAGAAGTAAGACGGGAAATATTCTGTCCCAAGCCAACGCCACGATGCATCCTAAACTTATTCAACGTGTTGCCAGTGAGCTGTACCATACCCATAATTCAGCTCGAGTATTGCCTCAAAGAAGATAGGAGCCATTAACTGCAGCTCTAAAGTGACGCTCATGGCACTACACCTTTTCCCTGGCTTTGGACTCGTTACAAGGACACTGGCATTCCGGCACAGGGCATTCGTTGTGCCTCTGGAACCAAGCAATCGAATGGTCCATATGCTGAACATGTTTACATTTCAAGCAGAAAGTCGGGAAGTTGGCCATCCGTCGAATCCTGTTGTCAGTTGACATCTCGGGACGGTCGGAGCGAGGCATTCCCACAATTTCCATGCACACGGCACATCGGGGAAGGTGGCAGCCACATTTTGGACAATTCAGTCCTGCATTGATACCAGATGATATGAGCGGATTTCGTTTATCCATGGTGGTAGATGATGAGAGTGGTAGCGGACCGGCCGTGGCGCCAGAATTCTCGAGGTCATTGGCTGTGTTCGCATCACAGTTTAGACAACGAATGGTTATTTGACGAGGTGGTGGCTTGATGACTGGGGTGTCGTCTCGCAGTCGACTCTTGATTGTTGACTGCTGTTCAAATTTGACCCGAAGGATGTACTTTTTGTGACGCTGGAGAAAGTCTTTGTAAGCTTTGCGCCAAGCATCGCAGCGAATGTCGTTAATGTATCTGGGGTAGCAAAATGACATGACTAGGATAGGAGTCTGATAGTCCATGAACTTTTCGACGTATTTGGCAAAAATATCAACCATGTTATCAGTGATACCGGCCAACACGATGCCTTCGATGTCGCCGGTATGAATGGCTTCTTCCATCTCCTTGACCAGCCATTCGGTCAGCTTCTCATCCGGAAAGTTCCGCAAAGCTACCCAGGCTCGGTCACGAAGAGGTAGAGATGTTGCATCTGCGATAGCTCTCCAATTTCCGGTCGTGATATAACCATAGATAGCACGGAGGTATGGATCCTCGCCCATCTGTGGGTGGTTTTCGAGTGCTCTGCTCCATTGAGTGTCATCCAGGTCCAGAGCAGCATTGCTCTTCAACTTGATGTCGAGAGCCATTGCGACGAAGAGTAGATCAGTTCCGCCATTCTTCAGGATCTCGACTGCACGTTTCGGAACTCCTTCGAAAAGTGCCCACGCAGCTGCAGTAGTATATTTGCCAGCTTTCTCTAGTTCCGTCAGGTCTTCCTCGAGTTGCTCAGGCGACTTGAGAAGACCACATATTGCTAAACACAGCTGTCGGTGATGTGGCTTAGAAGTCTGCACGCCGTCAAAACTGGGACGGCCAGCTCTTCTATTGATGGCCGCAATGAGGCGCTCCCATTGTGTTGTGTCAGGAACCAGAGAGCTATCTATTAGACGAGAGTGAGAATTCTCTCCTGCTAGACATTAGCGACGAAATACCTAAATACTTTTGAATTACCTAGTAGATTCATCCATATGGTGTATACGCCCATGTAGCTTAGGTCAAGAGGCATTGATACCATTCCATCTTCACGTGCAGCTTCTTCAGCGCCAGCGATCCATTCCCATACATCCTGAAGCCATGTATCATCTGCCACAACACTCTTGTTGATGTTTGGATTGAATAGGTAGCCATTGATTGCTCTGCGTAACATGACATGGTCCAATTGGTCCCGTGTGGTTTTCGTAGATGGGTTTCGGCTGACTGCAGTATAGTGAGATTTCTCGTAAAGCTCTCTACTTGAGTAAGTTTTCTTCGGATCCGATGTTTCAGCACTTGTTTCTGTCCCAGCTTGTCTTTTGCTCTCTTTTGGCTCGAGGTTGATTTGTGTGAAATCATCACCGAGTGACTCTGGAGCACTGACTGTGCTCGCTGTCCTGCCCGGTGCTGGCTCCTGAGGCGCAAGAAGATCGACCACAGGGTCCTCGGGAGATTTCAAGGACTTCTTGACCTCCTCGTACAGAGACTCAATAATTGCTTTCTTTGTGAACTTTTCTGGGCCAAATACAGCAACATCGGCTTTGGCTGCAGTAGAATAGAGCGGGCCAAGAACCTTTTCCTGCTCCACTGGATCCGAAAATCGCATGAGATCCAGGTACGGGTCACCATCTGCGCAAATGCTGAGCAATATTTCTGGTGGTGTGGATTGATGAACTTACCATGATGCGGTGGCTTCCATGGCATCAGCTGAGATAGCTGGCTTGCTGTCTCAGCTGGCATCTGCAAGATCTCGAATTCACCATTCGCTCTTAGAGCGATGACTCGCCCTTGAAGCTCTGATGTTCCAAGATTCAACCAGTCAAAAGATACAATTCGATGCTCGTATTTCCTTCGATGATTGTGTTCGAAGAATGGGTACTCAAGATCAATAGACTTCTTGATTTCAAGTAGCTCTGGACTGTCAGGTACATCATTTGACGATCCAGGCTCGATGAACTCCTTTCTAGTTTGGAGAATTTGAAGTTGCCCCGCAGTCGAGAGCACGCCAAGAGCTCCCCTCTGCTCCCTGGAAAAGCGAAGCTGCTTAACATATGTGGTTTTGTCAACCTCGATGGCACGATCCAATTTCAAAACAGCGCCCCAGGGTACCTCTTCTTGATCGATAGATTCCAGATACATTGGAGAAGCAGTAGAACGACCTGCAACTCGACGATCCCAAATGACGAGTCCTGGTTGATCCAAGCTGGAGGAAGCAAAGTAGTTGGGATCTGTATAGTCAATGGCAACATTGTTATTACATCTCGTCTGGAAGTTTATCACAGCCGAATTTGGATCTTGATTGTCAGTAACATAAAATAGACGAGGCCGAACATGTACTGACCTCGAAGATCATGAATTCGGACACTTTGATTCTTGACTCCTGCAATGAGTGTTTTCGGTTGGTCTTCAAAGAATCGTATGCTTGTGATAGAAGTACTGCCTTCGAGTTTCTTCTTGGGCTCTATGTTGTTCATAGGCGGTACCGACCATCCTTTCTGTGACGAATCCCAGCCCGCCAGCCGTTCGTTAACATCCCATACCTGCAGGCAAGAATCGTTTCTGACTCTGTCCAGTCCAACTGCTAGAAGTCCAGTGGTGTTGAATGAAACGGATTGACAAGGTCTCTGCAGCTTCAGAGGCAATGTGAGACAGGCATTTGAATTGTCATCAAGTCTCAAAAGACTGACTTCTCCATGAGCGGTACCGACGGCAACAAGTCCTCGAATCGTTGGAGACCAGTCATAAGTATTGACGGCTGGAAGCTCGGTATGTTTGGAAATCCTCTTGTACTCGAAACGGCCCGGCAGAGGTTGAGCATAGCCTGTAGCTTCAAAGAGGTGACATACTTTGTTGTTCAAGTTGAAGATCGTAAACTCATTTCGAGATGGGTTTGGCGACCATCTTATGATGCCTTCATTTCGATCCATTTTCCAGAACCCTTATGTACGACTGACTACCTGTGCAACGGCTCCTGTAACTTAAAACAATGCAAGTTCCCTTCGGATCCTCCTCTTCAGCTGCAGAGGGTGGCTGAATACGGAATTGGCATCTCGTTATGGTCCAGCTTTGAAATATGCATTCCTTGTGTATTAAGAAATAAGGTGGAAACTTTCAATTTGATTGATCCGGCAGTCGCCTCCTTGTAATTGTAAATCATATGAGAGAGAACGACTGGAGAACGAGATACTCGATTGCTTGAAGTCGAGTCCAATCACGTGTTTTACATCCCTTGGCGCCAATCTTTGCTCTGCCGACGCTAATGAAAGTTCCAGCCTCGCTGAGCTTGAGAAAAAGTCAAGTACCAAACGTCTGGCTCCGAATTCCAGTGGTATCCCTCACAGCAACAGTATGGCGCCCAAGAGGAAACATCAAGAGACGGAGCTTGAAGAGGCTGTTCACCCTTCGCGACAATTCCAGGTCCCAGGAAGTCAGCCAAAGCCTGCAAAGAAACCTCGCAAGTTCGAGCCCCCAGTCTACAGAAAGCAAGCACATGCGTCGAGCGTCAATGCAATCAAGAAGAGGATACGAGATGTCACAAGAAGGCTGGAACGGTTGGAAAATGCGCCTGCAGATAAGAAGCTCGAGGATGAGCGAGCTCTCGCAGCATATCAGCAGGAATTAGCAAGTGCAGAGGCAGAAAAGATTAGACAGAAGATGATCAAGAAATACCATATGGTCCGATTTTTTGGTATGTAACTCATCTCTCTTGTGCCGAAATATTCTCTAAATTGTTATAGAACGTCAAAAGGCCACAAGACAATTGAAGAAATTACGGAAACGACTACTGGAGTCCACGTCTACGGAGGAAGTCGAAACACTGAAAGCTCAAATGCACATCGTGGAAGTAGATCTCAACTACACACAATATTATCCTCTCAGCGAGGCTTACATTTCGCTCTATCCACTTTCGAAAACCGGTGACGAGGAGGGAGATGATATCAAAAAGGAGAAGCCGAAACCTCCAATGTGGGCGGAAGTGGAACAAGCTATGGAGGACGGAACCTTGAATCGATTACGGAATAGAACTTCAACTGCTCCAGTCAAAGTATCCAAGGCGCCAAAGATGGTGGAACGGAAACCTGCGAAGCCAAGATCGAAACCAGAGCCTGCTCCTGTCGACACAACTGGACTAAATCGGAGGCAGAGGAGGAAGTTGTTGGGCGTTCAAGATACGAGAGGAAAGATCAAGCCAAGGACGAAAGAGAATGGTGACTCGCAACTTAACGAGGCGGAAGCTGGCCAAGATCATGGTAGTGATGGCGGGTTCTTTGAGGATTGATTTGAGGATTGAATGAACATGATGAATTGGCCAACAAGCATTGCTAGGAGTTTGTATGATACCCATTTTCGAGACAAACATGGCTTGAGATCGTTCCGTCTGACATCAGTTGCTACTGAGTCGATGATGCTATGAGACATAAGTTTTGGCCCTTTTAGTTTTATGTGAGCAAAGTTGCTTCCTGTTCGTCATGGTTTCTTCTTCTAGCTTTTGGAACTTCCAGGGCTTGATTCATCCAGGTGGGTGTAGCATAGCAGAGGCATCCAACTCTTCCTCGTTGTGGTTGGCTATCTTCAAGTGGTGTTGCGTTCAAAAACATTTTCCCCATGTTGCCTTTGTTGTCAGTTGCAATGAAAGCCCAATTTTCGGTTTGCCTTTAGGTTACATCAATACATTTTAGAAATAGTACACACTTCCTTGCGAATTCATCCAATACTCGTTCTGCCAGCTTGGCTCAAAAGTCTCTCATTGATATCAGCAATCAATTAGACGAAATTTACGCGAGATTGGGGTATTCACAGAACCGTCTGCTGCATGTATGCTAAGGAAACCATTGCCCAACTCTTTTGGATATATCGTGCGAAGATATAAAATGTGCAAGACTCGTCGATACAGGTGAAAGACACTTGCCACTGTTATTTCTACTGAGCAGGTCAACAGCGAATTCCGAAGCTTTGGCTACAACTCTCTTCCGGTGACCAAAACGGACAACGTATATCCATGTGAAAAATGCGTGTTGGACCGTACATGGATCATCCAGAGATCTTCAACATTACTCAATTAGAATGGAGGCTGCTTTATCCGAACTGAGTGATTCGGTAACATTGAAGCATATCATCTCTGGCAAGTAGGATACCGCTTGGCTTCGTTGGACAAGGAGAACCACTAGCACATGGGACAATCGTGAGCAAGGATATTAAAAGAGGATCCATATGAATTATCATATTCCAGCCATCTCTCTGTGGCTCATGCTCAAAGGATGTAGTGATACGCAGAAATTAACCCGCAAATGAGACAAACGCAGCTGTACATGTGTTTGAGAGAAAAGGCCAAGGAGAAACTCAGAGGATCCGGGTGGGAGGACCAGTGCGCTTTTGCCACAATGAATATGACAGCAGAATGCGAGTTTCCATTTTATCTGGTCCCCTGCATACAGTTGCGGTGTAAACCCGCAAGCTTGCCACTTTGTTGACTTTGTTGTTTGTCCACCGACTAACCCCCAAGCTAAAACAAGAACGATGAGAACTCGTTCAGGAATTGGCAAGTAGTTCAAATTTACCGAGTTCTGCTTCATAAGTTTGCACAATGTAACAAATATCTCGTGTTCTTTACGTGCGTGGTGAAGCATAGGTATGCTTTTGTTGACCATGAACCTAGAACGGCACATTCCGACAAGGCTAGCTTCTCGCTTATTGTAGGTGAAGACCCCTGCTGCTCTCCTGCAACAACCCGACCTCCTCCCGAATCTTCCTTTCCTCTTGAGCCTTCTTGACAACACAACATCTCAAGATAGGAGGTACACGCAACACCATCAGCAGTGTTTGGTCGTTGCATAGCTGTTCAGCTGCAGTCGTTCCTTTGATTGCGAACTACGCGTGTTCCCACTCTCATTCAAGTAATTTGCTCAGCCTCGAGCCTTGTCACGCCTGTTCAACTTCGAAATTTTGAAACTCCCAAATCAATCAATCTCTACAATGGCGGAACCAGCTGTAGCTAGCCCAGCAACAGCCATCTCTCTGGAGTTCAGAGACATGGATGAGTTTGTGGCTGAACAGGAGGCCATTGACAATCAAATTGGGCATCAAATTGCCAAAGCCAATCCTCCCGCTCGAGTCAACAACCACGGCATGCAGGACCCTCTCGTTTTAACCGTTGAGAATGATGCTATTCGTGATATTGGAGTTGGGAATTGGATTGGAAAGCTTATCGGTAAGTCTGAACCTCAATGTCAATATTTATCACAAAGACACTTAACTAATTTCAACCCAGAGTACCGTCAAGCCAACCCAGTTGAGGCTGCTGATGGTGGTATCCAGTACACGGAGATCACCCTGCCTGGAAGGATCAGTCCTCGCTTCTCCTGCACCGTCAAGATCTCCGAAAGCGATGAAGTCTTCGGATGCAGTGGTAACTACGGTTTTGGTCCGATCGTGGCCTCCTTCAGCATCAAGAAGGTTGCGAAGCAATTCGCTGCCAAGCGCGCCATCGATTTCCTCATTAAGAACAAACACATGCCCAATGACGGGTCCGTCAAGTTCCCTAAGCCTCCATCACCACCTCAAGGAGCAAAAACCAACACAGTCCCAGCTGGTGAACTTGCCTACATCACCCAAGTCCCACTTCTCTGTCGCCGCCTGGGCTTTAACACTCCTACCTACAAGATCACCTCGGTGATCCCCAATGCCCCTGTTTGCGACGGCTATGCTGACTTTGGTAACGACCTACGTGTTGATGGACCGGTTGGAAAGGTTACGAATGTGTTTGGAAAGAAGAATGCCAAAGAGGCTATTGCAAGAATTGTGGTCTCGTTCTTGAAGGATGTTGAGCGCCAGAGAATGGGTGAGCAAGCTACTGATGATAGCGAGGAGGGGGAGAAGAAGGAGAAGGCTGATGATGATGATGATGATAAGAAGCGTAAGAGATCATCTCCTGATGTTTCAGAGACCAGCAACAAGGCACCGAAGATCCAAGATATCTGTATTCATGATGCATGATTCGACAAGATTATGAGAGCTTATGAACTGTTACGAAGGATATGAAGTTAGGAAATGAAAGCTGCTCGTACATTTGTATAATTGATAGACCTTGGAAATTCTTAATAACCATGTGATACTCTAGGAATACCCCAAGAACAGTGTAGCTTTTTATGTTAGAACTAGATTTCATTGTTGAAATGAAATCAGCTCTGAACCTCAACATTGTCATCTCCTGTTTGTGTCGTGAGAAAGCGACAACCACCTTGCCTATCACACACACAGAAATGTGACGGTTCGTTCGGTGCTAGAGTCAAACACTTGAGAGAGGCTGGTATTTACGGTGGATGTGGGCATCGTTTAGAGTGCTGTCGTGAGGAATTGGAGGAAACTGAAGTATTGCAACTGCAATGGCTAAAGGGGCCTACGTAAATGAACAGAAATGCGACATTTCACAATATCATACACGTTGCCACAGCTCTGATTAACTTCAGTACGAAGCGAGCAAATGAGGTTTCAAAATACCTTCCAGGACTGTGGCGCAAACCACGCATATCTCATTCCTGGAACGAGTCTCAATAGTCAGCTAGGCACGAGCACATATCTTGTCTCCAATAAGTTTTGTTGGAGTAATACTTTCAGCCTCCATCAAGCTCTCTCTCATCATATTCTTTGAGGTGTGAAGCTATAAAAGCCATAAAAGCAAACCCATCTAGCGCCACTGTTCCATCACTGCTGACGCCGCATGCGGTATTACATGGTTCAAAAAATGCAGCAGTTCAAAGCAATTCATATCTTTTCGACTTAGCACGCGATATTCATCTGCAACTACATCTTCCATCAATGCTTAAAAATACAACCGCAGACAGACGTATCGAGGCAGCGGTGGGAGGTCTTCGGATCGAACGCGCCGGCGTCCAAAACCGTGGTAACAACCCAGGGGTCTATGTCAAGAGTTAGATATATCCAGTCTGGTAGAGAATAACTTACGATCAAAGTCCTCACAACACTTCATCAACAGAATGTCCCACTTACGCCGGGCAACCTTACCAATAGTATTCAGAACACTGGTGTTGGTGGTGCAGTCTCTCAAGATCATTGCATCCCAAGGATGCAGGCTGTCAGTCACTATTAGTGAGGACATACAAGAAGTTCTGGCAAAACCTACTCGCAGGTAGAGGCGGGTCCTTTGAAGATGCGGATGTTGGTTGGGGTCGTGGATAAAAAGCCCCATTCGAAGCCTTGGCCTGGTGGAGCGGTGATACTGACATTGATAGTCATGAATGCCCAATGAGTTTTGTCGGAAGGTGGGAAGTCGAATCCGACCAGCTTGCCACCAGCCGAGGCAATCATCTGTTTGCACTCGACATCCTCTTCAACCTGCCATTCAGTTTGCTTCCATTTCTCTCCGGCTTTCATATGATACTAGTGGAAAGGTTAGAGAAGGTGGGTGAGCCACTTGGTCATATCAACCTACAACTTTGCGAAGGAAGGAGGTCTTATCGTAATCAACGAACGAGACCGGGTATGCATTGAGAAGATCAAGATCCCGATTTTCGATGGGTGAGTCTCTGAACCAGGCGGAGGGATCAGTCCTCATCTTGCAGCGTGCAGCCTCCCATTTGTGCATTGGTCTCGACATCTTGACGATTCCTACGCGCGACGGACACGGTCAGCTTCGGTCCAATATAGGAGGACGATTCTGTCGCAGATGGGGACTGGAATTGACGGTATACCGCGTCGTCTTGGATACTTTGGTGTGAGGTCAATGGATTGAACAGGCGTGTGCTGCCAGAAGGTCAGCTCGAAGCAAAGGCTGCGAAGACGAGTGAGATACGTACTGCATGCCTCAGATGAGTATTACGACGAACTATTAAGCTCCCAGCTTCGCTCCAGTATCTGAAAGTCGCTTATTGGAGATAAAAAGAGGAAGAGACAGAAATAAGAGGAGGTTATCAGATACTTATGGCAGGAGTGCGGCAGGCAGCCAGCCGTAAGCGAGCTTTGTTTTCGTGCCTGCTTGTTTGAAAAGAGAAAGCCCAGCTCGGGAAGGAGCGACACAAACATTCGTAGCACGACTAATGAAATTCTTCTAAGCTCTTCTCAACAATCATTCTTGTTAGAGTTGGCGCTTTGAAATCTTTTAGACTTTTCTCTACTCTTTGTCTATGAGAGCTATAGGTCCGCATCATCATTGTACTTAGTAAGTGTCTCATGTTCTGTGTCGTCTTTGAACCTATCGAGACTACTCAACCCGCCCTAATTAATCTCATCAAATATGCGGCATACCTATCAGTATCAACAATCGGCTCTTGTCTTAAAGTGGATGTCTTGAAACCGAAAGTAAACACTACCATTCTGCTAGTATCCTTGCAAATTGTTCGAGTAGCTGATACTCGTGATGAACATGACCATAGTCCAATGCACGAGCCCAAAGCACCTAGAAACTCGAAGCAGACGATATAATAGTTTGTTGTATGAAACTTTCGATGAAGGGTCATCATGTTCGTTGCGAAAACAGGGGCTTGCTCGTTTAACCTCTTGGCATTGGTTGTCCTGCTTATGGTTTGTCAGCAAATGTGCAACCTCCCTCTTCTCTTGTCATATCATTCTCTCCAGCTCTTTTGACAGCAAAGTTCAGAATGAAAGCTAAACCACCGGGTCTTCAGCTCCATGGCTCAGATTGTACTCCCGTTTGAGGTCAAACGACTGATCTGTGACCATGTCGACCTTCCAACCATCAAATCGCTTCGGCTGGTATCGCACTCCTGGGCAGCTGTTGGAATGGAGCTACTCTTCCTCCCAACTTTCACTATAAAGTCCTCTGCAATCGATATCTCCTGTCTGATTAGAATTGGCAGCTGCCCAGGCGTTGCTCGCCAAGCTGCGAAAACCATTCGCACTCTTAGCATCTGGAGCAATGACTGGGACGTTATCTGCCTACGCTCAATCGTCTGTTCTCGTCATGTGCATCTGAGCAACTATGAAGTACTTGATTTCGTACCGGATCAGGATGAATCTGAAGCTCTCGATGAACTCGATGCTCTGATTGAGCAGAGGAAACTCGACGAACGTCAAGGCGAGAGTGTTGCACTTCTCACTCAAGCACTCAAACAAGTGCCGCGCCTCCAGAAACTGCAAATCACATGCCCGAACCCTTTCAAGCATCCAATGTTACGCAAAGTTTGGGAGGAGTACGATTTGGAAACATATCGGCATCCTTCATTCAAAGCTGGACCTCTCAGACTCCTCAATATCTTCGCCGCTGCAAAAAAAGCTGGACTGGATATCATGCATTTCCAGCACGAACAGTTCAACTCAAATTACTTTTCCGGTGAAAATAACACCAATCTCGTCCCCTGGGACTTCTCTCACCACACTCCCGCGCTTCGATCTCTAGACATTGTCATCAATGATCTTCAGAGCAATTTCTTCGTCCTCACAATCGCCTTGAACAAGAAATCACACAACTATCACGACCCCCTCATCTCAAGCCTCATCTCCCTCCCCCCAACCCTCCAATCTCTCTCAATAAGATACGAGTCCATCGATCGCCTGCCCACCAGCCTCCTCACCTCCTCAACCCCATCACTCACCCTCCACTCCCTCTCCCTCACCGGCATCATCCTCTCCCCCACCCCCTTCCTCACCCTCCTCAGCACCTACACCCCTTCCCTCCAGCAACTCAACCTCACGTCCATCGAGCTGCACCCCTCCATCACCACCGACGACCCCACCTACGACTGGAAGACCTTCCTCTCCCACCTGCGCGACACCCTCGGAACTCAGCTACAGAAATTCCAATTCGCAGGCGTGATCAAAGCCCCGCTCCCAAACGGAGCAATCTGGATGTTCTGGCCGATCTACAGAACGGATGGGGAGGGGCGTGACTGGGAGGAATTACCGCCGCCTGTGAAGCCGACGAGGCATCCGAATGCGAGGGAGAGGACGAGGGAGATGGAGAGGTTTGTGATTGGCGGTGGGGAGTGGCCCATGAAGGCGGAGGATGACATTTCGAATTTTGTGACTTGATTACAGTGCGCTGTTGGCGTTTGGTTGGAGGGATGGAGGGCTAGGATTGCTGGAGTAGGGGATGAGTGACTTGCCTCTCCTCCGAGAGAGAATGAAAGAATGACTGAACAATTCCAAAGCGTGTTTAGGGACGCACCAAATTTAGAACGCCGCACTGGCTGTTTGGCTTTACGACTTACAGTCCACCAACAATCTCTTCCTGATCATATTACATCACATCACATCTCAAATGCAAAAGACGCACAAGAAGTCATACCAGACCCAAAAACCATGTTGTACATTCATTCGCATCTCATCGCTTGGCATCGCACGCAGTGCATGGCATCATCGTCTTCCTTCTCCCATCAACAGAGTCATGCCCTTCTCATCACCCCAAAAGACTCATCCCAGCCATCTCTATCTAAACAGCGACCTGGAAAGGAAATGCAAGGCCATGACAGAAGCAGTGGAATTTGCGTAGAGTACAGTGTAAGCTCTACCACACATTTTCTCCTTTCCTTTTTTTTTCGCCTTTTCCGGTGTTCTTTTGTTCCCGTGATGGCCGTGAATCCGAGTCGGAATTTAGGTTCGTAAAAGAGTAAAACAGCAAGACACAATGGCAAGTTCTATGTACATCATAGCCACGTGTATCGAGTCCTGTCAGCAAAGGCATCCATAAAAGAGTCTATCCGTTGATCGATCGAGGGTTCATGCCGTCATTGGTAACCGTGACTTTCCCACCCATTTTGCACTGCTGTCTCGCCCTCCCTTCAAGCTTCCCCTTCTCCTCTTTCTTACATACGGGTATCTCGAAAAATGCCCCTGTTTCAATCCATTGCCTTCCTTCCATCCACCCTCGAATGCTAGCAAGACATGACCATGTAATGTAATGTGTGAAAAATGCAGCATACCATCGACTAACAGCATAAGCAACCCAGGAAACACCCTGGTTTCCCATCCCTCTCCTTTCCATGACTCCATACAAATATATCAGTACAATAAGGGTATCATTTTCTTTCTTCGAGATCATTGGTAGTGTCTCTGCTGACCAGGATCCAGATCATTCACATTTGGCTGCAACGACCTCCGGTTCAGGCTCGTTGTTCGTCCGATCTGGAGGTTGCCTAGGCCGAAGGAGGATTTTCGCTGTCCGCGATCTTCAGCTAACCGTCCTACGAGGCTGTTCGTGTCCCGCTCAGGTGTAGATCGGTCTAAGAATCTCCTGCCACCAAGACTGGATACTGGAGGCGTGGGAGCTGGGATGCTGTTTGTCAAGCTTGTCGACTGGTAATGTCTCCGAACTGGGAGCGACGACTGAACAGACTGAATCGACGAACTTCTTTCCGGAAGTGGTTGCTGTGATGTGTACTCTCGTGGAGAGTTTCTGAAGCGGCCGATTTCGGTTGTTGCTCTGGATGGCGCACGGAATCTGGTGTCATCGTCCTCGTCAGGTTCTTCGGTACCTCCACGTCGACTTCTGAGAAGTAAGGAAGTACGGCGCCCTGCCATTGTAGACTGCGTGGGAGTTCCGACTTCTGATGGAGCATAGCGAGGACTTGGCAAGGCACTGGTAGCTAGGAGACTGCTTCGACGAGCCTCCAACCGACTCAAGGCTCTTGGGCTGGACTTGACCCGATTCAGATCCGTGGAAACGAGCTGACGCTGAGTATTGTTCGTTTCTATGCTGGGGAGCTCAATATCGCGGCTAGCAGGTCGTGATACCGGTTGAGCTACGACAGGCGGCGCAATCTCGTTCTTCCCTTCAGAAAGAGCAAGACAAAGTTCTGTCAAGCTTCGACACATGCTATCGGCTTTTCGTCGGACCTGTCGATCAGATACAGACGAAGTCCCCCCGACGGTTGATTGAGCGCTTGATATTGGCCCTGGCTGTCCAGATATCCCCATCATTGATGAGATAGCAAGAGCATCGGATGCTGTAGCCTCCAGCGCTCGATAAAGCTCAGGGTTGAGTAAGGACTTTGACTTTGCCAACGCAGAATGTAGAAGTGGATGGGTTTCTGGAGGGGTAGGCTCGGCGGAAGCTTCGACTGGTGATACGCTGTTACCACGGCCACGCTGCTTTGGTGAGGAAGACATTGTAGTGACGGTGGTTGTAGCTGTTGGAGGACGGTCGTGGGATGCTCTCGACATTGCGGCGCCAGATGTAGGTGGTAGCTTTCCAGTCAACTCTAAGCGATGTATGCGTGATTTTAAATCTTCCAGTTCGTCCCAAACCGTCGATGGCGCTGTTGTAGAAACCGTTGATTCCGTACCTTCCGCTGCACGAGGTGTCTCAGGAACCTCATGCATATCCGTCGTGCGGGAGACTAGCGGAGATGAGTTGTATGTTCGAGGTGTCGTATATGATAGATTCGATTGCCGATAAGACGTCCGCTGTGGCAGATTGGCTTCTGGTATTGAAGGACGACGACCGTTGTGGGAAGGCTGTTCAGGAGAGATCTCTCTGCCTCCTGTGCCCCTTGGTGTTGTAGGACTCGAGCGAGAGTTGACCACGTTATATCTGCTCCTATTCAAATCCTCTAACGCCGCAGGGCGATCCCTGCCCCCTGGTCGGTAGGTCAAAGCCTGTGCGATGCTGTCTTGTTCGTCCATGGGTCGTGTACCATTGACAGAACTGTCATTGTCGGAGCCGCGACGACGAGATACTGAGGGGTGATATGAAGTCGACGAACTGGAGGGAGGAGGGAGAGATGCGCGTTGCCCAAAACGAGACTAGGGATGGTCAGTAAATGAGATCAGCCACAAGCCGCACATGGCTTCTGAGCTTAAAGACGCCAGTGGAACTCGTAAAAGAGAAGTAGTGGGAACTGTATCACGGTTGTACGTGAACTGGAAGAACGAACCTCGGGGAATTGTTGGAAGGACGATCCGGAGGGGGCTCTCGATCTGAGGCTATTCGCCCTGGCGGGCCCCTCGCCATTAGTATTATTCAAGATGCTCTTTGCCTGTAATTCCTCCTCGCGCGCAGCGCGCAGGAACAGATCGCTGCTCTCATCGCTGTTGTTCTCGTCCTGCTGCTCTGATTGCGACGGGGCATGGTACGTGTTGTCGTCGCGCCCCTCGAGTGCTCGCAAGGTAGCGTCTTGGTCGTTGTACGATGTCCGTCGTGAGGCCATCTCGGTGCTTTTGCGTTGGGAAGAGAGCTTGAAGCCCCGGATGGGTTTAATTAATGGTCGTCCTGGTCCTGACGCAGGCTCTGTTTGAGAGCGCGAAAGGGAGAGTCGTGGTTCTCGAGAATGTGATTCGCGAGGCTGTTGCTCGTCGTCGCCGCCAGCGAGGACCTGGACCTGACCGCCCTGTCCCTGCTGCTGATGTTCAGCCGAGTCCTGAAGCGCCGTCATTGATTGTTGCTTCTGCTGCTGCGTCACCCAGTCAGTCGTCGAGCTGGTCAGGTCGACTTCCACCGGCTGCTGCTGTTCGAAGAAATGGCCGCGATTCTGCGTGATCATGGATAACGGCGGATACGATCCATTATTATTTTTGCCAGCTCTGTTTGCGCGAGGATGGGCCTGTTTCGGGGTTGCGCTCACACTGGAGGGCGCGTCGTTTACTGGCCCTTGCGGGGAACGCACCAGCACTTCTGACTGTGTCGAGGGAAAGGTGGACTGGCGGTTCATTCGAGGGGCATAATTGTGGTCTTCTCGAGCAGCAGAAGGGCCAGTGGATGTCGTTGTCAACTGTGCGCTGCTTGCAGACTTGTTTCGAGTATGTTGGCCATGGCCGTGCTCCGGTGGAGATATGGATATGGGAGAGAGCCTCTCATCGTCCTCGCTGCTGGCTTTCGAGTCGAAGAACAGAGTTTGGGGGTCCGGCGACAAAGAGCCGTGCGCTGCTGAGAAGAGGTCAGTCTTCCTGTAAGTGGGCAACCGTGATGCCGTAAAGTCTCGCAGAGCATCTATAGGGACATCCATACTGGTGATGCCTTTGGGAAGAGACTCGGAAAGTGGGAGTGAGGAGAATCTTTTGTGGTGATGGGCCTTCCCCCCCGTATTATTGCCAGCCATGCTCCAGCTGTTCCCGTTGCGTGCGGTGCAGTGCTCGCTCTAGATCATCAAAGCGCTGCTGTCCCATGCACGCCGAAATGTGAGTGGTAAGGTAAGGAACCGTACGGCAAGGATACAGAGAATTGTTTGTTGGAACTCGAAGATAATTCGAGTATTGAGGCACGATGGCAGGGACAGGCTTCGATCCTACTGCATCTTTTGGCAGAGGAGCCGCATATGAACTGCAGTAGCTGGGAGCCTGCGAGGATTTACTTTGCTAAGAGATTCCGTAGCGCTTCACTTATTTGTCTGCTAATGTCATAGTAAAATTTAACTTCCTCCCGGGTTGCGGGGACCAAGAAGGTTTGGTTTGGTTTGCTACTTTGCTGCCCGAGGGTAAAGCAAGCACTTCACGGCTGTGGTGGTAACTAACTGCATGGGTTCTACCTGTCTCGGGAACTCTTCACAGCTCGTGCCATTCCTATTATTCTATTCCACTGGATGTGAAATGCCCGCGGTCCCGTTCCGACCAACCTCCTCGCTTCCGTCACCGTTTGAAATATGATATGAAATATGGCATGGGTCAGCATCCCACAAAACAAACAGATACTTGCTGCAATCTTTGTTGATTGTTTGTGTGCGTGGCTTGAAGTCTCTCAGGGGTAAAAGGGGACGAACAACGACATCATCTAGTAAGGAGCTTGCATTAGAAGATTGTTCAACTAGATATTAAGGGGACTCTAAGAAGGGACGGATCAGAAGCCAACAGGTCTAGCAGCTGCCAATCGAGAGGGGGAAGCCTCCGAGGTGCTAAGTCTTCCAAGACCAATATCACTCCGCAAAAACAAGCGGTCGACTGTGGATGACCTCAAGTGTTCCGTCTCGGGACGATTGAACACGGCGAATGATATAATGGGATCTTATACCAGTAAGATGTGCTACATATTGCTGCTGACGCTGCAAGAGACAACAGGAATGTCGTGATGAAAATACCCTGGACTGCAGCACTCAGAGTCTCAGAGACATCATTCGCTGCATGTCTTACTTTTTCCGGGGACATGTGGTTGAAGAAGGATGTCTCTGCATCTTGCATCTGCATATCTGCATGCTGGTGGCAGGGGAGAGGGGTTTCAAACGTGCACCTGCATCCCAACCCGCCTGCACTTCGCCACTTTGTATGCTTTTGTTCTAAGGAACAGACTTGGGACCAAGGGATGTTTTCAGACGACAAGAGTTCAGCAAAAGGAATTGGAAGGTCTATTGTATATTTCAGGCTGCCAGAAGAAAGTCGCGCACCAACAAGATTCAAATGCTCGAACGATCTCCGCAGCTCCTTTTTGGGCAGTTGGTCACATGACCTGGTAACCCAAATCAAAGACAGCAAGTGAGCCACTAATTGATCCTAGACGATTAATAGTGTTTCTGTTTCAAGAAAGTACAAGAAAGTAGAATAAAAAGGTGCCGATAGGATGCGAGTGGTTCGGTTTCTGATGTATTGAATGAACAGATATGTCTGTGGTGTTTCCATAAGTCCTCTCTGGCCAATTTTGACCAAGTCAACCATCAATACGAACAAACTCCATATCCCTAAGCAATCGCCACAAAAGAACCACCCTCAACATATCAGCCAGCCTTCTCGCCTCACTCCTACGAACATCTATCCTCACTGTGAGGCTTAAAAAGTTTCAGACAGTAAAGCTCAATCCCCTCATTATCATTCACCTCCCCTCCTTGCCCGTCATCATAAACCAACACAACACCCAGCACTTACCCAACCAAGCATAAAAAACACTCCACAATACTCTCGATACCTATTCAGCTGATCTACAGGTACATATAACTCATAAAAGCCACAATTTACATAGGAAGGATGGTTCATAATCTTGGTTCCCAGGCTGAGACTCGGAAGATGGTGTTTGAGTGAGGGCTGAATAGAGCCCCGCATGTGAACCCCATGAAGTTTTCCATTTATTTCATCAAGAGATACCAGAGAGACCAGACTGGTAGAAGACATCCTGGACCCCTTCACGCGGGTTGCGGGAGTTTGGGATGGGGTTACGGATGCTAGGGTGTCCTGAGTTGTTGTTGGGATTACGAGAAGCAGGTTGAGCTGCTCTTTTCGTCTCGCCATGTCTGTTATGTACTTCTCGTGCGTGAGAGTTTGAGGTGATAGTCACTCAAGGGAGACAGACGTCAAGAGTTCAATGGCTTGGGTATGGCGGCACGGATACTGTCTGGTGATCTCGCTACGACAACGTCAATACTTCAAGGCGCGATGAAGAAAAGTCCCTAAGCATCAGCACTCCCACCGTTCTCATCTAAGATAGTGTCCTTGCCTTCGAATTGGTATGATAGTGAAGGGTTGTTCGCTTCGCGGGGAGTGGCAAAGATAGATCTTGCATGTAGCAATTCAACACATCTGGAAAGTCTCTTCAGATTATCGCCAAAACTTACGGCAGGACGCTCTTCTGATACTGGCGCTGAATATGAGTGGTGCTATCCTGTAAATGACCTGAAGTATTTGCGATTGCCCTTTTTGACAAATATATATCTATGAGATTCGGAGTCGTCCCTTCACAAGTGTGAAAACAACACAAGCGAGAAAGTCAACATATGACATTTCCTCCCTCCTACACCTGGTCCACCGGTTTCGGGTTACGCCCGTACTCGTCTATTATCCTCCGAGATGAGATCCGACATAAACATCCGAAGAAGGAAAGGTTGCAACGCACCAACCTTCCTCGTTGAATTAAATATCCCGAAATAGAAGTTTGAGACATGCTCATCGATGCTTGTTATATTGGGAAGGGTTTCCCCGGAAATCTCGCAAATTAAGAAGAGAGGAAACTTAATTCCATATTCCGACAATTTCCAAGAGGACATCTTGTTTGTACGAGGATCTTACTGTTAATAATTCAGCCTCACATATGTCGAACAGCGCTAGATGCGACAAAAAGTCCTAGCCAGAAATGCCACGTGTGATATGCAACGTTTTCCTGGTTCAAGGCATAAACCAAGTTTGTTTATGCGGGTTTCGAGACCCCACTGGTCACCAGGGCATGGCATGTCCTGTTCTCTCAGCCTCATGGCTTTTCTGATGTCTCACCACCTCACCGACTCTTTCCTGGCCAAAGCGTACCTAGGTAGATGATGCTGAGAACAATCGGGATGGATATCGATGGCAAGATGAGACGAACGCGCCACAACAAGCAATGGATGAATAGCGGCTTTGTTGATGTCTTTTCCTCTTACTCGTACGCCCGTATATCTGCCTTTTCTATTTCGAGCAAAATCTTCTCTGGAAATATATCGGTAAACTGAAATGATGTCCAGCAGTATACCAAGGCACGTGACGCTCTTCCGCCCCCAAGAGAGCGGGCCACGGTCTTCTGGTAATGCTAATCCCCGTCAAATTTCCGTTTCCGAGTCCAGCAAAAGTTAGCGTGTTTCAGCTTACTCTGAAAATAAAGCTAGTCGAAAATAGCCCTTCCACTATGCTGCCTCGCTGCCTGGCGTCTGACCAATGCATACCTGAGGCCAAGACTGTTCTCTAGAGAACCAGAGCAGAAGTGGATTCACAACAATCCCTCGCGCCTCCAGACCGCACAGCACAGCATCATATCCAATTTTCTCTTGACTTCAGTACCTTCTCCTCTTAATAGACCTTCTTGCCCAGTGATGGTTCTCTGACATTGACCTTCCTGCCTCAAGGCATCTCCATACGAACTCTCCGTCCGTCGTCAATAATCCTCCCGAACGGCATCCATCCCGTCCTCATCAACGGTCGCAAACATCGTCCTTCCCGTTTTTTGTCCACCCACGAGACGTCTGAATTTGACATCCAGATCAACCGAAGCAGTGAAGCGAAGACGGCGACTTGTCCGAGCAGACTGCTGTTTATCCATTTGGAGAAGGGGTTAGAAGTGTTCAAGTGGCGGCCATTCATCGCGACCTCGAAGGACCCAAAGAATCAACATACCCACCATTTTTCGCAGACTTATATAATCCATAATACTCATCATCTCTTTCAATTCGCCTACCTATCTTTTCAAGCGTCGCATCGACCTTCTCTTCTGTACTCTTTCGTCCCTGGTGGAATACGTAGAGACCATCGGGTCATTGTTTCCTGTCACCAACAACACCTCCACAACACAACATAATATCGCATCGGCTTTGTTGCGACAAGTACAACAACGGGAGGCTTTGTGCTTGAAATCCCCGAAATTGAGTCTGATTTGCTCGCTCTTCTTCGCTGTCCCGTTCTGGGCTTCCTTTTGCAAGGCATCTTCTTCCCCGGCGCTCATTCGCTCGTCGTTGGCGCCCACACTTGTCGGATTGGTCTATTTTTGGATGGTGCGTCTGGCTGGCCCTGTCTGACTGGTTGCGGGCGAGCTGACACTCTTTAGCTGAGCCAACAATAATCCACCCTGCAATCGACTCGCCAACACCGTCGAGACTCTACTCTTCGTTCCGTTTCTCCAAACTTTGAACCTCATCGTCGACTTCACGAAGTGTCCCGCCTGAGTGCTGTCATTCGCAACATCCAAAGGGCTCAGCGAGGCGTAGCTCATCAGCGACGAGGAATAACGGGGGCTGCACATTGACGACTGCGGCACACGCTCGCCTCCACTGCCCTGCGCGAGTGGATTAGGTTGGTTGTTGGGCTGTTCTTGCCGACAAGACGCATCCTTCGTGGCGGTGATTACCCTTCGACCGTCAAACAACCTCGACAACAGCCTCCAACAGGCAATTCACGATCGTACCGACCTTCTTTTTGACCGTTAATATTCCAGGCGCGTTTGTAAGGGAATCTGCGGCGCTAAGCACCAAGTCTGCCATCAATTCAGCCAGCTCCGAAGCGCCGCATAGCGCCAGGTAATTACTCCTCTTCCTCTTTGTTGTTCTCCATCCCTCCTGCTGTACAGGAAGACTCCCTTCCAGAGTTGGTCGAGAGATCCCCCAGAAGACTCTTGTGAGGTAAACCGGAGTTTGTGTTCTGTCGCTAAACAGAGACAATGCAATCATAGAACACAGTTTCCACTATCCTCAGAGTCCCAAGTACTATAGTCATGAACCCTCTGTCAAGTCTTTCGGATGCTAACGGTCGTACTCTGAAGAGGCCTTTTACTGCTGTTACAATTTCTACGCCACCTTCTCCCAAACGAACCTCGACCTCGAGTGCGATTGGAATCCCGTCGAGAAAACTTGGGCAACGCGTGGAAGGAGTTTCGGTGAAGGGATCGGAATTTGGAGGGCGACGGAACTGTCACTTTCCAGTTATGCCGTCAGCTGCTGGCCCAAGGATGTACGAGAATCACATACCATCATTCATGTCTGTTTATGACATGGATGCGACGGTGATAGAAAGCCCAGGTCTGGGGCCACTCCCCAAGCTATCGAGCAGCACAGCACACACCACAAAGCAGTCGTTATTACGGCCACAAGCGGATGACCAAAGCACGCAGATACATTCACACCAGCATCGGGAAAGTACGTCGACGCAAGCATCTGACTCGACAGACTCATCCCCTACCACAACTATTTCCACCGTAGACTCATCATCGTTGTCAGATCCATCTCCAAGCTCGTCTCCTGAATCACCTATCACCTTGGTGCCGTTATCATCGTTTTCTGGATCTAGCTTTGGTTTGGATTCCTTTCAAAGTTTGAAAATGGACGACCTCAGTCCTCCTCAATTACCGATTCAACGGCCCATGACTTCACCTTCGCCCAGGAAAACGAAGAATCTCAAGAGCCTTGCCCTCAATCTCAGTCCCAGTATAGAGACTCTGCAAACTTCGGAACCATCATCGCCGTCATTCATCAAGCCACCAACACTGACGGGAAGACGGAAACCTAGTCTTCTGAGCCTCAATACTGGGGCGGCAAATGGCTTTTCGTTAAATGTGGAGCCACCTGGGTCTCCTGGGATACCGACAATGTTGCAAAGAAGAGGATTAAAGCACTCAATTTCTTCTCCCCAGATACTTTCAACACCAAGTTTCGGGCCCAACGGCGGAATGACATTGGGGGAGAGGAAGCTACCACTCGGACCTTCAAGGTTCAAGGAATCCAACCTCGCCATGAAGACTTTCACTATTGATGAAGACGCACAGGAAGCCCCTACTGGAGTTCAAATGGCTACCCGGGTTCCAGGAGTTGCAGTTGGTGGCGATTCGTTTGACAGACCCCATTCGGGAGAAGATGCCAAGTCACCTTCGTATCCAGAAGGACCCATATTGATGCACGAACCTAGCGTTCATCTTTATTTAGAACCAAAGGTCGAGGAGGCCATGAAGTTTGATGTAATCATCAACGTAGCGAGAGAAGTCAAGAATCCGTTCAAGGTTGCGGAGGAGAAAGAGGCCGCGGAGAAGAGCAAAGCACAAGCGGAAACGCCAAGTGCAGAGACTCCATCATCACCGCCGGCAGTCAGTGACACACCGCCAGACACGGCGATGTCAATGTTATCATTCCAAACAGCTTTCGAGGTTCAACCGTCGGGTTCCACAGAATCGTCACCGACAACGCCTAAGCCCAGTGTAGACAAGACGTTACCAGAGTACATCCACGTGCCTTGGGACCATAACACGGATGTTAAGGACGAGTTGTGGGACTTGTGCGAGCTTATTGACAACAGAACGAAGGAAGGCAAGAAGGTCCTTGTTCACTGTCAGCAGGGCGCAAGTCGTTCGGCGACTTTGATCATTGCGTACCACATGTACAAAAACCAGTCGCTGGGTCCAAACGAGGCATACTCTCAGGCGCAGTCAAAGTCACGCTGGGTCAACCCCAACATGTCGCTACTGTTCTCCTTGAACGACTTCAAGAAGGTCATTGAAAAGAAGAAGTTGGAGAACAACACGGTACGAAAGCCCACTGTCAAGCACAGGCCGACTTTATCTGTCGATGGTGTTGAAGCTCCACCGACCCCAACGAGAGCTCGAGGGAATTCGACACCGAGTGTCTCGGCCCGTGACAATGCTCTGGCCAAACCGGAGGCGAAGAATGATTCTCCAGTTGCGACAAATTCAGCAATCACAAGGTTAGGAGGGTTTGACTTCGGTTTCGGAAACATGTCGATCAACAATGAACGACCGCAGCAGGAAAGTAACGAATGGGAGGATCTATTGTCTCCACGACTGGAGGAAATGACCAACAACCCCATTCAGAGCTTCACACGCCCGTATGTGCCCGAGCCTGAAGCGGATTCCGTACCCAGTCTCTTCTCACCCCGTGCCTTCGAGTTCCCACGGTCATCATTCTTCCCGCCACAACGAGCACCATTAGCAGTGGACGAGGACCCTCGAAGTCCCCCAACCAAGGGTGAAGCGCCTATCATACGCTCGATTGATGATTTCCTTTAAATGAACCAGCCAGAGAGACCATGAGCAACGACCGAGAAGAATAATTTTGACCTGACCTGCTGGAAGACGACAGGGCTGGCACGACTTGATTGATCGCGAGCTATACCACTTTATTTGAGATGACCATATATTCTGTCCTGTCCGTTGAGGGCAGTGACACCGATCTTCTGTTTTTGGAAAGAAACCCTACCAAACCGGGCAATATGGGACTAGGGAATTGTGATTTTTCGGCGTTCAGAATCCACTCACGTCCCATCACATTCGTTTCCATCACTGCCTTCTTGGATGAATGGATGGTTGAATGGATAGATGAGTGAAAAGGCGGGTTTTGGTTGGAAACAGGCGTTCTTGCTGCGACCCGAACCGAACTGAACCGAACCGATATCTGATGCATAGTTGGCGTTATCTTTTTTCTTTGTTGAAGGGGTTGAATGAGGAGGTAGCAGTGAATGAGACAAGGGGTTGCACGGAAAGGGAATGGGCAGGCCGATTATACGAATCGTGCCGGTATAAACGAGTGTAAAATGTAATGAATACTTGGAGAAGTGGGAGGGGAAAGAAAGAAAGAAAGAAAGGGGAAGGAAAGACGAAAGAATAGGCAGGGAATAAGATAAGATGATTATTTCCCGCCATAATACCCGTGTCTTCTCCTCTGTATTTTGGATCTGGTTGTGAAATGTGAGAGTGTGAGAATCGACTTTGACGGAATATGAATGTCGCCTGGCGAATTGTGAGTCAATGAGTCACGATGAGCTTTTGGAGAGAGGCAATCCAGGGAGCGAGATGGGACATGCCAGCGAATAGTGAGTGTGTCGATCATTCAGAAGCGGCAGTAGACATCCAGCAGGACTTTTGATATTCAGGAATTCTAGGGTAGAGAAAGGGTTGGGACAACGGTCCTTCTTACTTTGCTCCAGGACTCCCTCCAGGACTTTAGAACTCAAGTTCCCTTAAGCGACCCGTCGAGCCTGGACTTAACCTCCTCCCTTCCCATTTCGTGGGTGAATATGGAGATAGAAGGTTTAATAATGATGATAATGAGTGACAATTAAGAGATAAGCATTTCCTTAGTGCTCAGTGCATCCCACTCCAGGTAAACTGATATCTGTGTGGTTGTATACCACAGAGCTATTGAAGCGAAGCGAGCGAGTGAGGAAAAAGGTCAACAAACCACAAACGGCCAACCGCAAACAGTTTGCATTCCACCGGCTTCCTACATAATATCTGATAGAAGTTACTGCTTCTTTGATGCTTGTTTCTATTTCTTATAGATCTCTAGATTTTATATTTTGGTATCGCCCTCTCGTCAAATGGAATGCCAGCGGATATCCTACCCAGGCGACAACAGTCGCATCAAACGCCTCTCGCACTATGCAAGCATAACATGTAAAGAAAATTCACCACTCCTTTCCTGACCTATCATATGTACAAACCCCCCTAGTAGTCCTGCTTCACACCCTCTTCTGCAACCACCCAACCAGCCCACCAACCAGCCAACCAATCTACAATTCCTTCTTCGCACTCCCCTTACCACTCATGCCCTCCTTCTTCGCCCTATCCTTCGCAGCCTTCTCTCTCCTCGTGATAACACCTTCAGCACCAATCCCACCAAACACGAGCCCCACACCCATCCATTGCTTGCCGCCCAGTCTGTGACCGAACCAGACAACGGAGAGGATCATGGTGAGCATCTTGCGGGTTACGGTTATAGTTACGAGGAGGAGGGAGGAGAATGTTGAGAGGGTGTAGACTATTTAGGGAGTCAATAGCACGCGCTTGAGTGAAGGGGAAAAGGGAAAGACAAGAGAAAACTCACAAATAAACACCTGCCCAACAGCACCACAAATCGCAAACCCCAGCACATCATACCACACCCCCGGATGCCTCGCCATAAACCCCAACGCAGCCTTGAACTCTCCCCCGCCCCCACCAGCCGCGAGGTCCATCCCCAGATACTCACCCACGCCCGTGTGCACCAAGTACGGCGACAGCGCCAAGTATGAGAACGTAAGAAGCGTGCTCATGATGTTGTTCGCGCACATCATCTGTGGTCCCTTGTATGGCTGGAATGTCTGGAAGATGTAATCTTGAGTGGTATTCGTGAGGCCGTCAAAGAGGAGGTTGATTCCGAGGAGGAGTAATCCCCATGTGCTGTTCCTGTCTGGGTTGATTGCTGCTTTGGAGGGTTTGGAATGCGCTTTTCCTGAGCCGGCGTGTAGAGTGAAGACTGCTACTCCTGAAGTAACGGCCAATACAACGAGATATTTGTATAGCGGGTATCTTCGCTGGAATAGCGTAATATGTAGGAACATAACCGGGAGCAATTTGCAGCTCTTTGCGAGGATGAAGGTGATGTAGTCGATGTGTGCTAGGGAGGCATAGCCGAATGGAGAGGCGAGGGAGGATGTCACCGCGACGAGGAAGAGCGGGATAATGATGCGGCGGTTGGGGAAGATGGGTGCTGTTGCGGTGCCCTTGGTGTCGTAGCGGAGGTAGATATAGCCTACTAGGGCGGCGAAGAGGGATTGCACCGTGTTGAGGAAGACGGGGAATTTGAAGAGTTCGGGGGAGGATGTTGGGCCGTAAGGTGTGGTTGTGAGTCGTTCTTGGAGGAGTGCCCAGGTCAGACTTTGTTATATTAGCATTGGTCTTGGTAGTGTTCGTGCTTTTTGCTTGGTGTTGTAGAACCGTTCCACAGCTTCTCATATTACTTACAACGAGCCATAAATACCACCGACAGCAATCAAGAACTGCAATGCGCCAGCCTCTTTTACTCCTGGCACAACACTCTCCAGTACTTTCTCAGCTGCACTCCCGTTCAGCGCCCCATTCCCATTGATAAGTTTATCCGCATTCCTAGAACTGCGGCTCGGTGTACCGTCTATTTTGCTGGTATATTCGGACGATGGCTCTCTCCTCAGGGGAGTAGCCTGTTTTGATCTCGCCATTGTACTTGCTCTGTTAGAAATAAACAGACGAACAAACGAACAATTGCGAAAGTCAAAAAGTCGAGAAACGGGCAAGGAATTGGCAAAAGGAAAGAGATTGTTGCAACCTGAATTGCAATAATAGAAAATAAGGGAAGCAATGGCGTGAAGTGCAAGTTCCCAGCTAAGTAAATAGTAAATCACTCGAGAAGGCTGAGGGACAAGCTGGCCACAATTCTTAGGACCGGGCTGAGAGTACCGCTTTCCCTGATGGAGTGGTAATTAGGCGGTGAACCGCGGCATCAACATGAGTTGAACCTGGACTGGCTGCCGCGGCGCCAATGGAAAGATCCAATCCTGACCCCTGGTGGATCTGACACAAGGTTGTTACGAGTTCTTCACTTCCCTTTGTCTAGTCTGTTACTTGACATTCTCTCTTTCAAACTGCTCAATCAAGCAAGCTAATTCGAAATATATACCGCAGCAGTCCGCAATCCTCAACATATCAACTCAATTCCACGAATATAGATTGCGGGCTGTATCTCGTACCAACCCCACCATCCGTACAACATCCCATCCATACCAAAAAAAAGAGCCACCCCCCCCCACTTCGATCCGACCCCTCGAATCCCGCCTTCAACTCCAATTAACCTCTTCTCACTTCACCAATTCTCCAAAGCAAACCCCTTCTACCCTTCCAACCTCATCCAGCACAATAAACTGCAATACCACACAACACATTCCACACACCCACCATGTCCGGCGCCGACTCCCCCGCCATCCTCTCCGCCTACGACGCCGTCCGCTCCGACAAAGACCCCACCAACTACCTCATAATCTCCTACTCCTCCCCCACCGGCGACGGCCTCACCCTCTCCTCCACCGGCACAGGGGGCCTCGCCGAACTAGCCAGCAAACTCGACCCCTCACAAGCACAATACGCGTACGTGCGCGTCGAGTACGCCAACGACACGGAGAGCAAGCGCGTGAAATTCGTGCTGGTGATTTGGATTGGGGAGGGCACAAAGGTCATGCGGAAGGCGAGGGTGAGTATTGAGAGTGGGGCTGTGAAGAGGGTGTTGGGTCATCATAGTATTCAGGTTGATGCCAGGGATAAGGGGGATTTGGAGGAGGGGGATATTGTGGTGAGGTTGAGGAAGGCGGGGGGTGCGGATTACAATGGGGGGAGGGGTTAGAGGACCCAAGGGGTTTGATGTGAGGTAGGCGGAAAGGTGAACATAGGGAGGAGGAAGTTTGAAGCGTGGGCGTTTGGGAGAGGTGGTTGATTGGAGCATTTGCTGGGCGTAGTTGGATATGTGAAGCTAGAAAATCTGTCCACTAGACCACTGCCATTGGATATATGAATATCTTGTGAACCCTCAATTTCTGTCAAGTAAATATTGTTGGGATCTGGGACTTTGCATATTGGCACTACAGTAGAATCACATCATAGACAAAACTATTTTGACTTGTTCATTGCTCATATTGCCTAGTCTATGAACAAATCTGCGTACACCATCTTTCTCCTCAGAGATCAAGATGTCGATATGATCGCACGAAGACCAGGCAAACGTGAGGCGAATAGGATCGATTTGCGGAACGTGTTGTGACTTGATGTGAGGGAGCGAGTTCTAGAGTCAAGAGTCGAGACTTGTGTAGTCCAGGCCAGGCGTTCTGGTATAGTGTGTTGATGGAGTGGGGCAATGTAATTTCGTGACTTGTAGGAGAAGTAAGGTCATAGCCGCATGAATGACGAGATTAGGACGATTCTCGTGCGTTCGAGGGAGGACGTCGGAATAACAGAGAAGTCGAGCCAGTGTGTCGGTGTCTCGAGTTGTTGAATGTCAAGGCGAATCGTCTGAATCGAGTATCGAGGGGAGTGACAGTTGAAGAAAAAGGCGCTACCTGAAGTACACACCAATCAAGTGCCGCTGATGACCGTAAATTCGTAAAAGTCCATGTCGTAAAAGAGAAGGAAAACATCGAGGAAGTGCCATGAGTGCTTTTGGTAGAAGAGAATTCGTTCATTAAAAAAAGTCGCTGCAGACGTCCAAAGATTCATCGCAGTATCAGCCTTGCGGCAAGTCAGATCTGGAAGAATCGAGAGTTATGGTCCGCATGGAAATGAAACGTGTAGAAAGCGAAATAATCTTCACATCCTAATCCTGGGCATTGCCTTGGCTTCGGCGCATCTTCTCAGCCTCAAGGTTCTCGTACAGCAAGTAAAGAGCGGTCTCGTTTGCCTTAGCACTCCCCATAATGGTGAACATACGCTCACCAGTGTCGTCATGGGGTGCCTTAGCGATGCTGATGCGAGCTCCGGAAGTCTTGCGGATCTCACTGATCTTGCTACCAGCTCGGCCAATGATACAACCAACCATGTCAGAAGGAATGCTGATGTTCTGGGTCTGAAGCTCCTCTCCATTCTCATCATGGGTAGGGGGTCCACGTTGCGCAGCATCGGAATCGGAGCGGCGGTTGTTGTATGATCGGGGAGCGCTCTCGCTAAAGTCGTTGCCATTGCCGGTGCGCATGACCCGGTTATTGCTGTAGTTGTCACGGCCATTACCAGCGCCTTGTCCCATGCTTGGTCCTCCACCTGGTTGGGTTCGGACAACCGGGTTGTACAACACGGTACCAGTCCCTCGTTGCCAATCATCCACCAAGCACTTGCAGATTTCCCAGATAGCCTTTTGAATGCCCTCAGGGTTGCCTTGAACCTCGACGATGCGCTCGGTTGATTGAGGAAGCATTTCCTTTTGTGCGACCATGCGAACGCCGGAAACATCCTGGATATGCTTAATCTTGAGACCTTGGCGACCGATGATCGTACCCATCTGGTTGTGCGAAATCAACAGCTTGATTGCTAGCGAACTGTTAGCGTGGATCTCGCCAGTTAGTCAATAATAGCTTACGGTGGGTACCAGTAGTAGAAACTACACCTCCCATGCCCATCTGCGGCGCGCCCTCCAACAAAGCCTTTGCGACAATAGCATATGCCTTAGAAATAGCCTCACATCCTCCAGCGATCGTCAAAACACGATCATGGACACCCTGGACGACCTTGCTAACACCAGCCTTGACTCCAGTCTCGTCACGGAGATCCGCGACATTCTTGCCGCCCTTGCCAATGATTACACCAGCTTCCTTGGAAGAAACAATAGCACGGAGCGTGAGTTGCGACTCGGCATACTCTTCTTCGGTCTTGGGGAGGGGCTCGCCATCAGGTCCGAGGCGTCCCTCGTCGTTGACGTTGAGGTTGTTCATGCCATCAGCGAGCTCGTCGCCATTGGGCGCATTGTCTTGAGAAGACATGTTGAGATGGGGAAGTTGTGGGTTGCTTGCGTGAGCAATGAGTGTTGTTGTGGAAGAGACGTTGATTGTAAACGATCAATTAAGACCTTTCCAATGTCAGCGAGTTGATCAAAGCGTGAATTTGAGACCCAACGGTGAATATTAGGTATCTGGGTGTATCTCCTGAAAGAAAGCGGCGCGTGAAGAGTAGAACATACCGTATTGAGTCTCTGGTAGAGTGCGCGGAATGTTTTGCGGGAGCGTTGAGTTTGAGGAAGTGGGGTGGGAAGATCGGATGCGGAAAGAAGAAGTCGCGATATGAGTGTCGCGAAGCAAAAGGTGATGAGTAGGGGTGGATGGGGAAGGGAGAAAGGGCGAAGGGTAGGGTAGGGTGGGTAGGGCGAGGTGAGGTGAGGTGAGGTGACGGTGCAGATACGCAACTGTGATTGTGGTGGAGAGAAAAGGTGGAGGAAGAAGAGGAAGAGTCGCCGTCGCAGGACAGGACAAAGGGTTTTTGATATTATTGCTGCTAGCAGTGGTGAATTGGGGCTAGTCACCAAAACGGACTAGCTCCGAGGACATCGCGGGGTCAGTTAGACGAGAGGAGGCACCCGGTAGCACCAAGAGACTGAGGACTGAGGGACTGAGAGACTACCAGATGTCCATGACTTGGGAGCATTGAAGTCACTGGCTGGGTGCAGGCGACAAGGATTCCTCACCTCAGTTTCCGGCTGGCCTCTGCCTCTGATAGCCTGGCATCAGAAATTTCGAGCTTGTGGGTTTATGGGCCCGCTCTGAGGCGGCCGTTAGGGAACGTATCAGAGCTGCAGCGCCTCGTGGGACGGTGGGACTTCGCTGCCTCTCCCCTCCCCTCCCCTCCTCGCTGCGTCTGCTCGCCCCAGTTGTGAAAACCGCCTGCAGCAGCACATCTGCACAGAGCAATCACTACAAAGTCCCGGGTACGGGCCTTTCATTGGCTAGAACATCCCAATTTTTTAACCAATTGCCTCAACAATTGACAATTTAGAGTGCCGGAATGCATCCGGAGACGAGTAGTTCGCTCGCTCTGTCACATGGTTTAATTGTGATGGCCTGAGAACAACTGAGACACAAGTGCCGGATTCGAGGGAAGAAGAGACATGTCAAGGTAGGTAGCTCAAAACCCAATTGACCTGAGTGTGTTGATTGATGCTCTTGCTTGCTACTACTCTAATCCAAATACGGCTTGAAAGAAATGATTGGAAACGAGGCGGTGTTCACAATTGCCCTGTTGACAGAATTGACTTTAGAATGTGACATAGAATGGTGTCTTACAAGCCGAGCGAGTATGCGGATGAGATGTGGATTGCATTTTGCGTGGGTACACCGCATGTGCTTCTGCAGTAGCTAGCCTTGGAAAAGGACTGCAGTGCAGCAGCGCCAGACCCTCTCGCCACACACTACATGTTTGCCTCGTTTTCTAAGCCACTAGTATCCGGTACTCCTAGGAAATGTGATGGGATATGGCACTCAAATTGATGCACATCATCCGATTATTGTTCTTGAGAGATGTAGTATCTGAGCATGGCCAGCGATGTACACCAGAGTCAGTGCTCAATGGCATTGCAGAGTTGGGCTAACATCTGATCATATATCTATGAACTTGCCTTGCTACCCTTCATAGACCCCATGTTGAAGACCTCTTCGGAATCCTCTAGCAATGGCGGTCTCGAATTTGACTCCCCTCCGTCATCGCCAAACAAAAAAGCTGCTTTCTCACGATTCGGACCTGAAGTTGGCCGCCTCCCAGACTTCAAAAATGGCGAGACTGATTTGGGAGGTGATGATTTGGTAGAAGAGCTTGAAGGAGTATCTGGCTCTAGCATCCATGAAAAGCTGGACTGTGCAATGCTTGATCGAGTCGGTACTGGGGCCTTTGGTCTCGAAGAAGATGTCTGTTCCCGTTTCTCAGCAGTTATTTCTGGGATATTTAAGGTCGGAGTTGACGGTGCATGATTTGAAAGAGTCCCTTCACTTGGCGCAGCGCCGAGCGTCGGATTGGAATCTAATGATCCGCTCTCTTCTTTCTCTGTAGACTTTTGAGTCTGCATGTCTGGTGTCGACAAGGGTGGTTGTTCCGGTGTTATGATTTTTGAAGGAGTTTCAGGTGTGGGTTGTGGGATTGATGTGGGTGCCAGAGGATCTGAGGTTGGGGGTGCGGGATGTGAATCTGGTAAAGGCATTGTAGGATCCTCCAAGTATACTTTGACAAATCCTACTTTCGCGATTGCAAGATCCATTGCCTGGACGTATTTGTCTTTGTCTCCATCTGGCGACATTGATACGGCTCGAAGGTCTGCCATAGCTTGCTCAAGCATGCGTGCCAGTTGCTGGTTTCGAGCCAATATGGCCGTCACAGAAGCTCTAGGGTTCGGAACAGATCTCCCTTCATCGAGTGACCATCTCATCACGTCTGAAGTTCTTCTAGGTCCGTTTCGAGATGCTTGAAGACCCTGCATATTCTTTTTCACCTCACCAACTGCGTCGCGAACCGCCTGGTTGATACCGAGTCTTTCTCCTCGCTCGAAGACACCTTTGGCGGCACCTTGGAAGATAGCTTCGACTCCACCCTGCTGCTGTAAGAACCTTGCGGGCGATGGAAGTGGTGATTTAGTTCTAGATAACGTGGGTTTTGGACTCAGTGATTGGCCGAGGGGTGTTCCAGGTCGCGAGCCCGATGTTCGTAGACTCGGTGTCTTCCCACTGTATTTGGTGATAATTTTGGCGCCACCAGCAGCACTGAAATTATCCCGAAGATATATAGCATCATTCACAAATGTATGTGGGCCATTTGGAGAGACTGGAGGAGGATACTTGAGCAGTAGCATCAAAGCGAATGAGTAATTTGCCTCAAGTACTGGAGAGTGTTAGATCGTGACCACTATTGGTGGAGCCACTTACACTGCCATCTGATTCTCAAAAGCATGGCTACACACACCATATCAACCAAGTCTAGCCCGGGGTCTTCGGCCAGAAGGGTGTCCCATAGAGCTAGTAGATCATCGAACGGAAACTCTCGTCCAAAGAGCAGCCTGATCCATCGGCTACCATACTTTTAGTAGGTCCCTTCAATGTTTGAACAAGAGTGGACTCACATCAAGAATATCTGGGGTAACACTTCGATGTCGGTTAAATGTTTGGCGAGTTCTGGGTCCAACCGGGCCAGGTAAACCTCATGTATGCGTTTACTTCGCTCAACAATTGGCGAAGCACCTTGCTGAGGGGTCACAGAACCTGTTAAACTAAGTCTTTTATCTGGTTCTCCTAATTCGTAAAATGATTTCGCTGTGCGCATGATCAGCGACAGGAGCGTGAAGGCATCATGCTCAATGTAAGCAGGATCCAAAGTCTGCCTCATTAGCGAATCCGATTCTGCCATGGATGTAGGTCCTTCGTGCCCATAATCTATAGCATCTTCTTCTACTACCCAGAGAATAGGAGCTAGCACTTCATGCATTCCTTGCCGATAGCCCACATCCTGGTTGATTTTGCAAAATATGAACAATACATCTAGCAGGATCCTCTGTGTCTCAGGCCGTCGAAAGTATGGTTCTTCCGGCATGCAGCGTTCGACATCTTGGAAAATCTCTGCCCGTATCTCCTCGTCCTGCCGCAGGGTATTCCACGGTGACTTCATGTCTCAGCATAATCGAGTAACATAACGATCTCTAGCTTGATTAGGACTTTCTTACATGTTGATCATCATCCAGAGGATCTAATGCCGACCCTAGCTCATCTGGATTCTCGATATATCGTAAAAGGTGCTCTCTGAGAGAAGTATAAGCACTTCGGGAATCATCTAAGGCTCGTGACCAGCCCGTGATATCAGAAGTCTGAAAGAGCAGAAAAGTCTAGGTAGAGCACAAAGTTTAGCTGTTTGCTTGATTGGGAATAGTAAGACAATATAACATGCCTTCCAGCAGACCGAACGGAGCCCGGATATGCATGGACTGTTGTCACTCTCAGCCTTCACCGACTTCTTGAGGCTTGCAGCATGGCTTGTGGTGATATCCCATCGGGTTCTGAGACATGGTTAGTAGATAAGACACAGTTTTGAGCAGGTGGGACTCGAGCCTTGATTCCTCCAGAGAACGCATTACCACGGGGAGAAATTAAAAAAAAGAACGAGAAGTGTTCAGGATAAGGAGCCGTCTTGATGTTGGTTTGAGGCTGGAGATATGCAGCACGGGATCATCAGCCCTGTCTCCCCTGCCTTGCTTGTCCAGTAGCACGCTAAGGAATGCTGGTCCAGTTAATCCCTGGTTGGCGGGTCCGGGCACTCAGCCTTCTCTCCTGCTCCTTCAAGGTCAAGGGCGACGAACCTTGAGCCGTCTGGCGGACGCCCCACGACGCCATCTAATACACGGCAGCCAGGCAGGCGAACAAGAGGTTGGTTGCGTGTTTATTTTGCTGTGGTATTTGCTCAAGGAATCTGGCTGGGCTTTGCAGATAGTCCAACGAAGGGCGCGAGTTCCAGAGTTGCCGCAAGCAGTCGCGCTGCCATGATCCACTCGATGATTTGAATCCCCAAGAGGATTAATTTCTCGCTGCCACGCCATATATCTCATTGTTGCCCGCCATGTCTTCCGATCTCCTCGCCGAATTCGACAGCTTCTACAACCCTTCGCCAGATAAACAGTCTGCCACGACACCAGCATCAAACGATTTGTTCTCTCTGAGTGGTTCGAATTCTACGGCGACATTTGGAAACGGAGGAACACAACAATGGCAAGCTCCAGCGAAGCTGCCGGTGGATGATTTGTGGGGGGATATGAGTAGTTTCCAACCTACTGCCCCGGCACAACCAATAGCTACAAGCCAAGAGGATATATGGGGATCATTCGAGGCTTCTGTGCCCCAGACTCAGATGGTCCAGCCTACATCTACAGTCCAAGCAAAGTATGCAGGATGGGGCACAACATCTGGCGAGATCAGACCAGTGGGAGTTAGAAGGTCTACACTAGATATGTTCTCCAGCAACATAGAAGACATTCCGGGTCCAGTGGAAATGCCCAAGCCAGTACCGAAAGCTGCTCCCAAGCCTGTTCGGAAGCCATCATATGGAAGAGATGTCCTTTTTGATGCTGAAGCGGAAGCTGAAGATGACGATGAGTTTGGAGATTTTGAGACTGTTGCGGCACCCGAGCCTGTATCACAGCCACAGCCACCTCCATCTCAATCTTTGACCAATATGTTTGGTGCAACTAGTTTGAAGGATAAGCCATCAAAACGGCCTGCAAACTTGCTGTCATCAGGTCTGACTGCTGGTGGTTTACCATATCCACAAGCACCTAAATCACCATCTTTTCAAGAGAGGAACCCATTTGGTGATTTGGCTCCAGTATTGGCAACAAAGCAACTTTCAAATGTAAAGAAAGGATCCAGACCAAATTCGGCCTCACCTGTAACTGCGTGGCCAAACTTCGCACCTCCCCAACCTGACCCTTATGAGGATTCCCCAGCACCAGACAATGCCGAAGATGACTGGGGTGACTTTGCAGACAACCTGGACGCACCAGTACCAGCTGTCATATCACCACGGCCAACCACCGGAATCGAAGCCGACGCCTGGGCCTGGGACAACGCCGACGGCGTTCTATCATCTCCTCCAGCAGAAGTAAACGAAGCACCACCGACCAACATCCCCCCACCATCAATCATCCTCACCCTCTTCCCACCACTTTTTGACCTCCCCCAATCAACCCTCTTCAAAGCCGTAGCCGACCAACCCTTCTCGCTAAAAAATCGCATCATCTCCGACCCCTCCACCATCTCTTTCCTACGAGCCTACCTCCTCATCGCCACCGTCGCAGCTCGCATCATAGCCGGCCGCAAGCTCCGCTGGAAACGCGACACGTTGCTCTCACAGGCTATGAAGATCGGTCCCGCTGCAGCAGGTGGTAAGGGTGGTATGAAGCTCACTGGCGTTGACAAGTCGGAGGTTGTTCGCGAGGATAGAGAAGCTGCTGATGTGGTAAGAGTGTGGAAAGAGCAGCTTGGTCGGCTCAAATCTGCGGTGGCGGTTGCGAATACTAGTTTAAAGGACACGGCTACGCACCTGGCTATCCCGGAGATCTCAGAAACGATGCATGTCAAGACTCAAGAAGGAGGCTTGTCAGCTCCTAAGCAATGTCTTATTTGTGGGTTGAAACGCGAAGAGAGGATTGCGAAGGTGGATGTTATGGTTGAAGATAGTTTTGGGGAGTGGTGGGTTGAGCATTGGGGGCATAGAGCATGTAAGAACTTCTGGCAGGAGCATGAGTCGAAGTTGAAAGGCAGGTGAGGCCTCTGATTGTGTTAGATCTCTGCCAATTGTTTTCCATATTGGGTAGATGTGAGCTTGGGTCAGTATCCAGCCATACCCAGTACTTCGCTTGAGAAGAATTCAGAATTCAAAGACATACAAATACCAGACAAGATCCCGATTTCAATCTTCTACTCGTCCAGGATCTTCAAATGTCTATCATGATCTCTCTTGTTCACTCCTTGACAATATTTTGGGAAGGACCTGGAAGTCACTTTGGCAAGTGGATGCGATGAGTGAGTGAATGGTTGTCACATGCTAAAGTCAAGAGGTAAGCATACTTCTCTGCTTGATAGAAAACGTTGGTATTGAAATTATATTCGTTCGTTATCTCTCGTGATAGGTAGCGAGCAAGGTTAATTACATACAGAAGTCCCTCGATATCGAATGCTTCATCGCTGCCCCTCTCAGCTTGGTCTCAAATCCCCTAGGCCCCATTACAAAATGCTGCAGATAAAGCTTTTTCTCTAAGCTAAACCCTCCAAGTTCTGGCCGTGACGAAGATTTAATTTATACCCATCAACCGTCCACCTTCTTCAATGCAAGCATGATCTTGATATCGGGCAGCAATGGCTTCAAAGCAGGACAATCATCACAAATCTCATAAAGAATCTCATCCGCCTCCCACGAAGCTCTCTTCCAGTCCGAGTCATACTCATAGGTCGCTCCGACCTCCAAGTCTGCCAATTGGGTGGCACTGAAACTGTTATTATCCTCCTCTCCGTACCTTGCCCAATGGGGTTCTGGTGTCCAGTCCGGGTGAACCAATATCATGTCATTGGTCTCAGACTTCGAGTTTCTCTCTAGTACCAGCTGCAGGGTCTTGATGCCCACAAAATCTGCAATGCCATGCATGTTGTTGCAGAAGTACCGCCAGAAGGTTTTGTACTGGACAGCGATGTGACGGATCTGCTGGAAATCCTCTTCCGCGAAAGTGTTTACCAGTGTACGAGCAATGAATATCCGCTTCTTGTCGGTGAAGCTACCAAAATACAGAGTGTCGACTGATAAGTCGAGGTATATTGTTGCAGGGCTCTGAGCTGTGCCGAGACGTAGCTTGTACACTTTCGAAGCAACCTGACGGGATTCTGCACACGCATGAAGCATCGCGGGAATAGGCGCATTGGAAGTGAAAGTCGTCAGGCCGAGGTCATCATTCGAGTATGTGCCTGAAGGATAATGGATCTCGGTGTAGAAGATTCGAACTAGGCGACCAGCTGGTAAGGCGTACTTCCAGATGCGGTTGCGGAGCTCGGGTGGGAGTCTGGAAAAGAAGTGAAATGTCTTGGATTTGTTGGATGGTACAAACGCAGGCCCTCCGACACGGAACTTGGATTTGTAGTGGTTGTCAGGCTGTGATATTTAGCAATGCATCATCAGTGACTTAGGGCGCTTACATCGCGGGTCACTCCTCTGATGAACCATCGCTGATTGGCATCCTCACGAGACGCCATTTTCGTCTCAGAAGTCTGATCTGACGCCAAACTCATTACTCCTGGTCTTGGTTGACTGCCGTAGCTTATTTTGTGGAAGACGAAGAAGATGAAGCTCGTCGAATAAGGTTGAGCTGAGGGAGGAGAAGTCAACAGTTGCTAGTCGTTAAGCGAGACTACTTTAGTATGTCCAAACGAGGCAGTCACTCAACAAACCGCAGGCGCGTCTGCTTCACTATGCCATCAACTTGCCTCGCGTCTCGTTCTCAACTTGTCTCCTTCTCATAACTGAACCTTTAGCTGCGCCATATCGCGCACTGCGAAGAAGGCAGCGTTTTGATCTCATGCTCTAGCCCGCGGTGTGTAACATTCGGTTTACACCTCGTAAGAACCAACGCAGTGTCGAGCAGATCTTCTCGGCCATACTGACACAGCAACCTTCAATCAAGGCCATCATAAATCGATATCTTAGCCTTCAGCGTTACTTGGCCACGCACAATCCATCGCGACTGCCATTTCTGATTGTAGAGCTCCTTCTCACTCAGACAAGCAAACTTGGGACACCAATCGATCTAGAAACACCGATCCAGTTTCACCATGAGCGACTAATTCCAAACTCAGCGCTCTCCATTGAGCCAAAACCTTGATACTGGATATTACGGTGAGTTTAGTTTTCGTAGATATATTCAGACGGGACTGATCTCAGATAGAGCATGGCAGAGCCTACAACCCTTCCGCTGGTGGTGCCTACGCGTATGAAGGTGAGAAGGAGTAACCAGTTCTCAAATTCTTGGCCCTTTGGCTCACAAACAACAGGCTCTGCCTACTCAGTCCCACGATCAGCTCAAACTCAGCATTTGGATGAGTCCTACGCTGCGCAGGACGCCGAATATGATGAAGGAGAAGAGTACGAGGAAGGCTACGAAGAGTATGATGACGCCGAAGGATACGTCTACGACGAGGTCGAGTACGAGGAGCCACAAAATCGCCGGCAGCGCCGCCGTAATCGTCGCCGACATGATGGAACACGAGGACCTCGCGCTCGTGGACCGAGACCTCGCAACCCGTATCGACCATTGCTCGATATCCTTCAACCTGTTACCACTGGCGCCGATCGAACCATGAGTATGTCTCTGATCGCATTTGAGGCTTTGTTTGAGAGACAATTGGGTGGTTATATTCCCGGTTTTGCTTTCAGGGACAAAACCGGAGCCTCTATCACAGGTTTGAAGGATCTAAACTGACAGAAGGCCACTATTGTCATCAAAGGCAATCAGACTCAAGTGGCTGAGGCCTATTATCTCTTAGTACAACACGAACTATGTTATACCACCCAGAATAATGCTGAAGACCTTGGCGAGGAGGCTGCTGAGGAGGTCGAGAATGTGTACCATCCTCCTCACCGCCGCAGAAAGAGAGGTTGATATAGAGAAATTGTTTCTGAGTAAGTTTTGGTGTTGTGAAAATAAGAACGAGAGGACCAGAACGTTGCCGGGAGCTACACACTATGATGAACTGGCATTTCTTCCTCAACAATACTTTCTCGGGTGTTTTGTTTGTCTTATGTAAGGATTTGGGTTGTCAGACGTGTTTCCCCTCGGGTTTGTAAAGAAGCCGGCTCTGACATGGATGAAGAATACAGGGTGGTGAATGATACTGAATGTGGCATATTGATTGGGATAGCAGCAGGCTGTTGCTTTGAAGGCTTCGAAATTGTCCGTAGGAACAGTAGCAACGAATGAAACTGGGCGTAGCGAGGCTGTTTGTCAAAATGTTGGATCTCTCCTTTTGGATGTATCGCGTGTCTCAAATTCTGGTGGTGCCAAATCTCCACTAATAGAGTAGTGAAACCAACATGACGAAGCTACGTATATCGGCAAGGGATGATTTTGAATCACAGTTTAATAAAATCTACTTGTTCTCTGTGTACTTCTCAGTTTTACACATGAATTGGAATGCTGAGGTCCTCGACAAGTTGTTTACCCGGATCATGCTTTCCTGGACTAGAAGAGCTTGTGCAGAGATATCAAACCTCAGATTAAAAAATACATAGGTGTATTTATCCGTTAATATGTTTTGACCCCTGAGAGATGCAACCGAGATCAACGGCACAACAAATTCGAGAGCAACGCTGTCGTCCGAGGGCACAGCAGATTGCCAAGACGGAGTAATGCCATTTCGTCGCATTTTTCAGAAATTTCTTTCACAACACCACTAACAAATACGACTGTACCCCTGAATATAATTCTAAATTGGTCCCTGCGTGCATAACATAAGTGGGTATGTGACTCAGTTGAGCTAGCCGACCTGTGCCGCAACAATCAAGCTTAAACATAAGGTGAAGCCTTTCTCTCGCGTCTTTTCTTCTTTTTCCCTGTTCACGATCCTTTGTTTTGCTTCACTCGTTCAGCAAGCATCGCGCCACCACCGTGGAGACGGTCACCACTTGTCCATTCGCTCAGAATAAATAATTTTCACTCACCATGCAGCTCTTTTTCCTCTTCTTGTGCGCGTTTCTGGCGCTCACAGCCTCAGCTGCTCCGTATATCGTGACCTCTTACGTTGTCATATCCGTGGAAACATTTACCTACTATGGCAGCACCGAACTCTACACCGAAACAAGTGTAGTCGCAAAGCCCACAGCTTCAGTATCCGTCCTGTCAACCTTGACTGAATCTGCTGCGTATGCCGATGTCACGGTGGTCTACGAAGTCCTCCAAAGTGGTCAGCCAACTTCCCGCACGTACAACACTGGTACCGACGAAGTTTTGTACACCAGCTATGTGGTTCCGATCACATACTCTGCGGATGCGACATGCAGTCAAGACTGGACGTATTCTACGAACGTCCCAGTGTCCCTACCAGCAGTTATTAAGCCCACCCCGGTTACGGCCACCACTTCAACTACCACACATCCGTACGGATATGGGTACAGCAAACCTCAAGAGACCTTTGTCGTGGCCGTACTGAACGCCAGCGATGTCGATGCAGCTGAAGTCGCGTCGGCGAGCAGTGCCTACGCACCATCCTACATTAGTTACTGCTACTACACACCAACTACAACATGCTCCACTCCCACCGGAACAGCAGCACAATGCACAACAACTTTCGTCTACGACTCTTCATCCTCCAATCGAGGCAGCTTCTATGAAGACCCCTACTACACAGGCTACTGGTGGACACCCCTGATCCTCATCTGTGTGCTCGTTCCTGTCGGCTGGTTCCTGCTCTGGTTAATCATCGGCCTCTTCGAGAGCTGGATGTCCTTCAAGGGTCTCATGCTCGGCCAGCACCGCAAGAGAGGTCTGCCATACGCATGGTGCTGCATCAGCATTATCTTCCTGTGCTGGACAGGACCGACATACAAGGCGAAGAGTCCGGAGGAGCAAGCGGTGATGCTGGAGAGGTGGAAGGCGATGAAGGCGGGCGAGAAGTTCAAGTTGTGGATGAAGTGGGGGTTTAGGTGGAAATATCCGACGATGTTGGGTGAGGAGCCAGAAATTGCGAAGAGAGCGCTGAGACAGGGTTGTTTGTGATACCTGAGCTTTTTTGATGTGTTGATGATGTATTGAGCATGGCGTTGGGGCTCTGGATTGACTGTTGGTACTCCATCAGTTTGGTTGAAGATTAGGAAATACCTATAATAGATTAATTTGCGATCATTAAGCTTCCAGCCTTGAAACTTTTTTTATTATTTCTGTGTTCCTGACAAGCAGGTATGAAGGTGTATTGTGAATGTCAGATCTGTCGACCTCCCAGGGACTGTGAAGTCAAGGTCTACAGTAGGACGTTCGACACGTGCAAAGCAACATGCTCTTACTTCTCGCAAACGACCCACCAAGCCTTCCTCCGTGGTTATTAATATCCTTACCTCAATACTAGTCACTTGTCATCAACATAAGCATATCATGTATCCACTAGCGCGGAGATCGGCTCCTCTGGTACGGGATGGATTTGTGTTTACAATAGGCGAGATCCTGAACTCAAAATAGGGGGATCTGAGGTCAGGCGCGCAGAAAGTTTATTTCATGGACCTCGTCGACAATTACTATTACTCATGGATGAAACCTTCCACGGTTATGTGAGCACCACCCGTTCCAGATATCAAATCGATTTGCACCCACCCCTACATATCAAGATAAAGATTCTGATTTCCCATGAAATGTTCACCTCTTATGCCGTTTACTGGCCTTGCTTGAACTTACCCACCAGAACCCCATCATCAATTTGCAGGCCTAAAATTGATCTTCCTTGATGCTTGGATGTCAAAAATGCGTGTTACTGACGTTCTTTGTACGGGTCTCCACACGGCTGTTGTTTTCTTTCAGCATATTCGTTCGGTTAGGTACTTGTCTTAATGTCCTGAACGTCAGAGGACTGCGACTGTCAAGTAGATGTCAAACCTACCATCAAATAATACTTTTCTACTTGAATCCAACTCATTATGGCCGCATCCAGAACGACACTCCTATAAATTCGACGGGCAAGCATCGATCTCATTCTATGTCAGGTGACAGTGGCCGGAAAAGCGGGCCACAACCAACAACCGAATCCTTACTGGACCAGGCTCCCATCCCATCAACGTCTCGCAACTGATTTTCATCAACGATTCAACATCCAGATACTCAACAGATGGAACATTGATCAGAAGTTCTCTCAGTCACTCAATACTTGGAAGCGTCTGTCATACCGACCAAGCAACTCCTCCCAGTCCCGAAATGTCTCTCTATCAAGTGGACCCCAGCCCGACAGTAGAGGACGATACCTCAACTGTCAACGGAGGAGTCGTCACGCCACCAGAAACGGTCGCCGACCTTCTTGAAGGTCTAGACCCGATCAAGAGTCCTAATAGTAGTGTACCATGGCCTGGTAATAGCTACATTATACGATCCGCGATTTCCGGACAAGTTCTCACTCTCATTGAGGGGCAGGTTGTCTTGGCAGCACCTGGTATGTTTACATCTCTTTGACCCGAGTCATTGATAGACTGTTTCATTATGCAAGGCTGCGGGCTACTTAAACGCCATGATTGGTACCAATAAGTGTTTGTGTCTTAAATACACAGCAGAAACCTAATGGTATTTTTGTTCGGGTGCTTAGCGCCATCTATTTTACAGTCTTGATACACAATCATACAGAATGAATGTAATACTGACATCCGCACAGGAGGCAAAGGCTCCATACATTGGGCATGCGTCCAAACCAAAGGCTGGCTCGGCTTCAAGAACACCGTCTCCGGGAGGTATCTCGGTCATGGTAAACACGGCAACCTCATCTGTTCAGCAGGCAAACATCAAAGCTGGGAGAACTTCTGTGTACGGATGACTCCAGATGGAGATTACATCCTTCTCATGACGCATTTTGAAAGACTTTGGCATGTAGGGACTAAGAATGAGAATGGGAAGAAAAAACTGGCGAAGATTGGGGAAAATATGGAGGAGGCAATTATTTGGGAGTTCATCAAAGTTTGACCATGGGATCGGGGGAAGCTGGGTATGGATGATAGCATGGGAGTTAGGTGTTCATTTGATGGCTTTACGAGTGCAATGCGATATGTAGGATGGATGAATGAATGAATGTATTGACGTCTCATCAGGTTGTTTTGGCCTCCTGTGCAGCCCTTATCCTAGTTTTCAAAATTAGCTCCATGTCCCGATCCTCCTCTTCGCCTGTTGGACCCTCTCCAGTCGTCCAGCATGGCATTACATATTGTACAGACCTTTTTTTTTTTTTTTGGCTGCAATTCAATAGATGATTACATATTTCACAAGTCCCCTTCCTCCTCGCAAGGAAGAGGGACTTGTCTTGCGCTCTTGAAATCCCCGGCTAGTTCGAGCCACCATGTTAAATCCTTGTCTGCGTAGTATGACTGCATCACGTTCGCATATGTGTCGTTGCTCTCCTTCTTATCTTCATTGCTTGTCGTCTTTTGGCCTGCCGAATTTGTGGTGTGTGTTGTCTGGGAGTCTTGTTCCTGTGTTGGTGGGTTCAATCTGGATGTGGTGTTGGATTGAGCGGAGGCGGTTTGGGTGGGTTTTGAGCTTTTCATGGTGACGGTGGGTCCGATCAATGGATCGAAGGGAGAGCTGGATACTACTTGAGTTCTCTAAGGGCTGGAGTTGGAATAGAAGGGGTGTTGGCTTTTTATAAGGTGAGAAGATCGGTGCCTGAAGCCCATGGACTGCTGCCTGGGTTTGGTGGTTTCGCTTTTGTAGGCTCCAGCCAGAATGATCATTAAGTATTGTTCTGGTTGGATAATATTGGCAGTACAAAATACTAGCCACTATTTAGAGAATCCATTCTCCTTGGATACATTGCGCTTCGCGTGGTAACGATGCCATTAACACAAGTTGCGAGAAAGGCGACATGCCCTTGCTTTAAAGACAGCAAATGACTGGCCAGTCACTCCAAACTTCTTCTTAGCTCAGTGAGTGCCAGTTGCACTTCGCTTGAGACTTACCGATACAGTTGATAGCTTGGATAGTGACCTGACTGGGAAAGGACATGCTTAGAAGGAAGACCACTCCCAAAATCCAAAACTGTGGAACTTGCACTAAAGAAGATGCTATTTCGGCAAGGAAGGTGCGACTAGTTGTAGAATTGATTCATTACTCGCTTTCAAAATGCTATGGTATCTCTCAAAATGCAAACCATAAGAACTCCCGCACCCCAGACCATAAGTCTCGAATCTAACCAGCGACATTAATCCGAAAGGACAACCACATCATCCGCAGCACCGCCATAAGTCAGATGGCTTACTGTAGTCTCCAGATCATCCACCGTCTGTCGAAGCCTGGCAATAGTTTTTCTGTATCCCTTCGCCTCAGCCCTAGTTCTCCTGACTTCTTGTTCTATCTCATGCTCAATCATAATCTCCGTCGATGCCTTCAAGTCCGGATAATCCGCCTTGATCAGAGCGAGGATACTCCTCAACAAATCCGTCTTGCCCTCTGACGGTTCTCTTGCGTCGCCTAGGTTGATCGCAGCATCTAGTTGTATCGGTGTAGGTGAGGCTTCTCGAACGTATGGCTGACGGGTTCCATCGACAGCTCTACCGGTTGTGGCAGGTGTGGGCAACTCATTTCGACCATCCTCCATGTTCTTGTTAACTGGTTGTCCCGGCGTTGTAAATCTGGTGACTTTGGCTGATTTCCTGGATGGGCTACCGTTCCGAGTATTTTCTGGATTGAACACATCCTCAATATCGTTATTTTCAACAATGACGAAGTCATCCTCTTTGTTCTCCACATCCTCTTGAGGATCATCATCTGAGATATCCTGTATGACCCTCTTCTTCCCATTTGTTCCGCTAAGCCACCCATTCATGCACTTCTTCGAGCCGTTATTCGGAGTACGTATCTCGCGAGACTTTGGAGCTGGCTGCTTTGCAGGTGTTGTTGGGTTCAATTCCATCCACTCTATTGCGGTATCCTGCTCATCATCCCACATAAAGAATTGACATGGCTCTGGGTCTCCTGGTTGTTTCGGCTCTCGTACAGGACACATCCAGACTAAATTTCTTGTTAGTTACTACTTCAGAGAAGTGTTAGGGACTCTTACACAATCTGCCCTCATTGCGCGTCTTTCTGGTGACTGGCAATCTTTTTGCTTTCCTATCACATTTGCAATACCACTCATCTGCTTCAAAGCGACCACACCATCCTATACGTTGCTTTTTTGCCCGCGGACTCTCTTCTTCGCTATCCGCTTCCTTCTCAACCACGACCTCTGCTCTATCCTCCTCTTGCTCCAACGTGGTAGCCATATCCAGCTAGAGAGTCTTGCAGGGTTACTATGGTGACAGCGAGGAAGCTGGTTACCCAAGTAATCCTCAGTAAAGAATCGCAATTGAGGAAGGTCGTTGTTTTTAGCCAAAAGACGATTGCTTTATGACTTCACAAGCTGAGTAGCTCAAGATACTTCGTACGAGGTTGAGCTGATTGCGACCGGGTCCAGCAAGGCTGGCGGTTAAATCACACCACCCCAGCCACCGCGATTTTGAAGCTGTACTTGGATGAAGCCAAACTATTGGCTTGGCAGGCGGACTGCGAATTCTCGGGTCTTGAAGTTTGTCAAGCAAGTAGATTATGGTGCTGGATTATTTTCTTGTTGGTGAATTGAAGTAGGGTGTAGATAAAGTGCGAGGTGAAGGTAAACAATTGCTATCTCACCCCACAAATTGGCGGGGTCGGTCCCAAGGACAATTGACCCCGACAGTGCTAAATATGACAGCCGACTCCCGCTGCGGGAGCCCGTCTCGGGAGCATCCGCACGCTAGATTCAGAGGACTTCTAGGATCCAGAGCCTGAAAGTCCAGGTTTCTTCGGGCGATAGTGTTTCCCTTCTCCACTGCTAAATTCACCTGGCTCAATGTTACGAAAGTATCATATTCATGAATTATCAGATGGTGTATCATAGGGGCAGATGGGCGCAGATTTAAGTTGAAGTCAGGCTGCTGCTCTCAGGTCATGGATAACTTAGTTGGGGGTAAACAGAGAGCACCCAATTTGAGTACCAGGCAGCAAGCTATACCTACTTCCACAAGTATTGCACTTATTGGAGCTGTCGAGCAACCTTCGCAAGAGCATGCTAACTTTTTCCCAATGATTCAGCACATGTATGATGAAGCATTCCACCAAAAAACAAAGTAGTTCCAGGGCACACCCACATCGCCAGAGCATCTAATCTCCTGCCCTTCTCCAAAAATCACTATCATTATCAATATCGTAGTCATACTCCTCCTCCTCATCATAATTATAATCCCGATCATCATCATAATCATCAACAGGCGACCTACTGCGGCCCCAATCTTCCTCTTCGTAATATTCTACCTCCCTAACCGTCCATCCATGACTCTCCATCGCTTTCTTCAAATATCCGCTTGGTCCATCGTCATACACCTGAGCCACGATATCCTCGAGCGATGAGATGGCTCTGAGCCGTCCATTTATCAGCTCCAAAGCCTCGATAGCGACTTTGGGGTGGTCGAGTGCTTCAAGCTTCAGCAGCACAGTCGTTGTGCTATCTGGGGGCATCGTGAGAGTCCGCAGATTGGCACAGTTACTTTGAATATTTGCACAGACATCGCTGCTAGCGTCTTCCAGAGTTATATTGCCTGCTTCCAAGTTGCCGAAATCTGGAAAATCGATATATATGTGCTGGATACAGCCCGCATTCGTTCTGCCAATTCTCTCAAGGAAAGAGGCCACTTCCTTGTGGGAGACCCAGGATAGGTCGAAAATGTTCTGAGCGTACATGAATGAGCTAGCTTCTCGATAGATTTGCCGGTTGACTCGGAGAACGCCAGGCGTGAGCCCGGACCCTGGATAGTACTCATCGAAAGGGTTGATCGGTGATTGTTGCAGTAAGCACAGCTCGTATACTGAATTTCGGATCTCGCTGGGAAGATCGAGGAAGCTGGTCATCTTTTGCTTGCTTTAAGGGATTTGATAGAGCGGCTGCAGTGTATAGTTTCGTTGTCTTGGAGTGAATCAACACCTGGTAGAAATTACATTCAAAAAATATCGAACGATATCTGCTTGTTGGGTACAAGGAGGGATTTCTATGTGTCGCTATTTCATTGGACAGCTGTATTGAGTGTTGTGTTGCACGACAGGTGAGAGCCGGGTATTCGCTTCAGCCATTGCTTTGGATGCAGACAAATCGGCCGCGGGGAGGGGGGGGGGGGGGAGAATTAGAGCAAAAATTGGATTAATTCGGCACTTACTAAATTATCAACGTACTGCTTCCTTGCTTCAACGAACATGTGTGCGGACCCGTGGATTTTTGCCTATGCCTCTTTATTACTATATTAGCCCTCTTGGCTTTTAAGTGTTAAGCGAGCCACTATAAACAATAGCAACATGTAGTTAAAACTCTACTATGCTGCCTATTGTTATTTCATATTCTAGAGTCACTATTTTATTAAAATGTTTACGTTGTATTTCACGAGAACTTTTCAATTTCTTTAATTACCTAAGATAGTATTTTTTTATATTCTAAATCAAATTTTTATATGTACTACAGCGCGATGTTATTCAAATCATAACTACTATCCTACCACTTGAAAAATCAAAACCCACTCTCAACCCGCCTATTCTGCGCCCTATTGATCAAGTTACGGGTTTCGGTAATGTGTTTGCAGTCGAATCCCCTAAGTGTCGCTAAGCTTTTAGTTGAGAGTTCTTCTATCGAGGTTCATTTCAATGGCGTAACTATCTACCGAAGTTGACCAATCCTGCCTCTAACCCTTACTGAGAGAGAAGATTGCTTGCTACCCAAGAAACAGAGATCTGCCCACACGATTCGATCAACCGTATCCTTGTCATCTTCGACTTCTGAGCCACCAAACTTATACCAACTGAATCCACTTCCTCCCGACACTCAGTGCCTCGCCGTGCATCCAGCCCTGCAAGTAAGCATCACCCACCAAGTTAAACGCATTCAACTCTTGTGTCTGCCTCAGAACAAAGGGCGTTCGACAGCCAGGAAAGAAGCAGATGGCGTCTCCCTCATGCGTCCCAGGCGGCACCCACGCCATGTAGCCTCCACGAGTGAGGGCAAACTCGTATGCAAACCAATGGAAAGCGCCGGGCTTCGCCGACTTGATGCCACCTTTGGGCCGTAACCGCTTCCGCATCCCACCGTTGTATCCTTTGCCATCGTTCCGAGCCACGGTTCGGAGTTGCTCTACGGTCTGCTTCAGCGCCTCTCCTGCTGCCGGCGGCGCGGGCGACTCGCTCTGAAACCAGTCAAGCAGCATGGTACGCCAATGTGCCTCCCCGCGACTCATACGATAGGGGTTCTGCTCGCAACTGGTGGCCATCTGCAGCGTCTTGTCGTAGACGCCCAGGTAGCCATCAACCGTCTGCTTGCTCTGCGCGTCGCCGTGGACGCCGGGGTTGCCGTGGCCAGACTGTGGCACGCTGTCGCTGGTCGAGGCAACGAAGTCCACGATGATGGCGCAAACGTGGAGCACATTGGTGGCCGTTTGACGCTGTTGGTCCAGACGGCAGACTACGTTGCGGTCCTCTTCTGCCATCCAATTTCCCCTGCGTCTTTGCTTGACGGGTGCAGAGAAGTCGGGAACCCACGACGGTAGGTTAGGCATACTATCTTTATCCCTGTACGCCAGCCCAGCGGCGAGAAGTGGGCGGATCGAGCCTTGTCGAAGATAATAAGCGACAACCTCTGTGTAGATGTTCTGATTGGTGGTTGTGTTTCTGTAATTGGGGCTCAATGCTGGGTCGTGCCAATCTGAACAGAGACCGAGCATGGCGTATATCTGATCGCGTGGATTTGTTGCCGACAATAGATCCCACTTGTCCAACAGCTCGGCAACTGTTGGCCATTGAGAACGATCTGTGTTTGCAAGCTGTTTCTTGAGGAGACCGACGCTCATTGCAAGCTCGGCAATGAGGACGAGAAACACTTCGAAACTGGGCCAAACATTCTCCTCTCGTTCGAAGACGATGAGCTCTTCGGAGAGCTTCATGGCCGTATCGCTGAACTGTTGCCAGGAGAAGGTCCCTGCCGAATTGACGAAAATGAGATTTTTCGAGAGGACAATTTCCTGGATGATCCACGCCCTCATCCAAAATTGGCTCTCGTAGTAGAGCTGTAGCGCTCGCCACTCCTCCGGAGAGCCCAGAGAAGCGAATTGTAGCACGTCATCGCTTGCTTTGTGATTGCAGTAGTCGATGAGGCGCAGAAGAAAGTCCTCCTTAAGTTGGGCAGACTCATCTCCGATGTAGCCTACGGCTTGCGTTGCACCACAGTAGATGTCAGTCATCAACGGAACTTGCGTTTCTTTCTCGGCGTCGTCTTTCTGGTTGATACAGATCGCGTCTATCCAAATATATCGTGGTACATGCGTTAGAGGGACGAGGAGTTTGAGCACAGCAGCGCAATTGAAGTTGACGGGAAGCTGTCGCTTCTCGGAAGAATTTGTACAGGAAAGTACTATTGCGTGTGTTGTCTCGGACGAGCCCCATAAGTACGAGACAGCCCAGTATGCTGGGGCCGTCTTCAGAGACACGGTCTCCAAAGAACAAGATACTCCAAGTTCGGTTTTCTGGATTCTGAGAAGTCGAATGGTCCTAGGGTCTTTGATAGGATGATACTCGTATTGGATCATATGGCATGCCAAATGCGCTTCCTGGATGAAAGACTCAACCTCAGGGTGCTTCCCGCTCGTGACGAGCGCCTCGATTGGTGTCGTCATGACGCGACGGTGGAACGAAAACCCTGAACGAGGAGTTGACCAGAGCAATATAATCTCGAGAGCTGAGTTAATGGTGGTTGATAGGGGGGAGAGTGAATGACCTGGAGTCGGAGCAAGTCTTTGAAGAATAGACTCCGGTCGACTCAACCAGATACGAGCGAAAAGATAGCCCGCAGTCCGAAGAGTGACAAGTGCCCAGCTCCGGGGCTTGGTGAGGTTTGTCCTGTAATTCAGCTTGAGGTTCCTCCTGATTCTTTGCGGTAGCAGCGACGAGCTCAGTGGTCCGCAAGTGATAGCAATCAGCCACAAAAGCCATGGGACGTCGAGAAACCTCGGGCCGGGGGTAAAGGCAGCGGCAACGGCGCTGCAGGTGCCCCAGCCAAATCCATTCAGAATAAACAAGTTGGCTGTTTCGAGAGCTAGATAGAGCTGACGGACGAAGCTTAGATGGTTGGTGTCCATAAGTAGACGAATTCCACACGATGTGGTAATAAGGCTGTGGGATATCATAAAGGAAATGGAGCCTGATCACGAAAGGTGCTGCCTACTCGTACAGTACTGTTCGTGAATGTGCCGAGGGTAACCGATCATATGACTTCCATGCTCTGGATTGGCCAAATTCCGGTACCACCAACATGGGGAGCTGTCTGAGACTCCTGTGATATGATGTATTGTGTGTGGCTACCACAGCAGCTACAGTGCAGAATCGATCAGCCACAATTGAATCATTATTGAATGGGCTGGCGGTGTTGCTCACTAGGTTGGGATCTTGCCTCCAAGGCACGCTGAAGACAAATTAGGGGATGTACCTACCAGCAGGCAAACGATTCGGTTGGTATGATCGCATCCATATGCGCAGATTCAGCGTCGCTTGAGTTCGAAGTACCTACAAGTTGTATCGTTACAGCGTGCGTCTCGCTATGTAGGGACAGACGTTATGTTTCTTCATTATCTTGTCCGCGTTCTTGGCCTGCAAGTGCTAAGCGAGCCATTGTTGACAATGCAAAGCGGCATGTGGTTTGAGATATACTATGCATTCGGAATCCAGAGTCACTGATTCATCATATTACTTACATCACATTTCAATAAAAACTTTGAATTTGGTTTATTACCCCAAAATATTATTTTTTTGTTTTCTAACTTCAAGTTCTTAGTACAGCGCAATATCGTTCATGTCATAACTACTCACTATCTTACCACTCAAACATCAAAACCCACTCTCAGCCCACCTATGCTGCGCCCCACTCATCAATTAGTCCAGCTAAAGAATCAGTGTACCCATCCATGTATGTGCATCTGCTGCTGCCGCTGCTGCATCTCCCACGCCCCCACCTGCAACGGATCTCTTACTGTACCATCCGGGAACAGTCCACGGAGAGCCAGTCTCGCAGCACGCTCCTCGATATCCCGAATCAGATCGTCTTGGATCAAGATCAAATCTAATCGGTTTTTCTCTCGGCGCAAAACTTCGAGAGACTCGGGGGTGGGGTAAGGGGCAGCTGCTGCAGGGGCTGTCATGTTGGATGGTGGTTGTGGGATGTCCTGCTGTGGGTATGTTGGCTCAATGTGCGGGATGCTAAGCATGAGAACTGGACGAACTGGGTGTACTGCTTCCATAGGCGGGGTGGGTAGACCTTGAGGTGTGAGTTCAAAGGGTGAAGTCGATGGGTCTGGCAGTGGATGATTGTGTTCGGGGAAGTAATGTTCAGGCAACAGATTGAAGATATCCTGAACATCTGGCTCCTTCTGAATACGTGGAACAAACGGTTCAGCAGTAGGTGATAGTCGCCAGGTACTCGATGCCGGGCTGGAGACACGGTTATTGTCAATGAAGGCTCCGTTCAGATCACAGAACCACTGCTCATGTTCCTGAATCTCAGAGTCTCTTCTCGTGAAGATTGGACGGGGATTCGAGGATTGTGAAGAATCCGTAATGATCACTGTCTCCACACTCATAATCGAGGAGGCCCGTGATCTAGACGGCGAGCAGGCTGAACCTGCAACGATGATATCTGAACCCTCCTCTGCCTCTGCATTGGTCTCAAGAGACTGTGGCTGAGCCTCGGAGAGTGGAGGAGTTCTGATTGCACTGCGCTCGAACGATCTAGGAGTGACCGGAATGACGGGACTAACTGGTCTCCGTGGAGAAGATGGTGGCAAATTGACCACAACTTTCTCCAGGGTCTGGACTGGAGTCATTGGTCGAACAGTCTCGGCTGCTACTTGCACATTGAACAAGACAGTCTCCTTAGCTGGCTCGACTGGAACCACAACCACTGGCTTAGCGACCGAGGTGACTGGAATAGTTGGCGACCAAACACTTGGCTTGACAGGCCCATCTACAAGGACCGACTCTTCAAGTAGAGCTGTCTGTTTCTCGGCTGCGAATTTTTCAGACTTCGCCTTGCGCTGTTTCTTTCTACGCTCTGTCCTCAGGTTCTCGGGTGCCGGATCGGCTGAGATATGAGAAGCAGGAGCAGAACTGTCTGTGCTCCAGCCCGCTGGTTGTCTCCATGGCTCGCGGTCGCTTGTTTGTCTTCTGGCAACTGGCATTGCAAAGACTTTAGAAGCTTTGAGAAGCTTGGTACTTGCGACAGGCGTAATGGTCTGCTTAGCCAACTCTTCAAGAGTAGGGCCATGCTTTTCAATCTTGGGAGTCGTTGTCTTGGACTTAACAATCTCCTTGCCCTTAAGCTGAGCCGCCGCAGCAGCTTCAGCAGGAGTGGGCTCATCAGCAACTTTTGGTTCACCAACCGCAACAGTTTTGATAGCCATGCCGCGATTGCAAATCGGAGCCACAACATCAGAGTAGCTGAGGGGCAGGGACTTAGCTGCACCAGCCATGTTCATTACCTCAACTTCTGCTTCCTCCTCATCAGCCCAACTACTGTTGGTAGGGGCGAGGAGAGCCTTCAATTCAGCTTCGTCATAGACTTTTGCTGCTGCCTTCTTCGAGTTGGATTTTGGTGATTTCACGACCCAGCGTGCTTCTCCGCAGACGAACTTCGTGGTGCTCGACATACTGAACGATGTAGAGGTTGAGTATGGTGTCTGAGGTAAGGATATCGTATATATGATATGTGATTTGGATTTGAATGCTGGAAGTGTACTAGATAATATCTAGTACTGAGTGTCGCGATAGTGGTGATCGATGATGAGGGAAAAAAGACATCATGCCAGAGAACGAGGTGAGGGATATATACTCGTTGAGCAGTAGTGTTCTAGACATTCTGATACAATGAACAGCAGGTTTCATCAAACCAAACAGTATGGTGTACATGTGAGAACACAGACAATACAATGATATGGGCTCTTCGAGGTTTACCGATAGCTCAAGTAATCGAGTGTTCGGATGAAAGAGGATGTTGAACCCAGTAATTGAACACCAAACTCGCGTACTTTGTTGCAAACAACCGATTGTTGAATCGTAATGAAACGTATTGTTTAGACACTGAGCAGACAAAGAAACCGGAGAACAGAGGTACAATGCTTGACTGTTGCTTCTTTGGCGACATGACAGTCTTTGTTGATTCCGCTAGTGTGGCGCGAAGCGAGGAGAACCGCTGACCCGCCAGCCCGCCTTAAGTCATTTTTTCAGCACATTATGTCACAGGCCATTCAAAATCATAGATGTAAGCAAGCTGGGGTACAAGAGCCGTAACCCTTACTTTCCATTTTTCACGCCTCGTCAATATACAGAGTATGCAAATCATCCACCCACCAGCCAATCCGTCCGTGGGCCAAAACGTCCCCCTCTCCATGACTATGCACAAACCCAGCAATCCTCCACGCCGAACCTACCCTCCAACGTACCATGCATAATCCCACCATCCTCGCCTCATAATCTTGGGTATCATCAAGCTCCCACCAATCCATCCATCCTCATTGCATCATAACGCTTGAAATCTAATTCTTTCATCTCTTTCGTGTCTTTGACTTCGAATCTGCTTGCACGCTTGCATGAAAACAACAACAACGCCGAAGTCTAAAGATTCCTTCTCCCCCTCTCTGCTCCTAAGAATTCAAGACCTCAAGCCTCAATAACCCTCACTCCTCCTCAATCGCCATACACCAAGGATGCTCGAGCACTTTCTCGATAGTGACTCTAGATTCCACGTCTCGGTCGAGCATTGCACGGATAAGGTCGATGCTGTCTTCGCTCATGACATATGGAACCCGAAGATCACGGTCCATGATTTCGTCGATACTGTAAAATGGATTTTCCTTATAGACGATCGTGTAGAGAAGGATGCCGAGTGCCCAGACATCTTGCTCCTTACCACGATAAGGCTTCCCTGCTAGGACTTCAGGAGCCGCGTAATCTTGGCATTGTTAGCATACTTTCAACAACAAGGATAAAGGACTTACCAATAGTGCCCACGAAGACATCAAAAGGACCATTCTTGATGTACGCAGCGCTCCCAAAGTCGATAAGCTTGATGTTACCCTCACCATCCAACACCACATTTTCGTCCTTGATATCTCGATGCACCACTAACGCCTTGGTGTGAAGATGGTGAATAGCCCTAGCAACTTGAACAAAGATACTCCTGCACTCATTCTCTTCCATATTGACTCGGAGCTCAATGTAGTCAAAGAGATCCATGCCAGGGAGGCCATGCGGTATCATCTCAATATAGTAGTTGACATCATCCTCGAAGAAATCTGCCATCTCAACAATGTTTGGATGCTTCAGCCCATCTCTTCGAAAATAGTCAAGGACGTGAATTTCCAATGGCACCGTCCCAAGTCGCCGATCTCGCGTCCAGGTATCGACAAGGATTCGTCGTTTAGTGACATATTTCAGAACCATCTTCTTGTTACCATTTTTCTTGTATCGAGCGAGTTTAACTTGACCGTAGGCGCCTTGTCCCATTTCTTCGAGAATGACAAAGTCATCAATTGTTTTCTTGTGTTCGGGTTCAACAATGGCGGGAACTACTTCCTTCTTCTCTTCGGCACGCGTAGGCGTATCACGTCCTGTGAGCTTAGCAGCTGTCTTTTTGACTACAGCTTTGAGTTGGGAGGTAAGTAAAGATGCATGGGCCCTCGTCTCTTCGTCTGAAGATTCCATCTCCATAGGGGTAGCGATTTCTGTCTGTCCAGGTGATGGTTGGTGGAGAGGAGTTGCAACTCCCGAGAGCAGAGGAGAAGCGGCACCTAAATTCTGCCTCGATGCATGAATATGGCGTGAATACGTGATCCAAAGGGCATAGACAAGTTCAGAAGAACTCTCGGCTTGCGTCTCAGAATGATCTTCTTCTTCGTCACTTCTTTCCTCGATGACATTCTCATCATATGCGGGTACTGGAGGCTTGGAGTCGGATTTGACAACCCTTAATTGTGCATCAATCTTGATCTCTGAACCGTCTCTATGCTTCGCTGGCAGTCCGTCAGGCCTGAGGAAGTATGAAGCAGCATCGGATTTTCCGTCCCGTAGAGCCAAAAATGCTCGTGCGCGGCGAAAGCTGTGTTCGGGAATGACGATGCCATCTCTGAGAATAACACCGTCCTCTTCAATCAAGATCTTAAGCATACGATCGAAATCTGGGATCAATTCCGTGATAAGTCGGCCATCAGGCTTCTCTTGACCAAACAAGGCTGCCGAGAAGACAGAATTCGAGCTTGTAATCGTTAATGTCTTTGCAGATAGGACCATAATCCCGGCAATATGTGGAAAGCTCGAAACTTTCAGATCGGTGCAGCCAGGTACTCGGTCGATAATACAGGGAATGTTCACTCGTCCAGAGTTCCGAGCCGAGAAGTATCTCCGTTTTGCAACTTCTGCATAGTCGATTTCTCCAGTGCCGGAATCGATTCCTTGTCGAGGTATCCTTGGTAACAGTTTGCCAATATCCATCCCGACTCTGGTGATGCTCTCTCCCCAAATTGGTCCAGTAGCACCCGTGATCTTGGTGACCTGTGCGTCTTCGTCTAAGCTCAGAATAGCAATATCCTCATGAATCTCCTCAAGCACCCATATCAGCCCACCACGCTTCTCTTTGACCCACAAACTGGCAGATCCAGTGGCCCCATTTCGCTTCTGAATAGGTACGACATCTCCGCAGAGCAAGACGCCTCTGGACTTGTTACTGGGATGATACAGGCCTCCCTTGACGTTCTTGGATCGGGCCACAAGGCTCGAACCTGCTCCATCATCCGTTTGTGCCCTTCGAGTAGGCTTTGGATTCTGGCGAGAGTTGGGCTTGTTAAGAAGCGCTGCAGTTACTCCACCAGATCTCCCTAAGAGGAATGAGGTTGTTGGGGTTGGACTCGTCTGGGTACTCTGGCTTTCGGGCGGCGAGCGGGGGCCAGGTCTACCAGAATCAGAGCTAGATCCTGGTGCACCTAGTTTATCTTCTAACCAAGCTCTTCGTTCTTGCTGGACGACTTCTAATATGCCCATTTTGCGCACTTCAGCTTTCGTAACTCCGAAAACGAGGCAAGCGAGATCATTTGCAGCCAATATTGTGTATGGAGCAGTACTTGAAGTAGTGAATATCGCTTGGGCAGCTGGAGCCCATCTACTGGAGTGACCATGTACGGCAGGTCCAAGAGGATGAGAAGTCCCGACAAACGATCCTATAGCGGAATGGGGCACGGTGGGGGATAGCATGTGGTCGCTTATATCATTCGCTTGGTAGGGTTGCGCGAGGGCATCCATGAGCTTGGCCTTCAAGGTCAACTGAGCAGTGTCTGTGTATGTTCGCTTCAGACTTTGCCGTCTTGTCGCTGGGGGAGAAGTCTGGGCAGTTGTTCGGCTCTCATTCGTTGGAGTACGAGAGGATGGCTCAGAGTCAGGTACAGTTATTGCCTCTTCTGTCAGTTCACTTTGCTGCCTCGATTTCTCCAATTCTGGACTTGGAAAAGCAGGCTTTCTGCTGCTTCTGGGCGAGGGAAGTGGATCTTCGAGCAATTCTTCAGGGCTCGCCGATCGGGGTAGAAAACTAGCCTCGAATGGATTTCCGGACTCTTCAGCACCAGCTGGCCCAGTTAGAGGGCCGATCAAATGTGTCTGAGAAGAAAACCCTGGGATATTGTTTGCCCCCACGAGCTTTGCTCTCGCCAGCAGCTCCAGCATTCCCTGCATCTCATGATCTCCACTGACACGAGCTTGAGCACTTGCAATTCCAGCATTCGAGTTCCCCCATCCCAGTTTCTGGGACATAAACTCCACAGATCTCTTCAAGACATTCTGTCTGTTATGTATGAATTCTTCAGATTGGTGGGCGAACGAGAAAGAGTGTAGAGACTCGGATGGAAATCTTGTCAAATCTTCCGTGAAATTCAATGTTGGCGACGAAGGACCAGAAGCCAACGCAATGGAGCCTGCCCGAGATGCCGGAAACGAGAGCGTCATGGAACTTGATCGCGGTGTAATGGATGCATTTCGAGATGAGGCTTCGGAGGAGGGGAGGGTAGGTGCTCTAGGAGGCTGTTGTCGAATTCGACGCAGACCTGACGCTCCAAGTCCATGTTCGTGCTCCGTCATGACTGGGGATCTGATAATTGTCTAGTCAGCTTTCCATGACTCTTATTCTCCAGGCATCAGAGACATGGAGAGCCTCATTTGTAACTGCCCTGAGGAGTAAACGTCCGCTGGACTAACCTCGACATTGTATCGTACTCTGCCGCCGCCAACCCCGCGTCAAAGGAGAACCGTATTCGTGCCTTCTCAGTTCCGGCATGTGCGAAATTCGGGGTACTGCGGTTCTTGGGTATCGAAAGCTGCGCAGGTCCTGGCGATGGGCTTCGTCGCCCTCGATCACTCGAGCCTCGTGGTTTATCGACGCCTGAAGAGTGATGGACGTTAGCAATAGCGACTGAGGCCATCAATTCGGATTGCCTGTTTTGAAAAGAGGGGTCCCAAAATTGAGGGCGCAGTGTAGTCTCGCGCTTGCTCGGTACACTGCTCACGCCTCGTCGATCCCCACATCGTCGGATATCCTCAACTCAGGCCAGCGGCGGGGTTTGGAGTCGCAGATCCAAGTGATGCAAAGCATGCTGTGCAGCGCTGCTTACCATGATGGGATTGCCCATTCGGCTCCAGCATAGTTGAACACGATCAAAGGCCAGCTCTGGGATTCTGCGTCTCTGCGATAACCCGGGACGCAGGATGTGACAGGTTGTGGCGGGGTCAGTCTCTGGAGCTAATTCGAAGGGATAGGAATGTTGGCTGTCGTAGTATATAGACGCAAGGCTGCGGCTGGACTGAGGAATGTAGCTACTGGTGATGTCTTCTGCGTGTCCCAAAATAAGCCCCTTATTCCATTGGCATGTGCGGGAGAGGTGCGGTGCCTTGAGTGAAACGCGTCGAGAGGATGGAAGTTGTTGTTCCCGTCAGGAATTTCCAGTTCTCGGTACTTGGGGACGCAATCCCTGCAAAAGTATCCGCAAGGTGGGCACACTTTCCGTCGCTGGAATTCAGGACTTGGGGAAAGAAATTGCCGGTACTAAACTGGCAAACAAGAATTACCTTGGAAGAAGAGTCGGATGTTGAACTTGGGAGAAGTGCCCGGGGTCCTTCGGTACAAGGCTCTCAACACCTTTCTTTTTGCACGTGAAACGAAACAAACTCCACGACATGGAGGGGTAAGAAGGTTAGATGGAAGGTTATTGACGTACGGGGCTGAAAAGTTGTGTATCTCGAGTCCAGTGCGCTCACGGCCGGCAACAATAATAGACTTCAATATTTACTTTCTGAAAGAACGATTCACAAAGCCCGTACCCGTACCGGACTAACAATAGCAATCGAGACAAGAAAAGCACCTAGGTGAGGACGAATACCCATCAATTGTTGACCGCTCAGGTCAAATCATCCGAACGCCAGCTGATGACTAGGAATTGCTGGTCAGCTGCTGAGACTTCCGCAACATCACGTCCGTGCAGTGGGCAATAAAGTCCTTCGAGGTTAATTCTAGAACTCAAAATTGCGATCTCGCAGTATCCTTCGCTCGCACGGCTGATGCCGACAATCATGCGATCGAATCATCATCAACCCATCGTCCCATGTCGATGACTCGAAGCAGGCACTCAGAACCGGCGATGGGCTCCACGATGTGAACAAGAATCTACATCAAAAATTTGACAACTGCTGTATCAAACCTCCTTGGCCGGAATATCATGCTCCTTCGCCCTACTCGTGTCGCGAGTCAGTGTTGTTGTTGCCAAGTTTAGGATGTTCAAAGATCTCTATCCTGTACTTCTTAAATCCGACGACTATCTACTGTCTTAGAATGTTGATTGATTGCTTGTCATTGTGACCTAAAGCTGATGTGAGACAAAGTCCATAGGAAGTGCCTTCAGGAGATCAGCGATCCCCCCCTTCATCGGACCTAGATTCGCGGGTCGCACAATGTCAAACGCTCGCAAGTCGTGATACCCATCATGGCTTCTGAATGGTTTGAGATGTCTTGTGTTGCAACCCTAATATTTGTCTCGAATAGGGATTCATCGCGGTCTCCCCGCTTGGGATGCCTGCGTCAATTTCAACTCCAAGCGTTGACGGATACTTGGATACAAGATACTTGCTATTCCTGATAGCGACAGCTCAAATGCACCCTGATGTATGTATCTGGAGGTGGAACATGCTGAAGTCTCGATTGCAGTGGATGCAGATGCCAAAGAAATTTGTGGAGATTCGGGCTGAAAAGACTTACTATCTCTGCATATATCGCAAGACATCAAGACATGGCTACTCACCAAAAAAGGCAGCTCTCCTTTATTTGGTAGAGCATTCGTGCAACTAGAGTTAGTTGTCTTGAGGAGGAAAGTCCATCATTTGAGCTGAACACATTAACTTCGAAGCGAGATTCTACAGTGAAATAAGCATAAAACAAGACGCAAAATGCAGAAAATGTTGGGCGATGCGCGTTCAGTCACTCTCGTGCTCGGAAATATATAAAGATTTAAGAAGGATACCATGGCAGAGAAGCAAAAGGAAGCAAGATATGGGAGAACATGGAAGGGAGAACAAGGCTGAGCGATCGAGCCTGGACTAGTCCTAATACAGATTAGCTTCAGCTCCAAGTAAGGTTACAGCCTCTCCAGGTCAGAGCTCCAAAGCTTGAACATCAACACCGAAGATGGACCTAATATGTGAGAACAGATGAGGCGCCGGCGACAGTTGATGCTGTTTTTGCGGAGTTAAATGCGAGTTCCACGGCCACGAGCCTTCGTCTCAGCCAATGTCGAGACTCCAACCACGCCTCAAGGCTGTCGCAACTGTTTCCTCTCAGGCCGCGTCTGCGACAAAAGATCCCCCCTCAAGACCAGCGACTCCAGGATCTCGTCCAAATGTCCGACCTCCGCCAGTGGATCCAGTGTCAAATCGCGCGACTTTGTTCTTGATCAGACGAACGCTGTGTTCTCAGTTGGGAGAGAAGGGTCGAAACACACCTGCACCAATCGACCAACTTCTCCCGCCCTTGACGAGCAGTAATGAAGTGGACTTGCAGCTGTACGCACTAATATCTATCATAATTCGAGAATTTGTGCAGACGTGGTATACGAAGATCACCCCGGACCAGGTTTTTGTGGAAGAAGTGGTAAAAATCATAGCCCATTGCACCAGGGCTTTGGAGCAGAGGTTGAGGAAGGTTGACCTGGAGAGCTTGGTATTTGACGAATTGCCAGAGCTACTGGAAGTTCATTTACAAGGTACTCGATCCTTTAGAACTGTCATATCTTGTTACTGACTACCTGCAGCATATCGAGCTTCCCGCGACCCTCTTCACCCGAGTCCGGTCGAATCGAATCCCCGACAGATATATCACTCATTGTGGCCCTTCCCTGCTCTATCACCCGTTCCCGATGGAGAACACGCTACTCTGGAGCGGATGGAGAACGAGTCGGCATACAGACAGCTATTGGTTCAAGGAGTTTTGGCCGTACTATTGCCAACAGAGGACTTGGAAAATGACTGTTTGACTACCCTTGTAGGTCAAATATTTTCTGAGATGATTTTGGGCGATGGTATTGGCGGGAAAGCTTCCGAGCCTTGGCTGCTTTGGGAGGGTATGACGAAGATTGCAGAGGCCATTCAAAGCAAGCTTCCAAATAACAAGGCGCAAGTCCGGGTTGAAAGATCGAATTCGGATCTCATGGACTCTGTTCCGCTGAGCCTTACTGGCAAAAGAACAAAGTCGTGGAAGATTGGCCGGTCATTACACAAGACCTTTTGGCTCGTGCTTCAATACGGATATGTCGCATTTACTGCGATCCGCTTTTTCATCATTACTCTCGCTACTGCATCATCATTACCTTCTCGTATTGCACCTACGACGAAGATTACTGGCTCGAGTTTAGCGAACGATCACATGGGACCGCCGAAATCAGCCAGCTCTGAGACTTCTTCAGCAAAACGACAGGTACCTTCGAAACAGCCTATTGTGAAGATGAAGATATGGTCTTGTGCTGCTAGTCTACTAGATCTAGATGCCCGCATGCCTTGGCTGAACGCCACAATATCTCTCCTTCAATGGGCTTCACTTACCGGGCCTGGAGAAATCGGAAATACGGATGGAATGGTCGACAAGTAAGTGGTTGATTTTCTGAAACCCCTCCAGACGTTTTGCTTTCGTGGTCTGGCGCGTAATTTTCTATGTCACCCCGCATGAGATTTCAATCACTTGACTTCAATTGTCCCAGTGAGCTTGCAGAATACGAAAGTTTCGATTCTGGGCCCAAGCCTCCTATTCCCGTTATCGTTATGCATAACATGCCTGCAAATCTACGGATGTTGAGACGGGAAGGCGGTTCATCTGTCGTTGCGACCAGGTCAGATCGGTATCGTGAGGTCCGTTCCCTCGACACTAGGCACAAAGTATTGATGCTGTGTAACAATGAATCGCTTCTCCATTGAGAATTGGGCCTGGCTTTTCATGCAATGGTGTCATGTTGTATCAGCCCACCCTTCCCACGTTGTCTTATTTCCAATCATGCTCGGAGTGTTTTCTTCGCATGGCTTCAACGTTTTGGGTACCTTGTCCGCATAACTGTTCGTTGCCACCCTTGCAGAACACCCAGCAACAGTGTTGGAAGAGGAGAGCGAGGAAGCCTTACGACAGCCTTCTTTACGCGCCCGGCGCAATTGTTGCAAGGGCCACTTCTCCGGCCCCCTCGCGTCGTACCGCACCCTTCCTCCCGCACCGAGCCAGTGCTGTCAGCCACTCGTTCTCGTCTCGCCTCGTGCCCGCTGTCGAGCTTGCATGCCGCTCCAAGACCAGACCAGACCAGACCTTTGCCAGGCCAGAAAGGCGACCTGCTTTCTGCAAGCCCCACAGTGTCCGTGGGCCTCAATAGTCCCCTTGTAGTAACTAGGATTTGAGGGTAACTTTACTTTGTTGATCATGTCTCTTTTAGCCTCTTGAAACAGACAGCACTGCTGCTAGGGGCTTAGATTTCTCCGTGCATCAATATCTCCTAGTCTTTTGCTACACACAAACCAACTGTTCGGGGCTTAGTTCCCCAGCGGATCTCCTTCTCACTCTCACTGCATCCAACACCATGACAAGCGAAATATCCCATCTTCAACTCTTCCTGCAAGCGGCCGTCACTCCGCCGCACGCGGCTTTTCGCTGCTCACCCAACTCAACCTGCTGATGCAGAATGACGAGAGAAATCCTTCACGTACCTATCAGGACCATTGGCTGACATACGGGGCCTCGCTGCCTTCCCTCTCCTACAGAATCCTCTCCCACGCAATCCAAACCCACGTCCTCGATCCAACACTCCTTCCCCTTCTCCTGCGCACCACACGTTCCGCGCTCTTCCCCAACAACACACTCGCTCCCCCGCGCATCATCCCCTCACCGTCTGAACAACTCCTCATGCGACGCCGATGCGCCGAGACGATCCTCGCGCTCATCCCGGCGAGCATCCAAGACGTATATTTCGGCCCTGGTATAGAGCGCAGAGTCAGGGAGGTGGAGGACGTGTTGAATGTTTTCGATGACAGTTACTGTAATAGGCATTTGCTATATGGCGTCGTCGAGCTGATACTCGTACGTCTTTTGCCGGAGTTGGCGGAGAAGGGGGTCCAGGAGCTTTTGGATGAACGGCTTGGTTAGTCTAGGTAGATTTCCTCATGAAAAATATCAATGGAATGAAATGACAATGATTTCTCGGCCTCACAAATGTCAGTTCACTTCATAAATGTAGAGGAAAGACACAAGGGGGGTTTTTTTTTTTTCAGAAGGGGCCTCCCGAAATATCAGATGGACCGCCTGTAGATTTGATTGCGATAGAGACAGAGACACAGAGAGAAACACGAATATAAACGTCCCTCCAATCCTATCCTAAATCGCTCCTCGCTTCTGTCATCATGTACCGAGACAGCCAGCAACAGTCAAAGTATACCATGGCTAGACCCCCCGTCCTCCTCTCAATCCATATCTTGCGATGTCCCCTCTTCCCTCTCACCAATGCCTTATTCAATCCCGTCCAAGAGAAGTAAGGAGAAGAAAGAATACAATCCAAGCCAACAGTACAAAGATACCCCGACTAGAAAAGAAGCTCCGACTTGCGTACCGTGCCCCAGACTTGAGCCCCAGTCCTCAGGTATCCTGCTCCGCGTCGCTCCCAACCCAACCAAACCAAACCAAACCATCAAACCGCCCGCAAGAAAGGAGCATGAAAAACGCGAGTTATGTAGTGAATAAAAAGGAGAAACAAAACGTGCTAAACCAATCATGAAAGCAGTGCAAAAAGATGTGTAGTCGAGAAAAATGTAAACAAGAGTGCGCAGATTTTCGAATCGAATCGAGGGTCGCGTGAGCGTGGAGAGTGTATTCTTGGGTATATAGAGCTGATGAGAGAGAGATGGATAAGATAGATGGTTCTTTTGGTTGTCCCTGGGTATCTGCGTCCCCTGTTGATGACCCATGGCGGATATTGGTGCCAGCCTACACCCCCCGAACAGTGGTAGTAGTAGAAGAGGAAGGAAGAGGTATCGAATGGAAAAGAACAAGGACATCGGTGTGAAGAGAAAGGCGCTCGCAGATGTTGGACCATGAAGAAGGATGTACGGCGTGGAAAGGAATATGTTGCTTTGCCGACGAAATGGATAGGCAGATGTGTACAGTTGTTGTTATTGTCTCGAAACGTGTAGATGAGATGGATAGATAGTTACGCCGTAGGAATGTGTGTTGATGCAGTTAATAGTGCGGGTAAGGACAGGACTGAAGGGGATATATGTGAGTCCCAATGCAGTATGAGATGTACAAGGTATTCTGTGTGACGGGAAAAAGGGCCTTAGCAGCCTGCGCTCATGGATTGCTCCATCTTTGGCGCCTGTTCGCAGTCCTGCTCTGCGATCCTGTGGAGTCCTCCTGGTAGAGGACCGTTGGTTTGCAAACGTAGCTTTTCGGTCAGCTTCAGAACCGTCAGATATTCGTCCTGATCGACTAATCCGGAAGATTGTCTAATGAACGCCATCAGAGTATCCAAGGCTCTTCGAGCATCGTCCTGTGTTGGAGAGTCTGGGGCTGAAGATCCAGGAGGCGATTGGAGGCCTGTCATCGTCGCTCCATTGGAGGCATTTCTTATCGACCCATTGCTGCTGCGATGATGCAAAGGCTGATGTGGAGGAGAAGAGATAGCAGAATCCAAGCCAAACGGAGGTGGCATTTCTTCCATGGGAGAGTCTAATGTTGACGAAGGTGCTGTTAGCGGAAGATTGTACTTCGGCGGCAGTGGCTCGTTTCCTTGCGTGGAAATGAATGACGGGTCGATTCCAAGCATGGGGAATGTTTGAGATCGCGGCCGTTGGAAGTTGCCCGGAGGAGGCAGTCGAGCTTGTTGTGATGGCAGCCATGAACCGCCATGATCTGGGGAAAAGGCAAATGGCGTCGACGGACTTGTCGGCCCTGTTGAAAAGGAGGAGGGAGCCGTGTCTGTGAAAGCACTCGACAAAGACGTAGTGCTCTGAGAATTCGAATGCCTGTATCCTCCATTCTCCTGGTTAAAGTATCCATTCAGGTGCTCTGAACTGAGATCATCCTCGCTCTTGGTTGCAGACAGTGGTGACGGTGACGGTAAGCCACTTGGCGAGGTTGGAGAGATGCCACTGGGTGTTTGCGACGCCGATTGTCCAGCTGACTTCGGATTCAGCGAACCACGATCTTGAATGTTCGTCTCAGAAGCTCTCCGAGTGAGTTTGGCTCCTCCGATCCCATTTCTGTTCTTGAATTTCTCTAGCCAGCCTGCGCTACTCATCTTCAGATAACTCTCGTTGTTCGGGTGAACGGTCGTTGCAAAGAATCTAGCCTGGTCCTTGATTTGATCGTCGCTCAACAGGTGGCCTTGTTGTTGCATCTTTTTTGCCCATGCGGAAAGAGCTCTTTCGATGTCTGGAAATTTGCTTCCCTTGCGCTTCACTGGAGATGGACATCCATTCTCGGGGCCTAGATACTTTTCCTTATGGCGAACTACTTTTGAGACGGTACTGAATAGAAGTTAGCTGGTCAGTCCACAGCATGGCTGTGCCTATTCGTACCTTCGTTCGACTCCAAACATTGCTATTACAAGTTAGTTGACGGCGATATATTTTGAGAATGATCAGTCCCCTGTTATATTGTTCGACAATGCGAAACAAACTCCAACGGGACTGAACACATATTGATAGAACTCACCTCCAATATCCGACTGCTTGACGGACGGGTTATCTAGATGGTACTGACACATACGCCTTCGATCACTATCTGTAAGTGTTTTCCGAGGCCCAGAAGTCGATGTTGTCCTTGTTCCGTTCCCTCTGATCACAGGAGGGGCTGGTACTGGAATTGTGACAGCTGGTGGGGGATAGCTAGCCGGATGCGTTAACATACTTGGCCATGTTGGATGACTGGGCATGATCAGAGGATGTAGTTGCGTATTAGAGGTATGTGGTGTTGAAGGCTGTAGTATTGGCATTCTTTGCGGTGCGTACGATTGCTCGTTCGGTAATCCGCTGTGAAGTGGCTGTTGGATGAATGTGAATCCATTCTGTTCATACACTGGTGACTGGTGTTGCGAAGTCGAGTTGTAATTAGAATTCATGTCAACTCCCCATCCGGCATTTGCCCCATAAGCCACGTTCTCATGACCCGTATGATGGTTCTCATGGTCCATCCCGAATTGCGATATCATGGGATCGGGCAGCCTCTAGCTCAGTTCACGTCCAAGTTGTAGTGAAAGGCTGGTGGAAGCCGTGTTTTGGAAGAATACTCAGGATAATGTTTCATGCGCAAGCTTATACTGCAATTGTTCCCAGGCACGTCGAGTTGACGAAGCAGATGTTGTTCCTGGCTAAGGCTGTCCCTCAAAATGCATGCATGATAAGCAATGGATGTGGTTCCTGGGTGCTGCGGCGTCAATATATAAACCCTGCCTCCAGCAGCTGCAGCAGCGTTGAAGTCTGGATGTGGGAACAGGTACAAGTCCGTAGTCGAGTAGTGCGAGCGCAGGAGGCTGCTTGTTTAAACGCACAAACAGCATAAAAGCAATCCAAGCATGCAAGATGAAGCAGAAGCAGAAGCAGGTAGTCAGTCTGAGTGCCGGAAGAGTAAGTGCACACAAGCAGATGTATGTACTCGTGCTACGGAACAGAGAAGGTACGGTACGGGGTTTGGTGTGGGTGTAGGTGTGGGAGGAGATGCAGATGATGGCAGGGTTGGGCGAAACTACGCTACATGTGCGGAGAAGCTGTGGCTTTAGTTGCCTACCTAGATGCCGAAACGAATCTCTCTAGGGCAACAAGGGCCACAAGGGCCACAAGGGCCACAAACACCGTCCAGGTTCATGAGCGCGGGTGCGAGGGGAGCTTGTGTCTTGGTGTCCACGGTGCATGGCAACATGGCATGGCATGGCATGGCAGCCAGGCGGTGACCCTGGTGCGTACAAGGGCAGCGGATAGGGCAGCGCAGCGTGGGAGGAAGCGAAGGAGGGTGAAGTTGGGCTTTCGACGGCCACGGCCAGGACGCAGCCACAGAGAAGCTGCGCGGAGTAAGTTATTGTGTCTGTCGACTGAGTCGACTCTCGAGACCATCGCGGGGACAATCGTGGGCTTCCTGAAGTCAAATTTAAGGGCCGCCCTATGCGTCTCTGGCGTCGTCCGAATGAGGGAGAGCACGGCAGCATGCCAACAGGAAATCCGATATCGATCTCCAACCAACACTGAATAATTGCGCCAGGTCCGAGTGGTCTAGCATCTTTCCAGCATATCTTTGATTTTACTTTCGTCATCCACGAATCATTCCAGGAGTTTTGGTTAGCCTGTCGCCGCTACCATCCGCCCAAGCACGTTATTAGCCATGTCTCGCGGCTTGATCGGGGAGAAAGTCCACAACTGGGCACGCGGTCCATCTCGGGCTATGGGCCGTTCCTCTACGTCCCGAGCTTGATTGAGGCTTTCTAGTGAGAGCGCATCACCATAGCCAGGACAGGAGCAGGGGATGAAAACCTGGCTTTTCGCAAGTGCAGTAAAGACCGGTGCAGAGGGGGCTGTTCGTCAGGCGGCCGATGTCGTTCCTCCGGCCTCAGCAATAATAATCAAATCAACCATCGAAGAAGTTGGGGGAGGCGGAGGTTGGGTAGGATTGACCAGGGGAGGCAATTGGATAAGAGATAGGGGAGGATGCAGGGTGGCCCAGGTCCAAGCAAGCGACCACCTGGGCACTCGGGGAAAAGAATGGAATGCTTCCAGTTGGCTCGTCTCGGCTGCTGTGTTGACCTCGCAAATATCACCGTCGTTCGTCTTCAACATTCAGCTGCTTCGAACTTCAAACCTAAGACCGGCACTGCTGTTGCGCATTATGAGATTCGAGACTGTTTGGTTCAGATGCTGAGGGCGATCAAAAGAAAGGGGAAAGGCCTTTCGTCGCTGACTGTCAGTCGCTTGCTCCCAGCCAGATCACGACCCCGGAGCCAATTCCTCTGCTTACTGGTGATCCTCAACGAGCCATCAAAGGTCCCTTGTAGTTTCTTTTTCCTTGGCATTCGCCCATTATCGTAGCATTAAATTGCGCCGTCTTGTGGCACAACTAGAATTGTGTTGGAACGGGATAGAGGATCAGCAAGAGAGACATTTGCAGACTTGTTCTTGGACGCCGTCAGCCTCGCTGCAGAGGCTTGATACTTCTTTTGACACCTCTTACTCAAACCGTCGTCTCAACTTTGTCTCTTCACGCCAGCTCGACAAGTGCCAAACTGCTTTCGGAGCTGGCCAGGGTCAATCTTATCTCAACTTCGGGCGTCCACACGGGTTCTAGACTCGCGCTTTTACTAGAACCGTACCGTTCCGTAGACGATCACCTTCGTACAACGCCAGGCTTTGGAGCTTAAGAGCTCTCCTTTTCTAATTCTCCCCGCGATAGACGATGATCAAAATGCCGGTGAACGATGTTACGACTCAGGTCCCATACCTTGCCGGTCGGCGGTTGGAGAAGCCTTATGAAAGGCCGGTGGTGAGCATGAATCTGTCGAGTTAATTTCAACCATCAATTTCCCCAAACGATTGGCTCAGATAATTCAAAATCTCGGTTGTTTTTTGTGAGTGTTGATAGGACGGATGAAAAGCCCCCAGTTGGCCGTCTCCTCGCCGCTTTACTGCCCATTTGCCAAAGGTTAAGCGCCCACAGGTGTCTGTGCGTAAGCAGTTGATAGGCATGACCCGTTTTGATTAATCGAAAAGGAAAACTTTTCGGTTAAGCAACTCGAGCCTTTGAAGGCTTGTTCTCGGATTGACAGGACGGCTGCATGAATGACGGTGGCTTTCTGGGGCACGGTCAGGATCTGTCATTCATAGTGGGGTTAGTAATGAGTGCTGAGACTGCGATATCCATATTGAAAATTGGAGAGCCAATGCCAAGCTCAACGCCGTAGAAGACCTGATTGTGAAGAGCGTTGTCAGACAGTTGGGATAAATTCATCTATTCGCCTTCCTCATCGGTCAATCAGCAGAACGAGCTCTATCTTCTTTGGAAAATGGACGGTACTAGTCGGGCTGTTCGTGCAAGAGGAGTCTCCTGAGCCATCGCAGTCGTCATCCAAGTCCGTTACGTTTGACCGAGAATCAAGCCGTCGACTTCTGGCAAAAGTGCAGCTATTTACAAAGTCTCAATTCTTTTTCTTCTCTCGAGTATTGATTCCTTCGGCAACTGCAAATCGTAAATAGTGCCGTGTCTTGGCATGCTGATGAGTTCGGTCCTTGAGGCCATTGTTCGTAATAGCCTGATCCGCTTACTTTTTAATGATAGTAACTGCACAAAAAAGTTAGAACCAAAAAGGGGCTTTGAGTCGACGACTTACTGATATCTTCATCAGCCAACTCATGGCTCAGGCCGACGCGTTGAGGTTGATGCTTCACCGATTTTCCATATACAGCAGCGACACGGAAGTCTTCAACAATGGTCTTATGGATGGCATTACACTTTAATGTTCAGCTAGATGCCCAAAAACCATAATCGGAAGTTAGTGATACTCACAAAATCCTCAACTGTACATTTCGTGGAACGCAACACGACTGGTTGTGTATAATCGGGTAATTTTCCTTTAGGCTTTGTGTATACCCTCACAAGGTTGAGTTTTTCCCACCTGCATTGACGTCAGTAACGTTAATTTGTAGACTTCAAGGTCCAGGGTGTCGGGACTGCGGACACCTCCAGGGGATAGAGGCTATAGTGAGAGGCAATTTGAACCTCGCGTGTTTGGGATAGATTGACTGACATTTGTTCTAGCAGTTCGTCAATGTTCCATCCATGCTCCGATGAGATCGGGCATGCGTTCGGGATTCTGTATAGCAAATCCAGCTCTTCAATGGAGATGGCGTCGATTTTGTTGAGTGCATAAATAACGGGAATATAACTTCTGCTCTTAGCCTCCAGAACATCGATAAGATCGTCGATCGTGGCATCGCAACGGATAGCAATATCTGCAGATGATATTTTATACTCCCCCATGACAGCCTTAATTTCGTCATGGTCGATGTGGGATAGAGGAACGGTGTTAGTAATACTGATGCCGCCCTTGTCCTTTTTCTTAAAAACGATATTAGGTGGTTGCTTGTTGATCCGGATTCCGAAACCTTCCAGTTCTGCTTCGATGACCTTCTTGTCGGTGAGGGGCTTGTTCACATCCAGTACAATGAAGATCAAATGACATGTCTTTGCAACGGCAATGACCTGTCGACCTCTACCCTTTCCGTCCTTGGCTCCCTGAATGATACCTGGCAGATCCAGCATTTGTATCTTCGCTCCATTGTATGCAACCTGACCTGGGACCGTCGTCAAGGTTGTGAATTCGTATGCTGCGGCTTCGGAATGCTGGCCAGTGAGTCTGCTCATGAGAGTAGATTTGCCCACGGAAGGGAAGCCAATGAAACCCACACTGGCCACACCAGTTCTTGCGACATCGAATCCTGCCCCTCCACCCCCGCCACTCGTTGTTGGAGTCAGAAGTTCCCGTTTTAACTTGGCAAGCTTTGCCTTAAGTTGTCCCAGATGGAAGGACGTCGCTTTGTTCTTCTGGGTTTTGGCCATCTACAACAGGTTAGCAGGTTACTGGCAAGATAGCGTTTCTGCCATGTGCGGAGCGTGTATGATAACGCCATCATTCTTTGTTGCCAAATCAGATGCGGCGTTGGAGTAGTACATACTTCGGCCTCAATGTCCTTGATCTGTGGCGGGGTGTTAGCTGTGATATCACCAGTAATTCCACTTTGAAATCCATACCTTATCCACGGTAGTCGACATGGCTGCGAGATTCGGGTCCGAAGACTCTTATTACTGATTAGAAATACAAGGTATAAACAGACTGTCGTCTGTTGTGTTGTTGTTGCGAAATGCAGCTGAGGTCGAATTGTCTCGATCCCAATGTGGGGGAGTTTTTCAGGAAAGTCCCGTCGCGACGGAATGGAGCAAAATGTCCGCCCCACTTGAATTTCAACCACCAGGTGGTCGCTTCACCTGCGCGTCACGCAACCTCGATATATACCCTTCTTCAACACCACTTTCGCAATGGATCCCGCCTTTCTATGCAAAGCTTTCTTCTGCTTCGGCACGGCTGTCGATCTCGGCGGTACTTTGTTTCCTTCTTTCAGAGAACGCATCATGAATTACGGATCTCGAGGGACAGATTCACAGCCATCACAAGAAGTGAATAGCACATCATGGAACTTCTTGGACTTTATAGCATCCATTGAAGTGCCTCATACATGGTTCACCCATTACTATGTGGTCTCGGTAGCATCGTCGATATTTTGGGCTATTCAGATGTACAGCCATGGGCCTGTCTTCGAGCTCCTAGCTTCTTACTCTCAGCCAAAGGACTCTATGACCACCAATCAAGTACTTCTTGCTTGGTTGTTAATGGCTTTCCAAGGAACAAGAAGACTTTACGAATCTCTCACACTCACCAAACCTTCCCAATCCAAGATGTGGGCGGGTCTTTGGTTGATTGGAATTGCCTATTATGTTTTCATCGGAATTTCAGTTTTGATTGAAGGTGCTGGTATGTATTTCCTTAGTCACATGTTGTTTTATCCGTACTGATTCTCTAGCTGCCATGAGCCAACATGGACGAGGATCTTCCCTGGAAATAGGATCGCCATCTCTCAAGACTTGCATAGCTGTTCCGATTTTCCTCATCGCGTCCAGCGTCCAACACACATGCCACAAACATCTCGCCAGCCTCAAAAAATACACTCTTCCTCAGCAGTATTGGTTCCAGAAAGTTGTCTGCCCCCATTACGCCAGCGAGTGTATGATTTATGTCGCGATTGCCATCATAGCTGCACCTCCTGGACAATGGCTGAATAAGACCGTTCTAGCAGGCCTTGGATTCGTCGTTTCCAACCTTGGAGTAACAGCAGACTCGACCAGGAAGTGGTATGTGAAGAAATTCGGGGCGGAGAAGCTGGCTGGCAGATGGCGGATGGTTCCATATTTGTATTGAGATTTCAGCGCTTGCCAAATATCCCCAACTGCCCCCCCAACTTGGAGACCTTCAAAACATCACGATATGTAAGGCTAACCCGGGTTTTGCGCTCGTTGTGTCCATCTTTGAATTCATCGGGCGATCGAAGCAACTCCCAGTTGGAGACTGTGTCTGGGTTCAAATCAACGTCATTGGGGACATCCGCAATTCCATGCATGAAATCTGTATACAGTTCTCCGGTCGTTATGAGCAGGCTCCTAGGCTCCTGCAATATTTTCCACCGCGGTTCAATTTCTCTTGTGCCATCCTCGCTGGTCCCATATAAGTCTAGGCAGAGCGAAGACCCAAGACTGACCGTACAGACAACGGGGTAATAAGCCGGCCCATCCTTGTGAGGCATGATTCCCTGTCCGCTCAGGTATTCATTGATGAGTACAAGGTTCGGCCTTTTATGTGGACTGTCGGAGAAGATATGAGTCTGAGGCTTGTCTTTCGAGATAGGGCATGAGAGAAGGCGCGTAATGACAGGGTTGATGAGCCACTCTGGCAGGGGACTATCGAGGAGGGTATTGTTTTTGCTGAGGTCGGAAGGCCATATCTGCAATCGCCGTTTGGACAGCTGTTTCCATCGAGGCTTTGGGGCGTTCTCGATCTACAATTGTCAGCAGCGGTAACCAACCCAAAATCGCTGTACCGACCCTGTGCAACAGCGTCTGTTCCTCTTCCTGGGTGATGAAGTCGGAGATGTAGTAGGCGCTCCGAGGAACCCCTTTGACCTTCACATCCTCCAAACAAACTGGCATGGTTAGCATTGTGTAGCAAAATGACGCTTTTCAGCATCAACGAAAGTTCCAAGCCAGATCTCTGGAATGTGGAGGAATAATCAGCGCGTCAACCTCTCTACAGGCTGCGCTTCTTTTGCCTCTGCTCCCAGATGAATCAATCCAGTCACTCGGGTGTTGACGAAGTCGCTGCTTCTTTTCGAGGCATTGAATTCGAGAAGCCGGGAAGCCGGGCCCAGAGTTAGTCAAAACACGACTGCAGCGGCCTGCAGGAGCCCACCCCGCAGATGTGTTCCGGCAGAAGACCAGTTTGTTTATTCACGGCTGAACCTCCAGGCTTGACCATAATCTTGCTCCCCGAGTGCCGATAATGACTTGCCTTGAAAAGTCTAGTGAGTTGATAGAGTACGATACGAGCCGCTGTTGCTGATGTGGAGAGGAGGAAACCCCTTTTCATCCCTGAAGGGCGAAAAAACAGGTCGTGGTGTGCCCAGTCCGCCACCGTAGACTACGCCCAGATTAGCGAATCCAATGGCTGGAAGTCTGAGCCTCAACCTCGAAGTTGAGCTTCTTCCTTCCAAACCACCACAAACAACCCCCCAAACCACCACTTGGAACGCTCTAGACCCCCTCGCAGTATTGCGCATGCTCAACAGTTCGTGAGATTGAAACTCTACGACGTGCGCCGTTCGTCTCCCCGCAACAGCAAGCCTATCCCCCCACCCGTGATAGGACTCGGATGATCCTCCTGGTCCTCTCTGCCCGACACTGCCAAAGTGTCTCCCAATAAGCCGGCTCACGATGAGGTGCAGGATAGAGAGGCCCACGGGATAGATGCCATGGATGCGCAGGCCATTGTGGACGCCGTCGCCGCGAGACTCAGCGCCGAGCCCGATGCATCTGTGACGGAGCCTGCTGGCACTCGCAGTGCAGCAACGGGGACCCCAAATGGCATCAGGTCATCACCACCGGTACCGGCAAAAGATGAGGCTATGGAGATAGACCGGCCAAATACATCCACAGAGGAGCCTGGAGAGAAGAGCGACTCAGAGGCGGAGACGATAGTGCTGCCCGGTAAGGATGGCCATTCACCGTCGAAAATCCGTAAAACAATCAAGCACGAGGACAAAAGTGACGATGAAGAAATGCGAGATGTCCCAGGTACCACGAATGGGAACAAAAAGCCGACCCCGAGCGATGGTGATGGAGATGCGATGCCAGACAATCCAAGCGAGGCGACCGCGACTTCCACGCTGGGCAAGAGGAAGAGGGCCAAACATGGAACCAGCGCAGATGACACCGCACATCTTGGAAATTCCAGTGGACTTAGTTCCGTCCCAACATCACCGGTGGCGACGACACGCTCTTCACTTTCAAAGCCCGCAGCATCAGATTCCGAAGTATCTAGGTCTCCTTCCCCTCGTTCTCGATCGCGCTCAGCGTTACGGGACAAAGCCAAGTCCGTCGATAGGGCTTTCCCACGAAGAGGACAGTACGCCTCTGTATCCGGCGATGAGGATGAGACGGAGCCTCGCACCTTTGGGAGACAGAGAAGTTCAGGGGCCGATCATAAATCGGGTAGACCCAAGGGTCACAACGATATCAATCCACGGAAACGAACAAGATCCATCTCCCCCCAGCCAAGAAGCCATAAACGTAGCATATCGAGCCAATTACCTTCGAAGTCTTCCCATGGCCTGAGCCACAAGAAGAAGCGTGTACCCGCTCCCCTGCAATCCACCGAGTACCATTCGGACGATTCCTCAGTGAGTGGCAACTCACATCCACGGAGCTCGAGATTGCGAAGCCTTGCGGCGCCAACCACAGGCGAATCTGCAATATCGCCCGCCAAGATGGCACCGCACAAGAAGCACGTGAATTCCTCCGGTCAAACCCTTCTAGCGATTGCGTGTAGCCGGGGTAGGCTGGAGAACGTCAAGCAGCGATATGAAGAACGACCCGAAGACCTGAATCTCGCAGACAATGCTATGAATACCCCGCTCCACACTGCCAGTTTAGGCGGCCACGTGGAGATTGTCAAGTTTTTGCTTGATACTGGAAATTGCGAGCTAGATTGTGTCAATCTTGAACGAGATACTCCGCTACACGATGCTGTTGACAACAAAAATGTGGAGGTGGTTAAATTACTGCTCGAGGCTGGAGCGAATCCCAGCAAGCCAAATCTAATGGGCAACGAACCCCTGGATCTTATTGTTGACATGGAAGGTGAGAGTGGTGATGACTCTGATGACGAGGAAGAGCGTCTGGAAGCTATGCAAAAGGCGACGGAAATGAGAGAGGCTATTGTTGCGGCCAAACTGAAATTCGCTGGACACCGCAGAGGTTCGGAAGATCATCATATGCATGACAATGGAGATGGACGCCTGTCACATCCCAAGGGAAGTCCACGACAGACGCCACCGGCTAACGAAAATCTTGGTCCGACTAATCGTATCGCACGTACGGCACGGTCTTCTATGAAAACCAAGGATCGAAATCTCTGGAAGGGCTATACGATAGAGGAGTTGCAGACGGCTGCGAGTGAAGGCGACCTCGAGACGACTAATCGCATCCTGAATGTCAAGCCTAATGTCAACGACGCCAGAACCCTCTACAATGCTGCACGAGGAGGCCATGACAACGTCATAAATCTACTTTTCGCCCTGGGAAACTTCAGCCCGGATCCACCAGCACTTGAAGGTGTACCGATTGACCAATCTACGCCGATACTCGCTGCTATTGGGAAGGACAATCATCTTGAAGTTATCAAACTGTTCCTTGGTAATGCAGATTTTGATCCAACCCGGCGAATCAAAGGAGAAACATATTACGAGCTGGCTAAGAGACGGGCTGGACCATACTGGCAAGAAGAGGAGCAACTCTTAAAGAACGCTTTCAATTCGTACAAAAAAAGCCATAAAGCTTCTCCTGGAAAGCCTCGGTCTCCTGGACTTCGTCGAGATGCACGGGATGTGGATACCAGGAAAGTGCGGACCGAGGAACAACAACCGTCTAGATCGCACAAGAGGAGCACGTCCAGCCCAAAGACTGGAGAAGCAGAGCCTACGAAGAGCGCGCATAGAAGTACATCGTCCCTTGGACAATCCAAAGATGGACAAAATATCACCAAACGTGGACCAGGTCGGCCCAGAAAGGAGGAACATGCACATGCAGCTTCAGGGGCCGTGTCTGACCGCGACACCAGTCCTCTCGGTCCCCCGAAACAGAAGAATCAATCTCGTCGATCCGAATCAGATGTTGCGGTGCTGTCGGAGAACGAGCCTACTGTGAAGCCCCGCCGCAAACTTGTTTCTGGGAAAGAGTTGAGAGGAGAACGGGAGCTTGAGAAGCAAAGGCGAGCAAGCATTGTCTCTAACGCATCTACCGCATCTGTCAAAGAGAAGCGTGTGCCATCTGACTCTAAGCAAGACAAGTCAGACGGAAAGTCTAGTCCCAATGTCCCGCGAGTGCCCAAAAATTCTGGCTCTGCCCAGTCTGACAGAGATCAGCCTTCCGACAAAGATCGAGCAAGGCCCTTGAAGAGGGACGATTCAAAGGATAGACTCAGTGCCATTCGTGGAGAGAGTCCCGTCAAGCGGCCTCGGAAGAGTGAAACACCTCCTCGGTCGGGTATGCAAGAGGTAACGCCAGCGTACGAAGACGGACCTCATCAAAAGAGACGGAAGCTAGAAGCAGACGCTAGTAGCGGACACAAGACCGATAGTGACTCGCCAGAACATCGGACCTCAATCGTTAAATCCACCCTATCTCGCGATAGTACGGCAGCAAAATCTACTTCAGATAAAGCAAAACACGCTCGTCCCACTCAGAAGAGTACGGCGCCAGAGGTCAAAGATCAAAAGGACTCCAGTACAGAGAAGTCAAGTCGTGCAGCCAAATCAGGACGTTCCGCTCCTACTTCACCATCGGAATCTTCGAAAAAGTCCAAGGTCTCTGAACGAGCATCGAAAGATGCCAAAGATGACTCTGCGGCTTTGGCAAAACTAGAAGAGGAAGAGGCTCAAAAGGAGGCACAACTTCTACGTGAAAAGGAGGATGCGGAGGCAGAAGCTGCTCGTCTGAAGGAGATTGAAGACCAGAAGATAGAGCAAGCAAAGCAAACTCGACTGGCCAGAGAACGAGCTGAACGAGAGGAAGAGGAGAAACGGGAGCAGGAAGAAGCGGAAAGGAAGGAGCAACAACGTCTGGAAGCGGAACAAATCCACAAGAAGATGTTGGAAGAACGGGAGGCTAAGCAAAAAGCGATCTTCCTGGAGCAAGAAAGAGTGAAGAAGGAAGAAGCTGAACGAAGGCGTGCTGCGCAAGAGGAAGCAAAGCGATTGGAGAAGGCAAGGATCGAAAAGGAGAGAAAGGATGCCCGTCTGGCAAAGCTCCCTCTCTTGCTCAAATGGTTTGACTTGACATTCGATCAGCCTAATGGGCACCAATCTCCAGAAATCGTGGATCTATTCAAGAGGATTGTTGGTTATCGATACGATACCATCAAGCCAGAGTACACTGGACAGACTGTGGGCCGGGAGCAGTGGATGCTCAATACTCATGCTGCGATACTTCTTGGCGAGCAGGATCTTCATTTGAGCAGATGTAAGTATTATTCTCTCCTCGCTTATCTCCAGTTGCTAATTTATATCAGTCTCAGCCTGGGATCGCGTCCCTCTAACATATGACCAAAAACGAGCAGTTTGGAGCACCCATAATTCTCAGTACCTGCTTTATGATGGTTGGTCAAGCCTTCGCAAGTTTTTGCCAGCTACAGATGAATGCCATGACGACGTTATCAAGACGAACAGATCACTCTTTTTGGATCTTGATTTGTTCTTTGTCAAGGTATTTCTCCTAAGTCAATGACTTTGGTCACATCTAACCTTTCGCAGGTATCCGAATTCATGTTTATAGTCCCAACCATTGCTCACCTCCGTTCTGTTCAACTTAAAGTTGAGTATCGAGAACTACATGCGCCTCAGACAGATCTTGGACAAGCTTTGAACGTACCGAAATGGAGATCCGATCCAGAGACTGCTCCAGGACAAACTTCCATACCAGAACCGAAATTCTATGTCAATGGAGACTTGGTCAGACAAGGTGGAACTGCAACACGAGTTTTGAAACATCCGCCTCCTTTAGACAGATTTCCCAGACGCGAGGGTGTCACCAGAGTACAGGAGCACGATCCCGACTACGAAGAGCAATGCAGAAAGCAACGTGTCCCAGGATATCAATCATCCCCTATATCGTCGACTAATCCTCATATGAGTGATGTGTTGCACTCAGAGCAGATGAATGGCATAACACCTCCAAGATCCGATCAATCAAAGTCAATAAACGGTGGCAGTCCTCATCGGAGTTCAGGTTCGGGACCGGAGTCAGGCATGTTTCATCAGCTTCCCAACGGCATCAGCACGGGCGGGAGCCCGCCACCAGCGCTCAGCTAGATCTGGATATATTCGTGTATGGAATGTATTTCGGGAGCTCGAACGATTTTCTTTGTCGGAGTTTGAATGTAGGAGGAAGATTCGGGACGTAGCATTACGAGGAAATGATCACGTTATGTTCTTTTTACACGCGAGAGCTGCTTGGCGTATGCTTGCTTCTATACTTGGGGCTTGGTGGGCGGAAGGGTGTTTTCGGCGAAACGATTCAATGCGAAATAAACGTTCCTTGTTTGCTGGGGGTGCGGTGCGGGGGTCGAGCATTTTGTACAGATGCTTTCTTTGTATTGCTTTAAAACCGTGCGGATTGGTGATGTCAATGTACAATACGGGGATGGCACATGAAATAACAGTACATTTGTCGATTTGTCTAGGCATTGCAGATGTGGTACAGATAATAAAGGCCACCCCGTCCCAGCATCGGTATCATTGTCTGATGTTCCACAAGCTGGAAAGTCTGCCAGCTCGTTCGTGGCTTCCACTTCAGATTCTAGGCAAATATCACGAAGCCACTACGGCGTGCAAAGCTGAGTACACTGAAGTCGTCCTGCAGTTGGAGCAGTTGCGTCGCGCCAATGTTGCTACTACTTCTTGACGCTATATTTTGGATTCCAGTATTTTGTTGAAAGTGATTGGATTGTAGAGACGGCCTGTTGTGTCCTTGGGTATGAGTCTTCCTCCGATTTCCTTTGCTCGTTACATTTCTTGCACAACATTTCACTTTGGTAAGAGTTTACAGGCTAGATTTCACCAAGATCTTGCCATGTTTCTGTGCTCCCCTTTAGATTTCCTCTTCGCCAAGGAGTATCTTAATCGTACTAGCAGACAGTCTTAGTAGCATGGCAGTCCAGGTTCTGGGTTTCCTAGAACAAACGAAAATGTGGTCTTGGCTGGTCTGAGTCTTCAGTGATGACATAAGAAATACTACGATGTTCGTGGATTTGAATCGCAGCGTAGGTATTGTTGCTTCCTAGCTACTAAGTATTGTCAAGTATCGCACTTCCGGTTCCCCTTGTCCCTTCCTTCTTTCTATGCATCGTGATCTCAACACACGCAGGCACGAGCCTTCTTCTTTTATCACAGACTCTCACACTGACTTTGACCCCCAAGTCCCAGCTGCACTTCCTTTATCATCATCCAACCCACCATCCGCTCCTTCCCCATCTCTTTCCGTCCCAACCTCTACTTCCGCAATGTCATTCCATGGACTTTCTTGCAAATTCTCGTTCATCCACTCCATCGACAGGCAGGTTAGCAGGCGCTCTCAAGGATCTTTTCATCTTTTTTGTTATAGATGTAGGGACACGCTGAGAGGGATGGTGCATCGAGAGGACGTACGCGTTGCATTGGTGTTGGTTCTGCTGCTGAAGTCTCAGCTGGTGGAGAAGTGCGTTTACTTGAGCTTTTTATAGTATGAGATAGCCATGTTGGCCTGTCTCCTGGGATTGTCGTGGGGTTTCTCGAATTTGTCGTATTTTGCTGATCCTGAATATCGTCAAATTGCATTGCATGACTTGAGATTGTTGTAGGTTATCAGTTACCACAGCAGTTCTCGAATCTAGTCGGAAATCTTCGACCCTTGACAATCTACAAGCTGACTTGAATGGCTTATTTTGGTTCGTTGATTGCTCTGACATGGCTTCCTACGTAAAGTCGAAGTCGGATGTGAGGTAGAAGACTTTGTCACGCTACTCCACATAACAGAGAAAGAGAGTAAAAGGGCGTAATTATTTTCGTCCAGCATTTTCCAATACTACATTCTTCGATGATATATAGGCCTATTCTATCAGTGTAATCTTACTATTTGTCTCCTCATTCCGGTGAGCGAAGAGCCAAAACTGTTGCCGGCGGTCGGGCCTCAGAAGTGGACTTTTGCAAGATATACACACTGGCAATCCGCTCAGAAGGGGACTTTTGGTCGATGTGCATTTGGGGCAGGCTGAGAAAAGGGTGGCTTTCGGGTGTGCAAGCATTGGCAATTGGTCGACTTGTCCAGGCTGTAGTAGTAGTGATTGTACTTTTGCGAAAAGCCATGCAAGGGTTTGGCGCTTTTGGGGCATTCCCCTTGATTTCTGTTTGGGATATGGGACAGTGTCTGCTTTTGTGCTTCGTCCACCGCCTTCTTGACGTATGGTTGACTTCAATACTGTACCGGGCGGCCCTGCCAAGAACTGGACTTTTGTGAAGGCTGCAGGACCTCGACTATATGTTTGCCTCGGGTCCAATCCCCACCGCCTCGACGCCGACGGATGCCGTGCCACCACTCCAGTGGCTGAGCGTGAGACATTCTCACACCGAAGCAGATTCTGTGTCTGTGGTTGAACTCACAGTCTCTGCCTTTCCAGTCCCTGTTCTCATGCTCAACACCAACATACTTCGAACATTTCGACGCAAATGGATTCAACTCCCTCTCCGGTTTCGCGGCCGATGGAACCTCCAGAGATTCCACCGCAGACTAGGAGATACCGCAAAGAGGAATGGGAAGTCCATCGAGGCTTGATAGTCGGCTTGTACCCTATGCAAGGTATGAAGTTGAGAACAATCAAACAAATACTTGAGCACGACCACGGTTTCATTGTTAGTAAGTTCTGACATTCGTAGGGATTTGCCAGGCGAGCTAATTATTGAAGTGAGCGACAGCTGAAGAAGAAGATTGACGACTGGAAAATTGGCAAGAATGTGCAAAGTTCCGAAATGGCATTTATTGTGCAGAAACAGCATAAAAGAATTTTGGCTAGAAAGCCCACTATTTTTCGTGCTCGAGGTCAGCCTGTGGATCCAGACAAGATCTTACGATGGCAAAAGGGGCCTGGAAAGCAGCTGCAGAATATTGGTTCTCGTGGGTATTCCGCTAAGACTACTTATCCTGTAAGACCTTCTGACCCTGTTCAAGCTGTCCCATCAACTCCGTCAGATATAAGCTATAGTCCGCCATCAGCCAAGTCACCATCACCAAAGATGATGGAACCAGAAAGAGATTCAAGCCCGAAAAGTCAGTCCATAACTGACTGGTCAGAAAACCCGAGCCAGCAGCAACCATCTTTGGTTGGAAATTTTCATGGAAATGCCTCAAACCTTGACCCAAATGAACCGAGCCTTGACTCATTCATATCCCAAGACTCTACTCCGTATGAGGGTCGGAGTCCTTCTCCTTTCACTCTTCGTCCGTCGCCTGCACCTTCACCAAGACTTTCATACGTCTCCCAGGGCAACTTCTCGAGTTTTGCTACCCATGGCTCCTCCTATGGTTCATCATTCGACCTGTTGGGAAGTCCATCATTGGGTTTACAAGACCACACAGTCCACTCGCATCAAAATGCGCACCTTACGACGCCATGGAACACGCAAGAGACAACAATCAACCAGACACCTGGGACGTCCGCAATTTCAAAAAAGACGAGATATCGTGAGAATGAAGAACTTGATTTGAGGCAGAGATTGACATCTCTTGAATCGAGGTACGGGCTTAAGCACCCGGCATCCCTTGACGCCATGTCTCGGCTCGCAAATGTGTTGCAAGACCAAGGGAGGCTCGGGTCTGCGGAAGGTTACTACAAACAAGTAGCCAAGTCATATCAAGCCACTCTGGGAGAAGACGACATAGAGACTATCAGTGCCTTTTTGGACCTTGGGATGATCCTACTAAGTCAAAGTCAAGTGACTAGCGCTGAAAAGCTTTGTCGCAACCTTTATTCAAGAGCATCTTCTATCTTATCCAATGAGCATCGTCTAAAGCTCCAGATCCTGAATGAGCTTGGTACCTGTCGGTACAACTTAGGAGATATCAAAGAGGCAGAAGTACTACTCCGTGATTCAATTGATTCTGGGAGACGCATTTTGATGCACGATGATGATCTATTGTTACGCCCGATGGGTACTTTGGCTAAAGTTCTGGTTTCACGAGGTGAACTTGTAGAAGCTGAGAAGCTCCTATTATTCATTCTAGAGGCAAAAAGGTTCTCCTGGAAGCCTGTAGACATCATCCACATGCACGTACGATCATTCCTGGGATATGTATATGGCAGGAAATTAATGTTCCAGCAATCGGAAGCAACCTTGAAACAAGTTCTAGCAGAGCAAATCAGACTGTTAGGGCCAGAGCACAAGGAAACTCTAGTGTCACAGAAATATCTGGCGATCACTATCAGAGCTTGTGGAAGACATGACGAAAGCGATACGATTCTACAAGACACTCTTCAAAAGTTGGAAAAGTCCCTTGGCAAGAGGCATTCTGAAACTTTGCGATGCCGCGGAGATCTTGTAAAGGCAATGAATGGGCGGAGCAAGTTCACAGAAGCGGAAAATTTCGCGAGAGAGCTATCCTCTCTCTTGCAAGAAGGACCAGCTCAAGATAATGACCTGATGAGTTTCATTTCATTTGAGCTCGGTATCTCGTATGAGGGTCAAGGTCGTCTCGACGAAGCTTTGGTCATGTTTGAGAAGTTGCTGGAAGAATCAGCTTGTTCGCTGGGCGATAATCACCTGAAAACGTTGCACTTGGGGAATAATGTTACGAAATTGAAGCAGCACATGGAGCGTCGCTTGGTGGTTCAGCCGTCGATGGATCTCTGCTGGACATGACGTTACTCCAACATCTGCTACGGCGGAGCGTGATGTCATGTCTGGGCCAGGATGAGATACCTGTGATGAAGTAAAACCGATCCCATGATTGCGTTCACTGGTGCTGGAAGCCCCGAATTACGCCATGTATAACACCAAACAAACGGAGGATAGTCGGCTCAAAAGACCATTATAGAAGTTTCTGAGATGCTGTACGATTCAGATCACAAGACAACCCAAATGGTGGGATTTGTGACAGAATCTCATAGTGTGCCACACTTCCGAGAATGTAGCGTTCGAGATGATCTGGACGCGAACGAGCATTCAAGTTATGCTGGTAAGAATGGTATGACAAAGAAGATGAACGAATTGCACTATCATATTGTTTCATGGTAATTCAACCTGGAGCTCGGCTTGTAGCCTAAGACGAGAGCTCTAAAGTCTGGAAGGCCCTACATGCGTGTATTATTGGACGTGGGATGTATAGGAAAGTGCAATCATAATAGGTATCTTTAGTTGACATCCATGAAATTCTTGAAACTCATCATCTCTGGTCCAGCATGGAAAGGTAGCCCTCCTCCTCGCGTCGCTTAGCAATTCCTCTGCTGCATCAACAAAACCTAGATTCCTGAAACCTTCAGCAGTCAACCTACAAGCTCTTGAAAGATTGGAAGCTTCCAATAATAATAAAGGCCATTCGCACCACTTGACAGCATGGTACAGTGCATTAGGATGACTCTCCAACCACCTTGATAGGACCACGACACTCATTCAAGATATTGCCTGGGACTAGTAAGGTGTCTAATATGTCACAGAACGTTTATCTATAACTCGACCTTCCCTCCCTCCCCCTCACCATTACCACAAACCCCATCAAAATCCCCAAACTCCTCCATCCCCCTCCCAATAACCTCCACAAACTCATCAAACGCACAACTCGCCCCGGGTCCACCCTCACACCCGGGAATCGGTCTCGGCGCACTATTAGCAATAATCCGAATATACTCATGATCGTCCTCCGGATCCAGCGATACAGCATTACATGTCAGCTTCTCTATCCCAACGTGGCCGAGGAATGGGATCAGTTCGGCCATCTTCCAGGATCGACTCCAGTTTATTCTGTCGGTGGGGAATTCTTCCGCGTGCGAGTTGGAGCTGTTGAAGAGACCGAGGGCGGTGGCGATGAAGGGGGGGACTTCGCGGTGGGTGAAGGAGAGGAAGAAGCGCTGGCCGTCGTCGTCGGGGATTGAGGGGTTGGGTTTGGGAAATTCAGATTTAGATGTCGGAATGTGGCGAGGTTTATGGAATTTGGACATCAGGTGAGATGTTGTGTTTAGCCATGGGAAGCCTAGGTATGGTGAGAGGGCGTTCCCGTGTCCGACCATATGGGAGTATTTCAGGTCCCAGCAATATTCATATGCCATCCATTCATCGTCTGTGAATACATCACAGATCATGCTCTTCTTGCCGTTAATAGCACTTTCGTAGCCGCAGAGTTGTTGGAGACCCATGATATCGCCGTTGCTCAACTCAACTGGTGCATGGCGCTGCAGACGTGCTACGATAGGAGGCGTGTATTTCGACATGAACGCTGCGAATTCATCGTCTCCTGCTTTCTTTGAGAAGGCATTACATGCTTTGTGTGGATCCTGGGAATGGAATGAGGTGCGATTGAGATCTATCTCGACCACTTCAACCTCCTGTGGAAACACCTTCACAAATGCTTTCGCTGTATCTTGTGTCCTCTTCTTCGTATCCGCATATATCCTCTTAGTAGTAGGAACAAGTTTCGGATATCTCGACATGAGATGTTTCCCGACTTTCTTAGAATCTTTGATCCCCTGCGGCGTGATTTTTTCTAATTGGGTGTCTGGGTCATTGATGGGATTCTGCCATTTGTCGAAGAATGATAATGGACCTTTCCATCCTTGCCGTTTCTTCCCTGAGGAGGTGGAATATGTGGAGTTTAGTTTTGAGAGGAAGGGCTCGATGTAGTCTTCGTAGTCTTTGTCGTTTGCGTAGATGGCTGCGTGGCGGATAAGGTAGGATGCTGCTGTTACTTCGCAGTGTCGTGGTGCTTCGTGGCTGAGGCCGAAGCCGACAGCGTCGAAATAGGGACTTATTCCTGGCAGACTTGGGCATGGAAATAAGCAATTAGCTTTTCAAGGAGTGCTTAGGAGCATAATAATCCAGGGTTGAGAAGAATTTTGGAATCTTGAGAAGACAATCCAAGTACTTACTGAAGGAGAGGATCGAATTGATACCCTTGCGTATGGGATTGTGGTAAGAGAGGAATCTGCGCAGAGATTATGGGAGTAATGGTTTGCGAGAAGGCAATCCACGTCAAAATTGAAGGTAGAGAAACCATACTTCCTGTGGTATTCACAGAGAAGTTGATGGTTGTTTGTGTTGTTTTGGAAGAACGTGAAGTTGGAAAAGTGTATGGCTATGACATCATGCCGTAGCCTTGCAGACCAATGCCAAGAAAGGGGAACTGAGGCTGAGGACAAGAGGCGGCTTGTATGGCAAGGTTGGATTGAAGTGAATGGTGAGATGATAGTAAATAATCTTTCCCAGATGTATGCTGGTGGAGATAGCTTATTCTGATTGTATTTATCCTCGGGGTTGGTCAGGGCTGTTGGGAGAAGCTTGCTTACAGTACAGTATTCAGGGGTACAGTATTGACTTTGAGTGCAGGGGATGTCAGTGTAAGCGAGCATGGTTCAGAGATGCTTATTGGGCATTACGGAGGCAGAAAGGAGGTAATCTATCTATCAAGCCCCATGATTATTATATACAAATCTCTATGTTCCACTAGACTCCTCTAACCAATATTCCATCTACTCCATCTCACCAACAAACCCCTCTGTGGGACCCTCTCTCAACAACCTCCCCTTATCAAGAACAACGCAATGCTTCGCCTCACTAACTGCCTCCACCCGATGCGCAATCGTAACCACCGTACTCTCCTTCATCTCCTCCCTCAAAATCCTCTGAATCCGCATCGCCGTCTCCTTATCAATACTCGCCGTCGCCTCATCCATAACAACAATCGGACTCCTTCTCAATAAGGCTCTTGCCAAGCCCACCAATTGTCGCTGTCCCTGAGAAAGATTCTTCCCGCCAGTGTCGATGTGTGTGTCTAGTGTCCATTCATGACGCGATGCGATCTTGGAGAGCACGGTGGAGCACTCATCGTCGCTGTATTCTTCCAGCGGATCGAGGTTCTGTCGCATACTGCCTGGGAAGAGGACGGGTTCTTGAGCGAGGAATGTTACGCGTTTGCGTAGGGCTTGGAGATCTATTGTCGAGATATCGATGCCGTCGATTAGGATGCGGCCTGTGACGGGGAGGGTGGTGGCGAGTAGCGATAGAGCAAGTGTGCTTTTCCCCGAGCCAGTACGGCCGATGAGTGCGGTTGTAGAGCCACCTTTGATTGAAAGTGAAATATTTGAGAGAGCTGGGTCGAGATGTGGCGCATATTGGATTGTGACGTTTTCGAACACGATATCGCTGCCGTATAATGGCCAGGAAGCAGGAGGCATGACCTTTCCAGGTGGTTCTTGTTCGAGATGGAGGAGTTCAACTACACGCTCTACGGAAACGAAGTCCATTTGAAGTTGTCCGTATTGTCTGCAGAGAGAGTGAGTCGAGCGGACGAATGTGGCTGCGGCGGTGAGTACAAAGGCTGTAAGACCAGCTGATACATCGGTGTAGAGAGCAAGAACTGTGAGAATGAATGTCGAGCCAGCGGAAAGTGTGTCGAATCTGTACATAAGCCAGGCTTGGAGACTCCAGTAGAAATGGTCCATCTTCTGGAAATTATCCGTCACGGCTATAACTCTGTCCTGAAATCGGGATGATGCGGCAAAAGCTCGAATTGTTGTCAGGCCATCTGTTAGAGCTCCAAAATTTGAGATCAGAGGCGTCAGGGATACCATCTCAAGTCGACGAAGACTTTGAGAAGTTGGTAGGAAGTGTCGGAAAATGATTACAAATGCGATTGTGAGCGCGATGGCAAAGATAAGGAATAGTGGCGTGACGGATCCAATGACGACAATGGATGATACCCAAGATATGGATAACAAAGCGACGTTTTGGAATTGAGCGCTGATGTTTCCATCAACGGTGTTAATGTCAGATGTGAGACGATTCATCAATCGTCCCACAGGTGTAACATCGTAAAAGCGGAATTTTGCATGAGTGACTTTCGTCATAACTCTCTCGAACAAATCTTTTCCAGCCTTGTAAATGATGACAATCATGAACCCATTGGTGATTGCATAAGCAACTGATTGAGCCACCGCAATGAGGAAGAATCCCACAAGCCATGGGCGGATGTTTGTCTCAGGGGAAGGCAAATCGTCGAACGGACCAGATGCCTGTTCGATTGGATCACCATATGCTTCTCCCCACTGCTTCAAGAACCAAGTCTGACCAATTTCGACGATTCGGCCAATAACCAAGAGACATATAAGAACGAACCACCATTTGAGCTTTCCGGCTTTGATGTATTCCCAATATACCGATGCTTGGACTCCTCCATGAGCCCTGTATTCGTCCTCGACAAACTTGTCGGGTACTGCAGCTTGATTCTGCTCTTCGTCTCCCTTTGCTTCGTTTGCGGAATCAGAGGATCGAACTCGATGTAATTCTTCGAATGGGATGGTTTCCGGGTCAAGAAGGACCGAGCGACCATTTGTGATCTGGATAGCCTGGGTGGCCATCCCGAGACACAGTTCTGTGCGATGAGTGACCAGAATTGTGGTTCGACCTTCTAGTAATGGACCAGCCAGACACCTTCGTACAATGAACTCGGCAGTCTGATGATCAAGTGCCGATAGAGGATCATCAAGCAGCAGTATATTCGCCTTCGAATACACGGCTCGTGCGAGTGAGACTCGCGCTTTCTGTCCTCCTGATAACCCGATCCCGTTCTCTCCTATTAGAGACAGATCTCCATGTTTAAAGTTGGCCATATCCGGGATCAAAGCACAAGCCTCTAAGACTTGCTTGTATCTAGCTTCCTCATAATGAGCAGAGAACAAAATATTCTCCCTAATACTCATACTCTGTAGCCAAGGCGTTTGGCCACAATAACCCACCATCTCATTCGTACGATGATACTCCCCATCGAGCTGATCAAGCTCGCCAAGCAATGCTTGCAGGAGAGCAGTCTTTCCAGCGCCAACTTCTCCACAGATGACTGTCAAACCAGGAGAGAATGATACGTTAATGTCGTATAACACTGGATCCTTTGCACCCGGCCAAGCGAATGATGCATGTTTCATTTCGATCTTGGTGCTGGGTGTGAAAGTCGTCTCTTCTTTGTCGGGTTCGTTCATGAATTCTTCGAGACGGCCGACGGATACCCTTGCATTCAAGAGTACCTGCTTAAGGTCAGTATCCAGATTTCACTGCTGGGAACGCAGACTTACAGTAATCAGATTCGGCAACTCGCGCAAACTGGACACAAGCATGCCGAAAAGCTGGAGTGCAGGGAAAGCCACGTCGACTCTCAAAGACTTTCCAGCAAGAACAGTATATGCCCAGAATGCCAAAACGGGAAACAATCCACTGGCAAATTCATTGGTGAATGATATCAGAACTGTCCAAAGAGCTGTAATGACCCGCAATTTGAGCTCATGCTGTCTTGCCTCCATAATACGGGCCAACCAGACATCTTGCCAACCGTAATACCGTAAATGGCGGATGGCGTCAACGAGTTGAGAAATCTTGTGTAGTTTTGTGTCTGTTGATATCCTGCGTTGTCTTTCATAATATAGGACTGCTTTTGCGATCAGGACGTTGACTGCTTGAGCTACTAACACAGCTGTTACTCCAATCAGGCATGCCCAGCCTAGGATGCGCCAGATGAGAATAACTGCGAAGACTAATCCTAGAGGCTGTGAAACGAGAGATGAGAATTCCCAGAATCTAAAGATGTTAGTCACTGATTGGGGTACGGAGGGGAGACACTTACCGCTGTGCAACCTCGTACGCATCAAATCTACTACCTGTTAGCATCAAAACACCGGTACACACGTGGCTAAACCAACCTCATCAGATTCATAATCTTCCCCATTGAAGCAAGATCTTTTGGTTTCTGCGCCTTCTTAGATCCCTTCAGCCATCGGAGCGGCGCCATGATGACATCCTTCAGCTTCTCCATCTGAGATCGATCTTCATATTTTGTGTGACCGTTCGGAATGCTCCCAGGCTCGATTTCAATCACGGCCTTACTACTGACACTGACGACCTTTCTAGAAAGTGTCTTCTCATACAGCATCGTGATCAACTCTCCTCTAGATCGCTCATACGCACGTCTTCCATACCAGAGCGAGAACACACCGGACTGGCTTGAAACTAGACGCACGATGAGAGACAGCAGAGCGTACTTCAATGCGGCCTGTTTCGGAGCTCTATGATCCTCCATACTCTGAAGAATCTTCTGCAATAGCACTGGTGCGGAGAAATCTAAGATCTGTTAGCAAAATCCTACTTTTGAAGAAATGGGCCACATACTCGCAACCAGTTCGATAATACTCAACAACGAAATGATGAACAGATCCAGCCCATTCGCCTCCAACAATCTCCTCAGCACCGAGCCCTTCAACTCTCTAAACTCATCATGCAACCCACGATGCTTAAACTCATACCCCAAGCTCCAAACATCCTCATCATTTAACTGCCTCTCATTCCCCATCTTAATCAGCGGCGCCATCCACGACACACTCATAAACTGCCACAACGTCAAATTATCCTCCGGACTGCGCATCTCAAATGCGGGTTTCGCAAACGCCGGACTGATCTCCTCGTTTCCGCGGAGAGGATGCCGAAGTGGCATGAGGAGAATAGTGAGGATTGCTCCGACCGCTGCAGTGATCGCTAGGATCGACGGGACATCGTGTTTCCATGCGGAGGAAGATCCATCGACGAGAACGATGAGCTGAGAAGTAGCTATGCAGCTATACAGCACCAACAACACCTTTGGAGTCTTTGCTGGCCTATGCACAGCTACCAGGATCGTGCCCACTGCCCATGCTGTACATGGATAGACCATCAGGAGACTGTACCGTGGCCAGAAGACACTCCATATCTGGAAGCTCAGTCCAGCAACGGAGAAAGCGAAGAGGATGATGGTGTTCCATCCTAGAAACCGCTTCCTGATGAAAGTCACGCGCTGGGAAAGCAGTTCTGGCTCCTGCGCGAAACTTCGAAGCCATCGCGGCGTGAGGCGACGGAGTGAGAGGAATGAGAGGATGGTGAAGAGGAGGATGAGTATTGCTGCTACGGCGGGGAGAGCTGAGATATGTGGTAGTGCACAGGGAGAGAATTGTGCGTTGATTGGGTCCTGGAGGAAAGTGTAAGTGGTGATGAATACACGTGATGGGTATGACTGGGGAGGAGGGGTCGAACCCAGATGCGTCTGCAGGTCCCTAATCCCCCACTTTGTGATTCTATCTCGGCATTGATTGGGAGGGCTGGGAATAGAGGATAGCCCTCTATGCTTTGGATTTTAAATACATCCATTTTTGGGGAGAGGACAATGGCTGAGGTGGTGATATCCAAGGCGTAATTGACCGCCTGTTGCCCTCGGTTCGTGCTTCACCGAGGTGTGTCCGTCAGGGCCATTGGGATGTATCTTCGTTCGCCGATTGATTAGAGGTTTGGAAAGAACGATTATTTGAACAATTGAAGATCTCTCGAGAGAACAAAGAGAAACGTTACGTCTGGATTTTCTTGATCCTGCTTGGCTGCAGGTGGTTGCTCTTACGGGACCTGCCCCTCGTATGCCCCACTTTTGGACTACTACTTTGATGTCATGTGACAGTTTTTATATGGGCCTCCCTTTCCTTGTGACCGTGTCTGAATAAGTTGCAGTGATGGCAAGCTCTTACCTTGGAAGTGAGATATGGTATTGTTACATAGTGTGGGTTTGACGATTGTGCCGAGAAATTTTACAAGAGGTAGACATTTATTTCAATAATGCTCAACCATGTTAGGATTTCTCAATCACATCACAACATTCCACGATTCTAGGTTGTTATATTGAAGGTCAACTGCATCTTGTGTTGGGATGTATTATTTCATATACGATGCCGCTAATAACTACAAAATACTGCACATATTTCCCATCCTACAACTCTCCGTGTCCAGCCGTCTTCTTCCCTTGACCAGCCAAACTATTCTTTCGACTAGCAGCCGGCGTCCTATTTGGGGTCCTATTCGGCGTAGCCTGTCCAGCATAACTCTGCTGACGACTTCCCAACGCATGTCTCGTTCTGAGATCCTGCTGCGATCTAACATAAGAGTTGGCTCTCACAGCACTCGCTCTTCTCTGACTCTCAGACGGAATCTTGGACAGCCGACGGCCGAGAGTCTCTTGATCGTTGCGAGCATCGGACAGCTGTTGGGCGAAGGGTGAACGTTTGCGAAGAACAGGTCCTTTCCAGTAGATAACGTAGACTGCCAGGACGAGGAGGAAAGAGATACAGGCGAGGATTGTGGATGCGTAGGCGAGGGGATTGCTGCCGATGTTTTGGAAGAATGGTGTTGCTGGGATAGTGAGGACACCAGCGAGGAAATCTCTGGACCAGCCGTTTCCTCCTGTTGCTGAGGCGGAGTATGGGCCATATGCACAGATCATGTAATCGATAGTTGCCATGTAGATGCTGTAGTTAGCAATACCAACAATAGCTGCGAAGACCATGGTTCCTATCCAGTGGATTGGTGGGCCAGTTGATGTCCAAGCAAATCCAATCAAGCCGATCGGGAGACATGGAGCAGTGTACAAGAGCCACCAGAGGCGAGACTCGTACTGTACTCTCTCATCATCTGGCTTTTCTTGTCGCTCTTTGATATTCCGTTTGATGACTGGGATGAACGAGAGCCATGCAAGGACATATCCAATTCCGATAGGAATGAAAGCCAAACCAAGGGCAACAGTGCTGAAATGCCATTGGTCGTACACCAAGGAGAAAGATTGGATGAACATGAAGATCAGAGCGTCACTGAAACCACTGAGAAGCGACAGTGTGAGGACAATAGGCTCAGTCAAGAACATCTTGAATGGTCGGATCCATGTGACCAGGATTTCCTTGGCGGAGAATCGATCTTTGAATGGTACGAGCTCGTTGGGTCCATAGATATTCGTCTCGACGCCATTCTTGCGTCTCTTCTTGGCAATTCTGTCCATCATTATAGTTGATCTGGTTTCGGGGACGAAGAAGAAGTGAAGTGCTTGAACGAATCCTCCGAAAATAAGTTGGATCCAGATGGACCATCGCCAGCCAAGATACTCTTCACTGAATCCACCAACGATGGGACCTAAAATGGAACCACCGACGGAGGAGAATACAACGAATGCGACTGCGTATTGTTGGTTGTCGGCTTCCCACATGTCTGCAATCATTCCAAGTGTGACTGATCCACCAGCAGAGGAAATACCACCAAGAGCTCTGCCAACCAAGATGGTACCGAAATTTGGTGCCAGAGCCACAGGAAGCTGCCAGATATTAACGAGCAGCAAACTGAGCTGGAGGATAGGCCATCGTCCGAGTTCCTCACTCCAGGGAGCCCAAAGCTCGCATCCAAAGGCATAAAGGACCAAGAAGATCATAGCACCACATCTTGCTGCTTGAGAGCTAACATTAAACTTCTCCGTTATTCCTGGGATGGCATTGGAGTAGAGACTGGTATTGAAGTTCATGGATACTTGGACGAGGAAGATGATGGTAAGGATAGTCCTGAGATTTGTTAGTACAAGCCTTGAGTCTCTGCGACAAGAATGCTTACCATTTCTTTCTCTCCGTGAATGAGTATCCGAGCTCATCATAGCACATGTCCTCCGTAAGCTCTATCTTGTCGTATGTGCCAACCTTTTTGGCATTTGGAAGGTCGTCTGCACCACCGGAACCGTTTGTTGGTGGCATGAACACTTGATTCTCTCCAAATCGAGGGTGATGAGATTCACGGGGTGCAACATCTTCGGCTTTCTCTGTAGGTGGTGTGTCTTGCTCCGCTCTGGTTGTGGATGAAGTTTCCGATTCGTTAATTCTCTTTTCGTTCATCGTTTCGCCGTGTGGGTCGTGAATTGGTGCTGCTTGAGCGCTCTTCTCTCCAGGATTCTCCATGGTGTGTGAACTGAAGATCTCGAGACAAGATTATCTCTGTTAGCAAACTTTCAGAATAAATCGAAATACATGTGGGATCCACCACAAAAAAATCTTTCAATTTTCGACTAACACCACGCCGGCTGGTACTCAAAAAAGACTATGTGGAGAGTAAATAGGGTAGATGGTAAAAGGAAATGGGATTCTTTAAAGATAAGGCTGTTGGTGGGAAGCTCGCTCATGACATTTGAGCCCACAGCAACCGAGGAGTCCACAACTGTGGTACCAACACCTCGGAATACGTCATATAACGAACGAGAGGGTGTAGGCCTCCCTTGGAGATCGAGGAAGCTTTGGTCAAGGCCGGCCGGAAATGCTTAGTAGCCTTGCTAGAAGCTTAGTTCGTCTTCGAAGTGACGGGTTCAACGGCACAGCAACGCCGCCTGAAGCCGGTCGCGTGCCATTTGATGGACTGACTTGAGCGGTTTGAAGATTTATATTATGACATCTAGAAAGATCGAAATGATCGAATCTTCTGCTCTGTCATTATTGAATGGATTTGAGCTTCATTGCCAGTGAAAAGTACCAGTTAGATACTAAAATTGATGGTATCATGATCGGTGGGGCGAGATCCGCATAATCCGAAGATTGAAGTCCAACAACCCCAATCTACTTGATTTGACGTGAGAGATCTGCAAAGTAAATCTGCAGCCTACTTAGCTTTGATTTGAATGTCATGTACTCGCAGATTTCGTGCAGTAGATAGCTTTTTGCTCCGGGTACGTCAAAAATCGGCGGGGCGATGGGAAAATGTTATGACGTATGTCTCAGCAACTCCATAAATGCCCATTCCAATCCCACACCAAACATTCGCATGCAGGTGAGATGTGGATGCGGAGTACGCTCCTGGAGGCGACATATATGTATGATGAGGTAGCCTCGGCGGTATTTTCTGTGGGTGGGTGCTGCCTTTGTGAGTGATTTGATGTTGACCTTGCACCTCGTAACGAATAGTCCGGCTGGGCTGCTTTGAGCCTCAGATCTGCGATGCTTGTAAATTAAGTAGCCAATCATAGATGTGCTTTTTCCGGAATGCGTCGTGAAAGAGTTGGCAGGGACCAAGAAAGGCGCGCAGCTCGTGATGCTTCCCTTTTCGATATCTGAGGACCTGGATAAGGTCCCTCTCAGTCGCCCCATCAATCGAGTTACTTGACACACGAGATCAAGTTAACACTCATCTTCACGGTCATAGTGACACTCTATAGCTGATACTCATGGGCTGGTGGGCCGCAGACCACCGATTTTCTAATCATAATACGAATCGATGTGTCCTGAGGGTGATGCATGGGCTATTGCACTCCAGCACTCTCAAAAGCGGCAGCCTTCGGCCCCCCGCGTTTTGACATCTGAAATGTTATGAACGAATGCGATGTGATGATGTGAGATGGATGAAGTGGTTGCAGAAGTGCGGGGTGCTGGGGTGTTGGTTTCGTTGCGTGGTGACGTCGATGAAGCTGAAATGTGGAGGAAGTTCACGTTGTAGAACCGGGGATGAGGTCACATGAGGTACACATGACGAGATTTGGTCCTCAATGCACCTTATCATTCAGGGAGAATATGACACATGTAGCTGCCACTGTTAACTGAATGCCTTGACTTGGGCAGGTTCTTCACGAACAACATCGCACTGCAATCTCAGGCTACCTTCGTGGAAGTGTAGTAAGCGAGCTGAAGTCCCATGTTGTAAACAAGCAGAGTTACTTGGCCCGGAGCCACGAACATATGATAGGATCAGATAGGCTTGAGCGCATATGTATCAGATGAAACTTCGTACTCTTATTTATTCTTGCATGTGTTGAAGGTAAAACGATCAGCCCTGAAGCTCGCCTAATCCACCCCACATTGCAGTGCTGAAAATGAATACTCACAAATGTTGGCCAAAAGAATAGCCTTGAGATTATTCTTGGCCAGTCCTCTACATTACCTAGTTAGAGATAAGAAGACAGGCTCCAAAGAGCTGATGGCGCTGCCTACCTACGAAGAACACAAATCCAAAAAAAAAAATCCAAAAGAAGATTTTGTCCTCGGAGAGACTCGAACTCTCGACCTTTGGATGGCCCTGACTGTAAACAATCAGATCATATTTAGCATATGAGACCAACGCTCTAACCAACTGAGCCACGAAGACTTGTGTTTTTGACGTGTGATATCGAAAAAGCCCTTATTCAACTACCTACCACTAAGAAGGGTCTGAGGTGCGACGTTTTTACCCCGCTGCATGACTAATGACTAGCCCTGCCCGTGAGTTGCCGGGGTCACGAAGCCGAGAGCAGTGGCCCACAAGGTCTTGTTGTTGGAAGATCAATGAGAGAAGATTCTGAGTGTAATAAATCGTATGGACTACGGCTTCCGTTTTCTTTGCTTCAAGTCATGTTTCTCCTATGTTCTGATAAGTTACTGAAGTCAAATCTGATCATGTGCCTTTCTTATTACTGAAAATGCTCTGCAAGACGTCATCTTGCGGGAAGCGTGGGATACGAGCTCATACGATCATCCCTGGGTACAACACGAGCAGTATATCGTAACGCCAGAAGCTGAAGCGGTGGGAAAGCTTGCACATCATTCCTCAGAATGGATATCGAGTCTTACATGCAAATCTGAATTCGGCTTCTTCGGAGCAGTTGACTCACCAGAAACCAAGGGCGAACTATCTCATCTCTGTGAAAGTTTTAAAGCATGCCACTTCGTCACCTCATTCGATCCTTACAGTCTGACATCATAAAAGACAAATCCTGCATTTACAGTTCAAATTACTCGTCGTGAAAGGAGAACCTTGACATCTCTTGGGCAGAAACAATTCTTTGTGGTACCCTTCAAATCCATGAGATACCTTAAAAAAGCCAGCGATTCGCTCACATGCAGCAAATCAAAGGCCACTTCTAGAACTCTGCAGTCGTCGACGGTGTCATCGACGGCGTCCTCACCCGAATTTAAGCTTCCGACTGTAGATGGAGTCACCTGTTGGACGAGCAGGTTGGCCTCATCTGAAACTCCAGTGGAGCTCTATATATATCTGCATCTAAGGTTTCATAGAGAACTGTCAGGAGCCCCCAGACCTCCCTCCACCGGATGCCGGGACGATGCTTAGGGCCAGAATCGAGCGCTTGGTGAGGATGAAGCATTGCCACTTGATCGTGTTTCCGCGCGCTGGAAACTCACCCTTCTTCTTTTTGCCGCGTCAGACTTTAGCCAAAACGGAGAGAGAGAAAGAGTTTCATCCACAGAAGATGGTGGCTTAGACCAACTGACACGCCGTCGATGGCCGCCGTGGAGTGAGACGGGAACGATTGGGTAGCGTGAGCGATCAGGGTCTGGGTTCCTGACTTGACTTGCTTGGAGCTTAGAGTGATTTTCCTGAGGCACGAGGAGAGAGCGAGGGCGTTAGGGGGTTGGAGGGAACTATTTGTAGCGGCAGAGAGGAGAGAGAAGATAGGTCAGGACAGGGGCAGCAGGGGCAGCAGTGGCAGGCAAGTAATGCAAAATGCAGGCAAATATGCAGGTCTGGTGGCGGGTCTTGGCAGAGATATCGAATCACGCCAGGAGAGGTGAGGATAGCTACGGGATAACCAATACCTTACCAGGTCAACCAGACTAAAGTCTACGGAGTAGAGGCCAACAAAATAACAATAATACTACCCCCAAGCCTCCCCGGCTTTCTGAGGACATTATTGTTTGTGTCTATT